>NC_050591.1:15685000-16285000 GCF_013368585.1 Megalops cyprinoides
GTCATTCTCAGTCATTCTCTACTTTAGCTGGTTTGTATTTTCATTTGGTTTACTGGTTGGTTTAGGGATGTTGGACAGCAGACAAACTTATTCTCTTGCAGTTGTATGCGGACTTAAGATATGCAGCACCCCCTCCCTAACATAACAGCTAGTCTGTGAAGCCAACACAGATACTATGATCAAAGCACGGCTTTACTGAGAAACCATTACGCAGGACGTGTAAAGACCATTACTAATAACAACCCCCTTGCGCCAACGAGGAGCAGAAGTTCGGTCCATGAAAAGTTCCATCATGGCTTCCAAAGAGGAAATAAAGAGGTGACCCTATTCATGAAGAACTGAGCAGACCATTGTTAGAGGAAGTGGAAACACAGAAAACACAGGAAAAGCCCCGGGCTCATCCCACTCCCCACACCACAGCTACCTGTATTACGCACAAAGCTTGCATTAAGCTAAGCCTGGGCTGGTCACTATAGTTAAAAATACATGCCATTTAACCTTCCTCCAATGCTTGTGTTTATAGCTATAGCTATGTCTATATTTAAACGGATCTATACCAGTTCAGGTGGGAGCATTCTGAAATGCAACTGTACAATGACGAGTCAAAGTTTCATTTCGATTTCTCCGAACAATTCAATGGCCAGTTCAAAAAGCTTTTGGCTCTGCACCCACCCACACACACACACACACACGCACACACACACACACACACACACACACACACACACACACACACACACACACACAGTTGCCCGCCCACACTGAAGCCAACTGCTCCAGGACCAGTATAACAGCAGCCTCTCTGTGAGCTCACACCCATTACCGTGAGGTGCAAATCGGGGCTGGGCATCCCCCAATTAGAACCAAAGCCCTGGAATCTTTCACCGTGTAAAAATACAGTCCCTGCAAGCCCGCAGCTGCTCCAGTAATCACCAAGGGTATGGCTGAACGGGTAGCCGCCGACTTGATTCACAAGCACTCCACCAGGCCAGATATCGAACACCTTGCTTACGGTCTCACCTCCTTGTCATTCCCACACCGGCTATGGGTCCTCTGCAGCTCAGCGATGCTCCATCAAGGCATCAATTAAGTTCCAGCACACATGTGAGGAACGACCCTACATTGCTAACCCCTCGGCCCGTATGGTCTCAAAAAGTTTGCCCCATCTGCTGAGAGAGACCAGCAGGGTGTACCAAGCCTAGACCCTCGCTGGTTCGTCCTCTGTAGACCTCCACCCAAACAACTCAAGCCCAGTCACACCGGGGGCTGACTGGAGGCGCACGGTCCTGGGTGAACACAGTGCTGTGCCACGTTTTGGCTTCCCCGTTTCCCTGTCTCTGCACGGTGCCTCACCTTTGCTGGACATGTTAGCGGCTTCCTTGGCAGTCCCTCCTCTCTCAGTCTCCCTGCTCTCTCTCAGGCTCTCAGGGCTGCTTTTGGCCACTGCTGCCCTGTCAGCAGTAAACAGCCCGGCCAGACTAATTATATCCGTCCAATTGTGCCCGCCTCCAAAGACACACACACACACACTCACACACACGCCTGCTCTGCTGAAACACAATACGCAAACATGAAAACACCCACGGAGCGTGCAAAATGCACTCACAATGATCACACACACACTGGTCTGAAACAAAAGACGACACACACACACACACACACAAAGGCCTTAAAGACAATACCCATACATAGTTTCTCCCTCTCTCTCATACACACACACACACACACACACACACACACACACACATACACGGCTACAATACAATACACATACACGTGCACTCCTAAGAGAATATGAAAGCACACCCACACACCCAAAACTGTGCAACTACTTCAAAACTAAGTACAAATCACAAAAAGGGCTCACTCCTTTGTTTTAAATGTTTTGTACAAGTGTTTGACAGCATGTGATTCATTTGGTAATTACACGTTTTTGAAAGGCCATGAACATGCAAATGCCTGCTCCCCTTCCCACTATAATAAGATCAGGGGACCGCTTCCGTGTGCATATTGCATGACTCATTCATTCCTCCATGCTGTCCCATCTACACTGACTCTGGGGGCTACAGGAGATGCATATCTCCCTTTTCCTCCCTGCTCAACTGTCGCTCAGACCTTTTACCTCTTTCTCTTCTACTCCTTCACTTCCACTCTCTCACTCTTTCCACTCCCGCCCTGTGAGCTCCCCTCTCCAGCGTGCACGTTGAGAGACCACAGCAACCTCAGCTATCAGAGTGTGTCTGGTCCACAGAGACACAGCAGGGACCTGTCTGTCTTTCTGTGATCCTTAGCGTGTAACCTGCCCATTCTTCCACCAGTCCCAGGGGGCTGTCACCATGGAGACGCTGGAGCACTCAAGGCTGTGACTCAAACATCTATATGAGGCTCCTTGTCGCATGCTGGGAGTTATGGGTAATCTAGGAGTGAACAAATCAGTGTATGCCTCCCCCCTTTCTATTTTGGGTAAGGACTTGCTGAACAGTTGATTAATTTGTAGGCCAGAGCCACTTAAGGGTGGCTGAGACAGCAGTGAATCTGGGGTCTGTCTAAGCTGACATAAGATGGGAAGTCTGGTCATCACTGGTCTTGTGCCTCCCACAGCAAAAACAACACATGGGGAGCTGATATATAACTACAGGGAAAACTCTGGTACCAGGATACAACCCATATGACCACAAGAAAAGCAAGAAAAGTCCCCACAGAGTGGAAACTTAACCTAAGGTCATAATGGTGTAAGGTAAGACGGTGAAAAGGAAATCAATGGGAAAGCCAGAAAATGTTGACGCAAATATGAAAAAAATGCCTTACCTGTTATCTGGATGCACCTCCCATTACCCTCTGATAGGTTTAACGTTGAGAACCACTGCTCGCTGATTGGCTCTTCCTGAGTGTTTTGACCAATGGAAGAAGACGAAGTGGATGATGTTACATCAGTGACTCCACTTTCCGGTTGCACAGATGCACACAATGCAGTTGTGGATTCTGCAGCAATGAGGGAATCTGCTCCTGGGAGCAATAACACTGCAGACACAAGTGACATGACATCATTATGACATCACACCACATGTAGGGTACAGTTGAAATAAAATACACTCACATATTTTTTTATATTCTGAGAACACAAAATAGATATTAATTGACAAACCAAGCAAGACACGGGCCCGGCTGTATTTTATTATAGTGTTTTGGGTGAGATCTCAAACATCCTATATTAAACTCCAGTTTTGATGCATTCAAGATGTGTATGGCAGCCAACAAAATTGGCAATGTAAATGAGAAAATACGCACATGTTCCAGTATGGATATCTAAGGGAAACCTGCTACACTGCAAAAATCAGGCCCGCCTTTTGAACCTAAACTCCACAAGGAGTGTTATCTCAGATATAATTGCTACATCATGCAATAATTTAAATTTTCAAGGCTTTCCAGAATTCTCTCTTTGAAGGCAGACTCTCACCGCACACCATGCACCATATTTCATGTGTAAATATCAAGATGAAGCAGAATGGGGTTTTAGGCTTGTAAAAAAATATGCAATTTAGCAGTAATTTCACTAGAAATACAACACATCTTAGAGACCTCCACGGTCCCTACACATACTACCATACTGAAAAGAGAACATGGTTATAGCATAATCTGTGTGAGGCAATGGATCATATCAGTGTTGGGATTTAGCTATTCACACTGCTGTACATGCAAGATTTGACAATAACTTACTAAGACACACCCCTATAAAAAGTAAATTGAGTAAAACATTTCAATATTTCCTGAATATGGTTTTTTCTCATAAGTCAATTTAAAGCTGCACTCTGGGAAACTACCTGTAACACAGCATGAACTTCTTTGTTGTGCTCTGCATGTACCATTATGGGATTTTCAGAAAAAGAGGAGTCTGTGGGAGATTGTCTCAAATATCCCAGGTCACATAAAATACTTGGTTATCTTTGTTTTCTCTATGTGGTGCTTTAATATAAGTTGGGTGTTTACCAAAGAGTTCAAACTGTTACCAGGTATGTCCTTTGTAAATCGAGTGGTACCAAAACCTGTGGGAGGCATACTGTTATGGACCTCGGACTATGAAGAGGATGATCTCATATGTTCATGCCAGAGAGATGTTACAGGACATTTGATCAGGAGCACCTTCTCTGTGAGTCATATCACATACTTTGAACCTTGCCACTGCTGCGTTCACATTTGCATCCTGGTGGCTAGAGAACATGACTACAAGCTATCGCTCATGCACAGGCCACAACTGCAGTTACAGTTAGAGATGGCAATATCTGAAATTTTTGCATCTTATTTCCATGGGTTTATGGTTTAATCATGCTCATGTACTGTGTCTGCATTGCTAGCAGTGGTATTTTTTAGGAGAATCCCTTGTCTGCAACTGTCAGTTCAATATGTAGTATTAACAGCCCCCTTTCATGACTACCCTTCCTTCTAGCCTGTCTATCATTATCCACTAGCTCAAACAACTGGTACCTACAAGAGGATTGTGATATCTAACTATCTAACACACACACATACACACACACACACTCAATCTCAAGAGTGACTAATAATTACTGACATCCATGATGGCAGCACACATACTTGAACACACTACACACTCAAAAGCTAGCACACACACACACATACACACACTAACCACAAGCACAAACACACACACACACACCCACACACACACACACACACACACACACTTACTTGCATGTACATAAGCCTTGAGACACCAAGAAACAATAACATCCTTACACTTGAATCCACAGCACAGCCCAAAACACCAGTAAAATGACTGTTTTATTAATATATGTTACTGTGGCTCCCTGTGATCCCCATGCCTCTGAAAGACAGATTTCCCATACCATAGCGCAGTGAATGGAGTCCCACTGAGTACCCTGCTCCCTCCCCTCACCTGAGAAGCTGTCCGCGTGGTCGTGGTGTTGGGTGCCCGAGGGCTCCTCCTGTTCACTGCTCTGGCATTCCGGGTCCCTGTCCTGTGGCTCTGGGTCACAGCTATGGGACGGTGGGGGCTGGTCTCTCAGTTCGAGGCTGGGTGTCTTTTGGGGCTGCTCCCCCTCTGGCCCCTCCTCCTCCACCTCCTCCTCCTCCTCCTCCTGCCTTGACAGCATAGTGTGGTGCTCCCAGTCTGCTTCCGGGGAGTCGGAGGGCAGCAGGCTCTCCTCTGTGTCCACGCGGCTCAGCACGGCCCGGCCTCCCCGCGACCCACCCCTGCGACGACCCCCACCCATCGAGTCCCTCCGTGAGGCCCCACCCGCCTCGGGCTCCGTGAAGGCAATGTAGGAGAAGGTGAGCTCGAAGGAGTTCTGTCTTGGGGTCCCCCACACTGACGGGCTGCTGGTCCCCCCTTCGTCTTCCTCGCCGTCGTCCTCATCCTCAGACCACTCCCGTGCCGTCTGTAGCTCTGGGAAGTCTGACTCCTCATTACCACCTAGACCATGAAAATAGAACCATGTTAAATGCAGTGGTGAAGATTTCATAGACATTGGCAAATATTACTACTGTTCTGTCAAAGGAGAAAACGGGTGTTTGTGGCACAGCCAGAAAGCATTATCCTGAACTCAGACACAATTGAATGCTGAGAATAAATGCATACTGAGTTTCAATTTTCTCTGAGAAGATTGAAAGTGAAAGGTGTTTTCACTTTTCCTCTTTGAGAAAGAGAGGGAGAAAAAAAGAGAGCACAAAAGCTTTTCACTTCTTGAGGCGATTCTTTCGATTCACGAAGATGTTTTTCTTCAAAACAATGTATTCTGCTGCAGCTATGAGTCAATGCTCAGGATGCAGTCATCCTATCCTCCCTATCAAAACCAGCAATGTTCTAACTCAGAATTCAGTGCTGGGGCTGTCTGTCTAAAGTAGGAGGCCTAGGTGAAAACTTCAGTCCTGACTACATGATGTATAACTAGTAGTTGCTTGAATGGAGAACTGTGTGCCTGGTTATCCCTACCGTCAGTGCAGGGAGGGGTGGAGTCAGGTGTCGAGGAGACTGAACCAAATTCCTCTGGAAGGAGAGAGAAAGACATTTTAATGGTACTGTTTATAACTGACAAATTAAACATATGAAATCGAATTGTGGATGCCACTGAGCTAGGTCACCTGCCTGCATAAAAGGATGGGATGGAAAGGCCAATGCCTCCATGTTTAAGTCACAGCATGCCACCAAATTGCATTTGAACTGTGAGAATGTTGTTGGTGCAATGGGACAGCATCAAGATCAAATAATATTCCATTCAGCAACCCACGCTTGGTAGTCAGGATCACATGCCACCCTGGGCTAAAGGTGAGTGGGACAGCAGGGGAATTTTCAGCAAGCAATAAGCCTGTCCAAGCAAATTCTGTCCAAACAGATAGCACATTTTTACAGCTGACATAAATATTGACACAGGTTAATTACAGACCACTCTCTCCCCTTTTCTTTCAGAGGAGGCCAGGCAAAAGCTCAGCACAAATCAACAAGTTCACAGCTCCGCCTGTGTCAGGATTACCAATTTCAGTGGCAACTTTAAAACATCAGACTATCTTTCGATATATGTGATGATACAAGGAGGAAAATGGTGGGTCTTGAGCGTGAATTTAGAGAGAATACAAAATGCCTTTAAACTGCCAGTTTCTCCACTCTGTTTATCACAACATTAGTGTGATTAGCAAGCGTGCCAGATTAATATAAGGACTGACTATTGGCAGGTGACTTCCCTTTGGTTCTAATGGGGTAACGTATCCCTTCTGTTCTTCACATTAAATCATTTTAATTACGACAAAACAAATGGAAATCAGTTTCAATTTCAGGATAATGCCACCAAATTAAGGCACAACTTATACTGCCACACTTAATGCAAAAACATAAAGCTAGTTTAGGACAGTTAGCAGTTTAAATGTTTATGTTCACTTTCACAAGCACAGGAGCTCTTTGTTTAGGAGCATTAGAGTGCAGTATCCAGTTCTTTCAGACAGACTGTATTTGGTTTCCAGTGTAGGTATATTCATTCACTGGATGAGGCTAACAGAATGGCGGCCTCCATCAAAACCATCTGATCTAGGCACCGTAGCCACAGCTGTAAGGTCTGATTTTATCAATTTATCCTGAGAGAAAATAACTCAAAGCCCTGGCATCAAACCATTCATGAATAAATAACCATAGCCAGTCTTCGGCATCTGCAATACATTTCATCTCCAAAATGCATGTTTTCATTGCAGCCGGCTCTTCAGTTACATGACTGTGCTATGATGTGGGAGGCCAATATTAACTGAAATTGATAAGACAAATGCTAACTCAGCTCCGTATCCTGAAAACCTGGGGCTCTCTGCCTTGAGATGGGAGAGGCCTTAACAACATTAGCTTTGAAATATGAAATAAATCAACCAACAACGAGAAAAGAACACTGACATTGCAATGAGTGCAGCACACACTCACACACGCATACACACAGATTCAGAGCTAGCTTAGCTGAATGTTGTACATGAGGTCAGACAATACTACAGGGAATATAAGTGGCAGGACAACAGTGCAGACACAAGACTAAGGGATGCATTAATACAGCACAGATCTGTCAAAGACACAAATGCACATACACACATAATACAATTGTTAAAGCACAAACGCACGTCATCAATGTGAACTGCAACAATAAAAAAGGTGGGTCCATTTTGCTCTCCACGCATGCATTTAGCTATCAGTCCATAATGTTTTAGTGCTTACACTCACAGAAGAGAGAAAGAGAGAGAGAGAGGGAGAGAGAGTGAGAGAGAGAGAGGGAGGGAGGAGGGGAGGGAGCATCAACAACAGATAGACTGAGAGATAGGCAGGCAGGAAGACAGAAGATAACGGATACAAAGGATACGCACTGCAGTGGGAGAATCCTAGAACCTGTCCCATACTCCATCAAGGCACTGCCGGGCCCATTTAGACTGGCGTCCCCCCCTCTGCCCTGGATGATCGCTCCTGTGGATCTCCCTCTTGTTCGCTCCCTCTTCCTTCCCCCTCCCTCCTTCTCTTTCTTTTCCTTTGGTGAGCTGCTGCCTCTCCCTCTCTCTCCCTCCGCACGCCCTCCCTCTCTGCCCCTCCCTCCCTCCCCCTGCTCTGCCTCTCGCTCTCTCTCTCTCTCTCTCTCACCATAAGGACTGCAGGGGAGCAGTGCAGGGCAGAGAGAGAGAGCGAGAGAGAGCGAGAGAGAGAGAGAGAGAGACGTGGAGAGGGAGGGAGATGGAGAGAGTGTGTGCTAGTGCGTGTGTATTTTTTTTCTTGCTATTCATGCCTTACTGTTTGCATGTTCATTCATCTGTGGAAGGTCAGTCCCCTGCTTGTTCTTTGCCTATTTGATTGAGTGTCCTTCGTTATTGTGTCATTGCTTGGGAATGACAAAAAGATTCACAAAATGCAAATCAATGCACACAGGTATGTAAAAACGTACCTCTACATATTGCTAAACAAGCTATAAATGAGTTGCCCATATGTGACATGCATAATGATCAGTATGAATTGTGTTGTTTTATTATACGTTATATCAAAAGCACAATTAGATACAATTGAACTATACATAATTATAGACACACAATAATAAATGTCCCCCCAGGCAATTCCTGTTTATTCTACAATACACAGAAATGTAGTGGATGCTTTGAGTAGGCTTGTTTGAGCAGGATGGAGGATGATGACTGAGTGCTGCTTGCTGTCTGGCTGCTGCAATACAGGCCCCTTCCGAGAGCTACTCTACAAATGAGAGTGGTCACATGATGTGTCAGCTGACCCCTGCAGCAACACGGGCTACTTTAGAGGAAGGACAGTATGCCGTGGGACTGGCAAACCAAGAAATCGCCCTAACAGAGGGGGTCAGGCGAGGAGAAATGTTACGCAATTGATTTGTGTGGTCCTCATCTGCCTCTGCTGCATTGAGTGGAAGAATATCTTCCAATTAAAATGAGTGCCTTTATGGACTCAGCCTCAGACTTAGACAATATGCCAAATTAATCCACTTGCCATATTTGACTTTAGAAACTGAAGGCACTGCTCCTCAATTTTGTTTATTATTTCTACAGACTTCACAGTTTATTAAATAGATGTTGTTAACCATGGCAGATGTTCTATGTGACTTCTGCGACGTTCTAAAACATGTTTTGAGACATGTGCAATGTGCTGCTTACTGTATTATACTGTATTTTGGAATGTATCTAACATACTGTATACCGCTGTATGTTGCTTCTTCACAACAGACTACAAATATAAAAGCAAAATCATACATATCAACACATTTTCATTCAATATATCCCATTAGATTGGTGTAATTTAATTATCTGCATTCATCTAGGTTTATTCCACTGCATGTCATCTCCCCAAATAATGGTGTGATACCAGAGGGTTGCAATGACCACTTCTCTGACTGGTTCATCCTTTCATGCTTTAATATTTAGTAAGATCATATTATAACATAAAATGGTAAAGTTCTAGAAGAAATGGAAAGCCCTATACAACTACAGAATTGAAATATTTGAGAAGTATACAAGCCTCAAATACTGCTTGGATTGTATGTGTGGCAGAGATGAACAGGAGCAGATTGTAAGGGGTGATAAGGTAGGGACAAAAATTTAAAAAGCTAGTTCAGTTGAAGGCTGACTATCACACACTGTCTGGACAGAAAAGAGGGCACTGTCTTAATATAATCAAATGTATATTTACAGTTATTTTTAATTCATATTTCCCACAGTACACTTGTGCAGTCATCATAATCGGTGAAATTAATTTAGGCAGACCGGTAGGAGGTGTGATGTGACACAAGGGACTTGAGGATTTGAGGAGTTGTAACTTAAAGATATTGTGTCATTGTGAGAGACAGTGACACAAAGGGAATACGTGCTGTCTTAAGGTGCACAACCACAGTTTCAAGCCATAAAGCTCGTACCACCATAAAGCTGTAATGCAGACACACACAGACGCACCCACACTCCGCTGACCAAACCTGGATCCGACAGCCTCAGTTCCTCTGCAGAAGAGTCACACTGAGACCGGCATCACAAATACCGCATGCAGCATAATTAGACAATTGGTGTAGAAGTTCATTTTCCATATGACTGCTCTCAAAAGACTCCACACAAATACAGATCTGAGGAGGCAGAAGCTACCTAATGCTATTAAAACCACTCTATGTATTCCTAATTGAAAATGAAAGATTCAGATATTATTCACAATAGCATCAGTGTAAGTAATAGCTCTTTTATTTAGTTCTGTCATTGCTGCCTTTTTTGAAAATGGTTAAAAAGCTAGCTCACACACACCTACACTTCTATTTCCAGTTAGGTTTATACAGCAATCCTTAACGCACAGTGAAAACAATGACTAAGAGCAGTTATTAAGTATGTATCAGCACTTGAGACATGTGTGGACCACTAATCTAGACTCTCCAGCTCACAGTCTGGTGCGTCACAGACAGAACAGTGCGCAGACAAAGGCTACAGCCAGCTGATGCATCGTCAGTTTGAAAGCTTAAACTCCCCTAATGCACTCTGACATCAGCCCACTCATGCATGTGTTTCATTGTTTTAATCGGTTATATGGTTAGGGTGTTATGAAACGCTGACATGCTTGTAATCTAGTAATCTAAGGTCATTAAAAAGGTTAAGATTAAGAGACGGCACAAACAAAAGAGAGAGAGAGAGAGAGAGAGAGAGAGAGAGACATAGTGGCTGATCATGGCCAGGGATAAGTGTACAGAAATAGACAGACCAATCACAGCCCAGGCAAGAAAAGTACAGGACCAGAGCAGTAGATGGCAGAATGAAAGTGACAGTGAGAGAGAGGAGGACTGAGGTAAATACAGGGAAGTTAGTGTTCCAGGAACACTCAATGAGATGAGTACCTCGACTCGAACTCAGTGAGTTCACTTACCACACTGCACATCGGAGCAAGAGACACTCAACAAGGAGCAAGGCTCAGACCTGCCAAGAAGGGAAAGACAGAAGAAAAGGAGAGGAACCAAGAGACGAGCGGCCGGGAAGCGAGAGGGCAGTCATGAGAACAGCAAGGAGAGCCAGCAACGTAGAGGTTCCCTCCTTCTTGCGCCAGCTGGTGAAGGAGACGGGCAAAATGGTTACCTTCTTCTTCAAGGGGGAGAAGGCGGAAGGTGTGTCGAATGGCATGGAGGACGATGAGGACGACGACATGCCCAGCCCTTACCTGGAGAGGCCCATCCTGGAGAAACACACCGCTGAAGGGGAGGCGAAGTGGGGCAGCAACTATGCCCTGGCCAGCATGCAGGGCTGGAGGGCCCAGATGGAGGATGCTCACACCTGCACCCCTGAGATAGACGGAGACCTCTCTGACTGGGGCTACTTTGCCGTGTTTGACGGGCATGCCGGCAGCACAGTAGCACAGTACTGCTCCCGGAACCTCCTGGATCACATACTGGCCACAGGTGACATACCTGTCCTGTAACCCTGCCTTCTAGATTACAGCAGATGTTTTTTTTTAGAGATGGTCAGGTAATGGTTTTATTGATATATTGGTTGTCAAGCAAGGAGGCAGTAAGGACCTGACTTCATGCAATGTTAAACCAAGTGTCTGTTGTTCAAAACAAGACTGTCCTTATCATTTTATATTAGTAGGTGACATCAACTCACTAGTGAGGGCACATAATTACATACTTATGTAATGCATCTTGAAATACATTTATGTAATATGGTGAGACATTTATGTTATGTTTATTTAGAGTTAGGGTTAGGGTCAGGGTTACAGATATCTATGGAGAGAAGACGAGTGGCTGAATTAGGTCAATAACTACAGCTAAAAATTTTTAAGAATTTATGATCAAATTCTCTCTGTTGTTGCTTTCACTTAGTGTCCCCCTTTGTGTCCATCAATTTAGAATTACGTTTGCTTTCTAAAGTTACTTTCAATGCTTCAGATGAACAGAACTTGGTTTGCAGTCCACAAATCAACACAAGTTGACATGTTGACAAGTTACATAACAGAACACTTGCGCTAGTTGTAAAATATATATGATACTGTGCCCTCCAGGCATGGTGAAAGCAGAGGAGGACAAAGAGGACGTGATGGAGGGGATACGTGAGGGCTTCCTGCGCATCGACAAGCACATGCACACGCTCTCCCGGCAGGAGAACTGGGACCGCAGCGGCTCCACGGCGGCCGCCGTCATGATCTCGCCGCACCACATCTACTTCATCAACTGCGGCGACTCGCGGACCCTGCTGTGCCGCGGCGGGCGTGTCTGCTTCTACACCGAGGACCACAAGCCCATCAACCCGCGCGAGAGGGAGCGCATCCAGAACGCGGGGGGGTCCGTCACCCTGCAGCGCGTCAACGGCTCCCTGGCCGTCTCCCGCGCGCTGGGCGACTTCACCTTCAAGGAGGTGGAGTGGCGGCCGCAGACGGAGCAGCTGGTGTCGCCCGAGCCGGAGGTGTACGAGCTGGAGCGCACCCCGGAGGACGAGTTCCTGGTCCTGGCCTGCGACGGCGTGTGGGACGCCATGAGCAACGAGGACCTGTGCGCCTTCGTGCACAGCCGGCTGCAGGTCTGCGACGACCTGCGGGAGGTCTGCACCCAGGTCATCGACCTCTGTCTCTACAAGGTCAGTTTCAGCAGGGTGGCAACCACTCGGGCCTCGGCAGGGCTTTATCTAGGATGGGTGAGGGTATCTGGTGTCCTATTCTCTTGTTTGCCACAATTAGGAAATAGATGTGGAATGACCTCTTTTCCCATGGGCAGAGGGAGCCTGGTTCTATGTTGTGCTGTTTCTCACTTTTCAAAGGAACAATCTTAAAGGCAGGAGACCAAATAAAGACACTCTGTGCGGATTCATATCTGGTTGCAACAAACAGTACAGATGTGTGACAAAATGCATATAAATTGATGATACTGCAATCTTTTGATAAATGAGAATGCTGTCAAAATCCTGCCCAGGTAGAGGTTAAAAGGGTGCCTAAGCTCTCACTTTAGAGGAGGTGTCTAGTAAGACAGACTAGTTAGATTCACCATTTGACGTGCTGTAGCCATGGCTGTGTGGGTGACTTTTGGGTGACTGACTGTTATTCAGACTGTTCGTATT
The DNA here is from genome assembly GCF_013368585.1 of Megalops cyprinoides. Taxonomy (NCBI): domain Eukaryota; kingdom Metazoa; phylum Chordata; class Actinopteri; order Elopiformes; family Megalopidae; genus Megalops; species Megalops cyprinoides. Next base: position 15,698,078 of record NC_050591.1, read on the forward strand.
GTTTGATTCATAATAAAAAAAAAACTTGTCCTGCAACGGCATTTGCAAATCTGCAACAAACACATAGTACAGAACAAAAATTTCATATAGGAAAAAAATGCTGCATGCATTGAATTTTCTGGTCCTGTATGCTAACTCGGCTGTAGTATGATCCAGCCACATAATTACTCTTTATTCACGATATATAAGGACATTTAACACCAGGTCCTCATCAGTGATGGGGGCAGGTGCCACTGACAGAAATCACACTTATAAAGCAGTTACTAAACTGTATGCTTTTGGGTAAATACAGGGGTCCCATTCTTTTTTGTGGAATGATTAGGGAATGGATGTGGAATGACCCCTTTTCCAAGTGCTGATGGAGCCTGGTTTTTTGTTTCTCACTTATCACAGACAGAATCTCAAAGGCCATTCAGATGGACAGACAAACAGACAGACACATGAACACGCACCAAATGAAGTTACGAATTCCTCTCGGAAAAAAACAAATAAACAAATGACTGGGCAGGGCTCAAGTAATTTTAAATGAATCCCCATTATGTGACTGAGCATAACGTTACCACCTGAGCATAATGAAGTGCTAATAAAGGCAAAGCTAAGTGCTAACACGCTGTGTACCAGGTGAGAGATATTTTCGTCGCTAAGTAACAGGATTAATAGAGAGAGAGAGAGAGAGAGAGAGAGAGAGAGATGCATACACTGGACAGGGATTAGGGGAGAGTCTGTGACCAGCTGGGCCCCTGAGCTCTCTCTGTATGTACTGGCCTGAGTGGTATTAATTCAGGCATGAGAAACCCTGATTCATCAGTAGAGACAGGACTGGAGTACTCCCCCCTTCCTACGCTAAAGATCTGAGGGTCCTACTGGACAGTGACCACACTCACCCCACAAATCTGTGAATGTGACCCCAGAACCCTATGACCTCATTAGATACCTGTCTAGGAAAACTCAGTGCTTGACAGTCAACACATCCACCCATTCCTGAATTTCTCAGAATACTAGCTATACTGTTGTATTTCATTCAAAGCAAAGACGAGATCACAAAGATGTTATTTCAGAGACATAATTTCTGCTGACCTTGAGGATTGGTTTTACTTGAAATGATGCACTCAGGCTGTATAATCATGACGTCGATCATCAATAAACCCACACTTTCTCCCAAAGCATTCAATCAATCAAACAACTCGTAATAAGCGTGCCACCTTTCACAATCACTTGCAATTACTTACTGAACAGAAACAAAAATGAAATGCAGGAACGAGAAGGAAACAGTGATAACAACAATTATTAAAATCAAAGCAAAAGGATAACGTGACACACAAATGCCATGACGAAGGATAACGGTTAAATTCAGCAAAAAGCTCATTGTGTCATAACTGGTTCTTGTTCGCTACTTGCAAGTGGATCAGAACAGGACAAGATGGGTTATATCTGACCCCCAGACGCAAAGTAGCAGAGACTTGATGAGTCAGTGTGAATATCTAAAACATCCCCAGGTTCATCTGGACTGAGACACTAAGCTTGGCTGTCTGACACTCTGGGTACCAGGGTTAGACAAAGATTCAGAAGGTGTGCTTGACAAGAAAAATGCACCTGTGTGAAAAACTGCACTTGTGGCATGAAGCAAACTGCACAGCATCTGTCTGTTCTTGCATGCCAACAATAGTAGCTTCCTTAGTGTGTTTTTGCAACCAAAATTGTTTTCTTCTTTAAAAGCAATATCATATGAACCATTTCAGTGATTAAAAATGCTGTTTAAATTCTACTTTTGCAGAATGAGTCCAACATTTGGCTCAGCGCTGTGAGTGCTGAGAACAAATAAGCTCATGAGATTAGCTTGCCAAAGCCACCACTAAAGCTATAATGCAAAGCGACACTGACAAAACAGACAGGGATACCTGTCTTTTCATGGACTATGGTCACAGGCTAGGTCAAAAATAACCCAGCTTCTATAAACCTAAAACTGGCAAGTAGGCCATTTTAAACTGCCAGAGATCTCATAATGACATCCCTGCTAATTGATGGCTCTTGGGTTCTCCCAGCAAAGTTCTGCTCAGTGAGAATGCATCACTGTACTCTGGAGCTATATTGAAGACTATAAAGGAATAGTATTGTTATGTACTCCACCCATCCCTATAACTGACTTTCTGGACAGTTTGCTGTTTGTAACCACAGCTGGGGTATTTTCTCCCCCTCAAAATGCTACCCAGTCAAAACTCCCCTGCGTAACCTCAAGCAAGCTGCCTGATGTCGGCTCAGTGCAATAACCCTCAGTTCTGCTCTTTGTCTCCCCCCACAGGGCAGTGTTGACAACATTAGCATAATCATCATTTGCTTCCCTGGTGCCCCCAAGATGTCACAGGAGGCACTGCAGCAAGAGGCTGAGATGGAGGAACTGCTCGAAGCCAAAGTTGCAGGTGTTTAAGGATTGGGAGGGGGTGGAGTTAGTGAGTGAGTGAGTGAGTGAGTGAATGAATGGAAGGCCATTGAGTCATGAACAGAGTGATGAACTGGAGTATAAGAGTGAGTGAATGACAGAGCAGGTGAGAGTCAGATAGTTGAGTAAGTCAGTGAGCATGTAAGTGAATAAGTGAGTGAAAGACAATGAATGAGTGAGTGAGCTGAGCAAGTAAATAAGTGGATAAAAGTATGCACTTTGGTGAGAGTGACCTACAGTAGTAGTCCAAAGTTTGGACACACCTGATTAAGGTCATGGGAAACATGCACTCAAAGGCATTAACATCTAAGGACTCATGCTTAAATGCTCGAAATTAATAATAATAAAAAAATTTGGCTACTTTGAAGAATCTAAAATACAACATAGTTTTGTTTTTTAACACTTTTTTGGTTGTTGCATTATTCCGTTTGTGTTATTTCAAAGTGTTGATGTCTTTATTATTATTCTAAAATGTGGAAAATAGTAAAAATAAAGAAAAACCCATCCACAAGTAAGTCCAAACTTTTGACTAATACTGTATATTATTATCAAAGTTCTTCATCTTCCTTTATTTTTTTAAATCATTTTTAAGGGTAGAATATGAATGTGGTACTTTATTTTTGGTCCAAAGTGTGAAGTATTTCAACTTTATTTAAAGTATATTATAATATATTAAACCAGGCCTGGGGCTATGGGGGTGCTTAGGGGTGCATTGCACCTCCAGACGGACCTCAGCGCACCCCAGATTTCTCCTTACATCCCGATGACTTCATAGTATTTATGACTTTTTGTGCATGGAATGCAATTGCACTGCTCTGTATTTTCTCCTGGCCAAGCCAGCATGTGTAGCCAGTGTACTCCATTCTGATTGGCTCTGTGTACTATGAAGGTAACCTCTCAACCACAAAGGTTACCAGTACATACCTGGAACTACAACATCAACACACTAGACCTTTGACCCAGAGTTTGGTCATTCCGTTTGACCCCTTACCCTTCTCTTCCTGTCCAGAGGCCTTCAGGATGATGAGATCGAGAGATGAAGAACCGGACCTGCTCTTTGTAATGAAGTTCCTGGCCTCAGAATCGATACCTGGACTGCCACCTGGAGGTGGCGTTACCAGCAAGTAAGTGCGAGGCTGAGGGTATGAAGGGCATTACACACATTAGGGAATTTTCCTCTGTGAAAACAACACCATTGCAGAAACTCAGGTCATTCCAATATGAGATAGATACATTCAAGCTAAAAGAATGACACAGAGAACATTGGACTTAAAATCTTTCATCTTTGTTTGGCAGGAGGGACTGTATCATTGCTGCCTATCAGAAGCTTGTAGCTACCTACACACCCCAAGAGCCCACAGTAAGTATATGGGGGTGGGGGGAGGGGGGGGGTAGACAAAATCTAAAATTTGTCTTACATTGACCTATTCTGTCACAGGTTAAACATACAGATATCAGGGCTAAATGGAAGACACTCTTTGTATTGTCCAAAGACAAATATTTTGATTTGCCAGAAGAAAGACTAAGGGAAAATAAAGAACATTGTAGATTGGACTTATGAGTTGATTTAGTATAATTAAAATCCTATTATTGAACCACGTGGTAAATCTCTTATCTAAAGCAAAAGAGAAAAAGACAAACTAAATTAGAATGTGGACATCACTGACCTCCCTGTCATTCCAGGACATAGGTGGCTCTGAGGACTCCAGCTAGAGGCGGTTCCCATGGAAACAGAATCTTCAGCCTTGCATCTCCATAGTGATGTCTGCCATTTGGCAAAAAGAGCGACCCTATCACTAAGCTAAAGTTGCGTCTAATGGCTGAAGTAGAGAAGGCAAGATGAGGCTGAAATTACTCTTGACGCCCCATCATCATTGTCAACACAGCGGTCACCAATAATAAACACATTCAAAGAAATAGAAATTCCAGCAGACAGCCCAGAAAAACATACATTTGTAGTGCTGTTGAAATAATCGGCTTTTACAGTATTTACCTGAATGTACAGACCTTTTAATATATGACAAACTACCTTCTTTTAAACTATTAATTCCTCCTTAATTTACAGTGCCTGACTAGACACACAGTTGAACAGTTTTGTTAATACCTTTAGAGTAGATGTCTGTATGAAGCAGTTTATTTTACCTTTCCAAGAAAGCAGATGGATATATTTAAACAACGTGCAATACTGAATAGCTCCAAAATCTCCAAAACAGCTCCAAGATTTCCTTCATTTAAAGATTTATACAAAAAGAGCTCACAATTTTTTAATGAAGCCTTTTGCCAGACCAAGACTCCATCAAATCCTAGCATGTCCTGATAAAGAATGTTAAATGTGTCAAGATATTTACCCATGGCACTTACGTCAAATGTCCAAAACTTGAATAAAACAGAAACCGCAGGACAATGTAACAAGTGTTTGCTCAAACGGTTCAGCCAGGTCAACAGCATCAAATGACAGCCCTCAGTACTGGGATCAAGATGTGAAGTATTTCATTCGAGAGACAAAAAAACATGATGTGTTTTCATAAGCCTGCATATATTAAATATTTTGCACAACCATGCGAGGGAAGAATAACTGATTACATTAATTGCGGCTGTCCGTCACCATGTAGACGCACGTGTATGTGTATGCTAATGACAGGGAGAGAGGAGGCATGTGCGGGGCCACAGAAATGCCTCGCCGTTACCCTTTGCACTGTAGCCAACCGGAGCACTCAGCTGAACTCTGCATCTGTGGCACGCGGATTCTGCCTGTCTGTCCGGCAAACAGCTTACACCGCACGGGACCTGGGCGGGGGTCACTGCCGTGCCCCTCGCACCCTCTTCAGGGGGCACTGAGGACTCAGACGCCCCTGTTCTGTCTTTCAGCCGGGCTTGGTCTGTGTACATTTTTTCTGTGCTGCCTTACTGAGCTCTTTGTAGTTCTAGTGATTTGTTAAAAATATAAAGATTCTAAACCTATGTTTAAAATGTTTCAGCAGTGTAATAGACAGGATGCAGGATGATGACTATAATAACTGTTAGTTTACTGTGTACTTAGGAAAAAAAGACTGTCATGTTAGCAGAAATAGAAGAATACTAACAACAAGTGAAGAATATGATCCAAAAGAACATGACTTTATGTCACTAGCAGCTCAAAGGGAATGTTGTTGAAGACAAATGTCTATTGGCATCTTGGGCATGAAAATTAAACATCCAACACACCGCTATTCTGTGCGTGCTTTCACTGCATGTGTGTATGTGTGCACATATCCACAGTTGTTTTTACCGCAAAAGCACTAAGCACTTGGCAAACAGCCTCAATGAACATGTAGGTTCTAAGCTGAAGGCAGGACATCATATCTCCGCTCACTAGGTATTCAAGCCACCACACACTGACCCCTGGATTCAATTCACCTTTGCCCTTAACATGGACTTACTAATAAATGCAATTAAGGCAAGTGCCCTTTTTTTAATCATTATTTTTGGTGATCACTGAAGCCAGCGCACTGTGTTTATGAAGAAAAAAGTATGACTTCAATTATTTGACTGCCAAAGTTGAGAACAAATGTCAAGAACAAACATTGATTGAATCCAGGCATGAGATCCATGACTACTAACCTGTAACATGTTTATGATGTGTAAAAGGGACTTCTGTGACCCCCCTCTGTATCATCGTTTCAGCCATTGATTCTTAAAGTGGCACACGCATACACCAGGTGTGGTGACAGTTTCTTGATGTCCCTGTTGTCGCTGATTTTTTCCTGGAACTCCATGACCAACACAGGACATGACTGCAATATGCAACATAACTAGAATGTGTGACCGGGGTGTGGTGGCTGTTAGCACCTCTGTGCTAATTATCCCGGCTGTACCTACATTAAGCTAGTGCCCTTCTAACCACCTTGCATTCATACGAGACAAACCACAACAGTAAAACGCTCCAGAGAGGAAGCAGGGACAGAAGATAAAGTATATTACAGGAAAAAAAGACAAGAAAAGCATCTGCAAAGCATTAAAGTAATAACTGTGCAGCATTTTGAGGTGAGTAGTTATTTCTACTGTTTTACAAGTGCTACCTCTTCATTCTTAGGGGAGGAGGATATTGCAAATGGAATAACTCTGACAACTGAATAAATAATAGTAAATTGTGAATTTGAAAAGAAAATGATATTCTAAGTAAACTGGAAATTATCCTCAGCAAAGTAATTCATTTGCATTTCAAAAAAAGTAGAGAGACAGAGGTCCTTGCATTGTCTAAAGAATACATTGCCTCAGGTGGCTCCTGAGAGGGAGTTGTGATCAGTTGTAATTAAAACTGATTTCGCCTGTACTGTACTCATCTGCATGCTCCCTTCAACAAGTTAAATTAATTCATCAATGAAGTAAGTTTAGATAGCAAAACCATCAATGATTATAGCTCATACCACATTACAAATATCAACGCAATTTTTTGCACTGTTTAAGAAATGTCATAGAGCTAGACTCAACAGTGTCACATGGTGCCTCTGCATTTGTGAGCGGTTTCAGTGACTTTGTATAGGGACGGAACTCTTCAACCAAGCACTCACTAAAGAAGGAGTAAGGAGTAGAAGGAGTTTAATTTATTTTATTTAAATTTTTTTTTGTTTGTTCCTTGTTAAATATTTTATGCATCTTGGATTTGGTATTATTGCTATTTTCCTGGTGTGCACTAGATCTGTTTAAAATAATTACCCAACACTTGAAACTGACTTGCAATATTTTCAAAATAATGTAAAACATCGGTTTACACTGTAAATTACCCTGACTCTGAAACACAGAAAACAGTAATAAGGCTATGTAAATATACATATTCTTTTATTCATTCTTCTTACTGGAAAACTTTCTTTTGCCTTGCTGTTGAAGTGGGGATGGGCGAGTTGATGAAACATCTGTGAGAGAGACAGGTTCGGCACATAAATGCTCACAACTCATTGCTATGTCATGAAGCCAGTAGAAAGTTGGGAATGTTACGCTTCATCATATGTCTTTCCTTGTTTCACAATTAATACAGACATGTTCTTGGACTCGCTGATAGTGTAAGAAACATAATCATAGGCAACTGACTCATAATCACATGAATAATAAGGCCTACATTATGCATATTACATCACCTGTATCAGTTACTGTAAGTTGCCATGGAGTGCTACAAATCAATGAGAGAACTATTTCCAAAGGACGTGCTGCAGAGAATAAATTTACTATCCAACAAAAATGCTGTTGTCTGGTGGTGCACTCCATAGACATGAACAGGATTTCACCCCCATACCCAGGCCCTTCTTGACCACAGTAAGACGAGATGCCACTGAAAGTGGATGGTGACCCAGGCTACGGAAGTGTGGCAGGCGGGCCAGGGCCCGCCCTCTCAGGAAGCCTGGGGGGCTCTGAGACGGTGCCCCTCCTTATTCCGGAAGCGGAGCCCGAACAGCGCACCAGCTGGGGGCCCCTGACCAAAGAGGAGCTGGAGCTGGCGGCCGGTGGCCCCTGGTGGAGGAAGCTGCGCTCCCGCCTGGTGCTGCTGTTCTGGCTGGGCTGGCTCGCCATGCTGTGCACTGCCATCGCCCTCATCGTCCAGAGCCCCCGCCCCATTGCGCCTCCCCTGCAGTGGTGGCAGAAGGCGCTCTTCTACCGGCTACAGCCGGCCCTGCTGCTAGACTCTGAGAGCGGTGGGGTTGGGGGCATCGACGGTGAGTTGCTACACTTTCGGGGGCTGTGAGGATGAGATAAGAGTCGCCACAGATATTCTATGGTATGACCAGATATTCAGGTCCAGGATTCATTCGTTCCATCCTCCATCCAGGAGATTCCATTCAGTAACAGCTGTTATGTTATCTATGGATGTTCTGTTATAGACCATGCCCTTTCAAGAATGTTCACCACAAGTAAGCACATTATACTCACATACTGTTACAACAGTAGCAGAAACAGAGCATCCAATGTGAACCAGACCAAGCAGTTACAGAATATCTGTGGAGCAGCTGAGGGATATAGCATCAGCTGCATTTTGAAAACTAGTGGTTCATTATTTATCTGCATTGGGGCTTCTTATCAGTGGATGTGCAATGCCTCAATCCAAAGGCATTTGTAGCTCTGTGTAAATCACTAGTATTTTCAGAATTGCAGAGGAAAGGTAAATTTGCTCAATCAGGACAGCAGTCAGTCAAGTGATACATCAAAAGATCTCTATCTCTAAAGTAAACCTTTTGCTCATCGATAACACTCAGTCTTGAAAAATTGTCCATGAAAATAACTTCAGGTGTACACACTGTCACTTTATCTGTCATATGCTGCAGGGTACAGTTGTTACAATTACGTAAGATTCCATGCGCAGTTCTATATATAAAATACACACTGCTCTAAATGATGAGGGTCACTGATGGTGCGTGTTTGGGCAGGAGTTCGTGATCGCCTGCCTTACCTGCAGACCCTGGGGGTGGGAGCCATCATCCTGGAGGACATGTTCCCCCAGGACCTCCCCCCATCCGGTCTCATGCAGCTCAATACCACCCTGGGCACATTGACCCAGTTCCAGCAGCTGGTCACTGAGGGCCAGAGTGCAGGTGAATAAGATGAACCATCCGCTGAAGAACACATGGATACTAAGCATGAATGTAGCTTCCATACAGAGTATAATTTACTGCATGTCTATAATCTGGCCTGAGTCTGTATTGCCATAGTGGAGTGGGGCTGTGGTGAAAATGGAGTGTGCAGGTACAATACATTACTTATTCACTTCATTGAAGCCCTTAGCCAGGGTTCATTACCCATATATATATATATATATATATATATGTATATATATATTGCTGTATCTTTACTCAGGTATTTCTGGTAAAGTACCTTGCTCAAGGTTAGAGCAGCGGTGTTGTACCTGGGAATCCAACCTGCAATGTTCTGCTGTCCAGTCATTTTCTAAACTCTATCTTACAATGTCGAGTTGCCTGCTTTGTTTGACTGCTCCATACTGAGTGAAGAAAAAGACTCATGAGTTATTTCACCACTAGTGAAGACGCAGATAACCTGATGTGGATGCCTTTGAAAGGCTCTGTAGCTGATCGTAAGCTATGGTCATTCTATGAGAAAATATAGAACGACACGAATTTGAGTGCATGGACACACAATCCTTAACAGTTGTCATAGCAGCCGTGGGGTCTGACAATTTTCTACTTGTGCCCACAGCAATTGCTTTTCAAAGTTCAATTCAAACTTGCCCATATTTATTTTGGTAAACGTAGGCAGACAGAGAGACCCAAACATGTGGGGGAAAATTAGCTCCACCGACCGCTTGCTGAGATGATAAATCCTAGGGAAAGTGCTTAGTCGGACGTATGAACCACTTATGAATCAGCCATGTATGGGCCATTGATGTGATTTTCCCTTGGCTTGTGAAACTAAAGACTTTCCCTCATGTTAATTTGCATGTAATTTTTGACTCCAAGCTAGAATCACTATCTTAAAACTGTTATATTAAATGATGAGTTGCAAAAAAACTGAGTTAAACTACTGATGTTAGACAGATATTGGAGAAAGGCCCAATTTGCCCTGTCATCTTTATGTGACTTTACTTACCAAGTTTTGTTTTTTCTTTTTTTTACGGTCTCTGTCAATCTCCTTGATCCAGGGGTGAGAATCCTAATGGACCTTTGCCACTTACGTCTATTAGATTCCACAGAACAACCTGGATTGGTACAGGTATGATCCAATCTTCATCAAAGCAAAATATCATCAGGAAGCATCTGTTCCCCTAACACTAGGTTGATAACCCTTTTAGCATGATATCCCATAGAATATGCTATAAACATTTATTTGATGGTATGAACCTTCTCCCTTCGCAGAAAGCATTGCAGTTTTGGCTGGAACAGGGAGTGGCAGGATTTGGAATATGTGACACTGATGTGGCTTATTCTGAAGAGGTATGAAGGAACCCAAAACACCCCAGAATGATTGTTTTCAGAAGCCTGTGTGTGTGTGTGTGTGTGTGTGTGTGCTTGTGTGTGTGTGTGTGTGTGTGTGCGCGTGCGTGTGTCTGTGTGTTTGTGTGTGTGTGTGTGTGTGCGCGTGCGTGTGTGTGTGTTTGTGTGTGTCTGTGTGTGCATGCTTGTATACACAGGAGATGACAGTGCCACAGCAGGGCAAAGCAGTGACTTTGTCTATGCCTTCCAGATTTTGCTGGAATGGAGAACGCTGGTGAAAGAGTTCTACAAAGAGGATGATGAAAGGTAATTTTCCACGCTGTGCCATGCCTTATCAGGGCCACACTTTTTTCAGTACACAGTAATCTTGTTCTCCCTGTATATGTCTTTACGTGCTCCTGCTTGTAACCGTATTTATGCACCTGTGTCTTTGTGTCTCTGCCCTGAGTGTCACAGCCTGTTTCCCATGTGTCTCTGCATGTCTGTGTGTCTGTGTCGAGGATTGTGGTGGTGAGACAGATGGGCCAGGCTGCACCACCACACAATGACTCCAGTTCTGCAAGCTCACTGGTGGAGTTAGTCACAAGGTCCCTCCTGCCCTCCTCACCGCATCCACTGTCTGTACAGGAAGTTGCCACCACTGTGGAGACGGTTTTGGTGATGCCACAGGGAAAGTGGCCGAGCTGGACAGTGTGTAGATTTTGAATTCGACTTGCATGGTTGCATTACTCTTTTTCAGTGATTTCATTTTAAAACCTGTAAGACTTTAGACTTATAGCTATGGCTCTGTCAATAGCTAAACCATCATGATGAGACACTGAAAAGAGTTGTGTCTGAGCAGTTTGTGTGTGTGTATTTCCCTGCTTCTAGGTAGGAGGGGTAGTTTCATGGGAACTACAGAGAATACTTATGGTACTGACAATGACATTGCCTGGAACACCAGTCATTAACTATGGTGATGAGATCAGCCAATCACAGGTTAGTAAGCTGTACCTAGTCACCAATCAGCTAGCATTTGGGAATCCTGATGGGTTTTCCAGTGCTGCAACATATTTCACGACTGAAATATATTAAAGTACTTGGCAACCTGACATGACTCAAAGATGCTCACTTCAACTGTAAATAGAGTTAAAAAGTAATCCAGATTTTTTATTTAACTTTGTGTTGATGGCTTGAACTTCTTTCTCTCTTTGAAGAATGCCTCTTTGAGATGGGATGTTTGGACAGAGAGAGGAGAGGATTCCACCGAGGTGAGTATTCTGTCAAGGTGACACATACCCTAACCATGTCATTCAGTGCAGTCCCTGATAGGAAGAAATTGTCTCAGAAATTGCTCTGACTCTTGCTCTCATTACTACTTGATTCCCTCATTTTTACTTCCCCTCTTTCCTCTGTATTCTTCTCTATCTCTCCATCTCTCCATCTCTTGCTTCTCTTTCTGTACCCCTCCATCTCCTTCTCTCTCTTTTTCTACTTATTGTATTTTCTCTTCCTCTATCTCATGTTCTCATGTTCTCTACCTTCCATTTCTTTTGTCCTTTTTCATCCCTCTCTCATGTTTTCTTTTCATGGCATTTTCTCACTCCCCCTTCCTGCCCCCCCCCCCTCCCCGCCCACCATGTAATCTCTCTTTCTCTCTGTCAGGCTCAGCCAAGATCCAGGCGCTCAGTGTTGGGGCTTTTCCACTCCCTTAGCCACACCCGTTCCCGGGAGGAGGCCCTCCTTTTCGGCAACTTCACCCATCTCCCCTTCAACACCTCCCTCGATGTCTTCACCAATTCCTCCTCTGCGACCTCTCCCTCTCCACCTCTCCTGGCTTTCCTGCGCTCGTGGGGCTGTGTGCACTTCCTGGTTTTACTCAATCTGGGCCCTGAGCCCAGGCCCCTGGACCCCGGCTGGGCCCCCAGCCTCCCTGAGGGTGGCGTGTACGTGACCAGCACAGGGCTCGACCGTGTGGGCTCACTCTCTCTGGAAACGCTGACGCTCCAGCCGCAGGAGGCCATTGTAATTAAACTGTTTGAGGCTGGCAGCTACTCATAGAACCCTGCAGACCAGGCCATAAGCTTAACAGAGGAGACAGAAGAACCCAAGCTTTATGCCCTGACTTAGACAAGATCTACAGCAAAAGAACCAAATTGCCACCACTGAATCATACAGGAACTGACACATCCAATGGGCTTCAAGTCAATCAAAATGTGTAACATATGTTTTATTGGTTTGTCTTTGAAATATAGTAAATAAAATGTTCAGTATTCACAGGTTATTCATCTACTTTCTCTGAGTGTGATTTCTCTGCTTGGCAGCAGGGGGCAACAAACACCTGTATAATGCCTCACTGCTTCTGTGTGGTCATTCAGTGTGTCTGTGCTCCTATGTAAAAACGTACACATATTTAACTGGATGCCGCTTTTTCCAAAGCACATTCATAATCCTGTAAAAAGGCTCTCTGAAAGACATGAATTGGCCCTGTTCATATCCACTGATCTTTATGTTAACAAGATGGGCTGATAGCACCCCTGATTACACTGATAGCATGCATATAATCTAAAGATTTGTGGATCTATGTAATGCCTACTGACGCCTTTGAACAAAGCAAAATTCATTTCATTGATACACATATCTTTGGCACATGAAATAATTATAGTCAATCTCGCTGTGGAATATAGTGTCCCATTGGCCATTGAGCCCCTGCCGAACTTTCTTTATCTTGTGTTTACATGCTCAGAGGGTCTGTGATGTAATATTTCAAAGATATGTAAAGTATCCAGAGACTGAAACCACAGCTAGTCACAGAAACAAGACGGGCCAGAAGTGATGCTGCTCAAAAGCCAGCATCATCTGTCGCAAGTCAGCCACAGCAGAGATTAGGGTTTAGGGTTTCAGCGATGGGGACACATGGTAGTGTTTGTGGGTGTGACTATACAGGAAATATAGTGACATCACATTTTCTAGAGAAGAACAGGGTGCAAACAGCTAGTTACCAAACGACAAACCCCCAGCAGCTTTCATCTGAAACCACAATGTTTTCCACTGATGCGCATCCGTGTGAGAAACACAGACTAAACATTGCATAGCAGCCAGCAGGGGATTCACACTGACACATTTCAGAAAGATGGATGTGGCTCAGAGGTGAGCACAGCCATTTTCTTCATTTTACCAGATCCACCCTTAAACAAAAACAGATCCTCCATGACCTTCCATTCCTCTGCTGTAGAAACTCATGAACTATGTTCAGTCAGATACAGGACGCCTTTGTTTACATTATGGGACATGCCAGTACAAGTTATACTATATAATAGTGCACAGTGGTGTCGTAGGTAACACATTCCAATATGACGATATCACATACAACCATGTAGCACACATCAAATGCTTTGTACAGTATTACTACATGACCTATACTGGTCATATTATGTTTATACTGTGAGATTACTTAAATCGAATTGATCAATTGATAAATTTAGCGATAAAGAACCAAAAATGTATTGAGAACCCTAATTTAATTTGTTACAGTCTAAATTACTCAAATAATAGTCTGAACTGACATGTTTTGAAGAATATTACTGAACTATTGATTATTATGAACTATTACTACTTTAAATTAATGAAATTAATAAAATTATTAAATACAATGTTTCTGGTCTTTGTATCTGTCTGCCACACAAGGGCACTGTTTCACCAGAGAGGGAGATGCACCAGTGCTAAGGCCTTGTCTTGAAGTTTGAGCTCTGCAGCCTGACCAACCATGTTTAAGCAATACTCCAAAATGAAGGTAATTTCACCCTGGGCAAAGCAGCTGGCTGAGGTATTTAAATCATGAAAGTTTTGTAAATGGAGCTTGGGAGGATGGGAAGTCCCAGAATCACACTCACTCTCCCAAACAAATCCAAACCAGCAAATGAGGTACACCAGCTGTGCAATGACCCTTCCCCTTTCTGTTGCCTCAGCTGGTTGTGTATCTTTCCCCATTCCCTTTCTCCACCACTCAACCCCCTCCTTTCACCTGTAGGTCTCTGCCTTTAGGGTCTCTGGCCTTTGATTAAACCTCTCCCTGCCTGGATCCAGTGCTCTGCTGTCCAGAAGGTTCATTTTAGGGGAGGTAGGCCACAGCGGAGAAGGTAAAGTTAAAATTCCTGCACACCATACATTTACTATGTGTTACATTTCTATACATAAAACTTAAACTCATGTGAGCCATTTGCAGATTTGTTTTCTTGCTGAGAAGTGGCCATGTCCAGCACTCCCTGCTCCAAACCCTGGAGATGCTGCTGGTGTCGCTGTTTGGTTTCAAATGTCACTGTAGAAATGATTGGCGGAGACACTCTGCCCACCAGAACTTTCATGTTCATGGTTCTTGGCAGGATGGGTGGGAAAAAGGAAGGGGAAATGTGAAGGGCTTTCAGTTTCAACACAACCACTCAACACAGACTTTTCAAAGGACATTTATGTGGGGTACTGTTGGGAACTTATGCTTGTAACCAGTTCTTGGGGCCGTACTCACTTTAATTCCTCACAATATCTTTCTAATACTTTTTAAATGGCAAACCAGTGTATGGCAACATATGGTATTCATCACCTTTATGAATGAAGTTTCTCGTGGGTTTGCAAGCCCAAATATCCTGGTGTGCATCAAGTTTATTTTACTTATATTACAGTGTGTCACCACATCTACGCTTTTTTCAAGAAATTATTTCACAATAGGTTGAATATCATTTCCCTGTTGTGGAGGGTCACGCCAAGGATCGCGCATCATAAATGTCTCTTTTGGGAAATACCGAAGTATGAACCATCTGTACCAGATCAGTGACATGATTAATAGAAAAGGACAATCATTTGATGCAATTCTATCTGGTAACCAACTGAAGCTCCTACAAATTGCCCCCTGCTGGTTGATGTTGACCCTGTGTTGACCCTATGACACATTGTGAAGCCTAGCAGTTTCTCGAAAATGACATTGGTCCTGGTCCCATGCTGGATTGGCAGGAAGACATGTTGAACATTCCACTCATGAGGGAATGGGAGCTGAGAGAGGACAATGATTTTTGGGGCCCTCACAAGGTCACAATGGTGCTGCGTCAGCATCTTGCAAATGTTTCTCAAGGATGATTGAGAGACCATCAACACGAACACAGCTGAGACCGAACTGAAACTCTCAGAGAATGAAACTCCAAACTATAGTCAAAACACCGAGACATGTGACAGTAGTTTCCCCTTGTAACTACTCTTTTTTCCTTTGCTCTCAATCATAAAAGCCAAAATGTCACAGCTGGATTTACTAAGGATGAAAACTCTGCTTTTCTCACGTCATTTAAATTACAGTATTTCCGACTTGCCCACAAAATCGTTTGTCTAAAAAATACTAGCATTCTCCTCATGGAAATAAGATGTAATTATTTCAGTTTGCCATCAGTTTGAAGTTTTACAGCATTTGTACTTCCATTGCATTCAAGTGATTGCTGTTATTGTGTTTTCGCAAATCGTAAACAAACTCAGAAAAAAAAATCTGTTATGGTACGTGAGGTTCTATGAGGACTGGTTTGGTCAACATTTCCTTGCACCATCCTTGGTTTTCCTGAAACAGGAAATTAACTATCTACAAGATTTATTTCAGAGGGACACAGGAACTCTGCTTTTGGTTAACCAACAGAGGAATGTGACAATGGGATTGAGGACAACTATTGACTTCTGTCTTTTTCCATATTTTTCTACCTTTTTCTCATATGCATCTCTTCTCACATGCATTGTAAAGATGACAAGGATGAAGGGCAACAATAATTTCCATAAATCCTTTCCAGATGAAATGAAATGACTATGAAATGACCTTATGTTTTTAATTAGTATCTAATCCTCTGCTGGGTATTAATGAATTAATCAATGTCACAAACAAAGCAACAGTTGCTAAGTCTGCAGCTGGGGCCCCCTGAACTCCTTGAAAATATGGGGCCATTAAGTAAAGCATATGAACAGCAAGCAAGAAAAAAACAGTGGTAAAGATCATTGTAATCTCTTTTAAAAATAATTTGTTACACATTGTGATTCAGTTGCATTGGCTAGTTAAAGTATTTGAAAGTGTCAAATTGAGAGTATGACTACTTTTTTCCCAGCTTGATTCATAATGATACATTACTGATAATCAAATATTTAGTCCTGTCCATGGCAAATTGTTTTATATCGCCAGGAAGAGGTGGAAACTGAGTTATCTGCGCATTTTACCTTAAATTACTTTACACACACATGCACACACACACACTCATGCACAGCATTTATTAATAATCATCATGTCACTGCCAACTAAACACTTTCCTTGGAGTTCATTTTGAAGTTAAATAACCATTTTGCAAAGAATACCTCAAGGTGCCCCTTATGAGGCACTCTTAGAACACGGCTCATTTTACAGTCTCTTTCACTTAACCCTTTTAAACCAGGAAGGCAACTCACAATTCTTTCCAGGACCTGGTAAATCAACCATGGTAGGAAATTCAACAGTTTTCGTGAGTGCCCCAAAATAAATATAGATGAAATGTGTTTTTGTGCGCACACTCGTGTGTCTTCCCACATAGCTCTGACGTACACACATTTACCATAAGAGGGGTCTCAGCAGTTACTACAAAGTCTTTGTATATGTACACAAGAAAATGTTTCATAAATTATCATGATTATTAACATAAAAAGGGGAATTAATCTGTTAACAAGGAGAATTAATGCTTGTTCATTCTTCGAATATATTAGTACTAGATTAAAGGATTATCCCTAGTATATCTTATTTATACAGCTGTTGCAAATTAAGGCTTCAATTCAGTGGCCTTTCAGTGTTTTGTGTTTTAAGCACTAACTTTTAGCTGAACTGAAGACAGCTGGCGCGACACGTTTTGTTCATTTAAATCCAAAAACAACTGATCCAGAATCCAGATATTATGTGCTCCGAGTTACGAGGCTCAAAATTTATCCCACGATTCTTGTGTGCACTGTCCTTTGGTGGTTTTGCATCTTACCTACCACACTTGAGGACAAATCCAAACAAGAAGTCCAACAGAAACAGATCCTCATGTGAAGGAGACATGCTCTCTCGGGTCAGCTGCAAAAGGCATCCATTCTGTTTACCAGACAGGGAGAATTAGCCTCTGCAGAGCCTTGGATGGAACACATTCAAGCAAGAAAACAGATGGAGCTGTTTACGTCTGAGGAAGGAACTGGCTGCCGGGGTGTTCGTGTGATTCGCCCTTGGTTTAGAACCAACGATAGCATCACCTGCTACGTTCCCAGCCTTTGATACAGGCGTTTTATTTTATCTAACATATATCTATTAAGCTAAATTCCCCTTAACAGTCGGATGTCCCTGGGTCTTGTTCATCATGAACCCATCATGCTCTTGTTAGGGGAGAAAGACTTAGACAGTGTGCCCTTTCTGTAATTTCTACTACAAAGTGTCAACTGTAAAGGAAAAACCATGCAATCCCATCTCAGGAAATAACAACGGATCCAGCGGGACACTGCCTATACAGCAGGGTCTGGACAAGCATAACCAAGACTGCTGGTTCACCTGAGAGCACATAACCCTAAGGAGGACTGATTGTCATCCCTTTCATGCTGTTAATTGGATCCATTTGGACAGGTGATTGGTTGCTTTTACTCAGGTAAACCATGAACCAAGGCTGATTAGGCCTCGGTGTCCAGAGCTCCACACATGCTCACCTGTGACCAAGGCCCAGAGGTTAGTTCCTCTACTTCTGGTGTCATTCCCATCATTATGACTACAGAGAATGGTGACACAGAGATAGACTGAAGCCCATGGATAACTCAAACGGTAAGTCAATCTTAGTTTCGTCCTCGAATTTCTGTGGTTGCATAATGCTGTCTTACATTGGGTTCATTCAGTCGTAATTATATGCAGCTGAATATCTTACGTCAGTCTAATCTTACAGGCAAGACTGTGTGTTAAGGTATATCTATGTGTGTGAGAGAGCTTGTGTATCTTTATTTGTGTCTGTTGTAGTTGCGCGTGTGAATTTGGCTGTGTTTGTGTGTCCATTGTTTTTTTTTGTATGAGTTTGCGTATATACTTGCATGCGCTGTGCTCGTGTGAGCGTGTGGCTTGACTGCAGCCAGACACAATGGGAATCTAGGTTTTCATATTGGCAGCTCCACCGGCATCTTGTATAACAGGCAAAATGCCTGTTTCATTGCTGAGATAGCCTACATTACTAGTGTCCCTAGCACATTCTGTCGGGATTATAAAGGCACATCCAAAAGCTTAACCTTGTCCAAATGATGCTACACACTGATGTGATATCCTTCTAGCTAGTCTGTCCACTATTATGAGGTAAATGACTGTAAAATCTTAAAATAATTTAAGATGTTAAAATGTTACTATCATGACGTATACTGTACAGTGGTGGTCTGTCACATTTGTACATCTTATTTATTTCAATAAACAATGGGCTCAACAAATTCAGATGGGGTTAGTGTTGGGATCATGGACAGAGTCTGTGGATGTTACATCCATGGAAAAAGATTACTTTGAACAAGTCCATACTGTTGTGACACTCCCAAGCAATAAAGTTGTTAAATGATGAGTTAAACAGAGGTTTTGATCACAGAAGTCAGGTCGTGAACGCATCTTTTTTTATTGCCTGCCGCCTGGGACTCTATACATGTGAATGTATTCTTTGGTTTTCCTTTTTGGCCAGATCTGCCTGTCTGCACACAGATCCTTCTCGGTTATAATCGGTAAAAGATCAAAAGACGTCAAAATAGTGAGAGCGCATTCCTTGTGGGTTTTATTTCCCAACACATATTCTATGCAACCAAGTCGACCCCTTCAACTGCGGCAGTGTGCTCGGAAAAGATGTGCCGGGATAGAGACTTCCCTCTTCCATGCAGCATTTCCTCTGAGGATTTGCGTGCGCATGTGAACGTCAGAGGTTGTTTTTACAGTAATCCTGTTCTCCTGTCAAATACATTCTGCTGAGAGCTGATCATACAAATGCGCTCTGATATGAATGAATATATCTGATGAATATATCTTTGTGTGTTTGATACTGAACTCTGATGTGCTTCAACAGCATCATATTACGCTTGTGTTCTTTTATAAGAGCCACAGCTTATAGGACATGCACCACAGCGGTGGATCACCATACAAACTGCATTGAAGAATTAGTGACTTGTCTCTGAGACTAGTGTCTGCAAAGTTCACTACGGTGTTCCAAGTATATTCCAAGCTGTCTTTCATCTTCAGTTAATGAAATCAGCGGCCATTCATCTTGGAAAAGACACTTTGGATTTCCAGAGGTCTCACATAGAGCACACTGTTTACTACTCTCAGATCAACAGGGTCACACCCAGTTCACAGAGCAGTTTTGCCAGTGTAATTTGAAGTACAGATCCACAAATATCGTTATTAAATCCCACTATCTATTATTATTTTTTCATAGATTGATTACATTGATGAATTCAATAAACCTTTTGATGTACAACTGATTTTAGGAAAGAAATCAGCATTTAATATGTTTTATTTATATCATAATGTTTACATCACATCGTTTTCCATGTAAACACAGCTGCACAGATATCAGTAAACATATTTTCATCCATTTTTCATGCCTGGTGAGAGAATAGCACTGAAAATCAGCTCATATGATCATCAACCGCACATCATGCAGTCAGTAATGCGCAATAATGAGATTGCTATGGAAGGAAAGATCTTTCTGACATGAAGAGCTCATGAAGTTAAATGGCAGCTCTGAATCAGCACAGGACATACTATGAGTAAATACCACTTACTATTTTTTCATCAGGTGTAACTGTTTCTATGAGACTGCTGATTCGCCAC
The DNA here is from genome assembly GCF_013368585.1 of Megalops cyprinoides. Lineage (NCBI taxonomy): Eukaryota > Metazoa > Chordata > Actinopteri > Elopiformes > Megalopidae > Megalops > Megalops cyprinoides. Next base: position 15,718,257 of record NC_050591.1, read on the forward strand.
ATACAGATACTGTATGTCATGAGTGGTACTTGACATTATCAGATATCAGATATTTTGACAGGTATTACATACGTGGGAGGTATTATTTCAAGATGTTAGATTTCAGAGAGACACTAAAATTGTGGGTGACATCACATTTGAGGAAGTGATTACATGCGTTTGTGATCTTTCAGTACATTTAAAGTAGTGATGGCATTTGGGGGTGATATCACATTTGTGGACACATTTGTGGCTATAATTAATGCCAGACATTATACTGGTGAGTATTTGCTGTATCATTTGTGCTCTCACCACTGTCTGCCCCCAACAGAAAAGGCTTCCTGTGACTGTGGTCTCTGAGCCTCTCTCTGTGGCACAGCCTTGCACACGGGCGCTGTGTTGCCTGCTGTTTATCTGAAGTCACATGTTGTGTTTTGTTTTATGGACGTGTGAGTCTGTAAAGTGTCAGAGCCTCCCCTCCCCTTTTGTCCTGCCGGGTGCCAGAGAGGGAATGGGCGACAGGGTGACATGCCGATCCTTAAACGTCCACAGCTCTGCAGCGCCCCGCCTTGCTCCCACCTCCAGCACCGGCCCCTGCTGAAGCTCTCTCACTTGCCAGCATGACAACTGAGAAATTTGGTCTGTTGGGAGCCCATTTAAAGAGGTTATGCTCAGTCCAAAAGCCAAAAAACCTGTTTTACCAGATACCAAATTATTACTTGACTGAATACAGACTGCCTACTAATCATTCTGTCTAAGATGAGGCTTATGTTGCACGCTCAAGAATCATAAATGTGTACCCCACATGATTGTGTAATGTATCCATGTGATAAGAAGTTTAAAAATTCTATTACAAATTAAATGCAAGTACTGGGCTTCAAAAGAACCCACATGCATTTCTCTTTGAAAAATGCAGATAACAATCTAAAGATACTGTAGGCCTTTGCCACAAAACACAAAATAACTGATTAGATCCATCATTACTTTTACAAGCTTCTGGTGGGGTAAAATCTGAGCTGCCCCGGAGGCGAACAAATGACTCAAAACAGCACAGCTGCTACTTTTTCAAAGGAATAAATGTGACACATGGGTAATAAAAATAATTACCTTCAGATATATATCTGCTCAGAAGGGCTATGAGACAGGCGCAGAGGAGTGGAATTCCTCCAGTGGCACGGATTTATGGCTATCTGGCCGAATGAGCCGGCCTTAAGCCAGTGACACACACTCAGTCCCACCTGGGGCTGAGTCAGTTTGACGGGCAGCACCAAAAACGCCCCCAAATGGAAGGAAAACGCACCATTACAAAGAGAAAAACAATCCAGGTGACATTTCAAAGAAATAGCCTCAGAGGTCTTGCTCATCGGTGTGAACAAGTCTGCATCACACAGATTTGAGCAGCACCTTTCTTCCAGTGAGAGGCGCCATCAGTTGAACCACAAAATATGCAGAGGAAAATTTTCATATGACCAGGAGAAATTAAGGGAATAAGTTTAGAATAACACAGAACAGGATAATTTGGTAAAATATGATTAATATTAACATCATAAAATATGTGATAAATTCTCCTTATGCTCGATCTGCCCACGGAGTCACTGTTGTTCACATGATTAACAGAACCAGATTAGGTACAGTCTAGACATTGAAATAAAATGTTTAGCCAGAAGGTCCTGTGACACACAAATATAGGTATTGTCTGATGGATTTGTTCAATACAATTTTAATATTTTGCCACATTTTTATGTCTGGTATCGTATGACAGAGATGCTTTGGGTGATTTACCAAAATGCAGCCAAATGTTTTTTGCAAAGTTCTACCAAATTCAGCTCTACTGAATTAAAGACTATACACATTTATGTTAATGGTCCCATTTCCATTTCACTACTATAAGCACTGGCATTATGCTCGGTTACACCTGGAAGAGGCCCTGTAATTCCAACACAGTCATCTCCATTATAGCCAGAACCATGCAGGTATTTGGAGTGGCTGGTAGCATGGACCATTAAACAGAGTAGAGCAGGGACGCCTACTAATTACTCACTTTCACAGTCACCCCATGTTGGTTTCATGGTTCAGGGGTGTCACCGAACGTTAGGTCTCACACTCCAAAGAAATCAACCAAATTCAGCATGGTGGAGCACCTCTGAGTGTCCGAGCACTGGCAACTGTTAGTGTACCCTCATACCATCTTTGTCACTTTTAGGACCAAACACGATCTTTGACACACAGCCCACATGTGCACATACACTCACACACACAATGCTCAAATACAGCTCTTTCCAATTTCTCATTAAATGATTCATTATTTATTGACGATTGTCTGAGGCAGTACTACCATTATCATACTCAAACATTTTCTTTTTGTCCACATATTGTTGATGTCAAGAAATAATTTCATTGTAGGACTGGGGTGATTTGGGAATGGTTTGGAGAGGCTGAACCAGAGTCATCTGCAGTTTTACCCCTAATTACAGAACCCATAGACACATGCACACACACACACACACACACACACACACACACACACACACATTGTAAATGAATCTCATATTTTCAGGGGTGCACTCCCTCTCAGTTGCATGACTGACAGTTTTGTGACGATGCCCTGCTCTTTCCTCTAGTCCCTCCATCCCTCTTCCTGAGTGATCCCATCTGGTGAGTGATGTGCTGTCCCTGCACAACACACTGACCAAATCACTGGGTGGGTAGGCCCCTATTAGCTCTTTCCAAGCTGTTGCTCTGGTCAAATTAAAGGCAAAATCCCAATCGTTAAAAAAAAAAACTCTTAAATATGCCGGCTGTTTCACGCACGCAGCAAAATCCCCTCGACACACCCAGCCCATGTTTTTGCCACATATTTCACGATGAATCATGCCAATTAATGTCTGAATGATTAAAGACACTGGATGCCATTCCTTTTGGACCATCCAGGGGAAATTCAGTTCAATGCAATTTGGCGGCCCCACACGGCCACCACATGCACCAAGCGAGGATTGTACGTGTGCATGTAAACACGTATGAAATGTTTTTGCTGGCAACACACCGCTCGACTGCACGCGAGAGTGAGCATCGGTGTGTGTTTTGAGTGCCTGTTAGAAAGAGCAAATTTTGATTAATTTGATTCTGCTGCCAAGTTTTGTGGATTTCATTTCCGATCAGACATCTCCCATAGCGGCGGACAATGACATGTGGTGACCGTGAGCTCTGATTGCCTCCAAATCAAATTGCAAAATATTACACATTTTTGTCCCTCTCTCTCTCTGATTGCCCAAAATTCTACTCCAAATCCCAGGCTAAATGTCATGTAGGTAGCCCCCCACCATCCTTCTCGGAAGGGACGTCACTGGACATTTCCTTTTCACCACTGAGCACAAACGTATTCCCATCCAACTTACAGGCTTACAGGCTTTTGTAATAAACTATATTGCTGATATAATGATATTTTCAAGTTTGATATTGATCTATTGAACGCACAGCTTACGTGTGCACTTGTCTCCCTAGAGATGGTAGTGTTCCATTCAAAAGCGGTTTGGCTCCTCTTACAGAATTTGTGGGCTGTAGAAAATAATTCAATAATTGCAGCAGCTTTTTCTAATCATTATTTTCCCTTATTTGAGCACTGAAACAAAGATATCAAGTTCCATTTTGGAACTATGTGGTGAGTTAAAGTGCTGTGGAAAGGAATGTGTGTGAGAGAGAGAAAGAGAGAGAGAGAGAGAGAGAGAGAGAGAGAGAGTGTGTGTGTGTGTGTGAGAGAGAGAGAGAGAGAGAGAGAGAGTGTGAGAGAGAAAGAGAGAGAGAGAAAGAGTGTGTGTGTGTGTGTGAGAGAGAGAGAGAGAGAGTGTGTGTGAGAGAGAAAGAGAGAGAGAGAAAGAGTGTGTGTGTGTGTGTGTGTGTGTGTGTGTGTGAGAGAGAGAGAGAGAGAGAGAGAGAGAGAGAGAGAGAGAGAGAGAGAGATGGTTCATTTAAAAGGCAGGGTGCATATAACTAATATGTGAGGACATATTTGTGTAATTACGTAAAGTGAGAGTGCAGGTCTGTGGTTTATGATTGCTAAGTTTAGACAGATAACATGAAATTACACACACCGCAAACCTGAGTACCACATAAGTAACTACGAAACAATATATACACTCTTAGTAGTTATACATTACAATTACAATGTAATTACATCAGTAAACTGCTAAAAAAAAACACAGAGCAGCATCCAAGTTCTTTTTACATTTGACACCTGTCTTACCTTTTCTGCTCCTATTAGACATATTATACAATTTGATCCTCAAAGGTTTCCATTTTCACACAGATCTTTTAAACATGGGAGCAGTATATATTAACGCAAACATTTCCTCAGGGGCAGAATTTCCAGCAGCTGTCTTCAACGGAAGTAGGACCACAGATATTCCCAATGGGATGATGTTTGCTTCTTCACACACACATACACAGTGCCAGTCTGAGCCATAGCACGCAGAACAGAAGAAATTCAGTTTAACAAGCAATAGTACTGTGTCCTTATCTTTGACTCACAGAGTTACTGTAACTAAGTATGATGTTTTTTTTTTGATCAACAAGCATCTCATAATTTATGTAAAGTCAAATAACTGGGCAATTGAGCTCTTAGAATTGGACTGTTAAGGGTTGATTGACTGATTTATTGATTGATAGGCTGACTAATGGATTCCATTGTGCAGAACCTGCTGTAATCACCTGATATTCCGGCAGTTGACAAAGAATTGGTTAGTTTTTACCAACAAATAATGGATTAGGCACAATGACACACAACAGGGGAATATTTTGTCCATAAATCTTTTGGATTGGTATGAAACCCTTTCTTGTGCTTCCTGACATGTGCTGTATTTACTTACTCAGCTATTACAGCCAAATAAAAACGAAACGTACATCCATAATATACAGAAAGCTCCAGCTCACTAACAAGCCCCACTGACTTCTGTACTGCTGGAGAAAACCACTCACATGACTCATGGTTTTTATTATCACCATCTTTGGTTAGAACGACCATCGCAGTGGAAATGAACAACTCGCCGTGAGTCAAAAATAGCGCCCCCTTTGAAATGAGGATTGTTTCAGAAACATGAGTTTTGAGAGACTCTTCATCAGTTTCTGTGGGGAGAAAATCTCTTTGTGTGTCTCTGAATGGGGCCTGTAACAGTAGTCAGCCTGATGAAAGATCAGCCACTGTTGGGACCAGCATGGCTCCTGCCTTAGGCCACAGTTTAGTGAATCTTAGAGCTTCATACAGTAGATCGCATGATTCTGTGGGATTTGTTTTAAGCACTTGATACTATGGTGCGATAGAAGGGTTTATAGGGAGCGGTCATGTCAGCACTTCCCCTTCCCACGCCCTCCACAGAGGGGTGGGGCCTTTTGGCACAGATATCGCTCTCAGTGGATAGCACTGCGCTTCATGTTGCAGATGCTTCACAACATGGCTGTTCACTTTTGGAGTCTTGACTGAATATGAATGTTGGGTAAAATATGTTTTTTGAAATCAAAACCTGGTTTACAAGGATTTTCTATTAAAACAACAATCATGATAAATAAATTTTAAAAACTACTTCAAAAAAAAATACATCCTTTAAAATATGCAATGTGGTACCTAATTTATGTTGGTGACAATATCATAGAGAATAAAAACAAGTCTTCATCAATGTTTTTTTTTTTCAACCCTTGAAGTCACCAAATTGGGTTTACATGAATATGCATTTCTGGGTGAAAAGCGATTGTATTTTGTTTTCTATCAGACTATAAGTCAAATAAAGGATGGCTGGATTCAGGCAAGGTTTGCACTTGATTTTGCCATGTAAATAAATACAAGTATTAATTATTGAATGCAATACCCAAATCTGTATTTGACGTTTTGAATGTGTAGTTGATAACTTGTCTCCCTGCATGTATGAACTGAATTTGTATTTTAAATGCTGAATTTGTATTTTATCATCTGAAGTTCAATTTTCAACGGATGATGCATGCAGGAATGGAAACGCCGCCATATAAATACCCACTGCTTTGACAACGTGCGTCACTCGTGTGTTCATGAAATATGTTAATTTGCTACATAAACCTAAATTAAATATGACTTTTTATTAGTTTGCCAGAATGTTTTCTAATGATAGATATGGTATCGTGCCATAATTCAGTTTTTTGGTTACTTATGTTAAAAAGCAATCATTGTAAAGTGGGTCTCTGAAATGAGCGGAAGCGTTATATTCGTATATTCATCCTCTTTGACTGAGGCGAATAATAGGGAACGCCCCAAACTATGAATATTAATAATGCGGTCAATTTTCAGGACATCGCTTGCCAGTTCACAAAAAGATTTGTTGGTCGTTAAAATTATTGAATCATATCGTAAGTTTCATCGAAATGTCTGATCAGAATTTGAGAAAAAAAAACTGACGGTGAGGGTTAAGAGATGCTTAAGTGGGAGTGAAGGTACCATGCATCATTTGTTTGAACTGTGGAATTGTATGTCCACACCCGTAGCTGCTTACTCTACTTCTGAGAACAACGTTGATTTAAAAGGTAATGGCATAAAATTTTTTCTCTCTTGGGCTGTTTCCCCATCCGCTGGGTGTACTCTCGTCCGCTGAATCCCATTGCTCAGAAGAACACCGGCCGCTGTACTGTCTTTCTCAGTCTCGTAAGAAGCAATGATAGCGGGTTTGTTGCCCCTCACCTGCCCCCTCCGAGCAAGTCCCCAAAAGTTGTAAGCTTCACAGGAAGCGGCCAAAGGTGACGGTCTGTAAGTAAGTGTTACAGAGACAGCTCCAATCACTTATCTGTGGTCACCAACTTAGACATGCGAAGAAATCCAAAACGAAAACATAGCGTAACGTTACATGCGTTTGTGCATAAATACAAACAGCAGTGCGCGTTATTAACATTTTCCATCACTATTATGAATTAAATGTGTAACGTACAATATACACGAATTCATCATCCAGGCGTAACATTTTGCATAAATGTGTCTTCTGGAAAGAGTTGCTTGGCTAAACTGTTGAACTTTTCTCAGCCAAGTTGGCTGAGAAATGTAAATACAAATTGCCAGATACAGATTCCGTTAATGTGTTCAGTAATTCAAACTGAGAATTACTCAGACGCACCACCTTATCTGAATCATAGTCAATGTGGCCTATAGGATGAAATTCCAGTAGTGTTTAACATAGCTCCAAATGGTCTTCTATGGAAGTGTGTCTCGTGTGCGGGTAGAGGTTTCAGCAAGGGAACAAGAATGATGGTTTCCTCTCCAATCGTAAATGGCTAGTCAACACAAAAGACCTCCATACACAATACTGAGCAGAGCACCCCAACAAAAGACAGTATAGGACCATTCATACACGTATACGACTGCTTATAATAGTTATTAGACAGAATGAATTAACTGTGAAAAGTTCATCACGAATTGCGCATCACGATAACCACCTTCAAAGTGCCAGACAGCGGGTAGACTACGATTCAAATTGTGCGGTTTGACAAGCAAATCATTTTGTGGTAACAAACCTAAAACGGACGACAAACATATAACTACAACGTATTGCAAGCATTCCGTGGTACCGATCAAAATCATCAACATACGTTATAAACACTGGTGCGAGTAACATCCGTGTTACAACCTTTAAAAGAATGTTCCTTAAATAATTTGCCTCCAAACTGAAAAATTATCATAGCTATAATGAACCGTCAAAAAAATTCAAAAGCGTTAGGTGGACGACCATTTTAAACACCGAATCATAAATTCAAAAACAGATCACCTTGGACTGTAAGCAGATATTTGTAAAACACTAATGATTTTACTTGTGAATGTATTGCTGAAAGGTATAAACATATCATTTTTCGTTTGTTTTGTTGGAAGAACGACGAATAAAATACAAGCTATACTTAAACGCATATAGTAATAATAGAAACGGTAGATATAGTAATAATAAAGATACTCACGATAAAGAATCAGCGTCAGTATTTAGTCATCGTGGAGAATAATCTATTTCTTAGGTTGCCAAAGGATCACACGGCATACACCAATAATTACATCGGAATCAATTGACAAATGTTTTTTTATAAAGAAATATTTTGCGTTGCACTAGCATGCAATAATTGGATGAAATGGATTTACTAAACGGTTGAACTAATCGGACTGCTTAAGTTAAACAGAGAAGGGAGTGAATGAAATAAGACTGGGGGTGCAGCTACGTACTTCCAGTGCTTTTAAATGAGGATATTTTTGCGTCAGTTGAAACAGGCGCCTGCTTTTAACGTTAATTCGCATTCGGGCAACGCACGCCCACAAGCCTTAACCAGAGCATTCTTAGGGCTGCACATGTCATATCGCGAACAGCAGCAGACGTTGTACAACCACAGGAACCAGGTGGGCTCGCTGAACAGGCTTTGTTAATAACAGAAAGTCAGACAGAAAGAGGAGCGAGAAAGAGCTAGAGACTGGAAAGGGAAGACCTATCATAGTTGGCTGCTAACTTGATCATCTTACCGTAGCCGTAGGACACTTTCTGAAACGATGACAAGAAACAAGATATACGGATCCCTGAAACTGCAGCAACACAAAGTTTCCTACGTTTGATTGGAAGACCCATTTCGGTCCATCAGGCTCTCCGGATATTTCATGACACCGTGAGCAGGCGACCAGTTGAAGTACTACGAATGGAACCGGCGCGGCAAAGCTCGTTTGGGTATTACAGACGAAAGGAATGAATGACTGATGACACAGTTCATAAGGACCGCTTCGGCATTGCTTCGTTCCACGAACTGAAGTGAGGTAAGGAGGTCTATCCTATAAGAAGTTTGTTCTTAAGTGCACAGCTAATCCCTAATCAATGAGAAAATACAATGACAGAGAATTTCCTTTTGAACACCTGGAGGAAAGATGAGCATAAATTAATTTTCTGTAGATCGTGAGCAAACCACAAGGTAGCGTTTGGTTGGCATTCTGTCATGACTTCAGACCACATCTCCGCTGTCGGGACATCAAGCGGCAAGAGAGTCATTTGAGGACTGCGGAACCGCGTGCTCCGTTGTTTTTGCTGCCTGTATGCGAGCACGCACGGAGCAATTGCAAGTATCACATGGAACAGATTGACTAATTCTGCTTCAACGTCTCTGTACACACAAAAGCGCAGGGTTTTTTTTTTTTTTGGCTGCGTCATGTGGAACACTACGTGCGAGAACACTACAGCGATTCACTCAGACGGGAATCCCGTGGTGAGCACGCTGATGTTCATCGCGGGGGTGGCGGGGAACCTGACGGCGCTCGCCATCCTGGGCGTTCACCAGAAGGAGCAGCGCACCAAGTCCTCCGTCTTCTGCATCCTAGTGACAGGGCTGGCCGTGACGGACCTGCTGGGGACCTGCTTCCTCAGCCCGCTGGTGTTCGTGTGCTACGCCCGCCGGGCCTCACTGTTGGGCCTGGTGGGCAACCAGCGGCTCTGCGGGCTTTTCGCCTTCGCCATGACATTCTTCGGCCTGGCGTCCATGCTGATTCTCTGCGCCATGGCAGTTGAGCGCTGCCTGGCGATCAGCCACCCGTACTTCTATGCCAAGTACGTGAGGCGGAGCTTCGCCAAGGTCACGCTGCTGCTCATCTACGTCTTCACCTGCGCCTTCTGCTCCCTGCCCTTCTTCGGCGTGGGCCGGCACAAGCAGTACTGCCCGGGGACGTGGTGCTTCATCAAGATGGAGGCGGAGGGCGAGGGTGCGGAGGAGGAGCGGGGCGTGCTGGCCTTCTCGCTCTCCTACGCCTCGCTCATGGCGCTCCTGATCGCCGCCGTCTTCGTCTGCAACGGCTCAGTGATCGTCAGCCTCTGCCGCATGCACCGCAGCCACCTGTCCCGCCGCGGCTCCGTGTTGTCCACCGGGCGCAAGCGGAAGATGAGCGCCTGGTTCGGCCAGGGGGAGGAGGAGGTGGACCACCTGGTGCTGCTGGCCTCCATGACCGTCATCTTCGTCATCTGCTCGCTGCCGCTGACCGTGAGTTCCCGGGCCGGCTCCGTCAAGGAAGGGGGGGTGTGGCTGCAGGGTGGAGGTGTAGCCAGTGGCACGAGGCCGTAATTCAACACACGTCAAGCCACGGTGCTTTTCCACACACAGCTCATGTAACCGTCATCATTAAACTCAGACCACATCCACATCCCCAGCCCCAACCCTTCTCCGTTCACATGATCTTGATGTGGTCTGAACATAATGGTGATGTTTACAAACCTTTCACACCTGTGGCTTGAGGTGCCTAATGACAAGAGCTCAAGTTCCACCCTCCAGTCAGATATACTTGATCATATTTGTGTCTGTGCCCTGCCTCCTATTCTGTCTCTCTGTCTATCTGCTCTCTACACCCAATAGTCCATCTCTCTCTCTGCTCCCATGCAGTGAATGTAGTACATTATTTTAGGACAGGCTATGCATAAAAGAAGCATCAATTACATTTATGTTAACTGTTTGTTAGCAGGGAAAAACCGTCACTACCCTCTGTTCTGGCAAATCTTCTTTCGATGCCAGTGATGTAATGTAGCAAAATGATTGGCTGATTTGTTGTCAGTTAGTGGCGTGTTTAAATGGGTAATTATAACAAGCAGGGATGTTCTTGTGGAAGAGAGATTAATGCACACAGCACCAGCCTGTAGAAACACCTCCATGACCATAACTGCATAGCCACAGTCAGACTGAATGCCTGTGTTCTCTAGTGTCGGCAATGACACACTATCCTGTGCCATCTCTCACCAGCATCCTCAGTGCTTTCAGTATTTTCCCCCAGAATCTAGATGCAGACATCCAGCCTCTGCCCCTGCCCGTGTACCTAAGATAAGACTTTAGTGCCAAGGATTAATGCCTTTTCAGTGGGAATTTCTAGGTATCTCAGTTGCGCTGTCAGCACAATAGCGTGCTCTGCCTTTTTTCGGTGTATGCGCGCGCATTAGTGTGTCAGTGAATAGAAGACCTTTAATCCCAGAGCAGGTTTAGAAACAAGTATAAGCCACTCCAGTCCCAAAGGCCCTGAGGGGTGGCAGCAGCTTTTCAGGGCACTTGCAGGTCTTGGTTGCATAACGAGAGCCATTATTTTGATAGGGTGTCAAGCAGTCCGTTGTTTTCCCAGGTCTTGCTCGCGCGCTCAGGTGTATCTTAAACCTGCCAGCCCTGGTGAACTGGAAAAGCCCATCCCCGCCCTCATCTCTCAGCTTCCAGGTGTGGCCTGCAGCTGCAGACTGGAAGCTGCTGATTGGCTGAGGGTGGGGCAGGGGAGTTGCAGTCGGTTGTCTGTTATTGCCTCAGAGCATTCCATTTTGGGGAAGACTGTTGGAAAAACAAACAACAGCGCTCCGAGCAGTTACGGGAAGGAACGTGCCAAAGCGGTAGGCCACCGCGTTATTACACAATCGCATTTTACTAACTGTTTCATGATGATATTTATGAGTATTATCACTGTCGCTTTCATTGTTCTAGTTTATTGCTCAATCAGCTTTGTCCATCAAAGGGTCGCATCCTCTGGTCCAAAGAGAAAGCTATTGAATGTTTCCACCTAGTCTTTAGTGGTATCCAAACAGGTGTAGCCTGTATTCATATGTTACCATTAATCTCATAAATAGTCCTGTCTGTAATTAAAGCATTACAGAAAGAGACTATGGCGTCTCATTCAGTGGTTGCCTCACTCAACTGAGTCACACACTGCAGAACAGTGGCCTAGAGGCAGTAAGCAAACATCTATGTAACTGCATACTATTCAGAGAACCTTTAGCACACCTCCAAGCAAGTGCATCTAATTTAGGGAATATGTTAATTTTCATAAATTTGCCCTGTGACGCACCTATGGATAGCCTGGAACGAGAGTGCACAGGACAATGGGGGGGGGGGGGTCCCCCTCACAATGGCACGGCTTTGGAGGGCCCACCCTGCCAACACAATGGTGTAGGCTCCAGGGTGATGGCAGGATTAAATTTAAAAAAAAAAAAGAAGAGCATGCATTGTGATTCCTTACCCAGTCTCATGGTCGTGCAAACAAAAACAACAAAAAAATAGCTCATGTTACCTGTTTCGCAGCCGGCCCACGTTTGCTTGTGGTGAAGCGCGCACGCAGATGCTCCCCCGTCTCACAGCATGTCATGAAGCAGGGTTTGGTGTTTTGTGTCTCGCTGGCTGCCAGCCTTTGTTTACAGTTCATTCCCTTAATTAAATCGACAGTTACGGGCCATGATGTGCACAGAAAGAGAGTGGGATGAGAGGCAGTGAAAGAAAGAGACAGGGAAGATGACTATAATGGGTTTCTGTTGCTGTTGTTTTCTTTGCTGTGGGCCAAAGCACGAGCTGCGCTGGTTGGTGTAGAAGAGGGAGAAAAAGGGGAAATGGAGCAGTGGATGAAGTGGCAGTGTGGTCGAGGCGAGGGGGAACGACCTTGTGCCTTGCAGTTTTCACTTCCCTTTTTCACCATAATGTCGCTCTAGCATGTGACAGAGGAGCAGACTGACACCGAGGCCATTAGGGCTCAGGGCAGCAGGCTCGGAACGAATTTGTAGGGAACCTGCTGCTCTCTTCTGAATTCAGCTTTAGCTTGTCTGACAGTTCTGATTTAACATAAATTTGAATTCAGAACATGATATCCTGAAAGTGTTCTGGATAAAGTCAAGTCCATGAAAAGGAAGTGCAAAGGGAAAGTGTTTCGCTGGCCATGTTGTGTGAAGCACACAAGAAATCGATAAATGAATGAAGCCATCAATAGCTCTTACAGGGTCTATTTTTAAGTCCTCAGTACATCCAAGCGCTTCCCCCTGGTTTTATTTTTACCCAGAACAGCCGTAGGAAACTTTAAATGCTGTGATGCAGGCAGGGGTTCTCCGATTGTCGTGTTGTCCAAGCAACATTGTCCAAGTAAACTCTCCACCCACGCTCTGTCCCCAGAGCGAGTTGCCGTGCACAGATACATACACAGCTTGTGAGCGTTCTTAGCCCTTGGAGATGATTTGGTGATTGAAACAGTTGTTTTCAAAAGATCAGGATGTTTTCCACATAGGAAAGAATTTGTTTTTTGTAGAGTGCCGATTTGCAGATGAACAATGACCTCAAAACATGTTTGATATCCACAAAATTTGTTTATTTTCTTGGGTTTTGGGCCGAATTCCATGATGTTGAGAACCTTCTCATCTAGACTCTGGTTCTGCTTTGTGTCATGTCAAACACTGGATGAGAGTTTGTGCTTCTGCATTGCATAGACGTCTTTACTTAGTGCCATCAATCGATCTTAAAGCCTCTCCGAGGTCTCAGACTATTTTATACCATTAAAAGTGATTAGGTTTGTGCTATAATAAGGAATCATTGACTGCGATGTCTTTTATAGCGGTCAATAATGACATGATGAGATCCTCCCCTTCTCGCCGACATGGGTCGGTGCAATTGATCGCTGGTTGTATCATTCCACATATGGCACTGTGTTCTTTGGACATTGTATAAGCTGGCAATGACAAAGCACTTTGGCCAGGAGTCAAATTCATTCATTCTGTCAAATCGATGTGACTCAGTTAAACATTAAAAACAGTGCTACTGTTTAGCCACAAGTTTCGCAGCATCCCCCTCTTCTACCCTGGTGTGAACAGATGGATGTCAATATAATTTCTTTGACGTTTTCTGTCTGGCTCATGTTGTCAGTTTGTCAGCATAAAAAATCAATTGAACTAAACTCCTAAAAATATCATGTTATGTCAACGGTCCTCTTGTTGTTTCAGCGTAATGGGGCAACCTAAGGTAGTGCGGTGCATTGTATTGGATCAGGCTGCGGCATCAGCAGATTTTAATTGGATGGAGAGGCGGCTGGGGGGGTGGGGGTGGGGGTGGCGGTCGTGAGACCCTAGTGAGAGGGCAAGAGACAAAAAAGCGTCAAGGAGCAGAATGCTCAGTGGCAGCTGTGTTCAGCTGGCAGGCTACAGATCTATTAACATCCAGTGTTAACTCAACACTTGGTAATAGTTGTTCATGCTGTTGCCATAGCTGCAAAGAGTTGTCACAACCAACAAATGCGCCGAAAGCACTCAAGTGGCAGATGAAATAAAAACACAAGTCAGCCTTTCCTTGTCTGTGTCATTCTGTTGGTTTTGGCGCCTGACACATGCAATAATGACACATTCGTTCATTACCTCAACATGGGCTGACAGCCCACTCAAGGCTGCCTCGCTAATTGCAAAAACAATCACCAGATGAACACCCTACTACCCCTAACTCATTCAGTTCAATGTAGCCAAAGGCTTAACTGTCAAGTCTGACTGTCCTGTTGATGGGTAATCAATGCCAAAATCGATGGTGGAGAAAATTACAGGACTAAGGTGAGGTAAGATGTAATACTAGGAGCATAAACAAGGGAAGATCAATACACTAATCACCCGTGCCCTTCTGCCAATGGCAGTCTGTGGCGCTGTGCATGTGACACTGAAACACAAATTCAGGGTCAATTTAACAGACTAATTAACATATAAATATGAGATGGCCAAGGACTGCAAAATCAAGCGTGACACCGCCACAGGGTTGAGAGCAGACAGGTCTCATACGGGACCCTCCCTCTGCAGTAGCCAGGGCTTGAAGACAGACATAACAATGCACACGGACAGATGAAATTCCATAGTTCGTTCCCTATTCATCTTACACATTTGTCCCCTATTCATCTGCACAAACACGAGGCACCGTATAGCTGACAGCGATGAATTACTGATATTGAAGTCAGGCAATTAAGGATCGCATTTGGGAACGGAAGTGGAAGTGGTAATATTAGAACATCTCTCTTCCTTTTATAGTATATGCTTTCTCACACAACCCAGTTAGGAAGGTAAGTATGCTAGAGAGATTCTGTCCATTTGAAGATATTACAGTAACCATCAGTGGGGATGGGGGCGGGCCAGAGCAATGGATAACGCAAGCTGCTACCCTGATGGCAGGCCCAGTGGTTGTCGTTTTAGTTATTGACAATGACGCAACCTATTCAGCCTGGCGGGCTTTGTGACAGCGGTAACTTTTGTGACTCAAACAATGGAGGTTTCCCTCTTCGCAGGCCTTTGAGATAATGAGGTGCATCACGAAACAGACCGGGCTACGTCAGTGATCTAATTGGGTCTTAATCACTGTG
Source organism: Megalops cyprinoides (assembly GCF_013368585.1). NCBI lineage: Eukaryota > Metazoa > Chordata > Actinopteri > Elopiformes > Megalopidae > Megalops > Megalops cyprinoides. The sequence continues at coordinate 15,733,354 of NC_050591.1, forward strand.
CCTCCATGGACGCAAACCAGCTGTTTCTGCCCCCTTGTTATTGTCAAATGCACTTGAGAGCACACAAGTTACACAACTACCATTTGTTTGGGTTTTGTCAATTTCAAATGGAGCTTTTAGACAGCCGGGTGGGTGGGCTGGGTAGTCTGTCTCAGAGGACTTCCTTCATAAAGGCCATTTTCGTCTTAAGAGTTTCACAAGCAGGCAATCAATGATAATCTTCCTCTTCTGTGGCTGCATTTTCGTAGCTGTTTTGACCACGATTGGGCTAAGCCGACAAGTCTTGATCGGAGAGGTTTCTGGTTCTCGTCCCGTAGACCTTCTGTTTGCAGGATGGCACCCGCTGCGTTCACAAACCGTGTTGCATACCTGACCTGTTCCAGTGTTTACTTGGCGAGTTCAGCGCACTGGAAGAGGCTCCAGGGGGAGTATCAGAAGGCAGATGAATGCCAGAGCCTCTCCCTTACAATGCCCAAATAAATCACAAAGGCCCGGCCTCAGACAATAACCTGCCGTGGGGAGATAATGCGCTTCGCTTTGGAGGTCGTTTGTAATTTGAACAAACCATTATCATCCTCCTGCAGATGCCTCTCGCAGAGCATTATGGTATCATTGCCCAGGCTTACAAACCCTCAGAGTGATCAATTATGAATACACTGAAAAACAGCAGCAGGGTGCAGATGTTTGTCTAAAGGTCTGTCCACTCCCCCTTTCTGTATGCCATGGTTGCTGCCAAACCCCCAGGTGGCCTCGTTTGCCTTGGGATATGTTAATGTCCACCCTGACTCTAATATAATTAGTCGTCAAAAATCCGCTGAGACACACCATAATCATGGCCTGAGATCTTTAACCCACCACAGGGTGCTTTCTGGCCCTAAAGGAAGCAGGTTTGTTTCACATTTAACATGGAATGATTGGTTTGTCCCACACAGTTTACCTTACAATCCACTTCACAGTGGCTTCCCTCACACCCCCTCGCCTTCCCCATAGATTCTGTGTACAGGTTATACGGTAGAAGTGTCCTTAAAAAAAACTGAAAATTGCCCATTAGTATGGAAGGTATGTGAGGTTGATTGGGTGAAGTTTGACCTGCTTGTCCTCTAATGTTTCTTCCAGTGTGCAGGAGCATCCATTTTCTGAGCCCTGTCACACAGATACACGCTCACGCAGGCACACACACACACACACACACACACACACACACACACACACACACACACACACACACACACAGACTTACTCTCTCTCACTCTCTTTTCACCATCATACATTCATTCCCTTACTATTACAATGTTACTTGAGGGGCAGGAAGACAAAAGACATCAAAAGACAGAAGAAATTATTTGGAATAGAGGCATCTGATCTGTAATCTTCAAAACCCCACACATCAAAAACTTTAAAACTATTCATTCAAAGCCCATTTAAGCAACCACAATGTATTTTCATGTTTCTGCACTGATTCTGGTGTGGATTATGTTTGAATCTATCCTAAAGTAGCAGTGATTCAGCATGACCCACGATTCACACTGCAGTGGAATTCCCCATGAATCTACTCACAGTATAGTGAAATGAACATTTCATTGTATTGTTATCAAACATGAATATGTTGATAGCCCTCTACTGTTGGTCCACTTCACAGTACATGGGTCTGTGAGGTATTCATGTATATGTGCTTTTGTTATTCACCTCAGCGAATTGTCCAGTGTTGTTATGTATTCTGGAATGCGTTTCGCTGACATATTTTGCATAACTGTGCATTGTGATTACCACAAGGCCCTTGTTTTGGCCACAATTTGAATATTTGGAGAGGAAAACGACCCAAGGAACTCTAGTATCTCAAATTTCAGCCCCAAGTAGGTCTACAATTTGCATTTCTCTCCCATGGCTGTCTGACTCTTTTCTCCTCAGGAAGTTCTAAAGCTAATTGCTTCATTTAAACAAATGTTTTTGCTGGAACAACACAGGTACAGAAATTTGGTTTTGGGGAGGGGGAAAGAGGAGGTGTACAATCTCCTGACACAACAGCCCTGAGCATTAAAACAGACAAAGAGTTTTTCCATGAGCATGTGAAAGAGAAAAAAAAAAAAAAACAGCACAGGGGAAGCATCAGCATGGACATACCAAGCATTTTCTTTATTTTTCTTACTAGAGCCATTTTCTTTGTTTGACGAAACACTTTCATTAGAGTTCATATTTGTACTCGATATTTTGTAGCTGATATTTTCTCAGTAAATTTCTGATGAACTTTCGGGTCCGATTTCACAAATATTTTTGAATTATAATTGCGAGGTAAATTAATTTTTCAGAGAATGGCCCAAAGTGCCCTTTTATAATAGTAAAACTCAACTCTTTTCACAAAAAACAGTTGTCCCAGTTTATTCTAAATACAGAACTGCATTCGATTGATTTTGCTGCAGCCCCATGGTCCAAATGATGGTGATATTCATGGCCTGACCTGTAGACCTTTTCATTGACTAAACATTGCTTATTTTTCCATACGCCTGTGTGCCATAAATATATTTTTATTACAGTTCCTGTCATTGCTTGACAAATGAGTTTAATATGTACCTCTGCGTAGAAGCCATAATTTTGAGTAATGGGGCCGTTTGTTTTATTAATTGATCAATTTATTGAATGCACATGGGCATAAGTGAGGTTGGTTACATGCTGTTGGTTGCCCATTGGAAGGAGACTGCAGACAGGGGCCAGAGAAGCTGTAGACATGGCAGCAAGGAGAACAGGGTTTGGACACCCGTCAAAACAATCAGAGCTGATTCAGAGGTGGACGTTTTCCACATTTTTCTGGGCTAAGAACCTGTTGTTGAATATCAGTGGACCAAGATCTCTTCATATATGGTATTCTGTTTCTGACAAAAAGTAGCAAATAAATAAAGAATAAAAATGTGTTGACCTCTGTTGAACTTGCAGCCATATATCATTTGCGTTTGTTATTATTTTCCATTAAAAAAGTCCAGTCCCATGTTTTTCATTATCTTGGCACTTAATCAATGTTCTCCTTCAATTCAAAAATATCCATAGTGTTTCGTCAACCAGTACATTTGTCATGAAATAACTATAAAACATTTTCTATTATTATAATAAAAACTATTTCACTTGTCCTATTTTAGAATAAAAGATACGGGGAAAAAAATAACAGAAACTTTAGTCAGTTGTTGATTTAGCTGTTTTGCCAATCTGTTTACCAACAGTATGTAGGCACCAGAGCCAACTCTACCAAAATTAAACTAAGCCTTTATTGGAAGGAGAAATTCAGATTCAACGAGACCGCTCTTGTCCTGACACTAAATTTTATTCTATCCCGGTAAAAGCACTGGCTGTTATGTTTTGTTGTTGTGGTTTATTTTTTAATGAAGATTATGCAGAATTAGAACAGGTGGATACCTTTCCTTCGTTTTGTTTGAGTTAACATGACATGCTGTGTTTTTTTTGTGACTATTCGTTAGTAAGACAGACAATGTCGGGATTTGTGTGGCAATATCTTGCAGACCCAAGCTGAACAGGAGGATTCACGGCACAGTGTGACACAAGAAAAATGTAGGGACTTGCCCATTTTATTTGTTTAAGTCATTATAATGAAATGAAACATGTCATTTGTGTTTTCAACACTTACATACATACCAGTAGTTTTGGAATGTTCACAGTTAACACGCCAGGATTCTTGCAGCCATTGAAACTCTTCTGTATAACAATATAAAGTCAGTATTGTCGGTGTCACAATCAACAGTTAACTGCCAAATAATGGGGTGTCAGTGGGAAGATCTGTTTCAATGAATACAGTTTAAACAAGAGGTGCAACTGTGAAGTCATTAATGTGATTGATGAAGATGGGTTTTGCCTGGATTTTTATGCAGTATTTTTTCTGTGATGGGGATAATTTCTCTAAAAGGACTAAGTATCCAAGAGCAAGCTGAAAACATATCAGTAGTTTACTTTGCACTTACTTAATTTGGACAAGAAGCCCAGGGAAAGTGTTTACTTGGTAATTAGCATTTATCAAGTCCATGTCCCTTACCAGGTAGATTTGCAAGTGTTTGGCTAACTAGATGCTTTACCTGGATTTTATTTTCTCACAGAGCCACCTTAGGTGCTGTAAGTGGTGATATCTCAACAGTACAAGCTGTCTTTGCTGAATATTCAGGAAAGAGGTTAATGTCTGGATTCAATAAAAACCCACAACTCCCCAAAAATATCCCTGACTAATGTACCATAATATTACAATAGTAACTTTTTCCATGTAAACAGACTGATTTTTTTTCATTAAATTGATTATTCCTGGGATAGAGATACAGCTGACATATACATATATATATATATATATATATACTGTATGTGTCTGTAGTACTGGCTGTGATGGGAGAGAAGCTAGTAAAGTTTGCACATCTGAGGTTTGTGGCAAAGATGCCAAAGATCATGATTGGCATTTCATACGGCGTATGTTTCTGAGAAACAAAGAGATAACACAGATTAGTCACATAGTGATGGCCTGATGGAAAAGTCTAAATGACAAAAGTCTATATGACTCCTATTTATGCGATATATACACACACTGTATGAAGCCATCAGTCATTTTGAGGTATCTAACACACACACACACACACACACACACACACATCTTCTGAAAATGGGTAGAAGGGTAGAAAATTTTCCATTTCACTGCAGTTATGTATTTGCAGTGTTTTTACACCTTTTTATATCAGTGCAAATGATATCCCTGACAACACGTATTGCTTTTCTGGGGACCCGCCCTTGGTTCCTGCCTTCCGTTAGCCTGCTCTGCATGCCTGAATGCAGTGTGTTCCACCCAGACCCACATCTGGCATGTGTAGAGGACACAGCAGCTGCTGGTGCCCGGGCCACTCCAACTGTGATGACATCATGGGTGCTTAGCTGGGTGCTGCCCTCTGCTCAGACCCATGGTGAGTCCTTTCACTGGGAAGCTCCAGGAACAAGCAACCCAAAGCAGAGCAACAAGCCACCCGTTTGGTGGGGGAGCTTTTTTCCACTATCAGTTCAGATTAAAAAAAGTGTTTCTGCATCGGAGTTTGAGTGGCTGCAAAATGTTGGCACAACATCAACTTTGGTGAGTGGTAGCTGGATGTGCTTAAACTATCGTATTAAATTTTAACAGGAAAAAAACATCTGTAACTTTTAGTAAGTGACTAATTTTTTTTAAAAGTAGCCTGTGGGTTTGACCACCTCATAGAGTTCTAGCAGTTTTTCCAAATTGTGCTAGAAAAAATAGTGAGAAAGCACTGAGACTTGTGGCTTCACAACCTGAGAGACTGTGGGCACACATCATCATGAGGAGGGGAAATACCACCAGCATGCAGTAATCTGTTCAAATCATCATGGTAAAACCCCCCAGTGCAATAAAACATGAGTTAGTAAAACAAGAGATACTAGGAAATGACTCGAGCACAAACAAACCACCCCTAAAAATAACACTGGACAGAATGTTACAGTACTTGAAACCATAAATGATGATAATTGTGACCCAATTATCCCTCCCAATTTCAGCTATAAATTCTGAGAAAGGCAATGAGGGGCATAGTATCTTGAAAGTATTATTGTAACATTCTCATACGTGTTCTGTATAGTTGTACAAGATGTTAGAGGGATGTATCTTTAGTAAGTAGGCATGTCTGTGCAGATGGTCTGCACCCCCACTCCCCAGGTGTGTAGCCTTCCAAGAACAATGGAACAATTGTCGTGGTAACGAGAGGAAGTGTTTGCCCTTGTCAGCCTCCTGGCATGCCCTGTCAGAGTCTGTTGGCTTTCTCTTAAGTCTGTCTGCAAGTGTGTATGCACACAAGACGGCTAGACACCGTGCTCACACTTGTGTGCACCCCTAAAGCTCTATTCAGACAGTACACTTTGCTTTGTGCTCCTATAGAATGTGCAGGTGCCTCTTCAGACACACTTCATAACCTGTCCCCAGGCTGATCAGTGTCACACCTTGTGTGGCATTGTATGGTCAAGATTCAAGCTGTTGGGGGGGGGGGGGGGGTCTCTCTCTGAATGTGTGCAACATGCACTGCATTTCGCCATATTATGTTTTGAGGCTGTGCTCAGTAATTCTGAAATCTGCAAACAAATGAGAGTTTTGTGTCTTTATGTAAAATCCCACAATGAATCATATTTGGATCCTGAAACCAATGTTGGGATGGCAAGAGAATAAACTGTTTGTGAAGAAATCTCAGGTCTCTTCTCTGGCATTATGCACGCTGCATTTAAACACCTCACTGTCAGGTGTAAGATAACATCTTAAATTAGTATAGATTTTTCCCCACTTTGTCATTCGGAATATAAATGATGTTTTGGACCGACCGTACAGAAAATGACCCGGTAATGAAACCCATATTTCCTACTTCACATGTTGAGCACATGTTGTGAGTGTTCCAAACGTTTGGAGCCAGGGAATTCAAAGTTCGGCGACCGCACAGCTCAGCCAACGTAATTGGAACCATGCGAGGAGTACCCAAGAGGATATTGGTGGTTCGGGGTTTAAACAACAGGGAAGTGTGGTTGCTTTTGCCACAGAAATCTATGTCAATATCCACATGGGAAATCCTGGTGATGCACAGCCCCATATGTAGTTGAGAGGGTTGCCATGCTGGCTTATCACACTCATCATATAGTGGTTGAATCCCATCATCCACTTACAAGTGTTGGATGTATTTTTATTGTGATTACTGAAGCACAGAATTAATCCAGCTGTGCCTTAACTGAACAAATAGTCTCTCAAAGAGAGATGGTAACAATGATGTGACTGCAGACCTGCAAGAGTAAGACTTGGAGTAATATTTCCTTCATGTCCTATGTGAGTATATGAAGAACTACTTTTAAATATGTGCAACCCCACACCTTAATTAAATAAACATTTACCCTTCACTTTGACACAAAAATAAATGCAAGTTCTCCATTTCCGCTTCATGGAATCTATCTCAGCAAATTCCGTCATTAAAATTGATTGTTATCAAGTGGATACATACCGTATCTTATTGTATCCTTATTTAAAGAGGACTCTGAAGACTTTGTTACAAAAATAAATATTCTTATAACAATAATTTAGGCTCCAGATAATATTACATGAAGCAGAAACAGCCAATGCAAATAAAAATCAGCCATGCTTGCTCAGCACCATAAATCTCCCCTTTAACTGGTTACTGAGACACAAGGTTAAGTGTGTTTGTGCAATAAATTTCCCTGACATCAGCGCAAGGGCTACTAAACACCTCAGGTCAATACATGTGTATCTACTAGGGATACCTCCAGCAGCTGAGAAAAGGCAATATCATCCACAAGGAAGGTCGTTTGCAATCTTAAAAAAAAGTACACACAGTGATTACTTAATTTCTCATTTCAAACATGGTTCTTAAAAAACATTCAATCACACAATCATTCAAATATTCTGAAACAGCTCACTTTAACGCTCACTTTATAATCCTGAGTGAAGTTCATCCGACACTTATACTCATTATAAGTCATTATACTCCCCCTGTATTCAACAGACAACATTAAAATGCATCATTTCTAATACACTTTTAATCTATTTACTCAATTTTGCAGCTACTATAAAAATGACAAAACTCAATGCCAGCCCAACTAGTTAAAATGAAAATCATGCCTCCACCACACTACACAGCACATCAGGTTACCTTTTTAAGCATTTAATATCATATAATGACGTTTCAGCTACATCCTTCTCTTTTAGCTTTTTATGTAATAATAAATAATCTTTACTGACTATAAGGTTTTACCAGGCATATTAGGCCTTATAGAGATGCTTCCCCTTAATGTGCTTGCTTTCCCAGCTCATTTCAGTACACAAAATTTTTAATTCATGGCACTATAATTCTGAGTATGAGCATATGCAACTAATCACACATTGTGTGTTTTTTAATCCAAAACCTTGATATGATGAGCTACCCCGTAATGAGTTCCCACTGCAACACTTATTTCACACAAAGGTTCTGGTTTCATATTGCATGTTGAAAAATGTATATTTGAAAAAGGGACACTAGTATTTCTTTGTGGGTCAAAGTTAGGAATAAATGTTCGTTGAACCTGGAGGTATGCCCTTTGAGGTCTTTTGTCAAGCTGTTGTCAAGCCAGGACCTAGAAAGCCACAGCATTTCCAGTGTTAAGTCAGAGTAGTGAAGAGGTACTCAGTACTCAGCTCTAAGTTGGAATTTATATATTCCACAATAAATTGTGTTTCGATCTATTGTGTACTTTGTATTTATATAATCATGACAGGACACTGTCAGTTCCGTCATTTCACTTTTTCGTAGCTTTGAGAATCATAAAGAGAACAGATTTTTCTGCACTACTGCTCAGATATGCTGACACTTTAGTTCTAGTAATGGCGTCCTCAGAGCTCCACTTGCGGCTCTCAGCTGTCAGGCATTGTGTGGTATAGGTGTACAGCATTGAGTAAGCAACTTCCTCTGTGGGTACTGTATGTTACATACATTCTCATGACCCTATCTTACTATATGTAGTCAGGGCAGGGTTTGCAATCTGGTGCACAGTTGTTAAGAAAGCAAATTTTATCAAGCAGTATGCCGAAGTTGATCTTGCTCATTCGTCTCATTTCCCTTTGTGCTGACGCTTGAGTTTATGCACCATTTTGGGGGATTTCTCAACCTCCCTGCCGTCGCTCAGTCTGCATCAATCTGCAAACAGACTTTTTGTTTGCCAACGCAAGTGCAAACTTTTTCATTCAGGTTTGCGCTCTTTGAATTCATGCCAAACCAAATTTTGGAAGAAAAACAGTAACACTTTCAGTAGGTTGTGGGTTAAAGTGAAGGATAAATGTTGGTTAGATTCATGGGGAAGGATCATACTGAATGTGTGCATGTATACGATTTAGTAGATTTGAATTTCCATACAGTAAAAGCATAAAATTTGCTGTTTATGTGGGGAGAGAGGGTCTGACCTTTGGCTTGGAGTCCGGTGAAAGAATCACCATGGCCATGAAGCTGAGGATATTGACCCCCATTTGACATCATAAAAAAGGAGAAGAAAAAGGGGAGACACACAACGGAAGTGGTGAATGTCATTTTTATACTTGTGGATGGGACCAGTTGTTCTCGGTTTGGTTAACTGCACAGGGATGTCTGAAAATTCCCCTCCCAAATCTTCGTTTGGAGCTTCATTAAGCGTGTTCCATTGCATGTAATATATATTACATTGAGGTGATCTACTGGTGATCCCTCACAGTTGCCTCAATCCCAAACAATATAAAAGGCACAGCTACAAATGACTCCTTAAAATCTGGATTTAAAATGTGTCAATTTTCATGTGCCTGTTCCTACGAGTTGGACTTCAAGCTGATCTTCATTTTACCTGAAGAATGCTGCATAAAATAGTCATGTTATATTGTATTGTATTGTATTGTAAATCTCATTGCACATACATTCTGATGACCCTGTGGCCATCTCTCTGCTGCTCCAGTCAGCAGTGCAGATCCTAGCTTGGGCCTGCTGAGATACATTACATTACTGTCCGCGCTCCCCTGAGGGGAAGTTGCTATCAGCCACACCCCTCCTCCACCCCCCCACCCCAGCTATTCCATCTTAATCAGCCCTATTTCCCTTTTCCGCATACAGCACTTAGCGAGTTTCACAACCATTGATTTTAATCCTCTTAATCTTTGATGCAGACGAAGAACTGATGCCATTTCCTTCAGCCGGACCCATTTGCCACTGTGTACCAGCCGGGCTTGCTTGCTTAGACAGAGATGGATGCACTGCGATAAGGATGTTGTTCACACCTCATATGTTTGATTGGAGTTGTTGTCACTTCCTCAGACTATCATATGACTGGAAAGCTCATTTGTGTGAGTTACTCAGACTGCTCATTCCCTTGTGTATTCTTCCTAACTCATTTCCACAAGCGCCAGCGCTTGGAAGTGCTCTCACCACGGGCTTGGGGAAGTCAAAGGAATCTGACAAAGGGGAGAGTGTGAGATGGGAAAAAGCAGAGGATACCTGGAAAAGTGATTCAGAGAGAACTGCGTGATGGGATTCCAAAGCTCAATTTCTGCCAAAATATGATATGCTTAACAGAACACAAATACAAATGAGTTGCACCTGTTTTCCAGTCATACTTTATTTAATACACATCTTTTGTCCTGTGATTTGACTACCAAGACATAAAAGAGCCACTTTAGGCTCCCTTTTCATCCTTTATACAGGGGAATGCATTTTCCCACCATATCAGGTACTGGCACACATTTTGATAGCTGCATCTAGGTTCTTCCACTTCCACTTTGACCCAATGGGGGAATTCCGCATTGAGTAAACTTTAAGTGTTAATACTGCCCAACAAAACACACACAAATTTGAAGTAAAAAAGATTTAATAACTGTAAGTAAAAGACAAATGGAAAATTCCATCAATGTCTGGACCATGAATAAAAAAGGATAATTTGGTTCATCATGAAGCCGCTTATAAAACCACCTCCAGTATTTGGCTCAGATTCAGCCCATAAATGCACTGTCCCCAGAAATCATTTAAAAAGTTCTTAAGTAATTTTAAGGAGAAGTGTAACTCAGTAAAGAAAAAAGCCTCCCGGATGAAAGCCGCACAGTGACTTTCCCCCTTTTCCTGCTTAAGATGGCTCAATGATTTTGAACTGAATGCAGGACCTGAAAGGAATGTCACAGGAAAGTATACAAGTCCCACCAAGACTGTGTTATGCAAAGCTTGTTTTTTTTGTTGAAAAATCACAAACTGAGGCAACCATACAGCTGAAATTAACATGCAGGGTAGCATTACAGCTCAGGTCTCCTGGGTTTATCTGAAATGACACTTGGAGAGTGTCTTTCATTCAAAAAACAACAAGCTCCAGTAACAGCATGCTTCTGGCACACCATCAACTGCATAAAGTTACACTTATTTAGGCAATGCAGAGGCATAACGAAGGAATTGAAATCCAGTCTTACGTACATTCCTTTAACCCAACCTTGGTTAGATTACTGCTGTAAAATTAATAATCTGTTTGCATGATGGCATTGATAGGCCTGGAAAATCAGTGTACTGAGCATAGAGGAGGGGGCACAGCCTAGATAAATATGAAGCTTATATTGTTTTGGCAGAGATGCATGGATTCAAAACAAAACTACCTTCAAGGGCACCAAAGGATACACTCTGTAAAAAATTATCAGTAGTTAATATTTGTAACTGTAATGGAATTTTGTTTTTTTCTGGTAAAAGTCAACAAGTGTTTGAAAATGAATCCCAGGGAAAGTGCATGGCTGGGCAAATCATGCCCAAACCAAGTCAATTATGCTGACAGGGTAGATCTGTGAATGCTTGGCACAGCACAGATTACTTTCCTTGGGTTTACTTCCGTGTGGAATTGCGCCAGGTGGCCTTTGAAGAGTTTGCTTGGTGTCAGGTACTTTGCCCTGGAGGTGGGTGCGCCTGCTGTTCGTCACATTCCCGCGTCAGGGCTTGACCTCTGACCTGCAGCTCTGGCCAGCTCTCTCTCACCTATGACAGCGGTAGTGGCTGGTTCTCATTTGTGCTGCATCGACCTCAAAGATCCAATCCTCTCAAGAATGAGTGTGTGTCTGCAGGGCCTTTCCAGCCCAGGTGTCCTCACATATTGACCTGCCTCAGCCCGGGGCTGCGTACCAGCCTCTTTGAAGGACGCTCATCAGGCCTGTCTCCTTGCCGACGCCTGATTTGATGTTCTCGTAACATAGGGCAGCTCAAATGTTGGTCCCCTTTGTCTTTCAGCTGTCAGTCAATACAGAGCTCCCTGCAAATCTGGAAACAAGTCCTACCTCTTAATCACCTCTGCACTATGAGGCAAATTGGATTTAGATTAAAGCATAGATATTCCATATACTGACCAGGCATCCAGCTCTGTGTCTTGTAAGGTCCTGTAATTTGTTGGCCCGTTATGAATATTCATGAAGGGGCATGGCTGAATACAGCAGCATGAACAGGGCTGGAACATCCTGTTACCTCGACACATAAATACAGTAGGAATATATGAGCTGAGTATTGGATCACCAAATAGAATATGTTTGATTAAACCTACCTGTAGTAGAGAGTTCATCTCCTGGCAGGCTACCTGTAGCAGAAACAAATGATTGTTATGGAGTTCTTATCACAGAGAAGCTCTCTGCCCCGGCAGCGTAGGACCTTCAGAACCAGCTGTGCTAACTTATTTGATCAATTATTCGCTCTGAATTTCAGAATGAATGCTCTCACTCCTCAGCATCTGTTGTTTACTTTTGTTCCCTGTTGCATGTCCATCAGTCAGTTCCAATGCAAGGCGCACATATAGAACTGCACCAGCGTTTACCCTGCAATCAGCACTCTGTAACAGCTGGCATGAAGGTCTCGCTTCAATTACCTCTGTAGTGCTGCCAAGCTAAATAGGCCATGACCACATTCTTCAGAGCAAGACCGTCACGGATGCAGTTCCTGTGGTGAAGCGCTACAAGATATTAGCACTACGGTACGGTCGGAGCGTCTGGCACTTTTTTTGCAGCGTGGAGCTGTATTGTGTTGGGTTCGTTCAGTCGATCGGTGTTTCACCCGTAGGGAGATGCACCGTAGCTTTGTTTCGGAGATTCCTCTGTGATGTCACGTAGCCACCGTGCACGCGTGCGGCTCCCGCGGCAACTTCCTCATAATAGCACGCTCAGCATTGTGCCCAAAAGACAATAATCTCTGAGCGTTAGCACAGTAATCAAGGCAGTGAAATAAGGAAACAAGGTGTAGCATTTCTGCAGGAAATTGAATCCCCTGGATTTGGCTGGAATCATTCCATTTCCTGCCCAGCAAACCGCCATTCTTTCTCTTCCACCGCTGTATTTTGTCCCTGCTCCCCCCTCCTCCTCCTGAGAGTCATTTCTTTCCTTCTCTGATCATCTCAGCTCCACATGTAAACCAGACACATAGAGCCATTTCTCTACCAGCATGCACAGCCAATGAACCAGAGCTCAAAGCTAAATATTTCATTTTCATAGCCTGCACCCTGTCCTGGACCCTGTTATTCCTCTACTGATTAGTATTTAGTTCTTACAATTCTGATACTGGTTAATAATATATAGCCATTGCAGCACATCAATTACTCAATATTAATATTTAATTTGTGCTGCTCTAAAGCATTGATACATTGCCAGCCTTTATTGATTGTGTTACCTAGATTGTTTTTATGAGTTTTTAAATATTGAACACTTTTGTCAGATAGATTAATGACTTCCACTTGCAGTGGAGTCTATGCGATGAGGGGTATGTTTAAAACAAGCAGGCAAAAATTAGAAATCAGCACTTATGTTCAGGGGAAAAAATAATCCACATGTAGATGATCAGTATAAACATTTGATTCCAAAATTATATTATATAATTAATTTGAGAAACAGTTAACATGACCTTTTTAGTCTGTAAGTCAGCAATAAAAAAAGTCAATAAAACAAATAGACGCTGGTTTTGCATGTCAAAAAACATATGCTCATAACAGAAGCACTTCTTCTTTTCTTGGAGCAATACGGAAAGGCTCCGTTGCAACATGCTTTTCCTTTTTCCTTTTGATATGTTGCATCATATTTTTTGTTTGTATGAATACATTTTAATTGTACTTAAAACACATCTTTGGGCTAAACAACATATTTCTCAATATATTTCGTTTCTGTATGGGACTGGTGTCCTATTGCAGTATGTGTGTCCATGCACCACAGTTTGACAGCCTGACAGTGGGTTTTGTACTGCAGTCTCTCTGCCTTTCTGCCATCCAGTGAAAGAGAGGGGAGCTTTGTTTATTCCAGGAAGGAGGATTCCCGGGAACAGAGAAGAACAGAGAAAAGAGATGGTAAATGAGGGGAAGAGAGGAGCTTTGCTTGTGAAGGGAGGGGTATGACAGAGCTGTGAACGAGGTCTCTGTATGTGTGTGTGTGGGTGTGTGGGTGTGCATGTGTGTATGAGTGTGAGATGGAGACGGGTCGCAGAGGTGGAACATGCCACTCCATACCAAAGTAAATCAGTAATTTGCCACCATTGCTAATGCACTGCTAAGATAACCGCCTTCCTTAATAGCGTGGATGATGGCTAAAATGTGTTTGCAGCGACACTGAAACTGGCTTGCAAAGAAACCATAAGGAACAGCTGAATCTGTCTTGATGCGTGGCTGTGTGAGAGAGGGAGAGGTCTATGCATGTGTGTTTGTTGTCACATATTGCAACAATTTCGGGCTTCCCACCTTCCAGCGGGTCTTTTCATTTCAGAAACAGATTTTATGAGGCAGATCTTGCACAACATGTCCCATCTTCTTTTGACATTTTCAGCATCACCAGGAGGGGTGTCTGGCGTGAAACCCACACATCATCCATTCGCCTTTCACCAAGTGAATTGTTCAAGCCAGACGCGAAAACAATAATAACAAGGATGGAACATGTTGTGTAGAAGGCCAGGAAAACCGCCTGCAGATCATGAGAGGTTGAATATTTGCATCTGGGCTGAGTTTATGGGTAATAGCTTTTAGTAAGCTGATTGAATCCATGGGTAAAATCATATTGACGTCCTGAGAATCCTTAAACATAATATCCGTTTTGTATCATTGCTGCCTTTCAGATGCCAGGCAGTTGAAAGTATTTGGGTGGCAAATATGAATATCATCAATGCCATCAAATTTATTTGGTTGGCGCATGACCTCACCCAAGGAAACTACCGATGTATACATTATACACCTTACCCATTGATGCAGCTTGACACTGATCCTGAAGCCATTCAGGTGAAGTAATTTGCTCAAGGAAGAAACAGCAGTGCCCCACCCTGGATCTGAACCTGCAAATTTCAGTGCATTTACCTAACCACTGTGGCACACAGCCACCCCATTCTCTGCAGCCTCCTTAATTATATTTCATCCTGAACTGATCCTGCACAAAGCCATCTGAATTATGCATTAGAGGTAAATGGGTTTCCATGGAGCAAAACATAGCCATATACAGTATGTAGTAGTGGTGGGGGGTGGGGGCGCTGTGCAGTGTCTCTCTGATATCCGAGAAGTAGCCGTGGAGTCTGTATTCCACAGTAATGGGTCTGCTGGAATGGCTGGGGTTTAGAGGGTATTGATTCTGGGGCACCATTGACCGTTCAGCGGCAAGTGGCTTCTGCAGTGTTGAATAAACGAAAAGATTCATTACTACCTCAGCCCAAGTAAAATACAAACTACAGGGGAAGAAACATGCCCACAGAATAACCTCAGGACAGCTCCTCTGCAACGGGTCACTGTGGTCACTCAGCCACCTAGTCTGACTGAACGGCCATCACCAAGTTGATGTCCAAATGTAGATCTCCTGTGCCAGAACACTGATCTCAGCCTCTTCTTTGATCTGCTGTAGGCTGACACCAGCACTCTCTGGGTTTGAGAGCGCTCACTTTTCCCCAGGTCATGTCAGCCTCCCCATAAACCCCTCAAATATTATTGATTTTCTTGGACGGGGGAGAGACTCCCTCTCACATTACTTCTAACTTTAACAGAGCACTTCAACATTTAGTGCAAGATTGCAAAACCAACAGAGTGAGAGAAAGAGAGAAGGAAGGAGGGAGCTGCTGAGGGTGAGGGATTGAGACACAGTAACACGAACAGATAACGAAGAGAAGAAAAACAGTGTGGCTGACTCATCAAGGAAGCCAGTGGCCACAAGGGAAAAGGGGAGGGGAAAGGGGGGGGGGTGAGGGGGGTGGCGATGAGTGGTGAGATGGTAAATGAGTAAATGAAGAGAGATAAAAAAGTGAATGGAGCAAGACACACAGACACTGTTACGGGGAGAGATTTTGTCACTGCAAACCAGATGATGAAAAGGAGGTTGGTGGAAATATTGACTGGGTTCTGTTTCTGTTTCTGAGTGTGAGAAAGTAGAAACTTTTTCCCCACATTAATGTCACACACCCTGTGATCTCTCACAGAAATCACCTAAATGACAGGTCAATGGACTATACAGTAATGCAACAAATGAGCCATAGATTTTGTAACTGTGATTGGGGCTTTGGAGTAGGAGTGTGTGTGAGTCAGCAGGGGTGGGCAGAGGGCGTAGTACACACCCACATGTAGGAAGGTCTCATATCTCCATGAGTCTCACATTTGCCCCACTGCCTACAGAAGCATTAGGCCCTCAGCCCACACCCACAACTCCCCAATGCACTTCCTGCCAAACCTTACTGCTGTGCCAGTCTTACTTTTTCCACTGGTGATTCGCTGCTGCACTACCTGACAGCATTGTCAATAGAGTTCAGTGGTGGTGATCAATGGATTGCTCAGCTTTCCCATTAATTTTATAAAAGCATGTGCATGCACTTCTTCATGTATGTGGTGAAAGTGGAAAATGACAGGGAAAGGGAAAACACCAGCACACTGACGTACAGCTCCTAAAATAAGTTGTTTCATTAGGGAGCACCTTTCCCATGTGCCTTTTCTCTCACTCCAGAGAGCCACGACCTGCAGGCTAATGGTCTGTTTCTGCCTATTTACCAACTGTCTGAACAGCACAGGCAGTAGCAAAGGATGCTGCAGCATACAGTGGAAAAACACTGGAGCTCTCCAACTGGCAGATGGCCGACTGCTCTCATCTTACGTGGTCGTTCTTAAACACCATCCAAGGGCGATTCCTGCAGGACCAGAGCTAAGAGTGACGAATCTCCATTACAGGGCTGGAACATGGAACATGGAGCCTTTGCTGTCCTCAGATGGCTTTTAATGTCTGTGTGCTGTCAGGGTAGTGCCCCCTGGGATAGCTGGTGTCTGGGTACCAGTATCTGTGAGATTTGCAGGCTTGGGGAGTGTGGACATGCCTTATTTATTTGCTTGACTCTCCTCTCCTGGTGTGTGACAGTGGAAAGAGGCTAAAGGATGTAGTTTTCTCTTGGTCTATGCTCATATTGAAATAGAACAAACTAGCATTTTTTTGTCTCTGACAATCAGTGTCTCCTGTAATTGTTATCAATATGAATATGCTCACTCTTGTCATCTTTGGGTCTGTAATAAGTTCACGGACACCATTCACTACAGTTCTCCCTGTTTTAGAAGTTTATTTTACCTTCAGTTTATTATTTTGCATTAGGGCTTTCTCATTCTGTGACAGTCTTATCCATGGTAATACCTATAGTAACACATACTTTCTGCATACTTTCTCTTGCTTTTACATATTTTGTAATTTCTGAAAACAACCTAAGATTATCTATTAGTGAAGGGACCATAGGAAGTAAAACTGGTTTGATTCATCACTTTTTGTTATTTCTCATTTTGAAAAGATATTTGGTCCTCTCCAATATACTTTCAGTCACATTGTCTCACTTCTGACCATGTGGAGGAATTATGTGATTGTAGTATGTGGGTACAGTATGCATTAGTGCAGTCTTTGAATGGGTGTGCATGTGAATGGGAGAGTAGGTGCAGTGTGTAAGTGCAGTGTGTTTAAGCACAAGTGTGGGTGCAGTATGTGTGTAGGAGTAGAGATTGTTTGGTTTCACTCTTGTGGTTTTATTTATTGCGGAGAACTCCACGAATAGATCAGCCCCCTTGAGGTCCACATAAGTTTGAGGCACAGTATTAAACAAAAATGACTCAATCAATAAATAATTACTTAAGGAGTGCCTGGCTCTTTATCATTTGTACCCTGTGGTCCTCCCCAGGGCGATGATTTGTGGCTGGTCTCTGGTGGCTCTCTTTGCGGAAGACCATATGTGGGAGGGCGACGTGAGGGAGAAACGCCCTGCTCAGAGTTTGCAAACGTGTTTGCTAGGGTTGTTTTGACGACGCACAATGGGAAGACAAACCGCATCTCGCTCTGAAGTCCCAGCAGACATTGTGGCACCTGCTGACTGGCTACACTCGAAATGCAAATGCAATGGTGGACTGTGCCTGGGCCGTGAGTGAATGCTCTTCCCTATAAAGGATGGTGCAGTCAAAACATGGGTTTTGAGTTCTGAGTTTTGAAAGGTACCAACTGTTGGATGGTCCTGTGAGGAAATGCTAACCGGGGAATGTGTTTATTTGGATGTTCCACAAATGCCTGAAGCAGCCTTGCTGTCTGGCTCATTGACCTGACCAGTGTGTGTATTCATACATCCAAGTAAATACTTTCCACGACTTCCAAGACGTACTGAACATTTTCTCATAGATATTTGACAAATACTTATTTTATTAATAAATATCTATATAAAATTAAAAAACTAATCTTCAAATTCTAAATTGTTTAATAAGTTGCCCAATGATTTCAATGCAAAATAATGTTCATTGTAGAGCAGTCCTATGGACCCTTCACTCTGTTGAGTTCAGCAGCCATGTTGAGGCCCAGAACTAAGATTTAATCTTGAAGCATGAAGCCTGAAACCATACCTAGCACCAAAGACTTTAGCAAATACTGACAATTAGAGAGACAGTATACAACATGCATTTGTCAGCAAATGTAAACAATCTCATTCTACAGATTTGAACCATAAGATATCAAATTTGCATGCTTTCATCATGCACAGGTCACAAGATCTTTTTATGAAACTTGGAATAAGCACTTGCATGACCTCCTTGTAGAGATTTCCAAGGCATATATATTTTTTTAAATATCCTGGCCTCATTCAACAGGGCTGGTCTAACTGGCAGACTAATGTAACACCTGAGACATAACATTGGTATGACTGCCAAAGGGCTGAATCATTTCTGCAGTTATACTTTCAGTGTACACATAGACCCATTTTGGCTCCGTCACATGTAAGTGTTGGAACTGTATTCACAGTGCAGCAGAAGTCTTGAATGAACACATTGCACTTGCTTAGTAGTAGACACTGTTATCCAGAGCAACCTACACAGCTTGCAGCCTTATTCATTTACATGTCATTTCACTTATACAGTTAGATATTTACTTTCAATTGGGCAAGTCAGGTCAGGCAATTCGGTACCTTGCTCAAGGGTACAACAGCAGTAGGCCACCGGGGAACTAAACCAGCAATGTTTGGATTAGAAGTCTTACAATCCCGGCCACACTAAACACATGAACCCTGAAACTATAACCTGATAAATTATCATGAGAATAAACTATGTGGTACGTTGTGAGACACTGTAATTATATTATAAATATAACAACGTTCTGCACTGTGCCACATGTAACACTGGAGGGATTGGATAAACACCAGTACCAGCAGAGCTCTTGTGACTGTTGGCCCCACCATTCACTGCTGCCTGGGAAAGCACATGGGGCTCCCACTTCCTCAAAAAACAGGCACCACAGAGACAGAGCAAGAGCCACAGACCACCGCTGAACATAAGCCATTTTTAATTAGCACATCATTGTCAGCCTACCTATCGACAACAAAAAGAGAATGTTTTTACTTCCCAGCTTCGCCCTAATGCACTGGTTATGTGTCATGCTTGCTCTGTGTCGTTATTTTGTGGTCCATTTTTATTGTCTAGCCCAGATCCTAGAAAGCCATGGTGGCTGTGTGATGGTGAACTTTTTCTAAGTGGGAGACCATCTGTCAAATAGGGCCTCGATTTCCTGGGTAAAGGGAAGTAGGAGCACCACCTGCCTAGAGAAGAGAACAGATATTACCCTCCTCTAAATCACCATCATAACTCCATGTGGCAGCAGATTTCTTTTCCCAGCATACCAGTCCTAAATAAACAATATAATTCAAAGTGGATGTGAGCAACTTTCAAATACAATTAATCACACACAGACAGGCATGAAATACACCCAGGCTTCCAGCTATGAGGTGTTTTGTCATCCTCCAGCTCCACAATGACTAAACTAAACAGACTCCAGCCATATAGTGGGGCTGGATTTCAACCCCCACTGCAGAATTACAGAATTACAGTATCTACTTTTATCACCATTACACCAAATACGCACGTATTAAGGAGTAGGGCTCTTGTAGCGATGTGGGAATGTTTCTGTACTGTAGCGCTGCTCAGTTCTGAGTACGCCTTGCCAAATCTAGAACTGATCTACCCTCTGCTGCTATAATACATTTATTATTCAGATGGGGAGTTTTTTTTCTGCACGCACGTGATATGGGTTCAGGGTTTCAGGGGAAACAACACGGGCTCTGAGAGCAAGAACTGAAACTCGGCCGAGCGCTGGTGCCTCACGATTTCCAAATCAACCATGTGTGCGTTCCATCAGTTTAGACCCAGCAAATGAGCCTCATAACTGGATTGGTTGAGCAACGTGAAATACGCTTCCTGCCAAAAAGCTAATTATTTGTCTTAATGTTGTTTGGGGAGGTTTTTTTTTTGTTTAACAGGTTTTCCTGCCTTGTAATGGGGCGTGATGCTGCAAATGACAGCAGTAAGAAGTGGCGTAGGAAGGCCTGCATTGCTCACTTGGGAATGTCAGCCTGCCACATCTGTCCCGGTCTCTAGGCTACATCGTTCCCTTGTCTCCAGTTCATTAGTTTTCATTCCAGGCCGTAGCAACGCAGAAACATTTACACCGGCCGGTACAACATCTAACCAGCCCTTGTCATTTATTACAGACCAGTTGTTTAGCATGTCATGGTTGGATCAGATTGAAAAATGGCTGTCCGCACACTGCTAGTGATGCATTCTGCATCAGTAGTTCATTGTGGTTTAGAGAGCGTGTTTTCAGATTGAGCCTCCTAGTGGTGCATTGTGGGATGGTCCTCTGATAGCTGGTTCTGCTTTCATAATTATGCAGCTGAATTCAGTTTCCTTTGTGGCAGAGTTGAGTGGACTAGACTATTTTCTTGCTCTGTCCGTGTTACTGTTCTGTGATCATCCTGGATGTGTGAGTCTGGACTGAACTTCCTGTTTTTACCTCCAGATGCATCCTCTCGGTCTCTCTGTCTCCCTCTCTGTGTCTGTTTCTCCTCTTTTCAGTACTCGCTTTTACTCTGCCGGTAAAATGTCTAATGTGAGTCTCGCTCTCTCCTCTCTCTCTCGCAGATCTGCGGTTTTGTCAGCGCCGTTACTCCATACGAGAGCGACAAGCAGAACCTGCTGGCATTCCGCTTCTCTGCCCTCAACCCCATCGTGGACCCCTGGGTCTTCATCCTCTTCCGCAAGGCCGTCTTCCGCTACCTGCGCTCCCTGTTCCACTGTCGCCTCCCCAGGGGGGCGCTCAAGAGCACCACCCACAGCACCCTTAACTATCCCCCAGGGGCTGGGGACATCACCACCTCCACTGCCCTCCAGGCGCAGGCGGGGGCGGGGCTATAGACTATTAGGTGTAGGGAGAGGGCGGGCCAAGTGAGAGAGGCCATCTCTATGGACCAGAGGTTCGAAGTTGCTGCAGACTGAACAGCGCAGGGGACCAGACATGCAGGCAGACTGCTGCCTAACAAGTAGTCATTTCATCCAGATGTTCGTCACCATTGGCTGCAAAACTGCAAAGTTTCCTGAATTCACTGCACCGCTGGGCTTAGGAGACCAATGTTAGACTAATGTGGATTACGATGGACACAGACAGCAAGGCTTTCCTCAACCCAGCAAGGCGAAGGTAAAAAACCAGTTGCATTCCCTCAGAGGGAAACTGCAGACATACCATGCAAAACAGCACAAAAACAGGCCCTGTCTCCAGAGAGGTGAATGGAAGCCCTTTGGGCATACTTGGTGATGACCTAAACCACTGTGATGGTTTCATTTCCCGGCTGGGGATTGAAAGGTTGACATTCTTTTCTGCAAACTGCAACTGAACAGTCACGTGAATGCTCCTACAGAAGCCACTGCTGTATATTCCACTGTAGGAAGATGAGCAAAACCACTAGTCATTCAGCCGTCAGACTCAAAATTCTTATGAAAATGAACCACATTAGAATGCATCCAATCATTAGGCATAGCAAGAAAGACTTGTGTCATCCATTATGATGACACAATCAAGTAGTTGCTGTCAGCAACCAATCAGCATCCTTCCAACCTATGATAACCAGTCCCACCCCCATTTGTAAAGAGAATCTTCTGGAGCCAGCCGGTAATCAGTGGATGATCCAGAACCACATGGTGTATGGGAAAATCTTCATTACAAAGTAAGCTACTGTCAATGAGAGCACAACCATAACTAAAGACCTTTCTTTCATACTGAGGGACCACAGGGAGAACATCCAGCCCCCAATACTCGTCCCCCATGGGTGCATCAGAAACAAGTTTTTAAGACAGTGGAGCAGCGGAAGCTGAACTTCCACCTGTTTTCAAAAGATGAATGAATTACATATTTTGTGTAGCATTCTACTGAGGATCCATTCAGACAAATCTTTTGTTGCGCTTTGAAATGCAAAAATAATATTTTGAGAGGGTGGCAGCTTCTAAGAATTTTAAGATGTATGTTTCATGGATCTGCCAGCTGCCACTGTGGGTTTAATCAACTCTACCTATTCTGCATAGGGCACTGGACATAGATACAGGTTACAGAACAGAAATCCCTTCTGTTGTATTTACAGTGTGGAATGAGAACTGCCAGCTGCACCACTACATGGTCCTCCCTAGAGGGGTAAAATGTGAATATTGTTGAGAGGGATAATAATGATTATGTTAATGGTGAAGAAAGCGAGAATCACAAAAGCAATGTCAGGTCCCCACAAGCTCCAATCTTTTACAGATGTAGTCTGACAATGCATGCATGACCTAATTCTGTTTCATACAAAAAGACTCCAGTACTTTGGACTTTTTCCAGACATTACTTTGTGTTTTAACTTTTTATTCTTTGTCCAGCTCAAAAGTCAACAACTGTAATCTTACAACTTGCAGCTTGAAACAAGAATAACCGTTTTCAATCATATTTAATGTTGAGCACATTGTAAACAGTTCCCTTGCACTGAAATAATTGTGGTCTGACTAGATTTTTTTGGGTTTTGTTTTTTCAGAAATTGAAAATGGTACAAAAAAAAGTTGCATGACAAAAAAAAAACCCACCGTGGAATGTATTAATCACATGAAGAGACAAAATTACTTTTCAATTGTGGCTGTGAGATGAGTGATGAAAAGAGTAATGAGATTTATTTATGAGGAACATAAATTTTAGAATTGCTTTCATTTTATGTGATCAGTTTTTTTTATTATTTAAGGCAAATAAACTATGTTCATCACTGAAGTGAAGCTGAAAATGACATGTTTCCCTGCTAAGTTCTGTACTCTCTCCAGTAAAACTAAAGATGACACCAGTACCAAACAATGAATCCCCTATTGTATTCTGATGATGAGTTTTGACCTCATTTTTATGGTAATGACTCATTGTTCAGTGGGTGCAAACAAAGGTAGAGCATTTGTAATACACTGTCAGCTGTTAGGGTACTGTCTCATTACAAACTACTTCCTGGTATGGTACTCCAGGTTCCAGATTCGCTTTGCCTTTAAAATGGCAAATCAGATGGTACAAGAATTTACACAATAAATGCAAATGTGTACCTTGCTTGTGGGGCCAATTCATCTGGAGAGCACACTTCCCACTCAGGATGTTATGAGAGCTAGCTTTGGATAATGGAGCACCTCAAACAAGACCTTAATTAATTGTTGCTGGATGATGGAGTTACATTATTTAGGGACATAAGATGTGCTTTTGGTATCGCACTCATCCAATAGCTGTCAGTTGTTTCCTAATGTGTGCTGTAATATTATTGTTCTCTGATTTTACAATATGTAAGAGCAGGCTTAGTGACGGAGGCCATCAGGTCATGGAGAGTTACATGGGAAAATTTTCCCAACTAGTTAAAGTGTTACATAGCCAACCACACCATAAAATCAACAAGCTTGCTTTTACTTTTTTTTACAGTTAATTCTAATATCAGTGTTGGTTTAAAAATGCAGAGCAGCATTTTTATCTGAATTTTTAGTATTTTATAAATACTAATCTTTCCCAAATGGTTCACATCACCGGTCAACAGGGAATAGGCAGCAAATCCAGGTTTTATAAACTGCATGTTAAATAGATTTCAAAATTCTTTTGTACTGCATTCAAATAAACCAGAGAGCCAATAATGGAATTCTCTTTTATTTTGCAGATGCAGGGTCTACATGAGCTGTAGCAGTTGAATAATCTTAATGGTATGCAAAGAAAACAAAGCATTTGAAAACTTTACAAGAATAATACTGTGTAGCACAAGCACTCCGGTTCTCAAATGTTTTGTTCTCTTTCAGTGCCATTAAGATTCTGCAAGTGTTGCGGCACAAATAAGTACCACATCATTACAGATAAATAAAAGAGAACTTTAGAAATTAATGGTGTGGCTATCACATCTAGTACTCCTTTTCAGCACTTCTGAGCAACCTGTGAGTCTCCACTGTCACTGCTTCTCTAAGCATGGATGGATTTCCCCCTGAATCTCCACCAAAAGAGCTGACCAGTCCAGACCTGCCTCCAAGAATGGTGTGCCTATGTGTGTGTGTATATATATGTGTGTGTGTATGTGTTTGTGTCCATCAAATGCATATATTATGGAAGCAATGGCAATGTGTGTCTGTAACAGTCTCTGTGATGTGTGTGTCTGGCATGTGTTATGTGCCATGCATGCTGTGTGTATTTCTTCCAGTTCCTCCTTATACAGTATCTATAACCAGCCTGTGGAATTGTGCATGAGAATTAACATCTGATTTAAGCCTGGGCTTGCACTTGCACTAAGCACAACTCTGTCAACATTATATAAATCTTGCCAGTATTGACATCCATTGTAAAATGAAAAAAAAAAGAAAACAAAGTGTTTGTTCTTGTAAAGATGTTGAACAATAAATGAGTTTTAAAGCATGGGTGACAGTTTTCCCCTCCTTCGATACACACTGAGTTTGTACATCTGAAGAACCGTGACCTTATGTGTTCCTGGGGTCAGAAGTGAATGTGATGCTGTACTCACACCAAAAGCTGCAGATGGTTAAAAGGATGGATTTTTCTATTATTAAGACACAAAGAATTTGACTGATTGGTTGAGATGAGACACATGGTGGGTCAGGGCCATTTTTTTCCACCATGACAAATGTTGCCACCGTGGTAATTTAACACAATAGAACATATACTGCTGTAGTATAATTTTACATTTACATCTTGTCATTTAGCAGAAGCTCATATCTAGAGCTACTTCCAATGTGCAAATAAACAGTGCATTTAACAAAACAGTATGAAATGTTGTACAAAAACAGGGACATGTACATGATTTAGCACGTCAAGTGAAACACAATACCTCCATTATTATGAGAATGAAAAGCTACAAAACTGGTTAGCAGCAAATGATGTCACACCTGCACTACAGTGCAGGCCCGCAGTCCACTGTCACTGTCTGTCTTCTGTCTGAGCTCTGGAACACAATTCAACAAACTGAACCATCAAACTGAGCCACTTGAACCTTCTCCCCTGGTAAATGAGCGAAAAAGAGCAGGAAATATTGCCAGCTCTGAGCAGGATGGTGCTTTTCATCGCAGTCACTACCACATGCGCTTCTTTCAGGATCCGCACATCGTGGTGAGCGCGCTCTCTGATACAGGGAGAGGGAACGGTGGATGAAAGCACGCACAGGCAGCCAAGAATGGTGTGGGCCTGTGAACCCAGACAAACAGCTGGCTGTGGTTGTCGGGAAGGGCGCTGCTGCATTAAATGTCTTGTGTTTATGCGGTGAGTCAGAGGAGATGCTGGAAAAATTGGCACAATCTGAGGCTTCAGCATGACCAGGCAACAGATACCTCATCAGCACGGTGCAGCAGCACAGCTGCACCGTGGTCCCATAAGCAACATGTGCCTTGTTTGGTGCTCATAATCTGCTAAATTAGATGGCGGTTTATTTCCTGTTTGATATCAGCCATACCAAACGACAAAGCTGTTGAGGACATACCCAGCAGCCATATGCCATGACTCTTCTGTATCTGTAGATCGACAGCACAGCACTGGTTCCTTCCACTAAAACACTTCATCTGCAGACTCCTCCTAAGATAACAGCTGCCTGCAATCTCGCTAAGCTCCATTGACTTTGTGCCACAGAGGACTCATCCAGCACTTGTCCAGTCCTAATCCTAACCCTAACCTTTGCATTTAAAAAAATACAAACTGATCCCGGTTCAGTACCTAAGGGGGGTGAATCAATCTACACCGAGTCACTCTACTCATAATGATGCCTGCCCATCTGGTCTGGCTTCTCCTCTTCTGAAATAACTCTGCTGGAATGCGTCTATTTTAAACTGAAAGTGGAACCTTAACATCACACTTTCTTTTGGTCATCAACAATGTGATGACTTTTCTATGATGCGTTGTGATTAATAACGCGCAGTTTGGTTGAAACTCACCTAAGAAATTACATATGGTGCATGGAGTGAGGCTGTGAAAACAGGAAGTGAGATTTTTGGCTTATTTGTTCACCTCACGGCCATAACAGTCTGATGTGTCATATCTGTAAATGTCACATCTGAATTTAAGACCTGTTATTATATTTACAATATGACGCACACAGCTCTGCCAACTGCTGTCCTGGCAGAAGTGTGGTTTTCTGTGTATTGTGTATGACAGTTCCAAGTATTAATCTCTCCCAACTGATTCTCATTGCCTCTCGACAGGGAATAAGCAGACGGCACTTAAATCTATTCAATAAACTGCATATTGAATAGATTTCAAAATCATTTTGTCCTGTATTCAACTAAACCTCAGTAGGGGAGTTCTGTAAGGGGATTCTGAAGGACTGCATTTATTAATACAAAGGTGATCATCTAAGTCTGCCCACTTACTTGTTTGAACCAATCCCAGGAAGCATTTTCAATGCTTTTCTTTTCACACTGTCAGCACTGCCTAGCTTGGATTGATTTCTTGATTGGCCATTTCTATCCTCTACAGGTAGAAATCCATCAGGACTCCTGAGTGACTCGGCCAGCTAATCCACTTGTTCAGAGCCTTAGCAGCTAAGACCCATATTCATTTGTCGGCAATGACCAAGAGTTCACAGCAAGGGAATACAATTGGCTTCATCCCCCCAAGATTAGGGTGGATTAGGTCCTGTCATCCTGGCACCCTATTGCAGCTCCTGAGGTGCCTGTGAAACATTCAGACCATGTCAGATGTCACGTGGGCCTATGTGGCGTGGTGATTTGTCGTGTGAAAACAGCAGTTAGCTGCGTGCATCAGTGTATCAAAAGATTGTCTGACTTTGTCTTTCTTCAGCACTCCTGCAGGGTGTCGTAATGAAGCAACTTTAATGCAGCACAATAAGCGATTCCAGAAAAGAGCGAAAAAATGTAAATGGCATACAGGAAATACAAAAAGAGAAATCCATTAGTGCTCATGGACCAACCACAGACCCGTCTCAAAATAGCCTGCATTTCATGATCCTTGTGTGGACACACCATATAAAAACATGTGGCTGCAATGAACAAATGCTCTTGGGTGAAGTTCAGTTTGAAAGCCTGTAGTATTTATATTTCAATAGATGACTGTTGGGAGTAAGTCTGTTATAGGATGAGCATGTTCTGTGCACGTGAGTGGAATCTGGTGCCAAAAATCTTGATGGTCCAATTCTTTTCAAATGGAGGGACAGGCTCTGATTGGTCGGTTAATTTTAAGACAGACCCTCCATACTGTGGGCATTTGATCTGTACCTTTCAGCAGATATTGTCCCCCCATGACACAAGAGTCAAATCTGGATCTTTAAACCTAAAACTGATCCACAGCTATGCAGAATGTAGGCAGAGCAGTCCTGGATCACTTCAGTTTTATTGAAAATGTCCCTCAATGTGCAACCAGGGAATAACTCAACTGCAAGCAATCTACTGACATAATGAAAGGGTGTTTCCCATTCACCCATGTAATCGGTGCTGCCAGACACACGGTCACACGCTTTTTTACACAGTGAATTTCAGCCAAGATTCGCTGCAAAGGTCACCAATGAGTTTGTTACATTTTCCATTTCAAATACTGGACTAGCCCCATTAAATTGTTTCAACAGCCCCATAAAATAACTTGTTGGGGGAAGTTAACATACTAAAACATCTGCTAAAATATTTTGCTTGGTATAAAGGCCCCTTCCTCTTCCACCCTCAGCACACACCCATTCAAGACAAATTGCAGAATCGAGTTGGCCAAAGCATGAAGCTGGAGCAGGCAGGGCTAGAACTGAAGCTGGACTGGAACCTGCAGCCTGGCGCTAACTTGCTAGAGCTGCATCTTGTATTTTCTCTTTAAGGCACTCAGAGAAAAGGTTTGGTCGGGCGTACTGCGCACTGAAGCACTAAGCCTTCATAAATCATCTTTGTAAAAGCCACTGGGATGTGGGCTTGGTGAATACAGCTAAACATTTTATTTGCTCTTCATTTTCACATACTTTATAAGAATTGCTTATCAGATCCTTTCAGACGTCAATGTTAAATGATCATAATACGGTAAACTACAAATACTTTTGAAAGAGTTCAAGGTGCCCTTCAAGAGAAATACAATAGGTGAACAAACCTACAGATCTATATGTTTCATTTGTTAAGTACATTGATTAAATGGAGTAAAACCTGAGAGTAAATAGCCTTTGTCAGTGTCTGTTTAAATAAATAAGAGCAAAGTCAGCCGTTTTCAATTACTCTCTTGTTCTTCTTCAAATCAATCAACAGGACTCTACGGCCAAGATCAACAACTTCAGCTGTGTCTACTGTTATTATGTACATTTGACACCTGACTACACAGCCTAATAGCCTCAATGTTGGCATCCATCTGTTTGCCTACTGAAGATAACACACATCTGAACATCTAACACAAATTCTTGACATTTTGCTGGTCATGTTTTCAGCCAGTTTTTAAAGATGAAACCTGGAAATGAGAAAATAAAGAAGTATTTGAGAAAAATAAAAATGATAAAGCACAAGAATATTAACAAATTATGATGTCAAGATAAAATTATGTCTTCATGTGAAAGTCTCTTTCAAGATAGTAATCTTGCAGTGCAAAAAAAAAAAAAAAAAACTGATCTAGGTCAAAAAGCCCCAGAAACAATTGTCAAGACTATAATCAAACTTTTAAATCTGAACTAAAAAAAAAAGCTCTGCAAGCTAAATATGCAGTAAGCATACAGAGGAAACTAGGAGCAGGCCTGTGTCAGTGGCATGAGCTCAACGTGACAATTCAGATTTTATTACCAATGAATGATGCCCTGGTGAAAAGCATTATGAGACACTTCACACTAGGTTGGACCCATATACTGTACATACCATGTACAACATTTGAATTGCAGCCACCACAGCAGCAAAAACGAATGTATTAAATGCCAGTCAAGTCAAAGAAATTTTGTTTTGTAATTAAATATGATGACTTGTGCTGTGAATAATAGCTAAAATGTGGGGTTCCTGAGTGGCTTAGACAGTAGAATTGTTTGCTCCAAATGCATGCTGAGTCCTGGGTTTAAAACCAGTCAAGTTATCTGCCACACTGACTACAAGCTGACATGAGCAGAATAACCTGGTTTTTCTTTTCCCTGGGGATAGGGATCAACCATGGATCACCTGTGGCACTCACATGTGTGCATATCTGCCACCACAGGTAGGGCCGATGCCATACCACCTTTCATGTAAGTGTAGCTTTGCCATACCACTTTTTGTGGACATGTAACATTATCAAGCATCTGCAAAAATTCTCATAATTTTACAGAAACATGACAAAGGTGTACACGCAAGACTGTGCACATACTGTGTGGCCTCCCTGTATATACAGATTTATATGGAGTAGGGTAATCAAGACAGATGTGCGAGTCCAAGTTTTAGCACTAAATATGATGTGAACAGCTCCCAGGTCTCTCTAAGTCTTTGGTAAGTTTGTTCACTGTACAATGAGAGTTGTTTGGCTGTGTGGTAGTGTAATAATAATAATAATTTTCTTGTACATATGTGATACCATAATGAAAAAATGTTAATTTGTTGCAAAGTGTGATAGGCAGTTAGCAAACACCAATGCTTCCCTTACTAGTAGCTTGCTAGCTAGTAAGTGAACGGTATCTATGTAACATTCCATGAAATCCTGCTGAGATTATTAGCATTAGCCTGCTAGCTAATTAGCTGGTGAATGTTTTTTGCTATTAAAATATTAAACAAATCAACTGTGTTCAACCTTGTTAAGCCCTACACTATGCCATGTACTGTAAAGTATAGTCTGAATGTGGGTATCTATTTTTAAAAGCTGACGTTTGTCATTTCATTTTATAAATCTTCATAACAAGAGATAATTTGCACTTAAAACTACATTTTGTTTACAACTGTAACAAGAAATTGTTTTAAAAAACATTGTTGCACATTAGCCATTAAGTGATATCATTGATTGGTTGTCTGAAACGAGCATCAGTTTTGCTCATGTTAACAGTATCTACTATCTAAGTTAAATACAGTTTTATAAATGCTTAATATTTTTGTCCTTAAGATTAGAAAGTGAAAGGACACGTTTGTAAGATCACAGTCATTGCAGGTAAAATCAGTTGAATTACATCAGACATCTGCTAGTGTCACAACAAGCTTAGAATACAGGCTAAATACAGTTCATACAGTCTCATACAGTTCAACCGGAGAAAAAAAGAGAAACAGCGATAGAGAATGAAAGTAAAGTAAATGAAGGAAAAGTAAACGTACAGTCATGTGTTGCGTGTTGCTGCTTGGTTTTGAAATTTTTTTTGACAACTTGTAAAAGTTTTCATTTATGTGGGGGAAGGAGTCCTAGCTTGGGTGAGTTGGCAGGTTAGTCCCCAGACGGTGTTTGCCTCATGGTGCTTGGTGGGACTTAGAGTATGCAAAATACTCACAGCAGACATTTCTATCAGATGATTGTACGTGACTCTTTGCCCCTATATGAATTCAGCCGCAGTCGTCGCGGGGATGGAAAATTGCCGTGCAGGCCAAGGCAAGGCGATCACTTCTAGGAACCGTGACCAAGCTGCTGAAGGGGGAACTCTGGGGCACACTCCAACATTTATTACATTTATCAGCTGAGTTACCCTCACATGCCTTTCCCGCACAGCATCGGCTACTGGGCAGGTTACTGTAACTGACCTTCAGCACCGTGCTTTCCCATAAAAAGGCTGCCCAGGGCTGTTCACTCATTCCTCTGCCGCTGCGTTCCGAAAAAGCACATGCCCTCCCGGTGCATTGCTACTCCTCTCAGTATAAAAAGGAGCGGTTTATTTGGGTGCTCCGCTCCAGCTGGGCGCACAACACGGCCAACCTGTCACATCGGAGGAACGGGAAAGGTAGCGTCGCGGATGAGGGACTAAACAGACTCCGTCCGCTCGCCGCTCTGTTTACTCAACAGCACCGGCTCTTCGCCACATTAAATTACCGAGACGTTGTTAGTGGAACCTTCGGTGGCGTCGTGTTTCTTCTCTTGGCACCCTGTTGTGACATTCACCCGATTTTTGAAACTAGTCGCCGCTCTTATCAAACACTCCGTGTAACGGATATAAGGGAGGTATAAGGCGTAGGCATGTAATGACGGTGAAAAAGAACAGGGCCAGCATCAGATAAAGTGTGCTGTTGGCTCCATCAAGTTACCATGGTGTATGCAAAAAGTACGTAACAGGTCCAGGAAATTACTGGCAGTGACCCTCACAACATGCAATTACATGGAAATTCATATTTAATATTCAATGAAGCATTACAGCAATCCACCATTTTCCTGTTTACTGTAAATAGCACACATATTTTGGAGGTCTGTGTTTTATGCTTTGCAGTGGCTAACATCTGGGAGCAGTTAGGATTCTCCAAGCAATCCTGTTTCAGGAAGCAAGGGCAATGGTGCAGTGAGCTTCAAAGCTGGGGTCACAGGCCTTCGAGCGCACCCCAACCTGGCACATCTGGGATTTGCTGTCCTCCATGCTGGGAGGCACCCGCAAAAGGCTGAGTGGCGTGTGAGGCCACTTCCTTGCACAGCTCTGACCGGTCAGACCTCACCTGGCCTCTGGGCTGAGGGTTGTTTCTGTCTGTGCCAGACTACCAATCCATGCAAAAATCTTTCCACTTCAACTGCAACACCTCATCATTCAGCAAACATCCAAATGTTTCCTTCTGTAGAAGTGTTGCATGTCCCTCCTTTCCCAACAGCACCCATCTGTCTTCTTGTGTCTGGTCTTCTCTTCCTCCCTGTCTTTAAGGGGAAAAATACTAGCTCTTGTTGCGGACAAACAAAAAACCAAAAACAACACTACGGCCAGAAGGAGAGACATTTCCAGCCATTTTCTCCACCTCAAACACATTGTCCATTCCCCTCCGATGCAAAATCACTGGCCAGTTCCTTCAGCTCTTTTGTGTGGATGCCACACCAGCCTGGTTGGCTCAAGTGTCTGCTCACTGCCCTTTTAATGACCCAAAGGTGTTTCAAAAGACTTCTCATACCCACATGCACACACATGCACACACACACACACACACACAGCTGCAACAGGTCCAGTCCTCACAGAGGACATGGTGGAAGAGTGTAAAAGCAAACATGTTCAGTAAGTTTTAGCAAAGGCCCTGCCTGAAGGGCCCCCCAGTAACTAGGATAGCCAATGGCAGTGAGTAATGGGTTCTCAAAGTCGGGCTCCTTCGAATTAACACTGCAGAGCACAAGCCAGACTCACAAAAGCACGCACATTGTGAACAATAATGACCTCAGACTAAGTAAACAGTCTTTTACTGTCACAGGGGCTAACTAAATAACTTGGGGGGTAGGGAAAGCAGGGCACAACTGCATCAGGACCATTTTCCCCTCCATTTGACGCGCGGCTAATAAACACAGGCGATCATTAGAGGCACGGGATGCACCGCTGCATTTTCCATTGCGTTGGGACCCATCTACAGTGTCGGACACAGGGTGGAGGGCGGGGGTTTGGGACGGGGGGGTTGGATTTACACTTTTGTGTCGCACTTGACAGCTCATTTTCTCTTCAGCCTGTTCCTGGGCATGAGAAACGTGTTATCTGACTGCACTTCAATGAGAGACAGTGGACAAACAAACCTGGGTTAGTGTTGTGTCACGTGCTGATGTTAAAGCAAAGTTTGCATTTGTCTGCTAGTGTGCTTCGTTTGCACTCGTGATGTTTTTTTTTTCTTTCTCTCTGTCTGCGTGTGGAAGCTTATTTGAAGTGTGTGACTGTGGCTCTTTTTGCGTCTAAGTGGGTCTGCAGCACCAACTAATGGCAGAGCAGAGGTCTTGCAGACTCTATTCAGACTGTTGCACATCACAGACTCATCCCAGAGTCAGGGATGAAGTGGGGGACACAGCAGCCAGGATGCCACAAAGTAAGGGGTACGTGAATGAAATCTCCCAAAATTAACTGCTCACTGATCAAGCAGAGAAATGCAAATCGGATGTCTAACTTGTTTAGCTTGGTGACGGTGCACCATCTAGTGGTAAATTTTTAAATTACACCCAATGTGTCAGTAGGCAAGCAGGGACTCCACTGGATAAGATCCCAGGTGTTTTTTTTTTTAAGACTGGAGTGAGGTCCACATTTGACATGTATAAAAATGGACGAAACTTCATTCATTTATTACATGGACTGCATAGGATGAAGAAGGAAAAGCAGGTAATTTGTACATGAATACTGATGAATTCACCGGGCAGCAGCATGTCCGCAGACACCATGTATCACCTAAGCGTAAGGCAGGGTCTGTATAGCCCAGTGGTGTGCAACTTGAATTTCTGACACGTTATGCTTCTGCAGCCCATAAATCTCTTAACAGGCAGATTTTGTTTTGTTTTTGACGCTGTGCAAAGTGCATTTTTCCCATCTCCTGCAAGTTACAGCACTGCTGTTTGGAACAACTGGTTGCAGGTAAATATTTATGTTTATATATGTAGGCTTTGTCATTTCACTTCCCAGTTTAACACTGAAGCATTTCCATATGATACCAGCAGGTGGAGAACTCTGCATGTTTCACGGGAACAATTAGGGTCAATACACAGTTCAAATCAGGCGTTTTCGGAGAACGCTGAAGCTCTGGCCCACAGCTACATTTTTGAACTGGCACAGAAGACTGTGTGCCGTTTGTAAGATCTGAACCCTGAGAGGGGTTATGGATGCGACATCACAGAATCAAAGCACAACTCAAATTTTGGCATTACTGACCCCTTAGTTTGACTTTAAGAGCTGAACTGAATGGAAATGAATTCCATTTCATTTGTGCATGTTGGTACATTTTGTTTTGGGTATCCTGAAAAACAAAGGGCAGAGACCTGCGATGACTGCGCAATTAAAAAAGAAGTAATCTGCTCATTCGATATGACATGTAATCACATTCACCCGGTTGCCATGAAACAATCACGCACACACGGCGTCAGGGTTATACAAAGGGGACGAGTGATGTTCTCTTCCCCATTCTCCTGCATGAGCTACTTCACTCTGTGTGTGCCAGTCTGTGTAATTCCCACCTCAAACATAAACAAAGGCCCCAAACATTGGTCATAAACCAGCCGACTTAATACAAACGTGAACCCCGACCGTTTTGAACACAAGGCTGAAACTGTTCTGGGGTCTGTGCCGGGGGTTACGCTCTCCGTGTACGGCCTGCCAGAGAATGTGGCTGAGCCACGTGCCGGTCGCATCTCTACATGTGGTTGTACAGGGGAGGAGTGCGGGCAGCGTCATTCACGCTAAACCAGATTACCTCCTGCTCCATCCTCCGCCACGGCCTAAGCCACCAAATATAGTCGCTCGTGGACGAGGTTAGCTCCTTAAAGCGGAGGCCTCGAGCGACCTCCGAGGTGTCAGCCGCTGAGCAACTCGATGGACCTGGAAAAGAGATTAGACTGTAGGGGGGTGGGGGACTGGACAGAGCAACAAGGTATCGCTCTCTCACACAGGTTTACACAGCCGTGAACAGCCAGAGATTGACAAACACGCACCTGAATTCAGCACTAGGAAAATTCCATATTACCTTGTACCAAATAGTCTATATACTGATTCAGGTAAGCAAACAGCACTTCAGAACGAAACTAATTTAAACTTGAACTGATGCACTTAATGTGCAAACAGTGTGTGAAACACAGCCAGGTGGACAAACCTAGTGGACTCACCATTCAGGCCAACTGGCATACAGTAAAACACTCCAGACGAATATCATATAGTAAACTTTATTTTTTTATTATTGGAAAACATTGATATTTCACAGCTTGTAGTATGGACGCAAACCTCCACATATTTGAACAGCTACAGTCGGGTCCTTCATTTACCCACCAACCCCAACGCACCCTCCCCCACGCACTCCACCGGTGACACAGGACTGGTAAAATCCCCTTAAGAGCACTGTGATAGGAGTAAGAAAGATGTTAAGAGCTCCATACATTTCGTTTTGTTTACCCATATACCACATTTTTCTACTTAGGTCTGAAAACCTCAAACAGAAGAATGTAACTACTCGTTTTCCCACCTTATTAATTTCATTATTTCATTGGTTCAAATCTTCAAACCCCCTCCCGTATTCCTCTGTGGGACTTTACAGTCACTCAGAAAGCAGAGCATGGAAACTTCACCATGACACAAGGATCTGACAAACCACGACTAGAGCAAGAGACAGGAGTTATAGCAGCAGCAGCAGCAACAGCAAAATTTGGTTTCATAATTTTTTTTCAATCTGAACAGTTTCAAAGATATTCTTGTACACAAAAGTGCAAATATATGTATGTATACAGTATATGTTTATAATATTTGCTAGTTTACTAAAAGTTGTCTTGCAAAAAAGTTGAGGCTCAAGATTATGGCACATATCAAAACAAAGGGGCAAATTAACAGAAGAGTCACAGGCTGTACTATTATATTAATATTAGGCAATGCAAAGTTTACAACACATTTAATATTTAACAACGCACATATTAAAAGCATGACATTTACATTTGTATCATATTTGTTTGCAGATTAGGTATTTACAGAGATGCTTTTGTCCACTGAATGCAATGTTATCTTTATTAATGTTCTGTAACTGTACATCTACAAGAACACAGACACACTGCCCTACCCAAGCATGATGCTGCAGTTATCTTACGTTACTGAAGGAAACAAAAAATAGCCCTAATTAAAAACAGAAAATAAAACCCACAATGATGCTTTACTGTTCATTCTACACACTGCTCCAGAACGCTGAGAGCAGAAAACCCAACCCAAAGACAGTCTCACTTGCGCATGTATCAACGCTCTGTAATACATATTGTACAAATATATATGTATAAACCTGTCTGTACACAATCTAGCATTTCCACTCAACCGTAGAATCAAGACCCCCTTATTGCAACAACATGAAACTGTCAGAAAAGTTGCATGCAAGGATTTTTTTTTTTTGTGTGTAGTAATTTCTCGTTGGACACAGCACAGCGTTTCTGGCGAGCTGCACGGTTAGATCGTTACAAACAGGAATTTGCTCGAACGGAAAGCTGCTCATTTTCGATAAGGACAATCCTGTCGTTCATTTCCGTCTGGGTTTTTTTTCCCCCCACCCCACTTTAAGCGTCGTTCGGTCCTCGATTTTCACCGAAATTCGCCAACATCTGGGAGACACGCTGGGTTTATTCAGGGAGAGAGAGAGCTCATGCAGATTAGGCTTCTGGTCGCTCCTTTCGGGGTTATTCTGCGGTTGTCAACAGATGCCTCAGAAGTAGGTTGAATTCGAACCACATTTACATAATTTTAACATGTAAGATTTTTTTAAAGATTTTTTTTGTTAGATTTCATTTTTTATAGACAGAGTGATCATAGGAGACAGGCAATGTAAGAGAAAGAAGAGTGCACTTCACTTCGCAGTCATCATTTGCACGAATTCTGCAAAGAAAAACAAAGTCCAAAAAAAAAAAGTGTTACAAAAACAAGTGGAAGGAAACTGTAGTACTAGCAACAGCAGAAGCAGTCAAGTCTACCATCTAGAATAGTACAAAGATATTCTTCTAGTGCTGTTTGAATTTGCAACAAACACATGCACACACATGAGGATTGTTACAATTAGTCTATCAACCAGACCAGTTGAAAATATTTTTAAAAAAAGCTTATCATCAGGTTTATCGGATAAGTTAAATATTGAAACTTTCACACACAGTGCTGGCACAGCTGTGGTGAGGCATATATTGGTTTACATATATAATATTCATTGCATAGAAAATTCAAAGTCATCTTATAACAGTGTCAAGGCTCAACATTATAGTATGGCCCCAAACTAAGCCATCATTGGGCAATTCTAAATGAATGAAATTGGGCAACACCAAAAGCTAGCATAGAACCCTGTCACAACACCTATTTGCAGCAGTTATGGTCAAACAAACTAATATTT
This sequence comes from Megalops cyprinoides, assembly GCF_013368585.1. Taxonomy (NCBI): domain Eukaryota; kingdom Metazoa; phylum Chordata; class Actinopteri; order Elopiformes; family Megalopidae; genus Megalops; species Megalops cyprinoides. The sequence continues at coordinate 15,770,560 of NC_050591.1, forward strand.
ATTAACGATGGTGAACCTGCCCTGCATTGATGCACTAACCACCTTAAGCAAACCTAATTCTGCAGCAAATAAAAGGTTGTTTATGAAAACCAGCTTAAATTCAAGATTCTACTGAACAGAAAGGAACCCACAGGTATGATTTTTTTCTGTCGACAGTTTAATGTTTAAAGGGAGCCAAAGGAGAAAGTCTGGGAGATGGGCAGAATATCGGTTATTCCAACTGAAGACAGGGATAGTTTTAGCTTTAGCTTTTTAGCAAGTGCTGCAGTTTGGGGGGGGGGGGTGTCAGGGATAGGAGAAGTGATATGAAAGAGAACTGATATGAAAGAGAAAGAGAACTGATATGAAAGTGATATGAAAGAGCCCTGGCTTACTGTTGTCCTTAGTTTATCAACCACATGACATGACCAGTGTGATCTTTTATTTGTGCAACTTATCCATTTCCATGACCATGTCTCTGGCTTTAACAGCACTAACATACTGTATCAGACTTGAATTAAAATGTAACTGTTGTGACTGTAGTTATAAAAAGGTGTCCCAACCATGCACCTGTGATGTGTCCCAAAAACACAGCAGTTGTGTCACAAATTGTGAAAAAGAACGTCAGTATTTAGTAGGTGTTGTGACTGTGGGTCACTATTCCATATGTCTGGTGTGCAGCCACCCCACTGTAACTAACCAAGACGAGTACGGTCTGACTGTGGTCTGACCAGACGAGCAGCTGTGATAGCAGACTGCCTTCTTCAAGCCAGAACAAAGCAATCATCTTATCGACAGCACTGGCCAAGTTCAACACCCTGCGATTGCCAAGCAGGTCTATGCTACCTTACAGCCCAAGCAAACGGATTAAAGAAATCCTTTCATATAAACATCAAAGCAAGGACTAATTGTAAATATATGTAAAAGGGAAATAGCAAGATGAATAGGAACTGATCAGTAAGAACTGAAATAGGCCACTTCAGAACTAGTATGTAAGGCCATATGCATCTACAGTGCCACTGACAGCAGCCAAGCACTGATCAGCAAGGTCATGTTCACCAGGGTTACTGCACTGACTTATGAAAGTAAGGCTTAATAATCAACACCTACCACTTACTTACAAATACAGTATTCAGAATAAATTGATAAATAAATTACATCCATCTAGGATGTAGATAAAAGCCATGCTCTGACTGCCTGTAGCCTTGCATCTCAGTAAACAGCAGTATTTCCTTACAATATGTCAATGTATGGTTATACTCTTGTGAGCACTGCTTTGAGTCACACATGCTTAGGGTTTGTAAAACCACAGCAAGTCCCAAATCACACTTTGCTGCATGTCAATACAGAAAAAGCCAATCCATAACACACAGTATGCCGTGTCTTCAACTGGAATGTTCTTTTACCCAGCCAATACTGCAGGCTTTTTATCTGATAAGGCACTTGCATCTAGGTGGTGACAACTTAAAATGTCAGAGTGGCTATGCATCTGCCAGTCTGTATTGAGGCACAGACAGACAGACAGACAGACAGACAGGTGTGCGCCTGGCAGAAAGTGAGGAAGGAGAGCGCACCTTCGTAGTTGACCTGTCCGTCTCCGTCGATGTCGGCCTCGCGGATCATCTCGTCCACCTCCTCGTCTGTCAGCTTCTCGCCGAGGTTGGTCATCACGTGGCGCAGCTCAGCCGCACTGATGTAGCCGTTGCCGTCCTGCAGGGAGACGCGCACTCGTTTGGTAACCCCTCCCCCTTTCGCGGGTTCACAGGGCACCTTCGCTAATCCGCCCCCCCATGATCAGGCACTGAGGTGGGTGTGACCTTGCCCAAGTTTCAGAATAAAAGCCTAGCCCCTGACAGGTTTTTTAACAGTTCAACTTTTAAGTACTACTGCACATTCCATCAAAGAATTGTTCCTGTGAGCATCAGAGATAAACCAAATGAATGAAAGACAAATCAAGACAGGCGAGCATTTTTAAACCTTTAAAGCATATGAATGCTTTAAAGGTTTACACTATTAACATTAGGTTCAATGCTTAATGCAACATGCTTCCTAAAGCGAAAACCTAAGTGTTATGGCCTGTGACTACGCTTCACTGCATCCACCCACTGTGTCACTGCTGTGTGACATGGGTTTTGTGTGAGGTACTCTTCTCCGAGTGCCCTGATTATACCAGCCTGACACTTGACTAGAAAGTGGATTAACAGCCCTGACCGCACTAGAGGTCTGTATCACAGACAGGACTGCATCTGCCTCACAGCCCAGTTACCACACTGACTGACAGCCAGATAATCAGCCTTATCCCCCCCCCCCCCATTTCTGTGAGAGGTGCACTGTCCAGTGCTGCGGTGACTGCTGAATGCACCAATCATGATTGTGTCCCAACACATTATTCACTGCCGAATAGATTACTGATAAGAACTTGCATTTCCTTCATACAAGACTGTCCTCACTGTTCAGCAATGCAGGTTTAAGATGTGGCCCTGCTGTCTAAAACTACCGCATGGATGTGTGAGTCAGACAGGAAGAGACACAACTATGGGGACAACAGCTGTGCCTCTGATATGGTTATCAAACCTGAAATTAGTGATGCGCATATAAAGCGCCTGATGGCAGTGGTGAGGCGACTTTACAGAAGCTGTATTCGACAGTTGTTAAAACAGAAGCCCCAAAGACCAGGACTGGATGCAGACCCCCACACCTTGTCAAAGACCCGGAAGGCTTCTCTGATCTCCTCTTCGCTGTCTGTGTCCTTCATCTTCCTCGCCATCATGGTCAGAAACTCAGGGAAGTCAATGGTCCCATTGCCTGGAGGCAAAAACACGGAACAGTCAACAGGTTGGAGTACATTGCGCCAAATCAAATCCTGGCCCAGAAATGTACCACTCAAACACATTCAAGTTTTCACAATGGCTCAGCAAAAAGCTCCACACTGGATCTACTTCTAGAAACAGTAAACAATCGGCATGCTTTGAGCAAATTTGCTGTGCAGGCACAGGAACACAGCCATGGCTCCAGTAGAGTGTTTGACGGCAAGATAAATACAACTCTCTTTCGAACGCTGGTTAATGCAGCCTTTGACACTGAGCCCCACCATGTTTATGGCAACAGACAGGACTACGGCACAGCAGTCCTCAAACTGCGAGTCAGTTCAACAAGGGTCACAAGATATGCGTTACTAATCTAATCAAAATAAAGGATCCACATAATTTTTATTATCCATTTAAAACTGTGGGGGCTCTCTTTATTAATAGACTGGAGAAATTCAAATGTGCTTCCTTGCCTCAATGATACTAACTCTGAACAGCACTTTACAAATAAGGAGAAAGGTGTTAATATACAGTAAAAACACAACAATGCAATGTTATGTTTCAACTGCATGTATTTTCCCCAGAGTCCGTGGACTATTACACAGGTGCAAACTGAACAGGTACAGTATCACTATTTGTTGAATTAAAACAAAACATACCGTTAGGGCCCAGGCTTGCCCATTCACCTACACTGAATGAAGATGTGACCCAAGTTATATTTTGTTATTATGAACAAATGCACTAATCTTCAGAAAAGTGCGCTGGGTCACAGAAAAAACATAGTTGGTCACTCGGGAAGGTTGGTGCGACATCAACGCTTGAGATCACAGGTTCCAGGTAGGTACTCATTTGTAGAAATACTAACTAGGAGGCGGGATTGGGGTTTTCTGGGTTGTTTTTTTTTTTTGGTCAGCTCTGGGCCCTGGCTGTGATCGAGAACGCGGGACAGCAGGCTCCTCCTCCCCCCGCCCCCTCACCGTCTGCGTCCACCTCGTTGATCATGTCTTGCAGCTCCGCCTCCGTGGGGTTCTGGCCCAGAGACCGCATCACTGTGCCCAGCTCCTTGGTGGTGATGGTGCCGTCGCCATCCTTGTCGAACAGGGAGAACGCTTCCTTGAACTCTGCGTGCGGTAAAGGGAGAGGGGGGCAGTCACTATCTCATTATTCACATTCTGTTTTCTCAACATTGGAAATATCTGGAATATTCTGTCCAGCATGTGTCTTTGATTGGAATTTTGTCTCCTGTAATATTGACCAATTTTAGTTAATACCATCTACTACATCTAATATCACGCTAACACCATAGCAAGATTTATTATTAGTAAAGAGCAGGTGGGTTCATTTCAACCAAATGGGGAAGAAAGCCATCTGAGTATCTGTATCAATGAATACAATCAGTCAAATAGGTCAAGAATGAAGGGCCCACTAAATACATAACAATGAGTTCTGGAGTCCTCTCCTATACACAGATGAACAGCACAGGTTTTTTCATGGTAGGGTAGAATCTCTACCAACAAACTTTACTATTTTGAGTAGTACATAGCCCCTTCACAGCGTGCCTGAAAATGACTTGCAATAGCAACAACATATGATGGCGCGATGTTGGCAGGAAAATGTAACACCCCGTTCAAAGACAATAAAGCCAAAATTATAAGTCATGGGGAGATGGTCATTAGTTTGCAAAAGAAGTGCTTCATGGTTATTCTGCACACATTCCCCTGATCTGAGGCTGAGAGAACAGTACCAGAGGCACTCTGATCTTCCCCAAGACACACTGGCTCTGTCCCAGATCACACGCTGGCATACTGCGAAGTATATTATGGATTGCCTTCTAGGATGTTCACACGATAGTATAGATAGTGCAATGTGCTTCAAAGTGCCAGGTGTCAGACTACAACTGCCAAAAAATAAGGACGCATGAGTTGCATACTATATTAAGTTGAAAACATGAGGGTTTGATCAGTGACGTAACAGTGTTGTCATTACCAGAAATATATTCGCGGACATGTTTTTTTTTTTTTTTTGGACTGGCCTGCAAAATGCTGAGCAAATACAAGAAGACTGGGTGTAACACAATGAGATGGCACCATAGCCCAATATAAACATTTCCCAAAACCTTTCCAGGAGATTCAGCCACAGAAATAAAGACTGGCATGTTATGTGTTGATTGAACACTTCTTTTGCCAAAATTGAGGGCTACTTTGTGTTCTGTATTCTTGCTTGGTTAGTCAACATTATATTGTACTGTACTGTGTACAGCGCTGTCCTCTGTATCATCAATCCCACCTGACTATGGTCTCTCTCTACATTTAGATAATTTTCTGTTAATTGTAATTAGAGAATTAAAAAATATGGTAAATTACACTGTTTAGCAGCCAAACTTCTCCAAAATGTAGCAACAGGGGTGATGGGAGAAAGTGACCCCATGTCCTCAGCACTGTGGACATATGAGCAACTTTGATGAACTTTAACTTCCACTTTGATGTCAATTCAATTTAGACATTATCCAAGACGTGCTTCATATCTCCCATCCCAGAATCAATTGCCAAATAAAAAGAGCAGTGATATTGGCAGAATGGCAGATCATTTGAATGGTGTTCAAAAGTCTGCACAAATATAAACTTGGTAATAAATGTTAGTATTATATTATTTATTATTAAATATTACATCAGGTTCCATAAACAAGCCAACAGGGATCACTGGATGTATTGTCACACAAGTCAACTTGACAGTTATAGTATTTATTATCAGAGCAAAAGAGACATATAAGCCTCAGGCAATACAATATTGATAGCCATGCAACAACACAATATATCAGAATATATGATAAGAATTTACTTTAATATGATACATTTTTATACAATATGAATCAACCTAACCTAAAAGTTATTCAATGCATTCAAGGAAGTATAGAGTATCTAAGTATTAGATACTATATAGCTGTAGCTACATAGCTGTCTGTATTACATAGCATGCAAGTGTGCGTTTTGGGACAAAGCCATCGTCTATGCTCCTGCAAGAGAGCACAGGACAGCCAGGCCTTCCAGGAAACAGGAGAGTTGCAGAGGAATCACTGGTTGCTGTTGGGTTTTCAGAGTGCTCATCAGAAGGCACAGAGGAGACGGGCGGGTAGAGGGTCTCAATGGCCCCCCCATCATCCTCCAAACATCAGCCCCACGAAACATAGAAGGAAAAGAGCTTTCTAACCACATCTGTCCACTGTACAGCCTCTGATCACATCTATGAGCTGTACAGTGCGTAAGGTTTACTCATGCCGTTTTCCCACTATCATTCCAGAACAGAACACAGCGTAGTGAGTTAGCTGGATTCCCAGTGTATACAGATACTACTTGGTCAACAAAAATGTGCAGACAGTGATATAATCTCCATGGCTTCACAGCTTTTGTGAGCTTAGGTAGCCAACTAGGTAGCTAAGTTACAATCTGGGAAACCATCCAAAAAAGACTATTTCTTTTGTAAGCTACAGTGGCACAGAGGGCTCCAACACAGGAAACTACCTTGGATGTCTTATTAACTACCAGTAGGTACTCTTCTGATCAAGGCATGCAAGCTGATGGCCACTGTTATGCCCTCTTCCATAACAGGATAACCCTGTTACAAGAGATTCTGGTAAATGTTCTGAGACGTGTAGCCAACCATTTTTCAGGTTTTAGCACAATTCAGCATGGTCCAATAAGAGTTAAAGGATACCAAAAGACCTCTCTGTGAAAAATACACTAAAACAGGGACCATTTATGGATTTGGAGTTTATTCTTACACCTTCTACTTGATTCGTCAAATTTCAGGGATGGCTTAAGGAAATGAATTCAGTTTAAGAAACTCAAACTGTATGATAACCACCTAGTGGCACCAACTTACCAGCAATCTGTTCTTCAGTCAGCTGGTCAGCCTGTTGGAATATAAAGAGAAGGAAATGAGAGCAAAGTTACTGGAGGGACCCTCCAGACAGACCATCAGCAATCACCACCAGGACAGCTCCTCGCTCCTGTCATCCACCACTCGTGTGGCACTTGCACCCACTCCAGGCTGAGGAAGTGCTATGAAGGACGAGTATAAATACTTTGTGGCCTGGAATACACGCACTGCAGTATAATTAGAATGGCATTAACGGGGTCATAAACGTGGCACACTTAAAACGATCGTCCTTTCTGGTTTCTGGTACTTTTTTTTTTTTGGTGGATACTGTTTGCCGCTTGGTAAACATAAATTGCTTGCCTATTCTGTGAAGGGCCTCCAGAGTAGGACCATTTCTCCTGTGGTTGACAATCTACACTACACAATCTACACAGACAATCTATCACTTTCAAAAGTGTTTGTTGACCGCCAACGCAACTAACTGTAGGACGCTGGCAGGAGTAATTCCATGTTTGTAATCAACAAAGGGGCCACTCTCAAACTGAATTAAAACCTCAAGAACCTTTATCCACAGACAACTTAATATGCAGCCCTTAAGTACATAATCAGCGCTGTGGAATAGCTAAGTGTTGCTGCAGTAAAATGTGCGCTCAGAGGAGACGAGGGATAAATGAGGCACACGCCACCCAGCAGCCGCGGGAAGCACGTGCGCGTGACACAACACAGATTATATTTATAGTTTTGAAGCATGGTCATTGTCAGATGTGTTTACATTGTCCAGCTAGCGAAGGACACATCTTCAGACAAATGCAGAGCGTGCGCAAGGTGGTAAATATTCCTGGAGAAATTGTAGCAAGCCAACCCATTACTACAACAACATCTTGCATTCAGAGCGCTTGGGGAACCAAATGCCCGAAAAACAACGAGAACATTTACGTGGGATAGAGTTAGCCGCATGAGGACAAGAGCACGTCTGTCTTCTCGCAGCACAAGGCCCTCTTAATTCGCATTCATATTTTGTAAGGGTGCACTGCGGACCGAGTGTCAGCCTACTGCAGCAACCATGGTTTGGTTCAATGCGGGGGGGGGGTTGGGAAGAGGGGGGGCGAAGATCATTCAGGAATAAGCTGCAGTACAGCTGTGTGGATGGTGCAGTACGCAAAACTGTAGTGCCACAACTGTTGAAATTAAATAGTGCGATTCACTCAAAATATATATCTAATGGAGGTCTGCGATTCTTCCGACTATTTGATGCCGGTCTGTACAATGACGAATACGTATTCCCTATGTAACGTTCGCTAGCCAAAGAAACAGCTTGTTGCGCGTTACATTTTTCAAAGATAGGCAGCTTGCAAAGAGAATAATCCTTTAAAGTCGTAACGACAAAAAGACAGCTAGGTTAGCAATCAATATGTTTATATAACAATTACCAAGCAAACAACCTTCTCCAAGAGTTTCCCCATTTAGCTAGCTAGCAGTAACGTTTGTTAGCTAACTTCTCATAAGGGGCATTCCCCTTCTGTTATTAAAGCAGTATTGTTTGACGGAAGATCAATATGGTAAACTAGCTAGTCCGCTTATGAAAGCGCCACAAACTGTTCGACAGACTCGGCAAACGACGTACGGATACTCGGATAGCGAACTTGCTCGGGAGCTGGCTGCATTGGAGACATGGGTTGTCTATTTTTACACCACTGACTAACGTTAGCTAGCTACGCCCCCTCCATACTAGCTGGCTAGCTAGCTAGCACCCTGCATTATTAAAACGCATGCGAATGCAGCAGCTAACGTCGGCAAACTTTTTATTACTAACGTAAAATGCAACAGACGGAATGCAGCTGACATACAAGTTAATGTTTTTTAGCTAAGCAGACAGTGAAGACCTAAGCAGGTCTGTGAACACAACCACAGCAGTCCAGTGGCACGATTTTGCGCCTGCTCACTTGTTAGCTACATTGGCTTTCTAATTGAGCGTTACCTCGTGTCGTGTACGCAAAACTGTGAGATTCATTACCAACTCAGATAGACTACTTATCAGACTAGTTTATATATATACACACACACCTCCTAGCTAGACTCAAATGTGTAGCTTCGACAGCGGTCTTATTAGCTACTAGTATAGCTGGTCTGCATAGCTAGCAAATCTGGAAACCGCCCTAAAACACACCCGAATACACCCCCATTTCAAAGAACGGTGTACCGTTTGCTACATGTCCTACGATCCTGTCTTTAACAAGTTAAATTAAAACGTAGCCTAACGTTAGCTAATTAGCTAGCTGGACTGGCTAAGTAGCTAAGAAAACAACAATCGAACGTTTTAGATGGCTACCACTGAAGGCGTGAGAGCCGATACATTCAGTAGCACAATTATGGCCTTCCTTGCTTTACTAAATAGAAGGGGGAAAACCCTTTAATTAGCTAATTAACTGGCTGGATCTCTACATGCATAGATAACCTGGCTGAATTTCTGTTCTGCTGTGAATTTTACGGCAGCTCTAACAACACTCCCAACGGCTGGTTTGTCAGGTAGTAAAGAACAGTTCAGAGGCTTCATTCACATACATCACTAGCTGGCTGTAGACGAGCAGTAGCCTCAAGCACTGTAGCGAACGGTATCCAGGCTAAACCTGGAGCAGACAAGGAAGACTGGCTAGCTAACTAAGTCACAGCAAAACAGAACGTTTTGTATAACGTCTGAAGAGGTTTCTGACAACTGCAGATATTATACTCACCATTTTATTTGTGTTGGATCCTTAAAACAAACTTGAGCGTGACAAAATAGGGAATCAGAAAATTGCTGTATGCAACAGCCTGGTAACTTCGCCTGTAAGACTGCTACCAACAGACCTGCTTTGGTCGACAGTGTTGCTCAGGCTACCGGCTCGTCCACTAGCAAAGTTTCACCGGAACTCCGATCCTCCTCACTGCCCGTGTAGCCTCATTTGTACTATATCCCTCCGCTCGATGACATCATTTACCCCACACGAACCCGTCCGTTCAGAAACTGCAGCCCGAGAGTGCGCCAGAATAAACCCATTTATTTACGCGCCATTGACTTCAAGAACCCTTTTACTGAAATGACCCCAGTGCGTGTTACACTACTCAGCAATAATAAAACGACCAGTTGCACTATTTGCAAGGTCCGCGTATAGATACTGCAGAGTGGGCAAAATGTTCAGTTCCCCACTACTCCATAACCCCTACGCTGAGAGCGCAGTGAGACTTATATGTTTATGTTTATAGATAACGTCTTTCGCCGCTGATATAGTTCGGACCGAAACATCTTTGATTGAGACTTTTAGCTTTACTGTCTCAGAAGTAAATGCGTGCTTAATACTTATATGCGCGGTTTACGTTTGATTTAAAATGAGCTCGGTGGATTCCCGTTAACGATGCAGAGAACAAGGTGCAGGTTAAAAAAGGAAGAGACAAGCATCCTGAGCTGCCGAACTGTAACACAGGTTCTTATTGGCTCAGAGACGATGTAGAAAAAGAAAGGACTTTGGTAATTGGTTTACTGCTACCTGCAATGCGTCAAATTGGGTTGAACCATTGCGGAACACATCATTATTTAGTAGCTAGTTTTAGCCACAATATCTAAATTTATCATCTGAAAATCGAAATGAATTATAGTGTGTTTCTGCGTGGTGACTGTTTAAATTAGATAGGATGAAACAGGATCAGTTTATGGTGGAGAGTATTAGAAGTGTGATGAGATTAACAATAATAATGTATTACTAAAAACGGTACTGATGCAACCATATTATCACTAAGACATTCAAAACATACATTTTAATAATTATAACAATAAACTGGTTCTACACATAAATTATCTTCTGCCACAGTTAGTACTGGAAAAAAAGTGATAGGTCTACACATGCTTTGTCATGCCATGGTGTTTTGATAACAAAGGGGGACATAAGAGATAAATATGTCTGTTATGTTTCATGCCTGCTGCAAAATACAGACGTTTTCTCGTTGGTTCTATGTTTCATCACTGTCATAGTGTGGAGAGAACATTATTACAATATCTGTGTTTTTATGCCCTAGCTTCAAATTCCTCCATTACCTTTACAGTGAAACACTTTTCTTTCCTTCTTTATATCTATCTATGTATCTACCTATCTGTCTGTCTATCTATCTATCTTCACAGCGTATGTATATATGCATGCATAAATACATGTGTATGTATGCTTGTGTTGTGGGGGGGGGGGCACATTTATCCTTTCCAGTACGCATTGGAGTGTCCATGTATCAACAATTCAACATAACAACACTGGTTAGCTTAATGCCTTTGAAGGAAAGAGAATTTACTCTTAGCCAGCAACCTTGGTTGGCTTCATAACATTGCAGTGGTACTTCTCCCAGTCACATTTGTCCTTAACAAACTCAAGGAGCTCACATATGCCTTGTAAAACTTAAACAAAACAAACACCTTTGCATTCACTCATTTCTTGACTTCTTTAAATGTTGCTACAAAGCGTGAATGATTGCCAGAAGTGGTGTAGGCCAGTGTGGTGTAACATACAAGCAGAAACAGCTTAGATCATTCACTGTGGGCTTTCCAGATCGAAGTACCCTACAGCGCAGCAGAGTCAACAGTAAGCTTTCCCATTAAAAGAGTACATTCATATTATGGAAGAGCCAAGGTGAAATAAGATGCCCAATAAATTTCTTTTCACTGGCTAATCAAGTCTCCTCAAGTAGTACACTCACTGTACTGATTGATATTTTTTTGACAACTGTGTTATTCCACACCATTATAACAGTAAACACTGGTCCTACAGCACACAAAATGCCTTGTAAACATCAACTGTCACCAAGCAGTGTTGTTTTGTCATTTATGTTGATTAATTTTTGAGAATCCCTCAAACAGAAGAATATTGAAATTGCACTTGCATTATGGGGATAAAAACCCTGATTTTACACAATTCAGTACAGTCCAGTAGGTGGCAGTGTCCTTCCATAAATTCAGTGCCTGCCATGCATTCCTCCCTTCTCTGTCTCACACCCTTTCAAATTGTAATGCATTGTTTAAAAAGAAAAAAAGCAAATGCTTAGTTATTAGTTTGAATCCCTTCCGTGGCATTAGTACAGAATGACAGAAAGAACACATGGAGAAATGCTTCAGACCAGAAGCTTATGATATATGGATGACATAAGCCATAATATCCAGATTTAAATATTTGAAAACTGCTTTTAACACATATCAGGACATGGTCTTCACATTCATGTCATGTGGGGATCAAGTGGCTAACACGGTGTGCCTGAACAGTTAACAGTCACTTTCTACAAGATGTTCAACTCTCAGTGTGGGGGGGAAAAAAAATCACCTGAAAGCCCCTTGATTCTCTCCCTTCGTTCTGCCATATTCAGACTTCCCTACCCAATCTGTCCTGCAGGGTTCAGGGTAGATTTAAGACCCTCCACCAAATCCATTTCCTCCAACACACTCCTGCAAATGTCTCTCTCTGTTCACTTTCAGGCACAATGACTTCGTATTTGCATGATGAAAGCAAGCAATTTATAGATAAATTACGTGGAACTTTAAAAAACAAGTTTAAGTGGCTTGTATGTACTAAAACAGAAGGATTAGCGGGACAATATGTATTATCGTTGGGTCTTGAGGATGTTTTACTTTCCTGCACTTTACTCCTCCGCTCTCCCTTGTGTTGCGTATTGCACAGTAGCTTGCTCCTCATGAGACACCAGGCCTGTCTGTGGATGCACTTCTAGGGCTGGAATGTCTTGGGCTCTGGGTGATCTTTGGGAGATGGACAAAGAGGAGCCCAGTATGGCCTGTGGCTACTGGTCAATGCTCATCTCCTGCAGCCGGCTGCTCATGACAGCGAGGGCTCCCAAGGGCTCGGAGAACCCGATGTGGCCCCTGGAGGCCATGTCAGGCTTCTGCTTCACAGCCAGGGTCACCTTGTTGGATGGCAGGAAATCTTTCACTGAGATCATCTCCCCTGAGAGCCGTCGTCCGCTCCTGACATCCATCTCACTGTTGCACACTGTCTCCACAAACACACCGGTGCACTGGGGCTTGCCAGGGGGTACTGTCAAGGGGGCGGGGTGCACGGCATTGCAGCTGCGGCGGGGGCCAGCGGACGGGGGGCGGGCCAGATTGTGCGGGTGGTTTCCATGGCGGCAGGGCAGGCAGCAGCAGCAGAGCCTGCCGAGGGGCGTGCCGGAACAGGGGCGAATCAGCTTCCTCAGGATCCAGTTGAGGGCCTGCTTCATGAGGATGGAGACGACATTTAAAAGTGAGTAGAGGCAGCAGATGCCCGCGAGGATGAGGAGGAAGTTCCCCAGCCGGTACGCCCACTGCGCGCAGTGCTGCTCCTTCTGGCTGCTCACCAGGTCCCCGAAGCCGATGGTGCTGAAGGCCACAAAGGAGAAGTAGAGGGACTCCAGGTAGCCCCATCCCTCCTTGGAAGAGTAGAGGGCGGAGACACCGCAGGCGATCAGCAGGGCCCCCGCCCCCAGGATCAACGCCGTAGGATACAGCGAGGGCTTCCACCCCGCAAGCCTGTCCTCTTTCCCTCCCACCGAGCCACGCTGCCCTGCCCGGCCCCAACCGACCAGGCACCGTAGCTGCCTCTGGTGGCACCAGCACATGGTGTGGGCGAGCAAGGTGATGACGCGCTCCAGGAACAGGTTGAAGAAGAGGATGGTGGCCGCACAGCCCAGCAGCCCATAGACGATGAGGAAGATCTTGGCCCCCGTGGTGGCCGGCGTCGTCATCCCAAACCCTGTCCGAGAGCGTGGGACCAAAATTCAGTGTGGGCAGGAAAAACCTGGATGGAGGAAACCTCAGGTTTTCACATCTTCTAAGCATCATTTGCTCCGGTATAAAGTCTAGTCTGAACTTTATGGTCAAATGTATTTCAGCTGCATTAGATTCTATCCAATTTATTTTCACTTAAAATCCACCAACATTAAACACTTAACACTTAAACATCCATCCAATATTCGTACCGATTTCCTATGTCGAGTGCCAGGCCACTTTAAGGTATTAAATATAAACAATGTTGGTTTCTATGTGTTCTCATATGAGCTTTAGCATTATAAGTAAATAAAATTTAAATCTTGTCATGACATCATGATGCAAAAACATATTACGTTTTAAAATGATTCATAATTGAAGATAATATTTAAAATAAATATAAATATCAGTAAGCATTAAATTAACATTTCATAAGCAGTGTCATACTGAATATAGCGAGCATTTTCAGGGAAAACATGATTATTCTTGATCATGTCAATCTAGCTACATTGTGTCTTTTCATCATGGACAAGCAACTCATATCCAACAAACAAACTGTATGGATAATGGTGATGATGTATGAAAAGTATTGATACGGTCAATAAATCCCCATTGGTTCAGAGGAGGAGAGTTCTGTTGACATAACAGGTATAATGTCACAACAGGTTGGTCTAGGCCTACAAGTCATGTAATTGAACACCCTGGAGCCTGTCACCACGGCCACACATGTCTGCCTTTTAATGGTCTATCTAATGACTATTTGTGTCAGAGCACACACTGGTTGCATACAGTGGGGTATGGTGAGGAAGTTAGACATGTTTCAGATACACCCTGCTATGAATTCAAATACAGAGGCTAGAGAACAGTGAACACACTCCCTGCCCTGCCTCTATTATGACATTTGCTTCATGTGGAAGAGAGGTTCCCAAGTCACGTGTGAATGGTCATCTGCATTTGTGTTGTCCTCATAACAACCCCTCCATAAATCTACCTTCTTCATTCCTTCATTCTACTGTCTTCAACATTCTCTCTTCACCCTCCCCAACCACCTCCCCCACTGATTGGATGATCAGCCCTGCTCACCAATGGTGGCGATCACAGAGGCAGCAAAGTAGAAGGCCCCGGGGAAGTCCCAGCGAGGGCAGAGCGGGTCCACGCGGACGCCCGCCCGGTGCGCCTCCTCGTACTGCCTGAGGAAGGCGCGAAGTGCCTGCGGGGTGACGCCGTGCTGGCGGCTGAAGTTGGCCAGCCGTTCGTGCCAGCGCCGGCGCGCCCTCAGCTCGGGGTCCCGCTCCAGGGCGGAGAAGACGGCGGCGCCGCAGAGCAGGTACAGGAGGAGGAGCGACGCCAGCAGGCCGAAGCGGGCGTTGTCCTCATTGAGGCGCAGAGAGGCGCGGCGATGGACCCCGTCGCCCCTGACGCCACATCCGCACGCCATCCCTCACTGCGCCGCCAACGTCGCCGCCCTCACAGCTGGGACACACACACGCATGCAAGCATGTGTCATGAAGATGAAGGATGTCACATCCACATGGTCTCCTGTGGATGCATATTTCGGCTTTGGGGTTCCAACTGTCTGAGAACGCAGCTGAAAGTCTTAAGAAACCAATTGCAAACAGCCCATGATTACTTGGAGAATCAATCTAAATGATTGGTAACACTGCATTTGAGGTTCATGCATATCCAAATGAGGATTTCACAGTTCTGCACTGCACTGCACAAACCAGTTGCAGTTGGTCGTTTTTTATTGTATTTTATATTAATGGAAAGTCCTTATCAAAGTCTGAGGAGTACCATTTGCTGATTTACATCTTGCAAAGCTGTCCCAGAGAAAAGCGTAGGAAAAGGCAAGCAGCTATATAACTTTGATTTGTATGGCCCCGTCTTCTAGGCACAGGGTTTTTGCACGGCAGACAAACTACATTTGTGATCAGTGATGGTGTTGCATGTGATGAAGTTGCGGTTACTGCACATGTTGGCAGCTGGTGCAGCAAACAGGGACCGGCTTGTGAGCCTGGTCTTTACCGAGGTCAGCAGGCTGGGAAATTGCGACTCTTGCATCCTAAGATCCTCAGTTCTCTCTCCTCTTTCAAGCACACCTCTTTTCATTTACCACTGTGGTCAAATGACCTGCCCCTGTATCTGTGAGAGCGCCTTCAAGTGGAAATGGGAAAAACACTGCCAGATCAATACAGTTGCTATAGCTCGTAACCATCGCTGTGTGCAGTGTGTGCATTAGGCCTACTGCCTGTGCCTACTGGTGATGAACTGCAAGCCACTGTAAGTGGAACTGCCTATCCTGTGGCTTTTCTTGGTTTGGCTTAACAACATCCATGAGAACATTCAGACAGAATGACAAAATGTATCTTGACCTTGCTAGGTTTTCCCTGATTTTGTACATGACTCATATCTGCAAAAAAGCAGAGATCAACAGTATGGACATGCATGTGTGTGTGTGTAAGTGAGTGTGTGGGTAAACTTTGGACTGTCACTTAGCAGAAACTGATTGGGTGATAAAGGCCTGAGCACAAAACACACAAACTTTAATGGCTGCCCGTTACATTTGGATGACACAAAGCTCAGCGAACATCCCAGCCGTATAGCTGTCCAATGTACTGTTTGTCTTTCCATCTTTCCATCTTCTTATTTGCCTAACTTCATTTCCTGTACCCACTCCTGGCGATCTCCTCTGTCTCCATACATAAAGCATCAATCCACCTATTTATTTAGCTTTTCTCCATCAGTCTGTCTTTAAGTAGGCTTCAGTCTCATATTTTCCTCTGTTTGCGTAACCATGAATCAGCGACCTGGGCCCGTGTTTGAAAAGGTACTGTGTGTAAATTGTCTACTCACATCAAGCACACAAAATGTTTGCAGCCTTTACCTGGTGGACACTTCACATGTCCTACCAGCCTCTATCTCCTTGAGATATGCTTCCTCATAAAGCCACTCTTAGTGTGCCTTTTAAAGTGTTTGATAACACAGAGAGTTTGAAAAAGTTTTAAGCAATGTTGATGCCCAAGTTGTAATATAGCCTGCTCATATAATATGAGTAAAGCATAGAAGTTATTTCTAGAACAGAAAACTGTTTTCCAATTTTTGTAGTACCATCATTTAAATCATCACACTGGAGACCATCACCATCATTATAGTCTGTACAGCATTTCTGTCTGTTTATAATCTAAGCCTCTGTTACATAAACAATACGATGAATAAAAATGAACACCTGGAATGGGGTTTTAGTTTGTATTAAAAGTCCCTAAAGAGCAACACACAGGTTGTGGTGGTTGGTGGTTATTCAGTCTATCCGCTACGTGTTTTTTTCTCGTAAACACTCATGAATTTGTTTTTGCATATACTACACTACTCAGATTTTTGCACAGTAGATATTGTTCATTTTAGTGACTGCGCGACTTGTTGTGAATCTGTTGGCAACTGATCAAATAAAGTTAATTTTTGTGTGAAAGCGCTAAAAATGAGGAAACTGAATTCCCCTCACGTGTAGCTGTTGCGATTAACCTGCCCATTTGTGTAATTTTTTGTTATTCGAAAATATTCACATCCGTACATACAGTATCAGTGCATCCGTATATCTTTGTAACATTTAAAATACATCCTTTAACTGACGCCCAAGAGGTTATAATTTTTGTTCGCAAATTATATTTGCTATCGACCTTCGCACCAGTTCAATAAGTAAAGTGTTTCACTATCAGGGCAAGCGGTAAAAAGAGACTTACTGTGCCTCTGCGATTCGTGCTCAACTCAAACTCCCCCGTATAACTTAGTGTTCAGAGTTGTGAATCCTGAGCCGGACTCTAAGCAGCGCTCCCGACACGATGCGTTGTCCATACAGATAACGTGGGGACAGGAATGGAAGTGTCGGGTGGATTACATCGTTTGTACAGCAGTCTAAGTCAATATATTTATCTCTGACCAATGCATCGCCTCTACCTCTTCTCCTTTATTGTACATATTTTTGTTAGTGTGCGCACGTGTAAGAGGGGTGCACGCAAAGAATATCACAACAGAACATTAAACGTCACCACGGCATGTATTGTAACACTTCATTTTACATATTACATGGTGCTTTCTCAGAAAATGGTCAGCAGTTTACCTTGTCGTTATCAGTTGGCATAATTTCAATAACTAAGCTCTTTTGGGGACCCTTAGGCTTAATATGAATTAGTTAATTTTATGAAATTGAGAGCGTTTCTCTTTTTCATCCATGTTTGTTTTTGCTTACATTAGTCATGTTTAGATAGAACAGCCGGTTACACGTTATAAAATGCTGGACTGACAAATAAGCAGATCATGCTTGTCATGGCTGTGATGTCATTTCTTCAGTTTATTTTATTCACATGATCTCCTTGTGTATGGTTACAATACATCTCAGTTTGTATATACTATGCCAAATACCACAGTGGAAACAACCAAGCCAATAAACGTCCATGCTTTAAGAGAGCTGGAAAGAATTCTGGCCATGCATAGCATTCCTCCCATGTCGGGGATAATAACCAGTACAGATGATGAGTATTTGGAAGGTGGAGTTACGCCCTCTCTTCTAATGACAACATACGTAATCTCACCTGTAGATATCCCCTCCAAAAATCTATAGAGGACAAGGATTGCAGCCACAACTAGGATCTGCAGATTCCATATAAGACCTAAGACATAAGACATAAGAGACCCTTATTGTCTTTATTCAGGACAACGAAATTACAGCTGCTCCTCGGTGTCAGTGCTGTGACAACATATAATAAGAATTAAAGATGTTAAATGTTCAACATTGGGAAGATCAGACCAGACCTCTCCAAATACACAGCCCAAGTCATGATCCAGGCTCTTATCATGTCACATCGACTGCAACTCGCTGCTTGCCGGCCTCCCAGTATATGTCATCCGACCGCTGCATCTTATCCATAACGCAGCAGCCTGACTGACGTTCAACCTCCCCAAGCAGGCCCATGTGATGCCTCTCTATGAGTCCCTCCACTGGCTACCAGTTGCAGCAAGGATCCAGTTCAAGACCTTGTTACTAACCTTTATACATACAGGACATGATCAAGGCCTACAAGCTTTATCTCTAGTCTACCTTCCTCTCTATCTATCCTATCTATCTCTATCTTCTATTACAAAAGCACTGTACACTAGTTTAGCACTAAACTCAGTATCTTACTGATCTCTTGTAGTACTTCTCAATAACTACTCTTAGCATTGTGATGCACTTATTTGGAATTCGATCTGGGTAAGAGCATCTGCTAAATGACATAATGTAAGGTAAAGATGGTGTGCAATGGCACAGGTTATATCTCTCCTAATTCCATCTGTATGCTCGTTCATTTGTACAACAAATGTACCAAATATTACAAAGGTTTCGCAAGAATTTGCGGTTGTCTTGTTCTTCAGAGAGGAATATGGAAAACATGGAGAATTTGGATATGCTGTGTGAGTGCAAAAAGCAAAAGACTGTGAGACTGTGAGAGGAAGGAGTTCAAAGGAAAGTTACCACACCGGAGTGAGGAGGGCATTGTCTCGTCTATTGGCCTGAAGTTCTGCCTTACCGCCAGCAGAGGGCAGCAGAGGCCAGCAATTTCTTTGAAGCCCATAATGCACTCCTTGCCTTTTAAACTTCAGCTGTTGATTAATACACACCAGCTCATAAACCTGCTAAGTGTACTGTTAAAAGTTCATTGCAAGTGCAATATTACTGGAAACATTTGATGCCTATGTATGAATTTCTTTACAAGAAATTAAATTTAAATAGTATGTTTGCCTACTTTCAAGATTCTAAAATATAAGATTATATAATATAAGACACTTTTTGATCACTGCACAATGCAGTTTTTGTTATTACATAGTTCAGATGGCTTCACTATTATTCTAAAATGTGGAAAATAGCAAAAATAGAGAAAAACCCTTCTATGAGTAGGTACTGTATGTCCAAACATTTGACTATTACAATACAAGAAGTCAAGTAAATGAAGATACCAACAGTTCATCTGTTCACTACATACTCATGACAGCCTGTGTATAGATGTGTCATGGGCTGGGGTATTGATATTAGGGGATTTCCAGCCCAACCATGGCCAAGATGATGTACCTAGCAACAGGCTGATGACTCAGTGCAAAGGACTGTCCTTGACAACAATAGCTAGGGTCTGGATGCAGGTGCACATGCTCATTGAGCTTGCTGCTGTTTTTTCTGCTTTAGTTTAATTTAAGGGGTTGTATAAAATCCCTCAGACTGCTCATTTTATCTGACAAGATTAAAATGCGCCCTTGCACAGCTCACCCCATACAGCCTGCAGGTGTCGATTGTGAGCAGTGTATACGTGCGTGATGCTGGTACTGTCTATGGTGCTGGATTTCTCCAGGAGTACACATTTCATCCGAAGGCCCAGCAGATATGTGTGTCATATCAAAAGAGTAAACTGAATTGAAATAGATTTTCTTGACTTGAGTTCAGTTCAATGCCCTCAGTCACTCTTAGCAACAATTTAGTTGTAATTCTAGTGTGAGCATTCAACCAGCACACAGGTCTCTTGACTGGCCCCGTGATTTCTGAACAGTTGCCCACTTGAGCAAGGGGCTTGAGGGTGTACGGTGAACTCCGTAATCCTGTGCCCACTTTCCACCTATCTGTATGTTCTGATTATGCCCAAAGGTGGAACAGTTGCTTTAAAATTGTCTGTTTGTCTGAAATCCTTAAAACATGCTTGCTGTTGTTTTTCATTCATTGCAATTTTTGGGGATACTGTTAGTAGATAGCTCTGTGGAGCGGCACGGCGTTTGATCCGGAGACAAGTGATGTGTATTACAATACAAAGGGATGCCGCTACATCCGACCAGAGCCAAAAGGCACCTCTTGATGATAACAGTCTGCAGAACACGGGGTTCCCCATAACCATATATGGACCTCACTTCCGAAGTTTGAACCCTACGGAGCCTTTTAGGTAGCGAGGTTCAGGAGAGACCCAATTAGAGAGGGAGCCATTTAGCAATGCACAACTCCACAGAACCAATCAAAAATAGCACCCCCTTATATGTAAATGTACCTACTGTAACTGTATAAAAAACAATTAAATCCTACACCTGTCAAACTTCTGCTCCATGCTGTTGTTCCCATGGCCGGCTGTGCAAATAAACCTTCCTGACTTTGCTATGAACTTCGGATCTGCTTCTTTATCAGGATAAAACACATTTTGGTGTTTGGGACATTTACCAACAGTACCAACAAGCAATCTCTTTGAACACTTCACAAAATGACATACTGATGCATGGCACATTGCATTTAGCAATGCCCTTTCATAATTCTTGTCAGTTGGGAGGCTTTTTTCCCCCTTTTACTGAAGCTCGAAAAACAGGATATATACATAATCATCCAAAAATTCTTCCCAAAATGGGAAATGTTTTTGATGACCTTTCAGTGATTCCTTCTGAGCAGCCAGTATCTTAAAACAGCATGTAAATCATAGCAGCTATTTTTCTCCAGATAAGACCAGCCAGGGAAAATAATTGCCGTGTCCGTTGTGGTAATGATTTGGATTTATTCCTGTTGCTCCACTTTTGCTAGCTTTGTTAATTTTCCTTTTCTTTAATGCAGATAATGAAGAAAGGAAGAGGGAGTGAGTTGGCAGGCATTACAGCACAAGCGGTCATTGTTATGACCTAGGCTGAAGAATAAATACAAAAACCTGGAGTACAAAGGGGGTTTTGCTGTACAAAACGCCCTTTGTTGCTCTTTTCTGAGGGGATAGGCAGTGAGGAGTCAGTAAAGTAATTCTCCCCTCTAGTACCGCCCGCTGTTCCCCGGGTCCACCCGTGTCCACTCGCGTCATCATGTGCAAATGACTCACGTGTGAATTATTCTGGGCGGAAGTGATTTCCATCCATAATACAAATTCGCTGGCCATGGTCCTGAAGTAGATTCCACCCTCCCTCCACCCTCTCACAGCTGTCATAACTGTGCAATTAGTACGGCTTCACAGGGTGTGCATTGTTCAGGGATTTCCTGAAAGGGGTGGGCCTTTGGAACTAAAAATAAAATTGCAGGTGTGTTGTGAAAAAGTGTTCAGCAAAACAACCTTCTGGGAGCTGTAGATAAGCAGGCTTAATCATTGATTTGTTGAGATCAAGTTGATGCTCTAATTCCAGAGCCACTCCAGAAGTTTTGAATGGAAGAGAATGCTCTTGGGACAACAGTAACAGTTTCCCCTGTGAATCACAGTGCTTTGATTTACCTCTGTGAAAGAATTTCAATAAATGAGGAGGTGTTAACAGTTACCGGTTTTTCATGCCTAGAGAATTTCTGGGAATTCCAAGGAGGAAATTTTGACATTTCACTCCCTGTCTCTTACAAACTGTTTTGACTCTCTCACACACGACTGTATCAGTTAGCCATTGGAAATTATTACAATTGTTTCATTTTGTTGGAGGGTATTCAATGTGTTGAATGGTGGGCACTGTGGGTTAATGAGTGTGGGAAATTAATTTGGCAGTTTGTGCCACCTGAATTTGTGCCACCCTGTGACATATAGCTGGCCACTAATGTTTTAATTTAAACATTACCACTATATATCCAGAAATGTTTTTATTAAGTGGAATGTCAAATGTAGTATCAACATTTTGATGTTTTAAAGTCTTTATGGAATACGGTTCAGGAAGGAAAAAAATGCTGTGTATTTATAAATCACTATTGGTTAACTGGCTAATTGGTTGGTTTACTGGCATGCATATAGGTTCACTGGTCTATGCATTAGTTCAACACATGATATTTATTGGTCTTAGTCCACAACAGCTTATTCAGCCTCAGAGGTTTTAGACTCCAAAAACATAAGCAGTACATGTCTCAGTATGATCGGAGTTGCATCCCTCTTGGTGGTAGTCAGAGCTGTGTAAATGATTGACACCTCTTTCGCCTGCTGGTCAAAAGAGCAGAGAGGGCACCCAGGACACCACCCACCAAACCCAGCATTCTGTCTTATCTGTAAGGTCAGCATCTCTTCACACATGCGCGATGATCAACTCAGGATGGTACATGGGCTCAATATCATTCAACAGCACTGTCTGCATTTTCGTGCAGGAAACGTGTGATCTTTTCTGATAGAATCAGCGGTGAACTGTCCGCTGCTCCATCCGTGTTTACATGAGCGCACGTGGATGGTGGATTGAAAACTACCAAAACAAAACCATGCAACAGTGACATACATTGCTGGATTTGAATTGATTGACGGGCTGAACAAAAACAAAAGCTAAAAACACATGCACGCAAAAAAACAGAAACAAAAGCCACACCCACACCGAGAGAGAGGAAGACAGAAACAGTACAAGCAGGACATCACACGGAAGCACTGACAGAATGAATTCGTCAGTAAGCAAAGAGCCGCCGTTCCATCCATCGGATAACGCAGTTCTATAGGAAAAAGTTGCAACCTATCAGAGAGCACACACATTACATGAGAAGGAATGATAGAAACTATCATGTTGTGGTTAATTTCAGTGATTTTGGTCAAGATTTTTCATGTTTACTATTTCATGCAATTAAAAAGACAAAATGACCACCGAGGTGGGGGGACATTAAGAAGCTCTTACAATGACATGAGGTATTTGGGATCTTTATTCTATACACTGCATTCTTACTGCCACTCTTATATATGCATGTGTATTATATATGCACGTATATATGCATATGTTGTTTTTTTAATGCAATGTGTATACTTATTTATTTTGTAATGGATAACTACTAAAATGTGTTTTGTAGCGTTACCCTTTTTATCTCAGTTATTGAAACTGTGTGAACCTGAACCAATGTTGGACAGAAATTGTTAGACCTGCCCCTTCGTTTCTATAGGTTGATTATTTAACCCTTGTGTAATCTTAATATTCTGTATACTCCCCTTGTCTTTCAGGGAAAAAATGACCCAGCCTCGCCACACCCCTATGATAAAGCTTAAATTTCTTAATTGAAATTTAAACCCCAAATCTGTTTTTCATGAAGAAACAACCTGTCACTCAACAACAACTTGGTGAATAACTTTGTTTTCCTACTTCACAGTGCAGAGAGACTACATTTATTCAGTGTACATCACTTGTTTTTACTACAAATCATGCATAACAATTGATTTTTTGCTGTAATTTTGCTGCTTAGAGAACTGTGATTTGCTAGTTTGTTTTCATCATCATCAATCATCATTGTGCTACTATTCCCATCCTAGCTGTCTCACTGCCTCCCACACCTTGCTTTTTATGCTTTGTTTCATTTTTGTGCAACCATTACACTTTTGAAATATATTCTATTCACACACTTAGTGTTATGTACTCTTTCCTTATGTAGCATATTCCCCTTGTCTAATGATGTCAGTGTGTGGTGGTGTATATTCTTCGTTAAAATGCTGATCACATTAAGTGCCTTACATTGGTTCTGTTTAGCACAAACACCATTGGACAGTAACACTTGTTGTTTACCCACGTTATTGTTTGCATTTTTAAATACTTTCCTCCCTTCATGCAGCCCCTGTTTTGGAATTGTCAGTTCACTTCAACAACCTCTGTACTCAGGCAGGAGTGCTGGGACATGTGCAGACCTCTGACTTACACGCCAACCATGACTGTTTTCCACACTGCAAGTCATGTGTACCAGTGCATATGTTCTTTAGTATGCATGTACCCAGCCCTGGAGTGATTTTATTTTATGTGTTTTAAAGACGTAAATGTAAATCCAACCCCACGCATAATCAATTGACATGCCTTTTAAAAAAGAGCAGGCCCTGTGGTATTTCAGGTCCTGTGAAGTTAAGAAGTGAATGTGCATCACATATGTTTATCTCTCTGGCAAAAATAAGATAATCCAATATGGTATGGGGACCTGCACACTGTTGTTGAGCCCCCAGAGAGGGATTTATTGGTGAGCAGAGAGGGTTTCTTTTGACAGGTTATGATGGTTTATGTAGTTTATTATGATGGTTAGGTCTCTCTTCATTGTTCTATAGGTATATCATAGTGTTATGTGATATATTGAGCTATGCTTTTATATTTCATGATTGGCAAATGCATGGGAGAATGGAATCATTCACTCAGTTCAGACTGTACTAATGCACTCTATGATTTTGTGCAATCTGTTAACTTTGGAGTGTTGGAGGGTTACAGGTGACTCTAAGCTAACCTGATGTGGCTTGACAAAGATCCAAGAGGTTGAAACATCGGCTGTTTGTGTGCTCACTGAAATGTCCCTTTCCCAGAGCTTCTCGCTGCTGTACCATTCTTCCAAGATATAACACTTCCTGGATTTGACCTCAGAGCACTGTTTATCATTGAAATGGAAGACAGAGCCAAAGGTCAAGGTCCTGTTTCTCCCACAGTTCAAAGAAAGCCAAATAGCTTTCTCCATTCAATGAGTAATTGATGTGGCCTCAAGTAAAAGTGCCTCTATGAAGTAATTTTCCAAGAAGGTCATGCACTACATGAGCACACACTGCGTATTGCCAAAATCAGCTAGTCCAAACATACCTCCCATACATAAACAAACAAGCAAGCCACTTTCAAACTCTTTTAATGATGACTGTTTCATGAGACATAATGCCATAATGATTCATATAATTTGCAGTAAATTCCAAGCTTTTCTGCAGACAATATAGTTATCTTGGAGACAATTTGACAAGACAATTGAGAAAAAGACATTTGTATAACAATATCCTAAACATAAAAACAGAACAGACACATGCTAATGGAATAAGAAAAAATTGAAGGAAAAATGGTGAGAAGGGGGTGGGGGGAGGGATGGCATCTGTAAGTCGTTATTGTACTCCCCCCATGCTTTCCATTCATCCTATTGCCTGGAATTCAGTCAACTGCTTCCCAAGGTACTTGGGCTGAATTATCCAAATACCAGTATGCATTCCAGTTGACTATGTCTAGACATTCTGTCCTTCCTCTGCTCTACCACCAAGGCATAGCCAGAATGTGTGTCTGTCTGTCTGGGAATGCAACATTCGTTTCCAGTTTAAAATGCCCTTGCGTCGCACATATTTTCAGTTCCTGAGCAACAAAAATGACAGTATCTGCAGGTTGCTGTCAATAATTATATTATCTAATACTGTCATCGCATGCAGGTTTTCAGTCTCAAAAATGTATCACTACAAACTGATAGATCCCAGCTTAACTCATCTGTTTACTTTAACAAGCTTATTGTTAATTGTTAAAAAAAGAAGGGACAGGACAGAATATGGGAAGGGCATACTCAAGCCACGGGTGTGTTGTGGTGCAGTAATTATAAGGGATATAGCCACAGAGGGATAGAGAGGTGGGTGGGGTGTTATGGGATTACCAGCTTTGTCAGAGAACAGAGGTTTGGGACTTTCCCGCTGATGCGGGAAAAATAGTACAAACAAAAGAATCTTTAATCACTGCATTTAATCACTAAATGCTAATTACTGCAAATTAATAGCACCAGAAGACACACTTAATCCAGAAGACACACTTAATCCATTTTAATGAGTGATATGTTGTACAAGAGAACAAGTGAAGCTATTTATTTCAACACTTGGACAGCACGGCATAGAGAGGAGAGTCTAGCTGGCTGAGGTCAGAGATTTGGCCTTTGCCATTGTTCCCTGGGATCCACAGGTACAGGATGCCCTGGCTCATCGGGGGGCAGCTGCAGTGGTCCAGGGGCAACAGACGAGCAGTGGGCTCCGCGGTCACGCTCTTTGCACCTTGGATCTGCAGGACATTCTTCAGCAGAACTGAGCGGGAGGTTCCATTCACCGCCACACTGTCCACTGTGCCCATGAACACTGATGCACGCGCGCACGCACACACACACACGCACGCACGCACACACACACACACACACACGCACGCACGCACGCACGCACGCGCACGCACGCACGCACGCACGCACGCACGCACGCACGCACGCACGCACGCACGCACGCACGCACACACACACACACACACACACACACACACACACACACAATCACACAACACACATATGCAGAAACATAGACAGAGAGAGAGATAGAGACAGAGGTCAGATTATTACAGCCACATTGCCTTTGAACTCGAGGATAGTAAACGGTGGCCTAAAATCTCATCCTAACAGAACTAATTCCCTTTATGACAATACTGTTTCAAGGGCACTAAAGGACATACTCTGCAATATGAACACACTGGGACACCTTCCCATCATTATTCCTGCAACGTAACTGTTTCATTATCTGCTCAGAAATATTTACTGAAACCCAAACACACACCAGGCAGACTGCACCACAGGGACTGGATACTGAGAGAAGTGGTAATTCTTTCTGTAGTCTCAGCAAGGCAGGCAATATCTGGTTGAGAACCTAATCTAATGGCATTGCAGATACATAATTGTATTATTTATAGGCAGAGCACAGGCCAAAGGCATGTCCACGTTACCTTGAGAGACAGTAACCTGTATAGAGACATGCCATGTGAGAAGAGAGGTTGTTGAGGTCCCTCATCTGCATGCTATAACATTCTATAAATAACTGTTAACAGCGACATCTGAGCACATTGTCTTAATTGGGCTCAGATAAATTGACAGTTGAATAATGCTCGTTTAATCCTGTTCCAGAATCACCAAAGGTAAGACTACATGTCGTCCTTCACTGCTTGGGCACTTTCACCATTGGTCTGTCTGAGCGGAACCCCAGAAAAGCACTATGCAAAACGACTTACTGTTGAAGGACAAACAGTGATGGTATGGGAGACCTTACCTGTTGTGTTGCAAAGCTCAGAGATCATCAGGTTAGCAAAGTGTAAAAGCTGGCAGTCTCCACTGTGTCCTATAGAAGCAAAGACGCATCAGTTGAAGTAACAGTAGCAGAACCCATGTGCTGCACAGGATACTGAAAAAAAACATGGCCATTTCATGTGTTCGTTTTTAATAACCTAAGTGACTTCCACCGTATGAGAGACCATGCTTTCAGATTTAAGGTAGACATGAAACCACTGAAATTGAATGTTTTCCTCACTAAGGAGTTTGGGTTTCATTTAATATTCTCTCTTTAGTACCTTGTGCCTGATCTCCACTAGTCAGGCTACAGACTCACTCTAAGCTAGTGGATAAATTGTGAGCATCTACATTGTCACTGTAACCTTTCTGAACCTGTTTAACATCATCGACCTGGACAGCTTTTACTTCCTCAAACAAACCTAGGTTGAATATATTCTAACCTAATAAGCTGTCCAGGGGGGGCATCAATGGTGTCATAAGAAAAATGGGCATGACACAGTATGTCATGCAAGTTGAAAATGATATGCCCTTCAATGGAAATACAGTTAATTAATTAAAACATGCTTGTTTAAATACTTGATTCCAGTTAAAGTGGCTGTTTCGCCTTCGATATTATCATACATTCCCGTTCAACTTTTAATTGAACATTCCGTTTATAAATAAAAATAATGGCAAAAGCAACTACAAGAGTACTGGTTTATGAATATAAGCTATGGCACAAACAGAATAAATCAACCAATATATGTGCTCTATCTAATATACATCTAATGATATCTAATGAATATCTAATGAATAATTACCAGTAAATGTATAACAACAGTAACATTAGTGTTTGTGTAAATAGCTACACATGGCTACACAAACCTAGATGTATATTCAGAGCTTTATATTTATTGCCTAAATACAGTAACAAACAGTTATATATAGTACAAAAGGCAAGACACAATAAAATGCCTTCCTGGTCCTGATAATGACTGCAAAAAATGCTAAAAGGGAACGTGGCAAATTCAATACCTAGTGTAGATATATTTTAGCGAACAGTGTTTAACATTTACATTTATCATTACCACCGAAAATTAAGGCAATTATCAGTCGTCAACATCTTCGGAGTCGCTGTGGTTTGTGATTGCCCATGGTCAGTCTTTTTTTAAAAATGCACTCCCTGAAGTAATCCTTGGAGACATACAGATACAACCAAGGCTGACAGAAGCAGTCTTTGCAGGCCTACCATTGCGCAGAGGGCCTCTCGCTCCGCTCTGCTTGGACAGAGGCCGCAGGTTCCCTGCGCAGCAGGAGTGCTGGGAGGTGTTGTAGTAGAGGTGCCCACAGCAGGAGAAACTGGGCTTTGTTTGGTACAACACCTGCATCTGGGCAGAGGTGCAGCACGTCTCCAGGGATGTGTTCACAATCAGATGGGTCCCGCAGCACTCTGAATGACTGGTGTTAGTGCTCAGATGTGTCAGGGTATGGAGTTGACCAGAGCAGCACTTCTGTTTTTGATTCTTGGGGTTGTAGGGCTTAACTCCACAACACATTGTCTTCCTCTGTGACTTCTTATATCTGGATGGAAATACACACTTGACTGAGCCTCTGAGATGATGACATAAAATTATTAGGTTAAATATGATAACAACCCATACATATGACTGGAACCTAAACATCTGACCAATGGTGAGGTAAAATTGTTTCCATTATGCAAGGAAGTTCACATAAAAAGGTGATTCCCCAGACTAACTCTAAAAATATGTGCTACATGCTAAGCACAGAGATGAGGGAACCATAAAAGAATGTGTTTTCATTGGCAACACTTGAACTTTCACTGGCAGCATTCAGTGCACAGCTGCTGCTCTCAGTTTTCCTTCTTCTTATGATAAAGCAGAGATGGGAGTGATTAGAAGTGTAGACACAACATCTGCAATCATCTAAAGGCAGTAGAGGTGTCAGTTAAAACACAGAGATTCCTCCAGAGCTCACTGTCTAAGTTAATGTAACTTCCAAGTCCTATCTCAGCACTACAATGGTAAACAAAAAGGTTACTACCAATACTGATACAGAATCAGATCAGTAAAATATACATTCATGGTTAATCCCATAAAAAAAAATCCATTGTGCATTGACTTAAAGAAAAAATGTATGACCAGAGGAGGGACAAGGACATCCTCACTCTGAAATGCATATGTTCTTTGTTGCTTTTTTCATTCAGAACGGTGGAGTCTGAATAATGGAGTGTGGAACCAGGGATATCAGACTTTATGGTCTCACTTTGCTTTGGTTTGTCTGTGAACCCCAGCACAGTCAGCAGGAAATAAGGTCACTGAGAAGCAAGAAGCAGACTTTTGAGACGCACAGGAAAAAGTATTTTCCGCTCAACTGAAAGTTCACATCAGTAAAACTGGACCTACCCTCATTACAAACATCAGACGCAAAAGGTCTGGCATTAAGTGAGGGGTAGACACAGAGCATTCCACAATGATGAGAAACTGTATGCACTCTGATGTACCTAAATTGGGAGTGCCTGGGAAAACAGAACAGGGGATGTGCAGAAAAATTATACTCCCACATGCTTCCCACACTGCAGACACACATTTTCCTTAACGTCTGTGCAAGTAATCATTTTGTGTTGTCTACAATGTGCCTACCCATAAAAAGCACAGCAACATGCCAGTGAGAAATGTCTCAGTGAGAAATGATTGCATGATTTTGTCTACTTAATTAACATTTCCATTATTGCATTCCTCCCTGGTTCCTGAACCAGTTTGAACCAAACAGAAACCGGTTAATAACGTTATTTTTACATAAATTTATGCAGTGTGCTCTTATTATAATTTGAAACCCTTTTGTATGTGACTTATTTTATGCTATGTAGGGAGTTTTCATTAGCGTTATTAAGCTTCTCATAGCTTTCACTGCTGCATTTGCTATACTTAAACATTAAACATTAAACACTAAACATTAAATCACTGTTTCCTCAAAGCTAACGTTAGCTAGAATTTTTCCAATCTAGTGTTCTAATCACATGGGTTTGACCGTAGGCGCTAAAGGGCTAATCACACTGGTGTGACCATATGCACGAAAGGGTTAAAATACTGTTTCTGTTCCGAATGGAACGTTTTGAAAAAAATTTGGGTTTGAAGCCCTGATTTGACAAATCCTCTGTTCATCTGGCTTTAATGAGGTGACTGTGCACAACTTGCTGTGATAAAACAAATGAACCTCATCCATGCTAGATGACTACACACACCATCAACACCCTGTAACACCCTGCCTTCCAGTGCCATGCAAGCAGAGTCTCATTGTGAATGATTCACCCAAAAGACTGTTTTCCCAAATCGGAAACCTGAAAACTGACTCTGAACTATACAGTAAATCAACAGGTAATCTGTAAATCGGGTGTAGGTGTCTTCAGTTTTTGATAAATTTGCTACCCAGTTAGTTAACATAAACGTCATTTTTAGACAAGGAAATGTAACTGGCTAGATGAGTTAGCATAAGTTAACAAGCCTAACAGTGACAGATTCAATGTGTAATTACCGCCAAGTGCAAGAATTTCAAATTTTCTGTCTTACCTTTCTCTTCATGGTGCCTGCAATAATGCTGTTTACAATGAACAGCATTATTATTATTATCTCTGCCGTTGGGGCTCTGGTATGACAATGGCCATACCCAAATAATGCCCATGAAACATATACAATCGCTCAAGCACAAAAACATACAAAAACAATGACAAAGCTGGTTAAAACAAACGCACAAACGCACACTTATGCCTTTTATGGATTACCTTTTTCCAACACAGCATAAATACTTGTCCGGGTCATAGGTCTCATGTCCACAGCAGTGCTGACCAACCACACAGTGCACAGATGACCCACACTTCGTCTCCTGGGCTGGCGAGTACAGAGTCGATCCGACGCACTCTTCTTCCTCACCCACATCCCTGTACAGAATCCCATTACAGCAAAGGGTTCCATGCTCCGCCACACTGTATGGTTTTACACCACAACACTAGGGATGAGAAAACCACAGCTCAGTATTTTCTCAGGTCACAGACACACCCAAAGACGCTTGATCTTTCACAAGAACACAATTAAGTACAGGCACACAAACACAAACATAGATACGTGCATCCACCTATACAGAGCGATACACAAAGATACAACCACAAACACTCAGACAGAGACAATTACCCCTACACAAACACCTACAAACACAAATATACACAAATACATAATTGATATACTGTATGTCACAAAGACGCACAGATAGAAACATACACACAAAGACTCGCACGTTAATACACAAACGCACACATGTACACACACACTATTAGGAACAAATCTAAAAAAATACATGTAGACACCCATGCACACACATGTTTACACAAATATACAAGCACACATTTATAGACACATGCCAAGATGCGTGCACACCAAAACAGGTTTACAGAAATACATAAGCACAGATTTACACAGACACATTTACTCAAATACATACTTGCATACCCACACACACAAACACACATTTACAGAAATACGCAAAGATGGACTCTGGCACACAAGTGTGCACACACACAGCAAATGTATCCAGCCCGCTCACCTATATTCCTCTAAGCTTTGAGAGCAGCACCCAACTGCAGCGTTGCTTTCCGAACACACAGACACTAATTGCAGCTCCTCCCTGCCAGCCCTCACGTCACCCAGTAGGGGGACGTTTATGCAGCTTTCTCCTCTATGTAGATTCTACAGGGATAGGCTGGGCTAGGACTGAGGCAAACTCACTAACCTGTCCTTAAAAATAAAAGGAAGTTCTATGTAGAGAAAACACTGTGACACCAAAGCACAATCACCTCCTCCACCATCCTGACTTCATGGCTGTCCTGATGCAGTGGCACAGTTTCTCAGTGAGAGCCTTGAGGCCTATTAACTACTCAAAGGCCAGTGACCTTTAAGGATATAGGGGTAAGGAAAGCCTCATGATTTTTAAGCACACAAGCACACAAGCACACACATATCAAGACTGCAGTACAGGAGAAAAAAAAAATCATGTCAGCCGGTTGCCAAAAGAACAAAAAGGAGAAAACTGCACTGATTTCGAGACACTTAACGTGAGTGAAAGCATTACTGCCATTAACTGCTCTCTGATCCAGACCCCTGTAAGGAAACAGGGAGGAGGGGTGGATTGTGTGATAGGTCAGTCCAGGTAGAGTCTGAAGAGATGTGTCTTCAGACCACGTCTGAAGGATTGGACCAGGGATAGGGCTGGGAAGGTCGGGAGGGTTTCCTCTTCTCACCACTCCCAGGCACCCCGTGATATGTCAAGTGTGTAAAAGTTGCTTGGATGGCTTTAGTGGAGTAGCTACTATTCTGGAAGCCACGTATCATAACTGTGGTGTGAAAAATTACCATTGGCTCTGCACAAGTGTATGAGAGAATTGCATTTGTCTCACTTATGCACTTCTGCACAAGTGAAGGTTGTCATAGTGGCACAAGCCTAAATTGCAATTGAAGATTCCAAAGAGGTTGCATAGAGTGGAAAAGGCACAAAAAATAAAGAAATGAGCTAGTCTTGTTCTGCTGTTCTGGAGGGTGGGACCTACCTGGGTTTCATCTTCCTCCCTCAGAGACACCTGACCCCCACAGCAGATCTGGTTTTTGGGGTTGTATCCTACAGATCCACAGCACCTCCCCTCCAGCCAACCTGTGCCTGAGAGAATAGACGCGCATTGATGATAGACCTGTTGTTGTTTTTATTGTTTATAATAATTTTAAATTCATTGCTTGGCAACACTGTATGTTTAATGGTCACACCAATAAAGCATTTTTTAATTTCAGATGGTGGTTGTCTGTTGAGAGAGGAAGTGGTGGTGGTTGTGCCCTAGAAGTTTTCCTTGTGTGGATCTCTACTTCAGTGTTTGTGCACCACTCCTCCTTCGGTAATTCAAGCCCCTCAGAATCAGTAAGAAAAGCATCAGTCCGTTACATAGACCTACTGATGCAGAGTAGGAATGTACAGTAATGTTTTATTAGTTATACATGTGGAAATTGTTAGGTTTTCCTCATTTAAATCATATCACAACTTTTGGATCCTGCTGAGCACAAAACAAAGCAGCTTTTGTTCCCATAGATCTTTAATCAGCATGTGCACTTGGTTTCCTGTTAGTGTGGGTGTGAAAGGGAATGGAAGAGAGAGTGTCTGTCTCCAAAAAGCTGAACAATACATAACTGTTAACAAATGAAGTCATGAGCCCTGACTTGTTTTTTCAGGAGTGTGGAATATTCTGCTCACATCACCGATTAATGAGTAATGAAAAATAATGGCCTACACCCTTGAACAGTTCTACCAAACTCCCGCCCTGAAGGGTGGGGTTGGTTTCATACCTGGGGTGTCATTGATGTGGCCCTCACAGCAGGTCTGATTGGCAGCGTAATCCTGACAGTTGTTGGTCATCTTGTTCATACAGCAACGCTTCCTTTTTTCAGTCAAAGTAGTACACATACACACATCAAACACAAAGCCAAAGCTCATGTTGCAAACAAGCATCTACCTAACAGCTGAAGTTGAACCACACAATTTCTCTCTTTCAGAGCATATCCAAAACGGGACAGGGGGAATGCAGTCTTTTCCACAGAACCATGGTGATACAATCATTTTCAAGACAATCTGCCAGGAGAACCTGGGTTATAGTCTCACTCCACTGAAAGATAGGAAGATAAACAGGAAGATAAAGTGAGACATTTTCTTTTAAGAAGAGTTAAGTTTTCCTGGGGCTCAGATGAATAAAAATAACTCACAGATACTCATTCCTTTGTATCTGTTAGAACAAACATTCGTCTGGCAGACCAATTTGGAGTTTCACGCATAATAAAAACCTGCATGTGTGTGTGCCAGGGCTCGAATATGTCGTATCTAATCACTCAAAGCAAAGATAACATTCTACAACAGAAAGAAAGCTCCCCCCATGTTTTTTATGGTTACACCAAGGACATTTATTTGAGAGGATAAGCACTAAAGTTCATTCATTATTAGATATCATTAATATACTTGAGATGTTTACTAGAGGCAATTTCCTTTCTGGATTAATAAAGTATTATCTTATCTTAGATACCCTCATTGAAGGGATATAAGAACAGAGGGTGTAACACCTCACATTCAGGTGGATAATTAGGTTCTGATCTATTACATCAGTCTTTTTTTTTCTTAACATCTGTTCCTTGTGCACTTACACAAGGAAAACGTATTACAATAAGAGCACCTTGGGCAGCAGGGTAGTATAGTGGTATGGTGCAGGACTCGTAACCAAAACGTTGCTGCCCGGCTGGGGCACTGCTCTTGTACCCTTGGGCAAGGCACTTAACCCAGAATTGCCTCAGCAAACATCCTGTATATATATTGTAGGTCACACGTTTAAAAATAAAAAACAATGCTTGGCAGTCAAGACTACTACCCTTTTAGCTGACATACCCTATCTTGTGTCAACATCGAAGATACTTTCCCACACTGCTGTCTGTTGGTGGGTTTATTTTAGAATTCTGTTTCAAAGGTAGCCTCTGTAGTCTATAGAGGAGATCACCCTTGCTACAAAAATGAGGGAGAATGGTGCTCAGAGCAGAGCACTTTTCAGCATAGTTGCAAATGGATGTGGACTGAAAAGAGAAAGGAAATGACCTCACCTCTGTGTAGGAGATGACACATGAATGCTTTTCTGCAAGATGGAGAAAGTCAAGCCAGAGTTACTGCAGGTCAGGTACAGATCTCTTCTGAATTTCCCCATTTTCAGTGTGTCAGACCTTTGGTCTGGATAATTTTCTAATCCTTAAGTGACAATGTAATTTGTCCATTTCAAAGAATCCCCTGCAACCTGTAATTTGTGATTAGCCAAGGATCAGGCATCAAGCTGACCTTGTTATGCCATTCATTCATATTGGCTTAGTACATCCAAACAAGAACATTCCCTGGGAATCATTTTCTCAGGGAACTACTTTAGGTGCCTTTCAAAGCATGTAATATGTACACAACCTTTGAAGTGCAGTCAGATAAATGACAACAAGGGAGTCTTGTTCTTACTTTGGTGAAATTACCTGTAGATGAAAATTGAAAAGAAACACAAAGAAAGATCAAACAAGATGTAATTAAATCATTCAGATGAATTGCAAAAAAGAAAACATACATGGTAGTTCTTGTTTGAAATATTTATGCTTGGGGTTGTGTTGAGGCTAGACCACCAAGATAGACACTGGGTTAACAGTTATTGAAAGTGATGCATAAGGGAGACATAAGGGTGGCATAAATCCGGTGTAGTTCACACTGAGTTTACAGAATGTGGCCATAAGGTGTCTCTAATAGAATTGTGTGACATCAAGCATAAAACATCCAATATGCTCCAAAACTTACAAAGTGTATGGTCTCTGGGCAGCATTTGGAGGTCGTAGGGTGTGCAGCAGTGGGTCTCCATGTTGTAAGAACTGTTCCCACAGCAGACATCATGCTCAGACTTCTTTTCCAGGATTGTCCTGGAACAGCAGCGCTGGGTCTTTTTATTGTAAACCTCTGCAGAAAAATATTGAGAGGAACATATCTGTTCCTGAACTACTCAAAACCATTCCTAGACTGCAGCCTTGGATCTGAGCCACATAAGTTTGCAGGCTTTAAAATAAGAAACTTTATAAATAACTTTATGTCTTTACTTATGTGTTTTATTCATGTGTTGTTTTGAATTAAAGTAAAACAAATGATCATCTGTTAAATACCAGAGTGGACTGCAAATCTGGAGTCCTGTAAAATGTTTTCTCTCAAAATGAGCTATTTAAATATGAAAAAGGCACTTATCAGAGAGAAACTCTTAGATATTTACATAAATATTCTTATAATGAGATTATAACAGCTAGTTCATGTGTCATAGAAACATTGATGTAAACATCATATTTGATAGTCATCTTCATATTGTATTAGAACTTTTCAATGCAAAGACATTCAACACATACACATATTGAATGTGTGTATACACACACGCGCGCACACACACACACACACACACACACACACACAAAGAGTACCCCCTCATGTACCCCTGATTAAATCAGAATGAAAAATGTTACTTGGGTAAGGTTACAGTTTCATCTTAGGAGCACAAGTGCACTGAGATTTATACTATTTTAGATGAGGAACACAATTAATAATAATAACAGATTACATTTATATTGCAGTTTAAGGTTTTCAAAGTGGTGTATACCTCAACCTCTACTAAGATATTTAGCCAAGACACTGAGGAAACCCCTAGTCTTTGCGAGAAGTGCTGTGAGATCTTTAATTGCCACTGAAAGCCAGGACTGCAGTTTAAAACCTCTTGGTTAAACATATTTGAAGGCATCTCCCACAGCACAGTATCCCCATCACTGGACTAGGGGATTCGTCTCCTGTTAGATCCAGTGTGAAGACCCCTACTAGCCCACCGCCAAATCTACAAACAGCCTAGTTTTTCCCTAGAAGGTCACCGATCCAAGAACTAATCAAGATCCTACTTACTTTTAGTCATCATGAAGGAGAAAGTAGCAGTGTGGTGTGTGCCCATATCCATTCGGCTGCTGTTAGATAGTAGTAGTGACTAGTATGATAGTGTGACTAGTGACTAGTATGATAGTGCGATGGTTACAGTACAGCACATGCCCCTCAGCGGGTGGAGGGATGTGTTCCCCAACCTGGTCCGCAGCACTTTGAATGTGGGTGGCGTGGGTGGATCCGCCCTTCACAGCAAATCTCACTGAGTGGGTAAAACGCCACTGACTGACAGCAATCTGACACCAGTTCACTCACACCTGAAGTCAAATTACCTGCAGTGACAGTGATAACACACAAACACACACACACATACACAAGATCACACTTTATATTATGCTGACCTTTACTTGCGTTACAGCACTGTAGTTAAATCAGCACCAATTAATTAGTGAAAGGATTGTTGTGGGAAAGATGAAACTAATTCCCCAGGGTAAAATACTTTCTTTTAGGTTCTTTAACTACCTCTTTCATGCATGTTTCATGGATAAAAAAAGCTACTTTTGTTATGCATCTTTCATGGATATTATTACACCAGGTCACAAGCAATTGATCTCTTTCCTTTGTCCATACAGAGATAATAAACCACTTAACACATTTGAACAAGAACATGTGACACTTCTAGTTATGAAGTTATTTAGACATTTCAAAGAGAACCATCTCTGGTCTAACTTTTTCTCTCACACTCTCCCTCTCTCACCCTGGCAGCAGGAGGATTTAGTGGGTCTGTAGGCAGTGGTGTTACAGCAGGACAGCCCTGCTCCTTCATGTAGACGATCAACGCAGCATGACTGTAAACTTGGGTCGAACGCCTGCTTTCCACAGCACTGCTTGCTGCGATCTCCATTCAGCAGAGAGCCATCCTCACAGCATCTATAAAACAGAGGGGCAAGATCTCCCACAGTAAGCGGATGAATAGAGCCAATCACAGACACAGATATTGATCATGATAACAACTGATTGAAAAAAGCACGGTGTCTAGTGCACTCACATGCAACACTGTTTTCCTGCACTGAGGGCCTGATTGGATCCTTGGCTTTCATTCTCTGTGAACAAAAAGACATGCAAGTACTTGCCTGTAGGCTATATGCACAGCACAGAAAGTGCCTGAGAGTGGTTGTAGTTGTATGTTTGATGGACACATCAAGAATGCAACTGCCGGATTTGGAACAAGATTTTGGAGATTCTGACGGATAAGGCAACATCTGTAATTCTGGGATTAGATTTATGATTCTTTCATAATCTAATGCATAATTCATTCATAATCTGATTCATCCATTCATTTGTGACAAATCCATTCTGAAATCGACTGGGACAAAAAATAAACCCTAGCTGGCACTGAAGAGTTTCACTATAGGTTGTGATATTTCACCAGGATCTGAATACTCTCCAGGATCAAATGACAGCCTGTGCAATTGCAGGTGATGAGAAAGTAGACTTAAAAGAAAGGAATACAAACACCCTACATAAGGGGGTGGACTTTTGGAGAGGTCAACAGAAACAACCCTTTGTACATCCTTCCCAGCCTGATACACGTTCAGTGTTCCAGGACCTGAATTGCTTCATCACAGATGGAACCGGAAAAGAGCATTAAATCGGAGCTGTTTCATGCTTGTTTTAATCCAGCCTGTCTGTACTGTCAATGTAATCATGAAACAAAAACTTTTTCCTTCAGAGTATTAGCTTTTAGTTAATTTCCTGTTTAAATTCAGAAATTCCCCAGACATATGGTTGTGCATCAGCTAAAAAATGATAGTTCCATATCAGAAAAACAAAGTGCCCACTATATACCCAATAAAAGGACTGTACCCTTCCAACACATTACCAATACACACCCCAGATAAAAAATAGGATTAGATGCACAGAATGCATCAATGCCACAGGGCCTCCCTCAGTCACCTTGCTCAATGTACGTCTGTAAATTTCTCCCTTGTCTTTGAATGACAGAAGCTTCATACAATGAGGCTGAGAAACAAGTCTGCCAATGCAGACACACTCATTGCTGATTTAACAAGTATGAGCAACCAGCTGAGAAAGGGAAGCCTAAACTACCTACTGATTAGACTAGTGGCTAAAATGTACTCGCAAAACTAACAGACAGAATACAATAACATGATCAGTACACAATACTACATGAATCCTTGCACTGCTAACTTGTGATATTAGGGTAATACTGTCTTATTCTTGTACAATCTATTGATTCCACATTAAAAACACTTTTAGTTTTATCCACATCGTGATCTCCTGTTTGTAATCCTTACATTCTTGGCATTGTATTACGAATATTAGGCCGTGAATAACATCGAAAGCATGTACTTAAAGTAATCATTTCGCAATAGCAGTTTTTGCCAGACTGGTAGAGCCATGATTGCCTCATGTACAGACCTGTGCAAATCAATGTTAAAAGATGGAGCTATACAGAAAATATGGTAGAAGGCCAAACTGTGTTTGTAAAAGAGTAGGATCAGACTTAACTGATGCACCCATGTATCTCTTAAAATGGGTGCTGCAAAGTTACATGTAGTGAATAAATGTAAATTGTCTTTGGAAACTACATTTCCCTGCACAAAGCCTGGTGGCTACTAGATCTTCTCAAGGAGTTATTAGTCTTCATTGTAAAATGTAGTTTCAAGACTCTCACTTTAATCATTGACTTGTGAGAAAATAAAGCAATTCTGGAGCAGAAATGAGCCTTTTCAATACTTGCAAATAAACTGGAACAAATTATGCTACGTTCAGACTGCAGGCCTTAACACTCAGACTGGACAAATTCCAGACTGTTGCTCATATCCGATAATTTTGTCTGACATCCTATTCATTTTGGAAAGAGGCCCATATCTGATAGTAAGGGTAAGGAAGTTTCCACTTACTAGCCAGCAGTGTGTGGAATTGCAAAATTAGGGCTGTTGGTTTTGGCTATATGATGCTGTGATTGTTTGGGATTGCATTTTCATTCAGTCTGGCCAGTAGGATGAACATCTTAAGTTCCTATTTTTAATCATCATGTTGTGGATGTTTCAGGATCATGCTGCAGTTATTAGTGGTAGTTAGTAGTTATAAGTCATTTCCACCAACTCACTGCCATGTCTGTGCTTATCTGTGCTTATCAATCTTAGATCTCTTATCTTTTCATCCTTATGGTGCACTCTATGCCTTTTTGTCTTAATGTAACATGTGTACAGCAAGTATGAATGTTCTGCTAGGAATCTGCTGACCTTTCTGTCTTTAATCAGTAATCTTCACATGATTAATGATTAAATAAGTGATTAGATAATGCAACAGAAGTAATCAAATTTACTTAAATTTGGGATTGAGTTTCAGAAACCAAATAATACATAAGAAAAATTTGAATAATTATGAATATGTTGAATTGCAGTTTATGTACATTTGGGGAGAAAACAAAAAACCTCATTGAACACCTCATCTATTACACTATGATACACTTACAAAGAAGAAAGTAGTCTTAACAACTATAACAACAGATTTAGTTCTCTGACAGCATTAAATATTATTTGTTCCACAACAATTCACACATATTACATCATATCACCAGTGATTAAACAAAAACCTCTAGGCATGTGTCACATGTCATTGCTGTTCAAAAATGGTATTATCGACAAGCTATTCCTCACCCAAAATGTATAAAGAAACAAGGTTGCACTCATTGATATTAAACAACCTGGCAAAATCCACGTAGTTATCAAAATAAAACTACAAAGCCACCATCTGAAAACATCAAAGCATTTTTGATATGCAATTTCCAGTAATAAACAATTTAAATTGCGCGCCATTCTGAGTAGCGTGATGAGATCTCGCGCTGTGCCTGGGTTCGGTACTATCCACGGTTTCAGGCATCCGTGGGGGGGGGGTCTTGGAACATATCCCCCGCGGATAAGGGGGACTACTGTATATCAATATTTATATGAGGTCTCCTGATGCCAGGAATTACAACAGCTTCCAGAAATGCAATCTAGCTTCACACTGACAAGTTAAGCAGGACACAAAAGTTTAATGACCACTATACAGCCTCAGAATCTCAATGTCAAAAAGCAGCATTCCAGAAAGTAGGAACAACTTTCCAACCTCTTACCTAGTGAAGTGACTCCAGGTTCAGAGCTGTGGGTGGCCAGCACAACTGCAAAAACAACAGTCAGATGGTAAGCCATATCTTTATTCCAGCTTCAAACATAGAATCCCTGAAAAAGGACTGATGTTAACTTACTGAGAATCACAGTTGAGATGTCCATTTTTATGATGCAGGCATGCTGTTGATGTTTGCAATTAAGCAGTCCCCAGAAGCATGCCACACCTTCAATGATGTCACACCCAAACGGTGAGCTTCCCTTCCATTGGCTCTTGCTCCTCACAAATTCCTAATATTCATCCAATGCCAATTCAGGAGTGACTGGAAAATTGAGTTTTAGCTACCAGTTGTGTAATAATAGTTTTGATCTTCACAGTCTAGATAATGTTTTTGATAATTACATCCTGTACATGATGCTGGACAATGACTTCATAATATTGTAATGAAAGGAACCGAACCTCTTGCTGTCTCTATCTCTCTTTTTCTCTCTGTCTCCCTTGTCTGGACTGTGTGTGTTCTTGTCTTAAAAAAATGGTCACCAGGCGTTGTTAAAAGATTATCATGAGTCATCACCCAAGCTGTGTTCTAACTAATGTGATACAGTCATATATCTGAATATACTGCAAATATGCACACATTCTATTTAGCCATGTAGCTTCTGAAGAGAATGACAGAACTTAGCTGTCACAGCTGTCACAGCTGTTACAAACTGGAACAAAACTGGTTAAAACGTTTTGTTGGGTCCTGTGAAAACCATTCAAACGCACTTACAGTGCAGACAAACGAGGACATTCTTTAGCAATGAATGTTCATGTTATCTCTGTGATCTAAAGAGAGACATGAGACCAGCACATGCACAATGTATTTTTGTCAAAATTTCATAAACTCCAACTCACATCAAGTGTAAAATTGTCCGGCTGCGTTTAGGCAGTTTGTTGGGAGCAGCAAGGGGGACAAGTGCTGATGTTTGAGAGCGAGAGTGGTCTTGCAGTTCATGTTTCCTGGGGTACTCCTTTGTGGTATTTGTATTTCCTTTTTTGCTGAGGCATTTGTGTTTGTCTTTATAGATGTGTTCTGTGGTGTGGGACTGAGAGGACGGTAACCGGCCAGGCCGTGGTGTGAAGTGTCAGTTGGGAAGGAAGAAACTGACATGGATTCCTGTATTTGCCTGGTAAGGAGCTGATCTGCTGGCTGGGTTTGGAGAGTGAGTGAATTTTTAGGCACGGCCCTGCAGTCAGTTAAGGGACACATTTGTCAGTCTTGTACCGGTGTGGGTATGACCATGTGGATCGGCTTACTTGAGGTGGAAGAAGAGGAGGAGCAGGAGGAAGCGGAAGCTGGCAAATGTGGTGGAGTCAAAAGCATGGTAGTAGCAGACGGGCATTCCCCTCAGGAGGGGAGTGAGTCCTGGGGGTCATTTCAGAACAGGTCAAAGTGCATGCTGACTTGTGTGTTGCTAAGTGTGTGTTTTGTGTTGCTAAGTGTGTGTTGACTTGTGTGTTATTTCCAATGTTTTTTTACATTTACATTTACGTTTTTTTCTGCCTCTTGTATATTTAGGTGAGGTGCGTCAGGCGGTGGCATCTCACAGACACAACATGACAAAAGAGGCATGGCTTCCAGACATGAGTCAAGTGGAAATTCGATCATCGCTGATGGTCTTGTCAGTCTGTTCGAGGGTATGTTGTCCACCACACCCCCTCATTCTCCACCACCAGCAAACCACCAGCAACAGTTGTCATGACCGCAGCATTTCCAGGATGTGAACACATGCAGGGCTCAGCCCATGATTTTAGCAGTATTCACAAATGACAACACTAGCAAGGCAATGTCCTACAGTTAGTATCAGTATTTAAAGATGGGGTAGTGTTCTGATTTATGATAGGCCTACTTTATTCATCGTAAACACAGACACCAAAAAATGTCTGATTTGCTTGGGCTGTTTTTTTTTAGAAAAATGTGTCAGCCGATATGCTGCATTTATACATTGGCCATGTTTTAAAATGGCAAACCCACTTAACAAGTGAGGATGAGGAAAGAGAAATGGAAGAGCTGACAAATACTTATACCAATAGTGAAGTAAATGGGGAAATGGACCGTTAAAAATTGTATTACCAATATTCTACCAGGACATTGTGTCAGGACTTTTGTCAAAGTAACTTATTGTCGCCTGGCTTGGCCCATCTTCCTCCATGCTCTCATTCACCTGAACCTGCGCATACAAAACACAGCAAACGTAGACTTACAAGAAATAACACATTATTTAGGCAGTCAGCTACCTCCGCAACTTCCCTCTGATCTGTTCTACAGATACTTTGTTTAAATCCCCTTCTTTGAGGATTTCCAGTAATTGAAAATGAAATGAAATGGTCCTTCTCTCAGACCTGGCTCTCACAGCCCTGGCCACCTCCTCATTCCCAGTAAGCGCCATAGCTGCTGTAATTAAGACACGAAAAGCATCAAGAAAACAAAAATTAATTTAAAGTGCTGAACACACTGGAAAGGTTTGTGATCAAACTGTGACATCATACATCATAATGTCATAGTGTAAACACTAAAACAGTGCTCTTTGCTAGAGTGGGGATTAATCCATTAGTCATGGTTCACACTGGAACAAATGGCAGAGATAAAGGGTAGATTTGAGGCCCTGCAGGACAACTTTGCCAACCTACTAACAAAGATTAGGAGCAGAACCTCTGTGGTTGTCTTCTCTATAATTCTGCTGGTACAATGTGCTAGCCCAGGGACACAAGATTTTATATGTAGATTTATCATATAAAACTGGCAACAAAACTGGTGTACTGGTCACTTGAACTGGAGTGTCCCAGATGTACTGGGGCAGCATATGCATAGAGTAGCTGGGGAATATTTCAGCTAGGGAACTGGGGGAAGGGAGGTAAAAGGGAGGGTTTAATATTGGGGAAAATTGGCAGGTGATGGAAGGGAGAGAAGGAACAAGAAAGGAGGGAGAAAGGAGTTCACATACTATACAGCGGTGCCTTTATTTAAATAGTAGCGTTATAAAAAGTAAGTTTATTCAGTGTGTCGTAAATGACATGGAATGGTCCAATCAAGTAGGTAGAGATGACTGCGATACCGTTGAGTATAAGTGGTTCAGAAAAGGAAAAGCTAGTAAAAGAGCAGGTGGGGTAGCCCTGTGCATACAAGACCTTAGTGTACAGTTGCAGGAACTGATTCCCTAGATATATGGGTTAACGTATTACAGGAAAATAAGAATGGGCCAAGGACACAGGAGTATGTTATCTACCACCAGGGTCATAACACTATACTCTATGTAAGTATCTCTATGTAAAAACATGTGGACTATCTGAGTGGGACTTTTTGGGTGTTGTGAATGACTCATTGTTTAAACCAGTGTGTTATCTCCCCTTCTACAAGAAAAACATGCCTTAACTTGTTTTGTTTTGTTTTTTTAATCCTGAAATGCTCTTCAGTACTGATGGAATAGAGCCTCTGGAATTAAGCAACTACAAAATTTTCACATTTGGGGAATATTTGAAAGTGGTATATTTGAAAATGTCAGATTCAATAATTAATTACAATTAATTAATATAATTTTAACATAATGAAAGAAAATCTGCAAAGAACTGACTGCGTTTTAGACTGTGAATAAGAATTGGTGCAAAGTCTAAGAAACCATTCTCAGCCTGCGGTTTAAATTCATTCCAAAAGTACGGAAAAATAAGGAACCAAATCGGTGGGGGGTG
Organism: Megalops cyprinoides; assembly: GCF_013368585.1. Taxonomy (NCBI): domain Eukaryota; kingdom Metazoa; phylum Chordata; class Actinopteri; order Elopiformes; family Megalopidae; genus Megalops; species Megalops cyprinoides. The sequence goes on from NC_050591.1 coordinate 15,815,111, forward strand.
GGGGGTGGGGAGAGAATTCCTGATGGTTTCTGTTCAGGTCTCCTTTTCCACTCAGTCATTTCCTATACAAGTACAACTGCTCAGGCATCGAGGAATTATCTGTTTGTAAAATAGGTGAGGCACACTTGATATGTAATCAGTACAAGAGCGTGGTCTGACTCATTTGTGAATCCAATGTCATTCCATGTATTGAATCCTGTCCACTCCTTTGGCTCCTGTTTCATGGGAACCAAAAGGTGAGTTTATGGGGCTGAATGAATCACACATACAGTCCAAACCAGCTGTGTGCTTCAAAATATCCAAATGTCCGCATGGATGCAGGAAGGGTTGTTTCACTGAACGACTGCCTTCCTGAACGTTTAGGATATCCGGGGTATGTGGGCGGGGGTCAGATTTAGCCTGCCAGATAGATCTCGGCCTTAGGTCCCACAGACGATTTGGTGTCACCTACCTTGGTCTGGTAATGGCACTTTGCCCTGTAGTGACACTATGCCCTGGGACAGTTCCTGTGGATAAATAGATAAATAAAATGTAGATCCTAACAGGTCAAAGGGCTTTTGTGGGTCAGTAGTCACTCTGGCTGAGTCCAGGAGAACATGTCAAAGTTGCAGAGGTTATTACTTAATGTGCATCATTCTATTTATTCAATATATATTCAGTTTTTTTTTTTTGATTTTCAAAAAGCGGTTGAGGGGTACAAGAAATAAGTCATGCCAGCATATAGCTAATGATTATAGTCATGCCAATCAACGATTACTTTTGTGCTGTGGATAAATCTACTTGAATAAATTATCACAATAGCGCATTTACACTATCCTATTTTTTCTGATGTGGGATGAAATGTCTCATGGTGATGTCATACCTTTTCAAAATGTACTGTAAGGTGGGAACAAGAGATGCCTGTATGGACTGTGGCACACAAAAGTAAACATTCCCAGGCCATAAATGACAGCCACCTGTCAGAGGAATGTATCCCCACTCCTCCACACAAAGGAACTTCATGATAGGATGAGTCACCACTGATAGGGAGACTCAGAGGGCACAGGATCTTTATGACCCCATATCCTTCAGTGATCCTTCAGTTTCACCTGACCAGTGGTGAAATCCCAATCCTCAGACATAAACTCCTATTTCTGTATATTCGTCGATATACGTCTTGTTTGGTCCCATTTTGATCCATACAGTGCGAGTAGCAAAGGGGTGATAGTTCTATAACAGTAGGGGGTCTCCTGACCATCGAAAGCTAAAAGGATGCACACCATTGCGCATGCCCCAGATAATGGGACACGAATAAACAACAGCAGTAATCAATCACCAGATAATGAAAAAAACTTATCGGGGCCCTTTCCATGACCCTATCGCACATGCTGATCAACTCTTTGATGTTCGGGTATATAGAGGGAAAGACTTTTGCACTCGGGGAGCACCGTTAACATGGACTCCTGCACAATAAGCATACAGTCACATGACTCCGTATAGGTATGTGTATCTTGCCTGCTGTAATCTTGGAATTTCAACTGATTGGGATAATTTTGATTAATAAAAGTATTAGTCTTAACCTCTGTTTCTGATTTCTCATTTGAACATTTTTAGCGATGCATGTAGCAGGATTTGAGGATTTTCCGTGGTTCTTGCCTACCGCTCAAAACCCATTGATACTTACGCTCTGTCAGTCTTAAGTATTGCACGAGTCTGCAGTCCCTAGATGGGCCGCCTAATATATATTGTATAATTTGGAATATAAAACGGCAGCGAGTTATATTAAATGTGCTGGTACGGTATCCTACGTCGTGGACTATGTAGCCTGATCACCTATAAGCTAAAGCGAACTGAGAATTCCTGGGTTGCTAAGTAGAATTGGGAATTGGGGAACTAAAACATAGGTTAGTGTAAAATGGAGTCAGATTTTAGTTGTTAGATAGGCAGATTTTAACACCATTACTTCCAAGGACACAACGCACGCATCTGCCTTCAACAGCCACCATTTCTCTCATTGATTGTGACTGGCTGTCCTACAGTACACGGTTGTGGCTGTACTTATTGGTGATTGATGCTTTTGGCTCAGGCCATTTCGACTAGTGTCAATTCCTGCACAGCAGGAAATTGTGACCATGCTGCCATGGTGGTATTTCCTTTCCATCTAGAAAAAAATCCAATACAGAAATACAGACTGTGCTATTGCACAGGCAAATTATGTCATCATCACGTTAAACAGTTTCTCAACTACTGTAATACTTCACTTGCATGGGATGCCACCCAGTAGTTTGGGGGACATACAGTAGCACCATATGACACCACATGTGCACAGTACAGACTGACACCGTGTAAGCGCATGCTGCTTGACGCGTATGGTGTGATTCTGTACTTCCTGGTCCTCTTTACAGAATAATTGGCCGATTTACCTCTTTACTCTTAAGAGTAACTTGGGTTTCGCAAAATGACTGGCTACTGAGAATTGCAAGCAATGGCTCCAGGCATAGTTAATTATTGTTGGTCGGTTTTTACCTGAGATCGTGGGTTGCTCTTTATATTTGATCTCCTGTATCAAAGGCTGCAGAAAAGTCCAGAAGAATTAAGACTGAGAAGTGCAGCAATTCTCTGGCTGATTGAAGAGCCTCAGTAAAGGAGAATAGGGCAGTTTCTGTGAAAGGACCAGTCGTGAACCTAGATTGAAAAGGGTCAGGAAGGTAGTTCTGGAAGAGAAAGGAGGATAGCTGGTTAGCCACAGGGATAGTTGGTTAGCCACAGTTGGAAACACTTTTGAGCTGACATTTCCATTTCCCTTTCCATTTATTACACATCACTGAGTGTTAAGGTTCCTCCACTTACCAATTCTGAACTTCTGAACTTAACCTGCTTCTGCACCACAGGTTAAGGCTCAGTTTAGCTGAGTCACATTTCACACAGTTAACCCTCCTATTCTGTTCTGGTTAAATTTGACCAATTTACAATTTTTATGGCTGAAAATTTTAGTTTATTTCACACACATACACTCTCTCACACACACACACACACACACACACACACGCACACACACATACACGCACACATACACATACCCTTCTTGGGTTTCCCTGGCAACTGTGGAACTAGTCTGTAATAAATATAACAATATGTTTCCTCTGTTATTTACTATGGTCAAAATAATCCATAAATAATGCTACCTTTACTCAAAAATGTGTTGTATAAATTCAGGTCAATGAGGCTTACTGGCCAAAAGTTCCGAATAGAAATACAAAAACTGTCATAATTACTAGAAATAAAGATGACAAAACAATCTAATGCAACATCTAATGATAAAATATGCATAATAAGAAATTTATAAACAGTTAGAAGGGGTCAGTCTTTTTTGACTAGGAACACAGAAGTAGGTAACGTGAAATGAACACAACACAAGGGTTAACTCATTTCCCTCTGCTTACATCAGTGGCCCTCACCCCAGCAGCAGGGAAATCCCCTCTTCTCTCTGCCACTAGTGATGCAAGGCAATCTCCATCTTGCTAGCTTCCGGACAGCTCCTCATCTTACGTCAGCCACGCTTCTCTGGAGTCATACCCAAAGTCAACACTCGCCGCCTCTCTGACGGTAGCAGCGCAAAACATCAGATGCGGAGATAGCAAAACTAGGACGAAACCAGGAACACTCCTTCCCAAGTTGCAACATTTTAGGGAGACATGGGTCTCCATGACCGCTATTTCTAGCTTTCACCACATCATGGTTTTATCCCCTTTCCCTGCTCCTGTCATCCTAATTATTAATGAGGTATAGCTGTACCTCCTTCCGCTGCCTGCAGCCTCCTTCCTGCTGAGCTCATCCACCCTGCGTTCCTGCAGAGTGCTCCCAGCTGCTGATGGAGGCTACGCACATCCCAACACTCATAGAAGAATGAGAGCTGCCTCATCACTTCCTCTGACAAGAGGGTCAAGACCACAAATGTGTATGTATGCATCCGTTAGCAAATTTTTCTTAGGAAATAACTAATGTAATCCATGTGCCACTGAATATCTGATATAATATACATCTGTTCTCCTACTCACAGTTAATGAGAAAACTATGTTCTCTGGCCGGAAACAGTAAAACTAGACATTGTGAAAATGGTTTTATTCAAGACACATGGATTTGAAAATGGTTTTATTCAAGACACATGGATTTGTTTGATAAGTCGGTGCACCACTTAAATTCAATGGTTAGTCACAGTCCATTGTAAATCCACATGGCTGAAGTTTAGAGGTTGTCTCAGTTAATACTTTGGGGGATAACCCAGTTGCTCCTAGAAGCGCTTCTGTGGAGTCAGTAGGCTGGAAGCCTCCTTCTGGATCACACTGAAAACCAGTACCTTGGTGCAGCGGCATGTATGCAATTCAAACATTGGTCTTGAGGACACGGATTGATGCTGCTTTTCAGTTAGGCTGATGTATATTAGGAGCTCCAGAACTGTATCCTACCCATCTAGAAGGAGTCCATTTGAGGCCCTTTCCCTCCCTGAGTAATCTCATTTTCTGTATCTAAGGTTAAGGATTGTCCTTTGTGCAGTCAAATGTCATGTGATGCAGATATAGTTGCTCACTAAAGGTCACAGTCTTGATTTATGACAGTTTTACATTTGGTTGCTTTGTGTACCATAAACTCAGTTTGAAATTATGTAGGGACATGTAGTGACCCAAGGGCTTGCTAGGCTCACCAGGTATTTAACCCAAACAGAGTCAGTAAATACTGACCTGTATCAATGTAAACTGTCTAAATCAGCTTTTCTCAAACCTTTCCTGGAGTACCACTCTCCCTGCTCCAACTCGTTATGAACTCCTGAAGCTACCTAATAACAAACTGATCATTTGAATCAGCTGTGTTGGAGCAGGGAGAGATCTAAAACATGCATGACAAGTGGTACTCCAGGAGAGGTTTGAGAAAAGCTGGTCTAAATCATTCTGGATAGACGAGTCTGTTGTGCAAATGGTACAAGAATCATCAATTAACAGTGTGGTGTTGTGGTAAGGCTTATAAATGGTTCAGTTGGGATACTGCTGTTGCACCTTTAAGCAAATGACAGTATGTAAGCTAAATCTTAATTGGTGTGGTTCGGGGTGTTTGTTAAGCAACAAGGAGAGTTGCATTATGGAAGAAGTGCATTTATGTCAGTACTTTTAGTAGTTTACCATATTTTGGAATATTTGCTGTCGATACATTTTCATCTGCTTACAAGCCTTGTAGGAGGACAAGTAGCCCATTAATGGTGTTCCTCCCATTAAGTTACGAATCATTGTCATTTTGCAATGATTCAAGAAATGATTCATCTTTCAAGAAAAAGGATGACTAAAGTGAAAATAATTCTAGTATGAATAATCAAATCCTCAACTCTATTGTTAGGCCTTATCTGACTCACCGGATTGCTAGATGCCTCATGAGGGACCTGTCCCCTGAAGGTCAGCCTTTCCAAGACATGCCAATCTGTTGGCTAAGCACTCTCTTTCCAAGACCCTCCCATGACTTTTTATGGGTCTATCCCCATTCACTCCACCAAAAATCACTATATCATCCTGGATGATAAGCTTTCCTTTTCACATCACATGAGTAACCCAGTGCTGTATATTATTACTCAACAACACACGGAGAACCCAACTCCTCATCACTACCTGCACCAGTCTTCTGGTCCCTGTTAATGCCACCAGACCCCCTCCAGTCATCCTGCTGGATTGTGGTCCAGCCTCCCTGAATATGCCCATGTCTTGTCCTTCCTTGTCTAGCTCCAAATTGCAAATGATGGCAGCACACAAGACCCTGGTGCTTTCATGTACTCAAGGGTACAGCTTGTCTCAACATACAGCTCATCATGACACCCTACACACTAGCACAATGTCTGTACTCGCCAACCTCTGGTCACCTGGCAATTCCTATCCTCCAACCCTGAGGCCACGCATTCTGAACTTGCTTCTTTTCCTCTCTGCTCCCCCCGGTGGTATAATGAGCTGTCGGCAACTTTCAGAACCAAATGAATTATCTTTTATTAAGTAGGAAATACCAGGTGTCATGTAACCTGACACAAGACGGCCTCTTAAGTTTGAGCTCTGAGGCACACTTGGTTTTTGTTCTTTATGAAACTTCATTTCATTATCCTCCATTTCATTATGTTTTGTTTGCATTGCCTGCTCAGTACTGCATGTGATACAGGCCTGTCTGCTTACTCAATTCAAATAGTGGCTGAATACCCTTGTATGCAGACTAGACAACGTTTTGATGAATATTATTACATATGATCAGACATGGTTTAAAAAATCCTAATATGGCTTACATAGTCCATGGCATCTGTTGAAAATTGCTGGTTCTGTCAAAAGAAACAAAGGCCCTGCCTTTGTAGTTTCCTTTATGACAGATCCAGTGCAGCCCATCCCTGCAGTGTTAGAGTGTATTTCACAATCTCTTAGGTAAACCTCTCAGGTTACAAAATGAATGTATCCAAATACATGGCATTGCCTTTAAATATCCCCTCTTCCTGTTAATGTAAAATCTGTATCCCCTTTCCAATTAGCTAAAGGGGGATTTAAGTATCTTTTTATCCATTTATTCTGCTGTGTGCTTACTAAGGCATTTTCTGCCTGCAAATCAAACTAGCAACCTCTTGGATATAAACCCTGCCCCTTAACCACTATGCCACTATATCTTCATGAGAGTATGATAGACGATAACAGAAGATGTACAATGATGTCTTTTACAGAACAGTACTGTAGGTAACACAGGTCTGAACAAAGCCAAAGCCAGAAGCTTTCCAGTATACGATACAGAGATTGATGCATGTCTACACATAACAAAGTCTAAATACCAAGCCCATTTGAGATCAGAAAACTCTGGGCATATGAAACTCCTCCATGGCACATTTCCATTCTCCTGCCATTTTATACATGCACTGCAGCACATCTCAGGGAGACTGGGATACAAGCCAAGTTCAGAGTCTCAGACTGGGTGAGTTTCACATAGATGGAATCTTACATCATCAACGGTGTGGTCTGGCCCTGCTGGGCCAAAACATATATCCACATATATCCACAAAAAATGCTTTCAGTGTACAAAAACATAAACAAAGTCGCGCTTCTTTCGTTTTTGGCACGTATACTGGTGAGAGAAAGCGGCCAAAAACGACTTGATAAGTCACAGGAAACACTTGGGAATACTGGACCTTGGCTAATGTTCACAGGCTTAAACAGAAACCCCTTTCAAAATTGATTTACACCTCCCTGGTTCATCCAGGATTTCATCCCCTTTTAATGTCAGAATTACACTAAAGTTCCAACTCCTCCACCTATTACAAACTGGTACCATTTCAAAAACAACTTCAGAGACCCTGAAATCCCTGCTTGTTACACCCAAATAGCAAGTGCAGTTCAGCACGTCCACACATCAGGGCCCAGCAGATGCCAAGTGGGAGTCTCAGACTACGATTTTCACTTCAGAGTTATACCCTTTCATGAGACAGAATGACTCCATTTCATTGCAGTTGTGCTTCTGATCACTTTATTCCAGACTTCTGGTTGGCCTTTCATGGGTTAGTTGGACACGTGGAACAAAAAAAAAAGTCATGAGTCATGAAATTCACTTTCTGGACACATTTGCGAATACTGAACGTTGGCTAACGTTCACAGACTTAATCAGAACTCTTAATGGCAGCCCAACATTTCCTTCAGTAATAAAAAAGAAATGGAACTATTTCATTTTTGTAATTTGCTATTGGGAAAATTGCAGAATGCAATGTGAAGAATGCAGGGCTTCAGTCTGCAGTGGAAGATGGACTGTTACTGTAGTGTTCTCGTGCAGTGTGTCGAAACTCTGACTAAACACCAAGTTAAACCATTGCCAAAGAAGAGAGAGTCGTAGTAAGATTGACCATTTACTTTGACATTTCTTCATATATGCTGCATACAGTGAAAAATGTATATATATATATATATATATATATATATATATATATATATATATATATATATATATAAAAAACCTAAAACGGATATATATTGCCGTTTTGTACCGTAGGTAGCAGTGCCACCTACTGGATGCTTGTGTTAGAGCCACAGCCTACGAGAGCAAGTTGTAAATTGCAAATACTGAGTCGCGCTTCTTTCGTTTTTGGCACATAGACTGGCGAGAGAAAGCGGCCAAAAACGACGTGATAAGATTACGTTCCTGAGCGCTCAGACCGGTAGTTACAAACGCAAATCCTGTCATACAGTTTTGCGAGTATGAAATTACGATTGCAATTTTTTTTTTTTTTGCAGTTTTGCAGATCGGAATTTACAGTTGCAAATTGCAAGTTGTGGATTACAATTGTGATTAGTGTTTCGCTTTTACAGTTCGCCGTTTGCAATCATAAATCATAAAATCATACTCCGCGCTTCTTCGCGTTTCAGGTACGATTGTACTTTCATAGGGGGAGAGCGGTTTGTGGAGGTGTCACTAATGGCCACTGGGAGGCGACTTTGTGTCATTAGTGTAGGACGGCTCGTGGGGGAGCAGTGGAGGGGGGAAATGTACTCCATCTCATTTTAATCGTGCTTCTGGAAAAGGAGAGAGAAAGAGGAAGTGGTTGCAGGTGGAATTCAGATATAATTGTCTGGAAAGCGTGCATTCTTGGCTCATGAATACAGAACAGAGGGCAATCTGTCTTTCGCTACATTGAGTTGACCCCCTGAAGTGTAAAGACAGGTTAAGTTAATGCTCAGGGTGATAATCTACTGGTGTATGTGGAAAACCTTGCAAAGGTCACAGAAGAGCACATGCATAATAATGACTGGGGACATTTGACATTATCAAATGTATAGTAGCTGTAGCTGATATCACTCAGGTCCTGATTGTGTCTTTATCATCCGAATGTGTATTGTTTTTTATTCCAAGTAATTTGTTTCTTGATTGTGTGATACTTTTGTCTACTTTCTAATGTATTGAAAGTCACTTTAAACAAGGCTGTTTGCTGAATGACAACAATATTAATAATAATAATTACTATTACATTATCATTATTACTTTGATCTCTGCCGCAAGGATGATGATGATGATGATGATGATGATGACTTTGGCCCAAGCATATACTGTTTTCTAGGCTTTGTTTAGCATGACATACCCTCAAATAATGCAGCCCACAAATATTGCAGCCAAAAATGTGAATGAAGTAAATCTTGACTGAGGTAGGCCTCCTGATGATAGTCATTTGTGAGTGCTAAATGCTGGCCAGTTGCTCAGTGCACCGCTCTGCTTTGCTGCAGCTTGCATCACAAGGCAGGAAGCATTGAATGAAGGGGTGAGTCATCAGCAGAAGTACAGCCCTGAATGGAATGAAATCCTGGTCCGTCATCGGCCTTTTTGATTTAATAAGGAACTCCGCAAGGATTCAGAAGGTCACTTACAAATCTGAAGCCACAGTACCCATTGCGATTAGGCAAGCCTAAGTGAATGAGTACTCAGTATTCAAATTCAGCGAGTGTTTGAGATCTTCAGGCATTACTGCTGCTTGAATGAACAGTATCTTCAGATAGTTAGTCGGGATTTAGCTACTACAACTTTGCAACCATTGTCCATCTTAGTATACTGGCACATTAGATTCAAGGTATGAGTGACAGAGTCTGTAGTGAATGGCATTCAATGAGCTTGTGTGATGTAGTGTCCTGCTTTTTCTCTTTTAGCCAGTGTGCCGTCTGGGGGACGTGCTCTGTCTGACTCACCAGTATCTCTTCCTGTCCTCTCTTGATAGATGAATCTCTTTTGTTCGATTTTTTTTCTTTCCTGGCAGTCTACCTTTCCCTGACTCCAGTGGAAAAACATCCTCTCGCACGCGTGCATGTGAGTGTGTGTGTGTGCCTCAGTTGAAGGGGAGTTGTCACACTGGTACAAGGAATCTGCTGCCACCGCTAGTCGACAGGAAGTACATTCCACTCCTTCCTGTTTGCGGTCCTCTCTCACTTCCTATCAAGTACAGGGAACGTGCCAGTGATAACTTACAAAAACACATGAGCACATCTCTCCGGTCACACCTACGCTTGTCAAAACTCAGATTGGAAGACACTCAAATTAGCAGACATTTCACCATTTTAAGATGTATATACTTATTCGGTCATTCTTGAAATTGGATAGTTATCCATACTGTAGATACACCAAATAATTGGATAGTTATCCATACTGCAGGTATACTGAACTGTAATTTGTAGACATTCCATGTATTGGCTTTATTCACAAATATATTTATACAAAGGTGCAGAAGATTTAAAAGGGTCTGTGCAGTCTTTGAACTCCTCATTCACTGCCCCCAGATTGCCCTTAATGGATTGCATCTGGATGTCACATGGCTCAAATGGGTGCAGGACCCAGCTGACAACATCAGTGACATCTGAAAAAGCTCTTCAGGATCTTTGTTACTCTGCAAAGCACGCACCCCATGTAATGACAGTTTGCAGTTTAATGACAGCATTCAATGTTCATAGGTCATTCTCTAAACCCCCTGGACAAACTGGGGTTAGATGGGCTTATACCTGTGTTTCCTAGTATCCTCATTATTCTCTTATCTCTTTATTGGCCTTTTCATGGGCTTTCACTGGACTTATATACACCTTATATTCAGTTTCAGCATTTGCTTAATTCAAATACACAGTTCTGCCATTTTGGTTGTGCGGTTTCTTCCAAGTTTTGCCATGGCTGAGTTCTTCCCATTTATGCTCCAGATTCAGAATACTTGCTCCATTTTACTACTGGACCATTCTTTTTGCTTTTCTTTGTCTTCAGGAAAGTGAGGACCTTGATGCACTCCTTTTCATTTCCTTAGGTTATCATCATATCTCAAGGGCTGTTGTTTCACTTCCTCTCCCTCGCCTTGTTAGCATTGGGCACATCAGACGGTCAGGGCCTGCTTGTCTGGTTTCAGTGCATACTGGCAGACCCAGGCTGAACTGGTTTTGGTTTGGGGGGGGAGGCTCCTCTCGGGGGAATGTTTATGGGAATGGTGCCCGTTGTGGTGGCGGAAAGAGGGAAACTGAGTCAGCGGCAGCTTCCAGATTCGTTTCACCCATCCCTGCGGTGGAAGCTGGAGATGCTCCAGGGATAGTGGAGTCAATGGAGAGACTGTGGAGAACCGTGACAGGATGGGTAAATGTCTGAGGGAATCTCTGCTCCAGAGGCGACAACACATAGGCAGATGCCAGCGCATGGTATGTTTTAGGCCATGGAAGCTAAAAATATGGTTTGTTACTGTTCTCTCTGAGATGAAATGCTGGACATTTAAATTTCCCAGAGTTTATTACATCACATTTTTTGCTCAGCAGACCCAGAGCAATATATGTAGCTTACATATAATCCATTTAGGCAGCTAGATATTTACTGATTGTAAATGGCAATTTATGATAAGTACCTTCCTCAAGGGTGCAACAGCAGGGCCCACCTGGGATTGAAACTGGCAACCTTTGGGTTACAGGCCTTGCTCCTTATCACAGCCACACTGCTCCCATTTATTCTGTTTGAGATGTGTCTTATTCATACTGGGAAGGATGACCTTGATAGAGATAGAAATAAGAAAATGTAGAAATAGAAGCCAGGCTGAGCTAGCCTGCACCTTCTGACCCTAATTTGACTGTCATTAATATCCTGCTCATTTACACCATAGGAGTACGTTGGACTGCATGTGTTTGGTACTGTATGGATGGACGAGTGCAAACATTAAAAGGCTGAGGAAACTCAAGTGCAGGCCCTTTTGGTCCCCTCCTCGACATAGACTGCAGCCTCTCTCTCCACTGAGAATTCTGTGGGGGGCGGGGGGGGGGGGGGGGGGGTTATGTTCATAGACGGCCACTGCACACAAGCAGACACAGATGGGGTTGGAGAGGTTTGGGGGGGGGGGTTAACTGGGGAGTGAAATGAAAATTCTACCACATGACAGTGACCAAAGATTGGTTGTTCAAGGCATGGCATTAGTTTAGTGGTTAGGTAATACAACATCAGGTAAATGCCACTGAGTTGGCATCACCCTGATGAAGACATAGGTCAAGAGCACATGGGTTTTACCAGTGAAGGTTGCTTTATCCTACAAAATGTCCCTGTCTGCTGCTGAAGTGTATGGTGAACTGCAGAATTTTTTTCTCTTGTTCATGCAGCTCAGTGAGCTGGGGTGGGTATCAAACTTCTTCCAATCTGTGTGGTAATATGATGAGTAAAGAGCCAAACTGAAGCTCGATAGGTGAAATGGTCTATTTCAGTGAAATCATTTATTTTCAATTATTTAAAATAATCACATTTCACGCAAGCCATACTTTATTGCATGTAGGATACAAATATGAACAGAAAAACACAATTCTGGCATACTGCAGGGGCAGAGAAAAAACTCAGCAGAAAAAGCCATGGGATGAAAATCATGCCAATGTTGGGGGCATTGACCTTGGCCCCTGGCCTCCCTTGAAAATACTGTATGTTATGACACACCATCTAGTGCTGTGACCACTGACCTACTGCATCCAATGAAATTTGAACCTTGAAATCCTCAGACCTAACCTTCAGCCCTCTCCATACATGTCTGTGATGGGATTTGGGACTGAGATATAGGATGGATTTTTTTTTTTTTACTGTAGAAGGTGAAGTATGAAACAGGTATAAGGGGGACATTCATTGTGACAGGACTTCATTGGGAAAGTAGAAAGTCACATGATACCTTTGCCCATTAAGTGGGTCATGAAGATCCACTTGTCTAGCATAAAGAGAGTAGTCAGTATGCAATATTCCTAGTCTCTAACTCACAGAAATATTAATAGAGAGACAACTAACGTTGAGATGCACGTGGCATCTTTTATCAGGTGGCTGGGAGAGGGGGTGGGCACAGATTCTGTCTAGACAGGAAGCAATGGAATGGGGGTTGTAATTACTGAGAGATGCAAACATCCGGGTTTATCTGCATCAAAGCCCTGAGGCCCTTCAACAGACTAAACACGGCAAGATGGCACTAATGAGGGTTGGACGTGTGACCCACTCCTCCAGTTTAATCTCACCCTGTTCTGCCCTCATGATCCCAATGTGAGCCAGATCACAGGGGAACCAAGGAATTCCCAGTGTGCACAGAGCCTCTTATTGGTCAACCAATTTCAAAACTGAATGGGGCCCACCAACAGTCATATCCTAATGTGGGCTTTGACACTAATGGAAAATTGGAAACATCCTTTCATTGCACATCCTGTCCACTACATAGAACCCCTACAGAGCAGTTTGCAGCAGTGGTGGTGAAGTCCAGGGCAAGCTCGAGTGTAGTCCACAGCTCTAGACTACATCTCCAACAATCACCTGTGCATATTAAATCTCTCTCTGGATGAAATTTACACAGCGTAAAGACTGAAATTTCCTGTGGAGAGGAGGCAGCCAGATTCAGTCACTGTGACATTAATATTTGCAGTTTTCATGCTAAAAATAATTGACACATTATATTTGATGTGCAGTGATTGTTTGTGTTGTCCAGCTGTTTCCAGATAGAAATGGAGATTAGCTATGTAAATAGCTATTCCTCTTTGAGCCCTACAGCCTGGGTTCTAAACTGGCCATATCATGTGCCTACAATCACAAAGGGCCCTTGGTGGCTGAACAAATGTGTTTCTTTCCGCTGGGAATAGGGGTTGATATGTCAGGCAGGGATTTCTAAGGCACCTGCAAATTGGTCAGATTTCAGATGATGTCGGTGGAGTGGCACCTGTCTTCCAATTGGCGCTCACTGTGTGGCTTTTAGTACAGAAACAGCTGTTGGCCATGTGCGAGTGCATCAGTGGATTGCATTGGTCTCACGTCAGTGCTCCTGCACACCTGTGACAAAGCTTATCATGGTGGGATGAGCCTGATGTACAATGGGAGATTCTGAACAAGGCTGCAAAAAGGAGAAAAAGTATGAAAATACACTGATAAAAATGATACATTTTATAAAATAATTTGCTGGTTTCTGATCATATATACACATTACTGATTGTTTTTATTACCCAAATTTGACATAGCATGGTGGCCTGAGGTCTCATGAATTCAATAGTAAGCAGAGTTACATTATCTTGTCAACCACTGATATGTATGAGCCAATCAGAAGAGTTTACTCTCCAAAGCAAAGTACTATGGTTTGTTCAAAATCCACGAGTTACTGATAACTCATGATAGCTCCACCCTTTTTGGGATTCATGAAGCCTCACTCTCCCATTGCAGATGATGCCATCTTCAAATAACAGCCATGTCTGAAGGAAGACATTTCCTTAGTGTTGTACTCTGTGGCTTTGAAGACCCAGCAGCCCAAGCAAAGGATGCAGACGCCAGATGGAGAGGAGGATCTCCGCCAAGCTGTTTCCCAGAAGCCTCACACCATCCTCTCAGTGCTTTGACGAAAGTGTTCAGTGGGGCCTCAGCTCGCTGCTGGAACACTAGCGGAGGCAGCCAAGTAGGTCCTCCCTGTTAAAATCTTTCAATTACGAAAAACACGTAAGGGCAAATGCAAAAAAAAGGCAGTATCTGAAAAGTGGTTTCCTGCTGGAGCTGAATCCATTTGCTGCAAGCCAAGTCCCAAGCACTGTCTTCCTTTGCCAATCACTCACTTTTCATGTGGTTCGCAATGAGAAATAACATCTCTATCATCCAGGGAAAGAGGCAGAGGGGGCGTCTTTGTTCCTGCTGCCTTCACAACACCTCCTCCCTAAATCCCTCTCTTGTCCATTTCTTCTCTTCGACTTTCTTCTCCTCTGTGTCACTCTCCCTTTCTTCCATCCACTCCTTACTCATATTACTCTTCATCTTACACCGCCTTACGTTTCTACCACTGCTACTGTACTCTCCGCCAACTGCTACTACTTCTGTTTGAGTAATAGCTGTGTCAATGGTGTGTGGAGTAGTTATTGAGTTCATATCATTTAGATATCAACACTGGTCTCCTTTGAAGACTATTGTAGAATTACTTCGGCATTAATGGGGTGTGGGGTGGGGGGGTGCGACAATCCTTTAAGGCTATGTTCTCGCCATTAACTTTTCCTTTGTGACTTATGTAAGACAACAAACTTCAAAAACATTTCACAGAAACCAAAGGGGAAAACAGTTCCCAGCAGCCACTACCTCCACACGCCACCCCCCCCCCCACCCCTGTCCTTCTCCCCACCTCTGAAACACTCTGTTCTTTCTCTCCTCTCCTTCCTGCGTTTATCTCCTCTCCCTTCTCTCACATCATCAAGAGATGGTTTGCAGGGTGGGCTGGGAAACAAATGTAATTGCTTCTAATTCAACTCACACACGCACCCACGCCCACGCCTCTTCCCTCTGAGCCCCCCAAACTGTCATTTCTCTCTCTCTTTCTCTCTCTCCCTCCCTCCTCACTCTGTCTCTGTCTTCTAATCCCTCTCAATTTCTCCCCGTATCTCTCTCCCCTTCTCTCTCTCTCTCTCTCTCTCTCTCTCTCTCTCTCTCTCTGTCTCTCTCTCTCTGTTTGATTTACTTGTGTCCAGACAAGGACATTTGCCCATTAGTACCGCGACTGACGTACATGTTGCAGCCTCCGCCTCCTCCTCCTCCTCCCTCTCACAAATTGGGGTCGGCAACCTTCATCGTGCTGCGGGCGAACCGTCAGCGGTGCTCAATCAATGCCCCCAGAGTAAAGCAGCTGCTTCTCCGTTCCCTCCCAAAATCCCTACGGTAACCAAGTCTGGGCTCCCACGTGCTATCGCATGATACTGCTGCAAGGAGAGGGAGAGAGAGATGAAGATACACCTGGACTGATTAATGGTATTGCTCTGAATCATTTATTCCCTCACAGTTTCTGAATGCTCACATAGACAAATAAATAATTAGTGACAATTAATAATCTTTTGATCGTTTAGATTTTATTCCTCTTTCTTGTTCTTTCAGACCTACATTGTGGCCCAGGACTTTCTGCTTCTTCCCAGTGCAGCCTTTTCAAGGAGGAAATAGCCCCCCCAGTCTGCTTGCCTGTCTCTCCAACTCCAGCCTCCAGTAGTTGGGGCATTCCAGGGTGAGTCTGGGGCAAGGTGCTGGCGGGGCTCCAGAACATGTCTATCTCGAGGCGCTTATTTACTGATGATATCCTGGAAGCCAAATCTGGGTAAACACAAGGCTGAGATAACGCGATGAAGCCGCCTCCGTTCCTTCAGCCCCTCCGTCCGCCTTCTCCGGTCCTCTGCCCCGGTCCTCAGGAACATCCTTCTCCTGTCAGAGCTGCAGACCCTGCCCCAGGCAATCCTGGAAGTGAGAGGCCTCAGTCTCTGGAGCCTGCCTGTTCCCCAACATATACTTGCAGGCAGCACCTATTTGGCGTGTGCTGATGATGTCATATTCATGAAATATGCAGCCACCTCATGATGTGTGATCTGCTAAGCTTCCCCTTATGGTAGAGCTGGATGCCGAGATCAGCGGCTGGACCCCAGTGCTGCACATGCTTGTATTCACACAATTTCACACTCCTCTGACACCAGCACATCTGGCGCTGGGGGTCTGACTCTGTCAAAGACTACATAAATACTGCACTTAGCAATCTGTAACCGGTTTGCACTTTCACCTGGTGAGTTATGCGCTATGAGCTTTTTTTACAGCCTGTTTATCCCATAGGGCAGGTGGTGGGGGGAGTCGTGGGGAGTTCTCATCCTACAGTTTGAGTGAGAAACAAGATAGCCTGACCTAGCTCTTTGAAATGCACTTAAACAACCTGTGGGACACTACAGGACGCAAAGGACACTACAGGCCCGGACATGCCCCCAGTCAGACATTTCATGGGGCCCTCACAAATCAAGGCTTGTTCTGGTCCCAGGTTAAATCAGGACCATCTCAGAGTAGTCTAACATTTAAGACAGCCCAGGCTGTAAAATCACCTTTCTAGGTATCTATGTCAATCCCCTTTCTAGGTCTCTATGTCTATGTATCCCTTCATCTCTGCTCCTTCCCATCCTGCTACACTTGAAATTTGTCTCCCTGTGGTATGTTTATCAGATGAATGGCAAGGACACTTCAGTCCCAGGTTACCTCAACATCACTGTTCCGTCTCCAGCACAAACACCTGCAACACCATAAACGGACAATTAAGGTGAGTGAAAATTCTTTTTCTCTGTAGATTTTCTTTATGCTTTTCCCATTTTTTTTACCCCTCTGTGAAGCAGTGATTGCGCTACATTAAGCCAACCTCTGCAACACCCTCTGTTTACACTGGAGCATTGAGGCAAATGGGGGAAATCCTCCTTCATCCTTCACACTCAGACAAAGTCCATTTTTCACACTACGAGCCGCACAGTGCACCACAGTGGAGGAAAATCTGACTGGAGGATAAGTATATCTGCACTGATGCCATCCGAGGCATTTGCAGCCACCTCACAAGCTGCTAGAGGGTGCCAAAGGAGAGGGACGAGGGGGCTGTGGCTGACAAAAACATAGACAACTACCATGAACACCTGCTAGTGTTAGTGTCAAGTGACACAGACTTGAAGACAAGTCTGAGCTGTAGGAACAAGCACCTTAACTGGATCAGCTACTCAAGCCTAGTCATGCTTATATTTGTTCTCAGTAGTGTTATTTCTTATTAAGATAAACAATAAATTAAACTTGCACTGTCATAAGTGCAACAAAGTGCCAACAAAGAGCTTTTAGATTGAATGTGCATGCATTTAATCTAGCTAGTTGGCTAAATGGCTAGTAAATAGGTGGACTCAAGTGCCATGCAAATTACTTCATGTGACGACAGGAAGCTAGTATTTATATACAAAGATTTCTTTGCACCATCCATACTTGATATTACAAATGGCTGCTCAAACCGAAATGTATATTTGTAGCTTCAGCATACAATTACTAGAGATAAGGGAAAAGAGCAGAGCCTTTTTGTAGGTAGGCAAGGTAAAAACTCTATATTGCACACAAACCCTTTGGGCGTTTCCACCCACATTGGAATAAATGCAGGATACGACCTCACTGAAATTCATATCCCACATCAGAATGAACACGGGATATGATCTTGTTGAAAGCCATATACCTTACGTGAACTACACATCTGTTACATCTGGGAGGGAATGAGAAAAGCAGTAACGGCTCAGCAGGGGGTCACTGAAATGACATCACTAAAAGCAGGATGCAAGTCCCTCCTGGGCCGGCTTCTCCTTAGGCTTGCCGTCCACTCACTGGACAGGGACAGGAAGTGGCCCAGGAAGGAGCTGGCAGCCCCGTTTGCCCGTCAGCCATCTGTTTCCGCCATTGAAAAAAATTAAACCGCTGTCAAGCACCCTCAGCTCCGTCCCCACCCCTCTTGTCTTTCTCTCTCAAATGCTGTCTGTTCTTTCCTTCCGTTCCGGTTCCCACCTCTTCATCCTCAGCCCTCCACCCTGCTCTCCTGCGCCTCCCCGCCCTCAGCCCCCTCAACACCCCCCTCTGCTCCTGCCCCTACTGTAAACTGTTTACGCACAATGCCGGCCGTCGTCACGGCGACGGGCCCGGTCCGAGCGAGCCGCAGGTGTTGCTGTTTGGATTGAGCAGTCCCTGGTTTTTAAATTCCGCCGCTTTGGGTTCCTCACTTATTTATCTATTTATTTCAGATGGCAAGCCACCCAGACAGCTTTACATGAATGGAGGGATTTGTTTCCTGTTATTTCTGTCCCACCCCCACCTTCCACTGCCCCATCCCCACCAACCCCCCCCCCCCCCGCTCCCAGGTGTCTGAGGAGAACAGTTATTTTATAGCCTGTAAATTCACTGCAGATAAGCTGCCTGTGAGATTAAGTGAATTGCAGGGCTGGCTCTTGTGCATTTGTTGTGGGAACAAACAGCACTAGTGCTGTGGTTAAAGGGGGTTGAAGTCCAGAGCGTCACAGGCTACAAATGCAAGCAAAGTTGTGCCAGCTCATCTGCGACCGCAGGTCTAAGGATTGCAATATTTAGAAGCAGATGGTCACCAAATCTGTCCCATGTTGTAAACCCAAAACCTTGAGTCTGATTGGAGCCCTCTCGTTAGTGCCCTTGAGTTGCTGAACACTATACAAACATCAGCATGCATGACAGATACTACTGTCGCACCTACTGCAGGTGGTGCTGTTAGTGTGACCAGCGCTGCTCCACCTGCCATCTGTCTGCCTATGACACTTTAAGGCATTCTAGGTAAAAATGACTCAAGGTGAATAGTCAAATAATCCATCAAACCCCTGCATCTATAGCTTTGACACTTTGTCTGTCTCGAAAGGTAGATCTAACTAAAGCTTGAAAACATCATGTCAAACAGCATCGGCAATTTGCCATCACCCTGTGGACAAAGAGCTTCTCAGGAGACTCAGAGGCAGACATTAGCTGCTGAAAGGAACCACGGACAGGGTAGGAAGAGAATTCCTGCCTGCTTTCAGCCTGACCACTGTTTTGGTTGACTGCATACCAAAGTTGTATACAGTGTCATCATTCAGCTTCCACTATTTGTAGCATGATGTTGCTCTTTGTGAAGTCCAGGAATGGTTCAGCTGAGGGTGATCTCAAACAATGGATGTTTTTTTTAAAAAAAGCTGAAGTAACTACTTTCAAATCTGTAGTTACCTTATGATTAAAAGGAAGGGAAAGGCAAAGTCCTTTAACTTCTTTACCTTTGACGGTTGGCAGGGTGTGGCGAGTCAAGTTTGCACCGGAACTGTGGAGCCGTCGTCAGGCCAACCAGTAAGTGTGTACAGTAAGAGAGAACAGAAAATACTGGCCATCATGCTTGTGAATTAAAGGGCAATCTGTTATTCCAATGTTCCATAAAGGCCATTAATAAAAAACTCTTCTGAGATGGCTGAGGAGAGCTTTCTGTGATGGGGACCAGACGTCCCAACAATGACTGCTTCATCCCAACAGACTCGCTCCAACCTATACTCTCATCCAAGGGCTTAAATATGAAGTGTGGAACCAAAATGGTTTTGGGTGGGTCCATGAGAAAATAAAACCTAGGGAAAAAGTTTGTTTGGACGTACCGAGCATTTATAAATCTGGAAGGGCCATTGACTTGATCCGGGCTTGGCATGTCCAGTTGGGGTAAATTCCGAAAACCTACTCAAGGCATTTCCCAAACTTAATGAATAACTATGGACAATTTTAAGACAACTGCTCTAGGTGCCCTCTAAAAAAGAATATATTTTTAAAATAAACTACGTTTCCCTCCAAACATTAAACATATTTCAGTCTGAACATTATCTGTGTGTTAAAATGTAATCAGGTGAGTCAGATCTACAATGATTCCAAATTTTTAATCAAAATGGCAGAATGCAAAAACATCAGCCCTTCTGATCAATCCCAGAACACCCTGACATAATTGTCAATGAGACTGAACAGGAAGTGTTGATTGAAGAAGACCCAATAAGGTTACAGTACATTCCCAGCTGTTCCTCAGTGGTCTGGTGGCCACTTCATCACTGATCACTATTGCTCACTATCTGAATGGTCGGGGCACAGTAAACTTCTGGACGAAAGATGGTGGCCCATCTCACAGGAAAAGCACCCCCACCATCACAAAGCAACTGGAGACGCTGAGAACTGAAACAGCCCTGAATAGCAGTGCTGTACGTGCCGAGCATGTCTCCTCCGCCCAGTCCTCTAACCCCAACACATACACTCATTTATAAAATTATTGTCATGAAAACAAGGACAAACACTAACAACCCCCCCCCCCCCCGTCAGCTGCCATCACCACCCCGCCACCTCCCACCACCATTCACCAGCCTGCAACAACCTTGTTTTCAACATTTGCACTGATGATATCACCGGAATGTGTTCAGGAGGAGGGTGAGGGTGGGTGTGTGTGTGTGTGTGTGTGTGTGTTTGTGTGTGTGTGTGAGTGAGTGAGTGAGTGAGTGAGTGAGAGAGTGAGAGAGAGAGAGACAGACAGGGGTGGGGGGGTAGTTTTATCATTCGGAGCAGAGGAGGAAACATCCTCCTCTTTGAATCTTTTGCAGAGAATGTGCTGGAAGCTCTTCGGTAAACAGTGCCTTCAAAAGAAACACATCGTTTCTCATTGTCTGGTCATGTGGGGGGGTTTGGATGAGTTGACCCCAAACATGCCCCCCACCCCCCAACCCAACCACCATCTCCCTTTCTTCCCCTTCTGTTTCAGGACCAGTTAACTCAGTAGAATGGAATCTTATCTCTGCAAAAATGCACTTTGGAATTCTTGTTAATACAGGGCCAGCTTGTGTTAGTGTATGAGTTTGTCCTGTTATCCCTCTCTCTCTCTCACTCCCTCTCTCTCTCCCCCCTCTCACACTCTCACCTCTCCCCCACGCTCCCCCGTCTCTGCCTCTTATGGTCGACCACAGAGCAGCCAGATGTGTCTGAGATAGGAGACCCTCCCTTCCTCTCTGCAGCATGGTTCCTGGGAGACAGGAAGATGCAGTGCAGAGGTTGACACCATAACCAGGAACAATCTGACTGAATTAAGGAATTAAGATCCCCCAATGTGCTCCAGTGCAGCTGTGAGGCAACCTGGGGTACTTTAAAATGCCTCTCAGTTTGTGGTTTGTGGTATCTATACACACGGGGGTGAGACCCATCTGAGGTGCTGCAAAAGGGAGATAAAGTCTGCCTGGCACAGTATAGTTTTCCAAAGGAGGGAAAGATAATCATTTAGTCACAGAAGCAGATTAACAGCTCCACATGAAATAAAAAGAATAAACCTTTAACAGCATAGACAGCCAGGCATTTTATGAACAGGCGTTAGGTATAGTGATACAGACCGTTTCCAGTGAAGAGGTTGAGAAAGCTTGCATTTAGTGGTGCTTGGTAGGCACAAAACAGAGAAGATGCGGGCATCCTGTGTTAGTAAAATGTGTCCTGAGTCTGCTCGTTCTAGATCTGACTATCCACCTCGGTTTATCAGATGAGGCCAACACTAAACCTACGGTCTTGCCACCTACCTGTAATACATAATACACAATTTTATTGTGAGCAAGAGATGACAGAGATGTCGTCAAAGAAGATGAACATCTGATGTTTGATGTTTATTTGTTCAAGTCTCCATTTGCCAAATTGCAAAGTTCAGGGTTAGATAATTATTACATATTGCTTCAGGAAAGCAAAGGCAGCCATGACGGGCTTCAGAAATGGCACGTGTATCTGTGGCTAAATGAGGTGAACATCACTTCTAGCTTCACTTGGACAGCACTCAAGTGGCAGGAATTTTGGGGGATCACTGCAATGAATGGAAGAAATTGCGTTTGTTTGGAAAAAGTAACACTGGCATTTACTGTTTTTCTAGCCAAAGTTAGGGACAAATGTAGGTTCAATCCATGGGTCTGTGTATTTGAATTGTGACCCGAGATGTCTGTTCCAGTGTATGGGAAACATTGAGGCAGTGAGTGTCTGTTTTTCCCTCCAAATCCCTTCTCTTGTTCTCTATGTGAGAGGACAGGGACCTGCTATTCGGGGCCAAAATGGACTTTCCCAGCTGACATATAATGCCCTTACATTGTTCCCGTGATGTTGCAGTGAAGGGGCTACATTTCAGTGACAGTATTGTAATGTGGTGTGACAGTTCGGGGGCCTCCTGTGTGTTGTGGCTCTTACCTGGTTTAATGCCGTTGAACTTATCTCTGTCACACCAGAGGCCAAGTGGTTGGGTGAACAGCCCTGTTGCTCCTGCTGTATCCCCCACAGCACTTTCAGTTAACTACTGTTTGATCCCTTCATCCCAGGTCGTCCAAGATTCAAGAAGTTGGAACCTTAAGGTCAACACTTCAGCTCTGTTACCACTACACCACACTGTTGTCCTCTTCTAAGTAGTGAGACACGCGGTGGGTTTGATGCAGAGGAGAGCGTAGGGCGGTCTTGTAGTACCACATAAGGTCGTAGCGAGGAGACAAAGGCAGAAGAGCATTCATTCATCCCTTTGTGAATGGAGAACGGAGGCTATGTGCGTGCCTTTGGGGGGGGTGGGGGGGGGGGGCACAAGCAATTGTCCAGATGCAATCTAATCCGTCAGATGATGCATCGAAACAGACACTCTCTCATGGCGGTGCCGGAGGCATACCAAATTGGCAGACGTCATTGGAAGGACAACTGCACCTTGCTCACGTACATCCTTGGAGGATTCTACCTCGCGTCACATGGTACGTGGTCTAACAGCTTCAGCACTGCCTGCATCTATGCTTTTGCCTTCTACTTAGCTCTGTAGGCACATACACTTGGACTAATGACATAGGCATGAAATTACTTTTGTATGTATGTGTCTCTTACGACGCTGTCGAATGTGTCCTACAATAACGCATGCTGCAACAAAGCTAATGATTAACTATGAAATGGTAGGAAGACTGGGGCTCTTCCCTGTCATGCCTCAGCCCTGTGCTTTGTCCGTTAGCCAAGCCAGAGCAAACCTTATCTCAAGAAGTGTGCGTGTGTATGTGTGTGTGTGTGTGTGTGTGTGTGTGCGTGCGTGTATGGGCCTGCCTCAGTGACATCACTATCAGGGAGGATCCAAACTGACAGGAAAGTCAATTAAAGCTAAACTGATTTTACCAGCTGGGTCTTCAGCACAGCATGAGAGAGAGGGAGAGGGAGAGAGAGAGAGAGAGAGAGAGAGAGAGAAGAAAAAGGGGGAGGAAAGGAAAAAGAAAGGGTGAGAGACAGGGAACGAGAGAGGCAGAGAGAGCGAGCAGAAGGCTTTTTACCAGTGAGAAAAAGTTGAACCTCATCAGTTTCTTCTTCCTCTGACTGTATCTGCTCCGTAGTCAGGCAGTGAGGCAGAGGTGTGAGGCGCAGCGAGGGAGCTGGTCGCAGAGATCAGGGAAGGGAAGCTGCCGGATTTTTTTATGGGCAGGCTGAACTGACAACAGGATGAGGGGGTGAGAGAGGAGCCTAGCGCCGGGACACAGAGAGGGGAAGGGTGTCTTCATCCTCGCTGCATGCCTATTCTAGCAGGGCTGGGAGAGGCAAAAGCTGACCTGACAGTGAAAAAGAAATAGAGAAGGGGGGGGGACATTTCCTTCTACGGTACCCACGCGGCCCAAGGGTCCATAACGCTGGAGCGCAAGAACAAACCATGGACTCTGCACATCTCCCACTCCTCCTGGACGTGAGTATTTCACACACACTTTACAAACATTCTCTCTCTCTCTCTCTCTCTCTCTCTCTTTCTCTCTCTCTCTCTCTCTCTCACACAGACACACACACACACACACACACACACACACCTTCCCAGCTGAAGCTTGCAGCCGGGGCTGTGCTGCTTACACTATCAGCTGGATATACACATGCAAATTGGCACCCCTCCACTTGGCTTTTATCATACAAGGACAGGTTGACGAGACCACACCTGCAGCCTGCCCACCTGGAGCACAGGTGATTGTGGTCTTACTCAAGTCATAATGTGATTTCTGAAATGTAAAGGTTGCTCAATATACGCGTGTGGGATTTGTGTACATAAGGTTAAACATTTGGCAGCTGTTGTTATTGTACAAAGTGATACTCTCTGATATCACAGGGTAGCTCAATACACTGCAGTGACAGAACAGGTAGTGCCTGTTGAATGGCTGGTGTCTGAGGTCAGGTGGCATGTTTGACCATGACCATCCGTTGTGGAGTTATTCATCATGATTTGAACAAACTTCCCCCTCCCGACTTATTGAGAGTGAAATTTTAAATGAGCAAAGTGCAGAAGCAAGATGTCAAAATAGGCACGTATTTATCTGTGCAAACATATTTTAAGAAGAGGCAAATGCAAAAGTCTCACAACTTTATTGGGGCATGGAGTGGCGTGGGCACATATGCATGGAAGGGCATGGAAAGAGGAGTGACTGGTCGTGACCATAATCACTGTCAGAGGGACAAGTCAGGGTCAGTGGCGTGGGCAGCGGTTGGAGCAGCGACGCAGCAGTGGAACACCCACAGCGTCGTGTCTGGGCCACTGTGCTCCTCTCTGGGACACCCCTGGCGTGTACTGGCTGCAGCACTGGCGGAACGCTCCGCACCGTTGTTGAGGTCACTGCTGTTTGTGTGTGTGTGTTGGTCTGTCTGTGTGTGTGTGTGTGTTTGTGATTGTGAGTACGTGAGCGCCCTGGCTGTGTAGGTATGCATGCACAGCATCTTGCCCATGTGTGTGCGCATGGGTCTTTTTGTATTGGTACGCGAAGCACATCGGAACATGAGCGTGTATTTGTGTACTTCTGTGAAGGTATTCAGTCACACCATTTTAGCTTATGTGTGTGCATGTGTGTATGGGTATGTGAGCATGCCATCACACATGTGCAAATATGTGCATGCATGTGTGGGAAAATGTATGTGAGTGTTTGTAGTTTCCCACTATATGTGGTTTGCACTGTACATTTGGAGTGAACAGGGGCTTGTGTTCAGGACTGAAGTTATCATAAAGAATTGTAGAAGCCTGTAGCCAGTGGGTTGGACTGCCCCTGTTATTAACCTCTTAGTCACAGAGCTGCTCTAATACACTGTAATGAAAACACTCTGTGGGTTACCTAGATTATTATTCTAATGATTTCATCTCTCATGCACTGGAAAACATATCCCGAAATTTAGCCATTCTTTTGACTTAATGTACAGCACAGATTAAGCATCATTTAAGAAGGGTGAGAGCATTAATAATGATTAAATAGACATCTGTAAGAATGTAGTCTTTGAGAACTCAACTCACTGTGATGCAGAGAATGGCCTTTCAGATATCCATAAGAGAAATATTACATATTGCGTGACTATTGGTTGTGACATTACTGTCATCTTATGTGGAGAGAACCGTTAAAGGCCATTCTGGAAATCATATCAGATTTTTTTTTGTCAACACTACTACTAGTTCTGATGGCAATTGCTCCCATTCATAAATATGCACAATATGTAGGCACAAGAGGTGATCATCTCACAGGTTGACATATTACGTAGAACTGGAGGGGGAGACGTGAGGTGTGATAATCACCTAATCACTTAATCACATAATCAAAGGAGTGGATATCAATGGAGGGTGAGACAGCTTTCAAACAGCCCTCTCCAGGTAGACCCATCATGTAAGGAACTGAGAAGCAGGCAGGAGTTCTGGGGTTCAGACACAGAACAAGAAAGAGAGAGATTTGGAGAGAGAGAATGAGAGAGATAGAGCGAGAAAGAATCTGAGAAAGGAACATGGGTGAGAACAACAGGAAGAAAGAGGGGGGAACTGTGGGTAACGCCTGAAAAAGAGGCAAAGGATAAATCAGCCCGGTGGGGCGACTCACCAGACCTTTTTCCCCCCTGTCTGGGCACTGCCGTGCTCTTCCACAAAAACACCATTCATTACAGGCAGAGAGAAATGCTTTCCAACCAGGGACATCCCCACTTCGGATAGTGTGTGTGCATCATGTGAGTGTGCGTGTATTTGTGTTTATGCACATTTGCTGTTGACTAGTAATCACGGTCCATGGCAGGTAACCGGCGGACCACATCACTTGATTGTTCCAATGACAGCCCGTGTCTGTTTAAACAGGCGTGCTCATTTGCATTGGCTGTGCCAGCGAGGGTCAGACCCCCGTCTGTGGAGGGGGAGGGCAGTGGGGGGGGCAGACAGGACCTAATAATGTTGAAAGCAGCTCAGCTCACTTAATCAGTTCCCCCGAGGAGGAGCGGAAGACATCGCGGGAAAGCAATCGCGGGCTGAACGGATGAATGGATGACGTGACGTTGGGGGGGTCCGGGGGAGACAGACACAATAGCCACTGAAGGAGCCAAATTAAGTTTAGGGTTGTTTTTCTTTTTAAGTCAAGTATATTAGAGGGATAGGCATAGGACAAAGACAGAGTAGAGGGGGAGTGTCCTCTGTGTGCCCCCTGTCTCCACCCCCCCTCCCACCCCCCCCCCCCACACAAACTGAACTTCAATAAGGTCATAACACTGTTGGTGAGCAGGGAGGTGGGGGCTTAATCTAGTTTATGACCGGAAACAGCGGGAGGGAGTCAGCTGCCTGCTTCTCTGATTGTCCTCCTCTGGCTTGGCTCAGGTGGGCAGGGCAGTGAAAGTTAATGCATTCGGTATTCGACGGCATCACTCTCTGCTACAGAGCTGCCCCTCCCCCAGGAGAGCACTCGAGTCTGTGTGTCCGGCTGTGATGATGCAGCCGTAGCTGTTGCCGTTCTCCCGTGGCCAGATCCTGCCAACCCACAGAGCGCCGTTACCGCAGCGTTAGCACACCAGCCGGGAGAAACGGTGCATTCACATGAATCGGTTTGCCTTCAGTGTTGTGTTTCAAGAGGTAGAATATAAATAAAGTTATTGTTACACGCTGAGATATCAGGTGGCAAGCAGTCCCTGCCGTCTAAACGGGAGATCTGAGTCTGTCAGAGAGTGCGGGGAATCGGAGAAAAGACCCAGTGACTACAACTTTGAATGACAGAAGAAACATCAGACAGAACGATGGGTGCTTTCAGGCAGCGTGATCGGTCCTGCACCGACAGGCGATATGAAAGCACCAGGGACATATTGCCCGAAAAGTATTAACCCACACAAATTTTTAGGCCTGGAACCAGAATTCCTGAAAGGAGAACCAGAATCATTGCACAGCTCCTCATTTATTCTCCTTACTTCATTCCCCGCAGCATATCTGCCTCAGGTCAGGTGAACCCAGGATATGGACTTTGTGTATTTGTGGAGGTGTGTGATTGTCTTCCTTTTAAAGACCTGATGGAAACATTCTCATTTAGAGCCAACAGACGTTGTGTGCAGACCTCACTTTTGCTCTTTTTGCTGTTTGTCTTGGCAGACAGTGAAACAAGTGAAAACTGCATAGAACGTCATGTTACACAGTAGCCAGAAAGCCAGCAAGTGAGCAACATTACTGGTCATGGAGAGCTCATGAGCAAGAAAACAGACGCGCTAGAGTCAATTATTACCCCTGCTTAGATGTTGGCTGTGTATTTCTACGGGATTCATGGCAGATTTTGTATTTTGAGTTTAATCTTTTGTGTGCGTGTGGCCAGTCTATTTGTATGTGGTTGTTGGGATGCAGTCACCATGGGCCCTTCGGCCCCACAGATCGGAGGTCATTTTCAATAAGCCCGACCTAATGCCTCCCTCTGTGTCATCTTCCCCCTTCCCTCCACAGACACACAATGCTCCCTGCTAACCTTCTGGTCCTGATGGTCCTGCTGCTACCTCAGGCCCTGTCGGGCCACCAGGAGGGTCCCGCCCCCTCAGAGAGCAGCCCGTCGCCCCTGCTACAGCCCGGCCTGGCCCAGTCCATCCAGAACCTCCTGCTGACACGGCTGGGCCTGCGGTCCCGCCCGGCTCCCCGGCCCGGCACTCCTGTTCCTCAGTACCTGCTGGACCTGTATCGCTTCCACACGCAGCAGTACCACCTGGTGCAGGACCCCCAGTTCTCTTTCCCTGAGCACCATGTTCAGGGGGCCAACACTGTGCGAAGCTTTCACCACCAGGGTAAGAAGCACACACACATCCAGGGGTTGTGAAGTTAACCTTGAACTCTCATCGCCCATATGTCTACAAAGACATAATTATTATTATTATTATTATTATTATTGTTATTAATAATAATAATAATAATTGTGTACTTTATTGATCCCCCATGGAGAAATTCGTCCTCTGCATTTAACCCATCCTACACACCGTGAGCAGTGAGCACACACACACCAGGAGCCCACCAGGAGCATGCACACACATACAAGGAGCAGCTTTAAACTTGGTTGCTCGTTATTTGCTTGAAATTCTGTTTTAGTCTGTTTTTTTTTTTTATTTGGATTTTTTTGAATGTTATTTATCTACTTTTCTGTTCATTTGTTCCTTGTTTATCTTTACTCCTCCCTGCCTGATTTGTGTGCTTGTTTGTTTTAGTTATGCACTTATTGCTCTGCTTGTATGCATTTACTAGAAAGTGCTTTGAGCAACCATGCTTGAAAACCACTTTGTGAATAAACGTTTATTGCTATTAAATCAATTACAGTGGCATTTTGGTATCACTGGCCAGGTAGTTGCTACCACACTTCAACCCTCAAAGGAATAAACGGTGTGTGGGGCTTTCATCCAATCTGGCCCGTAGCATTTGTTGTCATGACAGCAAGCACTGGAGGCAAAAGACAATTGGACGCTGACCTTATATCAGTCAAAAACTGTGTGTCTGACTTTGTGGTGTGTTCTGGGTAAGTTGCTGGTTTCTGGCTGCTTGAAAACAGCCTCGATTGAAGAAGTTGATGTGAATAGTGTTGTATTTTCTGCCATGCTTCTTAAGTGCCTTCATCATAAGACTTGGAGAGCAGAACAGGTGCTTTTGTACAGGGCAATATTTGATCAAGTGAGCCAAGTTTTTACAGTATATATCATCCTTGTAAGGGCCGCTGTTTTGTTGAGTGCTGTGTACTGTGCCGCTAACCAAACACTTTCCCTGAGGTTCATTTTGATACATAACATTTTCCAGAAAACTTTTAAGCTCAAACTTAAATGATTAGATAGGTCATTCAGAGAACAGCCTTTGAAAGGGGTGCAAATTAATAGCTTTCTTATTACCCTTTTAGTGTTTGTTGTGGTCTCAGCAAATGATCCACTGTTCCCTTCTCTTTCAGACATGGACAGCCCCTCACTCCTCCCACTGAGTCAGGCAGGCGGGACGGACCGAGTCCTCATCACCTTCAATGTGTCCTCCATCCCTCGGGATGAGCGCGTGACGTCAGCAGAGCTCCGTGTCCTGCGTGGAGGGGCTGCTCAGGGGGTTCACAGGGTCGAGCTGTACCTTTCTGACAGTCACAGTGACGCGACACCGTTGCTGCTGGAGTCCCGGATTATCGAGCCAGGCAACGACAGCGTTGACTCCTGGGAGAGCTTCAGCCTGACCTCTGAACTCTTTGAGAGGCCCACCGGCAAGGCGGGTCATCTGGGGTTCGTGCTGGAGGTGACCTCCCTGAACGTCACTCCCTCCGGCGGACAGCAGGGGGAGCGCCTGAGAACGCGTCGGTCCGCTGGGCAGAGGGAGCCCGGCTGGGCACGAGAGAGACCCCTGCTGGTGACGTACAGCCACGATGGGCGCGGTCAGCCGCTGGTGGCACCCAAAGGCCGTCCAGAGAGGGGTTTCCTGAAGGATGCGCTGAGGAAGCAGAGGAGGGGAAGCGAGGGAAGGGACGCGGGACGGAGGGGCCGCTCTGACAGGAGGGTGAAGCGCAATGGAGGGCGTGCGGCTAAGCTGAAGAGGCTCTCCCGGGCCCGCTGCCGGCGCCACCCGCTCTATGTGGACTTCAACGACGTGGGCTGGAACAAGTGGATCGTGGCGCCCAGCGGCTACCACGCCTTCTTCTGCCTGGGCGAGTGCCGCTTCCCCCTGGCCGACCACATGAACTCCTCCAGCCACGCCATGGTGCAAACGCTGGTCAACTCTGTCAATGGGGCGGTGCCCCGGGCCTGCTGCGTGCCCACCGCCCTCAGCCCCATCGCTATGCTCTACCTGGACCAGCACGACCGCGTGGTCCTCAAGAACTACCAGGACATGGTGGTGGAGGGCTGCGGCTGCCGGTAGCAACGAGCGGGAGAGGAGTCAGGACGCTCTCTCTGTCCGTCAAAATCACGAGCATCTTTCCCACAATGCCCCAGACGTGACCGTGCATGACCCTTCCCCGCATTCTGCAAATTCTGATAACATGACCCACCCAGAAACAGGGTCGCTGTAGTCACTTTAGTGACCGTGCTACTTAATGGTAACCTGTCTTGCTGTGCGTGTTCTCGTGTGCTCGTACTTCCTTGTGTCGTATGCTTTGTTAACTACCATCCCTTATCGCATTCTGCAGCCACACATGGCTACTTCACCTTAAGGAAATAAATTTCAAAAGTTCAGCAATGGACAGGACCCAACAAACTATTCCATTCTGATGGGTTTCCCAGCGGGATTTATCATACCAGCTTGAGCATCGTCACGTAATGCATCTTTCACTGTGTTTCCCGCATTTTCAGATAATGGCGAAATTCTCCACAGATGACTGGCGGGACTCTAATGGGAGCTAATCCGGCAGTTAAAGACTGTCTGCAGAAAGCTATCAATCACAATGTATTTAAAACAATGTTAATAATATTGAAGGATAATGATATAGTTTGAATGTGTTATTATTTAAAGAGATGTTTATATCAATTTCTTTTCTGCTGAGACAAAGAATATTCAAAAAAGCTTTAAGAACACAATGAAGTGAATGTTCTTTGAATAAATATTATTTAAATGTAAACAGGTATGGATTATCAAACAAGGAGGAACACTTAATATTAACACTCAACAAGGCCCCAGCCACAATGATCTGATCAGCTCTACCAGAGTTAGAACTTTGACTCGACTCCATGACCACATGGTACTGATTGCACGTCACAACCTGACTGATGGATTTTCTATGTGTTTTTGAGTGCCACATTAGTTTACTGGTGTGTCACTGTCAGAATGTGGTCAAATTTTGGAGTTCAGCTAATAATTTAATTTGATATGATATGATACTGTTTGATCAGGGTTATGATGTAATTTAATCTGGGTTGACATAGCTGTATATGAATATGACTCTTAATGATGCAATTAGAATTATACCAGATGATGTAGGGCTCCTGGCCTTCTATGACTGATCTAATTCTTGTAACTCTGGTGGACTCTATGCTAGCATATATATGCTGGAACCTCAGACTATGTGCCAAGTGTCTGCTTTCTTCAAACAACCGCTAAAGTAAAGTTCTGTACTCAATGCCTTGTCACATGAATGTACAAGATATCCTCTTTATGAGTGGAACACATTTTTGTCTGTGTGATGGCTGTTCTTCCAAATGGCTGCATTTATCCAATCAGTCTGTAAACAATGGTGCACAGTGTGACATTGCTTAAAAACATGCCGGTATAATGTAATAAAGACAAACCAGAGAACAAACACTGCAAATATCATCTCATCATTTTTTAAAATAATCACTTGATGGTATGTTTCTTTTTGCTATCTGTGAGACCCATCCTCGTCTGAGGCAGGCTGAAGCCATAGGGTGGAGCAGAGGTTACATGAATGCTCCTCCAATTGGTTGCCATTCCTGTCTGTCTTTGTATGGTGAACACACGTGTGAGCCTGACTGACCAATAGACCTACAGCATCCATGTTTGTGAAATGATGTCAGATGAAGTCCTGGGTGCCGCTGCTTTCAGCACTGATGAAAAATTTTACTCAGAGGCCTACTTACTGAAATCACCCCTGGAAGACAAGGGACAGGGGGGACATTGTGGTTTTACAGTAGCTGAGTTTACTACTGAGCCACTGTAGCTCTGTATAATTACATTAAAACTTGCACCTGGATTTTTCACTCATTCCTCAGTCTTAATCCATCTCCTGGCCTGCAAAACACATTTCCCTTATAGCAGTCAATCTGTCATTCGTCTGCAGTTCCCTTTAACATTCATCATCCACTTGAGCATAACACCATCTCAGCTATTCTTGCTGTCTGTGCTTGTCCAGGGTCGGGTCCCGGATCTCGCCTTCTCCTTAGCGGGATTGGCCCCCTTTCTTCCCCTGCCAGACACTTCCCCTGCTGCAGAGCAAAGCGCTGAGAGGTTTAGAGGTTGAGAAGTGTGACGCCAGCGGCCTGTTTTCAGTCGGAACCTCCATGTCTTCGACCCAACACAGTCCAGAGCCCCTATGGAGTACCGCAGCTGCAGCTGGAGCAGCGGAGAACCACACATGCAGCTCGCTCCACGCTAGTCATCATCCACTGGCTGCTGCCTGGGTCTGCCATGTGTGAGGAGCGTGTTTGTGTGCATGTACATGTGCGCGCGCGTGTGTGTGTGTGTGTGTGTGTGTGTGTGTGTGTGTGCGTTGATGTGTGCATTTGTGTGTGTGCGTACGTGAGTGTGTATGCTCATCTGAGTGTATATTTGTGTGCATGTCCTTCCCTCTGACGAGCAGCATGGTGAGAGGGACAGATCATCAGGTGAAATGCATTCAGAATGAGTCACACAGCAGCAGGGAAACAACCTTTGGCCCTGTGGGGGCCTGACTATCTCCCTCTCTCTCTGTTCCCACACAGATGTTGGATTACAGCTGTCTGTTGGGTATCAGGTGGGTGGAGTGAATGGGGACAGAACAGGAGGGGAGGGTTTTGGGGGAGGGTGGAGGACAGGATATGACAAGGCTTATCTTGTGAACTGCGCAGATTAGACTGTGCTGGATGAGAGTGGCACAGGACCTGGTTATCTCATAAAACATCTGAATGGGCCTCTTTTAAAAACATATATAATCTTAAAACCAGGTGCAGGGCTTTATTTACGATCACTTGATAGGCAATGGTGCAAGATCACATTGAAAAACAGATACACTCAGGGATGGAAAACTCAAGACATATAAAATATAAGATGGGGTGATGAGCCCTGTGACATGGTACAAAAGCTGTCTGATGGCTCTTGGAGATTGAAACCAGGCCAGTGTGTTATGCTGCTGACTTTTGACCTGGTATGTTCACCACATCAGTCAGTCAACCTTAAATATATAGCTTTCCAAAGCACAAAAACACAAAAGAAATTGCTGAAATAAAACAAAGTATCTTTTGAATAACTTTGTCTATTCACTTACATTTCCTGATATATGTTACATATCAGATACATACATCTGCATTGGTCAGTTTATTCATAATTGATGGTTATGTGTCAGGTTGAATCCCACAGAGTCTGTTTATGTATATTGAAACAAGCACCTTGCCTAGCAATATTTTTGACTGATCAAAACTGATCAAAAATAAATCACATTAGTTCTCCTGGAAATACATGCTATTCGTGGACAATTACAATGTTTACGGTTGTAAAGAAAGAGAACCACTATTCTCTGGCACCCCACTGTGTTCCAGAACATTGGTGGCACATAACCCAAGGCAATCCAGGCCTGATGATGTCAGTGATATTCCTTGGAGTTTTGGATGAGATTCAGTCGTGGGACTGATGACAAAAGGAATCACAGACAGCGCCCTCACTGGCCAGTCATTCAGTTTACTGAAAATCCTGCCTCTGCAACTGTTGAAGTAAAACATGTTCTGATTTGCTGCCTGATTATGAATACTCACCAAGGATCACAGTCAAAGACAGAACATGCAAGGCAAGTACAGCAATGCAGACAGCACCAGAAGCTTCTCTTATTAACCAGAACCTCCCAGACAGGACAGGAAGGATGGACTTACAGCCTTCCCTTTTAATGCTCTCTGAAGGAACTACTGCCTTAGTCCTGGATATGTGTCTGTCACAAAACATGTCAAGAGACAGATGTTGACTGGAGCTATCCTTCAGTAAACATACTTCAGCTGCTGTTAAAGCTGGTTGGTAGGGAGTGGATATGTCATGACAAACAAATGATGAAGGTCTTAGAGTCTCATAGTGCTCCACTCAAATGAATGGCCAAAGCTGGATACCTGCTGAGAACGAGAAAGTGAGACACCATCCAAACACAGGATTCTGGAGGGACAGATCCCACGCCTACGGATGGTATTGGTGTTTCCAAACACAGCTTAATACGAGTGTGTGCATGCATCTAGGCAGCGTCAGCGTTGGTTTTGTGGATAGCTGGTGGTCTCAGTATCGCGCCATTTCTCTGCTTCCTTCTGTGCAGGCTCCTGGAAGCCCCATCCATCCCCCTCCCCTCCCTTTCTCCAGTGTGGTGCGCAGGCTGGATAAAGACTTAATGCTACGCTCGAACCTTCTGCTGGTCCCAGGGAGGCCATGGCGCAGTCATTCCTCGCAGCCTGGGATGAAAAATGATGTTTGTACAGGTGTCTAGCAATGCTGACACCCTCCCAGCTCGGCTGGAAACTGCATCGGTTTCTCCCTTTTCTCCTCCTTCTCTCTCTCTTTTGCTGCCTCCCTTTTTCCTTCCTCTCCAGTCACATCCTAAATGAAAATGTTTACCAAGGCAGACGATTGAAAGAATAATACACAAGGGGAGGAGTTTCAAGCAAGGAGCCAATGTCTTTAGCGCATACATTGTTAATGAGACCGGTGGTGCACTGGGGGACAGGGGAGCGCTTGGCTGTGAAAACCCAGGTTTACTGCTGCCCTGCTGGAGACACGGCTCTCTTGCGTCCTTACATTTTTCAGAGGATTGCAATAAAGGAGTCACCAGGTCAGGCTTCAAGGGCTGAGCCTCTTTACCCACTGGAATTCCACCGTTTGTCTTGATTTCCCTGTCCCCCTGGACAAAAAAAAAACCTTAATAACAAACAAAAGAGGGAATGAGCAAACACGTTTACAAAAATGAAAAAAGGGCCTATTAAGCCTGGGTGAGAAGGAGAGAGGGAAAGCTGGGACAGCTGCCGGGCTGTTTATGCTGCAGATGTCACTTTTCTCCAGATGTTGCCGAGCCCATAGCAGGAGAGGGGAGGGGGGGCGCGCTGCAAGGAGGGAATTATAGCACAGCGTATTTCATGGTTTTTACATCCAACCTCCCAGGCATGGCCTGAGGATCCCTCACCTTCACAAACCAACTGAAACACAACAGCCAATCACAGCAGCAAGCAGCAGCTCGGTGCGCTCAAATGCTACTAATTGCAAGACCAAATTCCACTCCGGAGCATGGCAATCAGCAGATAAGATCTGAGAGCCCTGGTTACAACACATCGACCATGTAGGCTAAGCCACAGTCTACTGCAACGGCTAAGCCACTTGTTAGGTATCCATAATGAAGTGATACGGTCGCCTTACTTGTTGCTTTCCACGTGCCTTTCAGATTGCTCCAGCCCTTTTTCAAATTCGGACCTGTGCCACAGTCCTCCTGTAAGACACAGGATATAACCACAAGGTTAGTTTCCGCTGTTAGACTAAGTACAGGGAGCTATTCCTGTGCACGAACATCATTCCCAGTCCCAGTGAGCCATCTCCATATTTCAGTATGGCTTCTGTATTACACAGACCACCCTTGCTCTGGAGAGAAAGTGAAACCAGTCAAAGAATATATTTTTTCCACAAACAGAGCAATTTGATCCCCTTTCGTCTTTTATTTTGACTATAACTGTTACATTTTGATTGTCAGAGCTTGGGCACAGGAGAAATAAATAAGCACAGAATGAATAAAACAACTTCATGAAATAAAATAAAGAGTTCATTGAATCTGATGAATGGTCACCAGGGGGGACATTATATAAAAAAAAAAAAATCAACCCCCAAAACTCATTCCGCTTTTTGGCTATTCTCTTTGTTTTTGTTTTTTTCAGGCAGAGTAAAGTCATTGCATTCGCACATGTGCCCCTTTCTACCGAAAACACAACCGACTACGGGTGTGTGAGTACTCAGCCAGCGGTTACTCTGCGGAGTACATGGCGCTCCTGAGGAACATTAAAACATATTTCTTTCCTTCCAAATGAAACTACGGAAAAAAGGACGGAAGAGAAGAAAGGCCTGGCATGGACATCAGATTAGCGCTTTGAACATCTGTGAATCTATCCGGCCCGAGAAACCGCTTCCTAACACAACCCTGCCCAATTTCAATACGCCTTCCTCCTCCCCCTGTGTCTTTCCGTCCATCCATATGTCTCCCGTTCTTTCCCACTCGTTCTCTCTCTCTCATTTGAAACTTAGACCTAGCCTTGTGAGAATCCCCATAAAAAGACACAGAACTAGCAACCTCAAGGGATTCTTGTGTCAACAATACCACTTGTCATCCGGGTCATAAGGTCGGCGTGAGAAATCCCAGGGCTGTTTAAAAGCATGTTGACGTATGTGCTGCAAATTCACTGTCCTCGCCACGGTCCAGGCAAAGAAGTGCAAAGAATAATATATCTTGCACAGAGGCTTTCAGAGAGAGAGAGGGTCCATCAGTAGCTGAGCCGATGAGCTGTGTGCTCGCAGGGGGGCGGGGTGGAAACAATTTGAAGACAACACGATGGAGAGGCTGATATATCAGCCCCCTGTGGTGGGCCGCCAGTTTTAATTATCCCCATGGAAACCGAGGCACTGAGCTGAAACTCTGCAAGGGAGGATCCAATAGCAGTTCTGAGGGGCTTCCACACAGGTGTTCCACACAGTAAAAACCACACAAGTACAAGTACGAAGACATGACACAATTAAATCATACAGAAGTATATAACAGTTTATTCAAAACTTTTTTGTTCAGGTGAGCATTAAGCATTTCTGGAAGAGTTTCATGTCATGCTTTGGAAGCGTGACAACCAGCAATGCTGGTCAGTCCAGCAATGCTGAGACAATGCCTGGGTGCCACCAGAAATCCATCACTTTCTGAGCATTGAGACAGGTGGAGCCTCAGTGACAGCTCCTGATGGTGGCCCAGCATCAGGCCTGGGCCGATAAGCACCCAGAGCATCCCAAAGCCAAGATCAGACCTTCATAATTTTTCCCTCTGCTTCTTTTGGCTTCAACAACAGAGCAATAAGATAAATCATGGTGCTGGTTCAGGCCCGAATGAGAAAACCAAGCCCTCTGTGATGCTGTGTGTCTTCTATGATCTCATCTCAGATTGAGGGTTACCATCCCCACTCCACCCCCCCCCCCCCAAACGTGGATCTGAAGGCCTAGGAATGTCAAGGAAAAGCCCCCTTCTGCTCCTAAAGGTTATTTTTATCCCTCGTGATGGTAAGGGACATAAACTGCACCACAGATATCCAGCAAACCACAGAACATCCCTTTTAGCTGCTGCCATGGCAAAGTGGGAGGTTTGGAACCAAGTTCTGGACCGATTCAGATGCAGGTCTTCCGGTGCACCATCCCTCCACAGTAAAATTATCAAGACCACCTGTGAGAAATCACACCCCTCCACTCATGCTGAGTATTTCAAAATAAATGTTTTTTCATGTGACGCGATGGCTTGAGGATAATTACTATATTTATCCACTGACTGACACGTGCATTTCGCAATAGGCGATACCCAAGAACAAAAGCATAGAAACAGAGCACTAAGTGGCAGACTGCTGTAAATAATTTCACCTCTAGAAGGTAAATTTCCACCTAAAACATCAAAGTCCAACGTTGCATGCTGTGTTTAGAGGTACTGTGTTCTTCACTTGTTCCCATAATGTTCTGTTACTCTCTGGGGACAAGGCTATTAGCCAAAGAAGAAAGTAATGACAACAGCAAGATATAGAAATAGGTCATACATTAATACTATAAACATGCAAATTACTGTTTTGATTGCGAATTATTAGGGTATTATAAAGGTAGGGAAGGCATGCTTATCATAAAACCCAACTCAGGTTTTAAGATTAAGCATGGACTGGAATTCAATTTTGTGATCACACAGTTCATCAAAAAATAAGTAAGAAAAAGATTGAGAATCTGTTGTAGCATCATCACATGCAAAGTGACACACATTTTCTCAAACAAAACTTTTTTCTTTTTTTTTTTGCTAAGATGATATATCTTCTTGTATCAAAACAAAGCAAAAGGAAGGCAAAAATCTTGAATTCTACCAAAACTGAGAGTTGTGTGAAAAAATATACGCTCACATTAAAGGACTTGATAAAATGCATCCTAAGCATGCATGTAACTTCAAGATGAGAAAATATAATTTGAAAGTGAATCATTTTTCCTGGAAATCCCTTTACACCATGGCATGTTTTTTATTTAGGAGAGTACGTAATCCGCCTTCATGCGGCCATGTCCATTAAACAGTGATGCCGGTGTAAACACTGGGATGTTATCTGGATGGGGAAGCACAATGAAGCACGCAGTGACACGTGGCGTTCCTGTGCGTCTCCGAGGACCAGATCGGGTGACAGGACAATAACTGGCTGCCCAGAAGTGATCATTTCCCGGGGAGGAGAGCATGCTGGGAACAAGAAGCCTTTCAAATCAGATCACCCGCAGAAAGACATTTTTAAAGAAAGTGATGGGGAGGACAAGGGCAAACCCACCCACCTTCCTTGCATTGGTGTGTTTCAAAAAAGACATAACAAGGAGAAGGAGGGGGAGATAGCAGGCATTTTTCTTTTGAACAGCTCCATTAGTAAGAAGTTTTTGAAACCCATAATTCCGTGTGTGGTGTAGATAATGTTTTCACGTTTAAGAGATAATTGATGTTGTCAAACATTAAACTTAACGGTTTGTATAAATATTTGCACAATGCTACATGACTGTTGTTTATCACAACGTACATTGCCCTGTGCCCGTGCATTTTAAACATTCTGTTCTGACTCCCGTATAGTACCATGCACACGTAATGTAATCATTCATTGCCATTTTTTACTTGTGCTTTGTGAAATGTAAACACATATCTGTTTACTTTTCATAGCATACCATATTTATATATGTTGTAAAGAGGAATTTATCTTAATACTGTATATTAAATATGTGTGTACGTCCAAAGTGGTCTTTTCATGGCAGCAAAGAAATTACTGAAAGGGCACCTACAGAGAGATACAAAGAGAGAAAAACTTTTAGGTCAGCTTTACATCACAATTAAGAACTTTAAATTTATGTAATTTTCAAAAAGGAATGGAATTTATGTAATTTTTTAAAAAAAAAGTCACCATCACGTGAAACAACAGAAATGCTTTCAAAGAAATTGGTAAGAAAAACACACAAAACCGGTTAAAAAGAAAACCTTTTTTAGTTGTTAATATTACTGTTTATTGTGTGTGTGTGTGTGTGTGTGTTTCTCTTTGCATGTGTGTATGTGTGTGTGTTGGTTTGGGGGGGCAGGATATAAAAAAGACAACTCTAATGACGTGTATGGGAAGTAAAATCGTTAGTCTGCTCCTCATCCATTCCCGCACGCAGATGCTGTGTGACAGATCAAATCCTTGTATGATTTTACACATCCCTGGGTTCCCACTGTGTTTTCAAAGTGAAAAAGAAAGAAAAAAACATTTAATGTGAAAACCGTGTGGACATGTGGTAGTGATCAGAGCTGGCCTGGAGCTCCAGGAGCAGAAGTGTCTCTTATCCTTTCCTCATGATAACCCACTTTAAACAGGGGCTTTCTTTCCCCAAGATCCAAAACGAATCCCTGCAGTTTCTGTCTTTTCCTCCATTTTTCTGTTTTATTTCACCTGGTGTGTCCTGTGTTTACACCTCAATGGCCTCCTGCAGCTTTCCCACAAGAAAAAATCCCAGCATGCCTTGCACTGAACCCAGGGAACTACCATGCTGAAGAGACTGAAAATACTTTAAAGCATACTCTTAATCCATATATGAAAGTGCGTGTGTGTGTGTGTGTGTGTGTGTGTGTGTGTGTGTGTGTGTGTGTACTTTGTGTATCAGTGTCTGTCTTTGCTTTATCACATGCCTCAATGCATTTACACTATATATACACGGGGGACAGAGGAGAGCTGTTGATTACTTCTCATGTCTTATATGCCTCCGGCCGAGGGCAGAACCCGTCTGCGCTTCTCCCCCTCAGACTCCCAATGGAACCGTCCCCCGTCTGTCCACAGGAAGGCCGTCCTTCCAGTCCCTCCCTCCTGCCCTCCCTCAAAACCCCACTCACCTCTCTCGCTGACAGATCATCTGCCTCTTCAGCAGCTCCAACAATCACTGTGGGGTCATATCCCTGGCCCTTACCACCCTAAAACAAAGTCATGCAAGTTTACTGTTTTAAAGCCTGCTTATTAAAGCCCTTATATCATTCCAAAACATAATAACAATAGTCTTCATTTGTATAGACTCTCTCCAGCAGTAAAGCAATATAAGGGATGTTAAAATAATGACAACAGAAATACTGACAGACAAGCCAGATTAGAAAAAACACAACAAAAAGAAATATCCTGTCTAATCTTCAGGCTCTCAGTCTATTCTAATTACTGATCCCTTTCAGGTATGCTGAGTCATTGTGGTCAAAACAAGCTTCATCTCACTGAATTACTTAATGTGATGTTTTTTTTTCCTGCGCATGTTAGGGCTCTCGCAATGGTGCTAAGCAGAATGCATACAAAACCACTCCACCACTGCATGCACATACTGTAACTTTTCACTTGGCAACCACAACCACAAGTTTCTGGCATAGCGTCAAATATGACAACACAGCACATGGCAACAACAAATATGATGTTTGTGGTACGTTACCATAAAACATGACAGCACAGATCCTTTTGTTTGTAATTATTTTGCCAACACTACGAGTGGAACATATCAAT
Source organism: Megalops cyprinoides (assembly GCF_013368585.1). Taxonomy (NCBI): domain Eukaryota; kingdom Metazoa; phylum Chordata; class Actinopteri; order Elopiformes; family Megalopidae; genus Megalops; species Megalops cyprinoides. The sequence goes on from NC_050591.1 coordinate 15,856,106, forward strand.
GAGTGAAAGTAGCACCTGTAAGTAAGGTGACTTTGCGGTTAACCCTATTTGGTGGATAGAGAACACTCAGGTAAAAATATTTCACCCAGTTTCCCAGTAAAAAACTACACCTTTTTATTTTGTCATCTAATTATTCCCCACAATTGTACAGAATAAACAAGTTTTCAGGTGACCTTCCTGGGACAATACAGGTATAAAGTAAATAGAAATAAATAAATAAATAGGTAAGCCAGGGAGCTTGGAAGAGACAGGAGGAATGACCAGAGGCCTTGGGTTTACATTTGGAGTGGGTGCTTATCTGGGAGTGAATTTCACTATGTGACATAGAAAATACTGCCATAACCCATGTAAACTAGCTTTATAAGCATTTTTAGTATAAGGTCATATTTTGTACAGCCTAAGCCTTGGCTATATGGCTATTTTGTTGCAACTGAGAATGTCACCCACACAAAAAGCTATTCATAAATTATATTCATAAAAAAACAAGAATACAGCCAGTACTGGAGAGATTATTGAGCTGATCTGCTTGTCCCTGCTACTGAGACTGAACTCCGCTGAATAGCAGGAGGTTATTTGGCAGCTCGTGCAGCCCAGAAGATCAGCTTACTTCATTATTTCTGAACGGCCATCGTAATGAACCAACCCAGGGCACGCAGCCGTCTGCCTGAGGAGCTGGAGGGAAAGGAATGAGGCTGGAGCTGGGAGATGGAGTGGGTGGAGCGGAGCAGAGCGGCCTGTCACCTCTCTGTTCTCACAAGCATCACTTCCTCATGTGTGGGAAACAGATCAGTTATTCATTCTTGGATTCACTTTATTTGGAAGATTCATTCCTTCCCTGTTTCCCCCCACATAAACTCTCCTCCAGTCCTCGGATGACATCCTCTTAAAGAAAAGGGAGAGAAAAGGGACCGAAGTCAAAGTCCCAGAATAATCCTCCAGGTCGCCAGTTTTGCGGATTTATAAGCGGAAGGAGTAAGCTGAGCTCCATCAACATTGGCTTGCTGAGGGCAGTATAGGTTGTCCTTGCTAGGGCCTGTGTCAGTGCGATCATGGGGGGAGCATGGGGTGTCTCTCTCCTTCAAAAACAGAGAGCTCCTACATGTCAGCTAGACTTGAGTCAGCTCCCACTACACTTTCGAGAAGGTGGTATGTCTGGGGGTTACTGGCCAATCATAAGGTCCTAGGTTTGAGGGTGAATCCATTATTTTTGCTTTGTTTCTTTGAGAGGAAGGGAACAAAAGGGACTGAAGATCCCTAAAGCCAATTTTATATATGTCATTACATTGTAATTAGCATCTATGCTGATGTATAACTCTACAACCTGAAACTAAGTAATTATTGGTCAACTCAAACTTATGGCATATGGAATTCCATGGGCTTTTTGAAAAACCCTATAACTAACGTTTCATCTGAGCCTGAGCTTTAAAGTGTGACTGGCTCTCCATCTAAACCTGGGCCTTAAAGTGTAACTGCGCTGTATCTACCAGCTGTTAAAGATTATACGTATAATGTATTGTTAATTTCTCCCAATCTATGCCTATTTCTTTAAAAAATATTGGCCTAAAGATGATTCATTGCTTGAATACATTTTATCTGGTATGTGCGTGATAGAGGGTTTGTCTTAAATAGAGATGTGAACTATCTGCTGTGCCAAGACTGCAAGTGCCCTGTGTCTATCTGCAAACCTGTATTTATCTATATATATGCAATGTGTTTATGTAGATATATCTATATCTAAATATACAAACAAGCAGTACCTGCTTTAATGACTCAGTTCTTTCCTGGAAGCCCTGCCCTAAACCTATAAAGTACTGCATAAACATTCAATATTGCGACAGGCAGTACTTTATGGTTACAGAGCATGGCGAAACGGAAACGGACTTGCAGAACAATGAGACTCAAAATCAGCGTTTGGACCATGTTTTCAGTAGAGCAAGATAAAAAACATACACTCGTAGGATAAAAGAAATACTTTCCCTTAAAGACTTCCGCATGAGATCATTTTGTGGTTGTAGTGGTTTAAGTCTTTTCGTGTTGATCCTGTGCTAATCCTGTTGTTATCAGCTTGCTGAGCTGAGTTCATTACAGTTGCCCCCATGCGCTCACTGAATGAAAGGAGCTAAGAAATCAATTAGAAAAACACATAAAACTAAAGACATTATTAATTAGAAAATTTGCCAGAGCTGGAAGATGGAAGTTCAAGCCAAAGCAAACTTTACATAAATGAATGACAGCATTAAATATATACATATACATATATATATATATATATATATACGTACGTAGCTACGTCTATAGGGACTCCCCAAGCACTTGCACCTTGGCAAGTATATTACACAATATATTTAACATCTGGACATAGCTACATATATAAAAACATAGCTATATATAGGTTTATATAAAGTACATATATATATATACTGTATGTATGTATTTGTGTGTGTTTACATTGCATACGTAGCTATGTCTAGATGTTAAATATATTGTGTAATATGCTTGCCAAGTTACAAGTGCTCGGGGAGTCCCAGTTTAATCTGCCTCATTTTGGTGATGCTATAATTCAGACACGGTCCCATGCTCTGCAGTCTTCCTCAGCTTTTTCCCAAACTTTTTTTGGGAAGGAGGTGAAGCGGAAACACAAAAAGGAGAACCGCTGCTTTCCCTCAAACCAGGCAGCCAGGAGATTGGCAGTGACAAAGCAGCCCATTAATAATTACAGAGGAAACAGAGGAAGCCCTGACATGGACTCAGAACACTGCACTGCACAAGTGTTTCCAATCAGATGTTGAAAAATGTTCATGTCTGGCCACTGTTGAGAGGACTATTCGTCCCCTTCTGTTCTGAGGCAGTAGGCCAGGGGTAAACTGAAACCTCAGTCAAAAAATGCAACAGAAAAAGGACAGCAGCCTTTTAATTTCTTCACACTTTGACAGATTCAAGGTTCATACAAAAAATACCTCAGGTGGTGCATGTTTTTAGGTGCTTTGACATAAAGAAAATGTGTTTCCTTATTAAGAAACAGCTGTGGTAGAGAAGGTAATATTTCTTACTGTTGTAATCAAAACAGAAACGTAACAGTGTGGTATAGTGGTAAGGAACAGGGCCTGTAACCTAAAAGTGGCCTGTTTGGTTTCTGATTGGGGTACTACTGTTGTACCATTAGGCAAGGTACATAACCTAAATTGCATCATTAATTTTCCAGCTGTAAAAGTGCACAAAAATAAAAAAAAAATGCAAGCTATTCTGGATAAGTTATTCTGGACTTATTCTGGATAAGGCTATAACTGAATTATCAAATTCAGTTGTTGTTGTTAAGCTGACTGAATCATACGTTACAGAGTGTCCCTTAACTAGATAAAAAAAATGTCTTGAATACTGTGAGCTGCGCTACATGGACAACATTAACTTCAGTCAGAAGCTGAGGTTAGGAAAACACTGCCCTCTACTGGAATGCTTAGTTCACGCTACTTGAAAGAATGGCAGTAACTTATTAACAGTCCTCTTTGTTTAGCGTGCCCTCATTTCTGTAAACACAAATGCAAACTCACAATTAATGTCTTAAATGGTAAGGCTAAAGCCTTTAATTTGAAAAGTAGGATGAGAGAGTAAATTCTTTCCATTCCTATCACAGGCAGGATATTCTTTTTTCAATATTATTCAAATTCAATTCTCAAGGGGTCACAGAACTCATCACAAGAATTCCAGGGCTATTCTTTCAAGATTTTCTACAAGAATTTATAATCACAAGGGGTCAGAAACAAAAAGACTTGAAAATCATACTGGGCTATATCAATGACATGACTTAACTAACACCACACATTAAGAAATGTAATCTACAACATTGTGACATATTGCATAGAGATCAACAACAATTGATAAATTAAGTCAGCACAGTTGAATGAACTATTCTTATAAGACTGACACTGATCAATTCAAACTGCCTTTCCTGTGCTCTTTTTTCCTTTCCCCTAATCATATTATTTTCAAAAAGTTAAGCACAAAGCTATTGAAATTCACAGAAGCATAATATTCATAATAAGTTAACTACTGGTGCAGGAAGCTTTCATGAAAAAACACAATTTGACTTCCTATGAAACATCTTCATGCCATGCTTTAATGAATTACTTACACCTCATATTTGTAAATTTCACACAATTTAGAATTTTATTTTCCTTCAGTTCCTGTGTTTTGATGAATGAAAAGTATATCTTCTGAACAGAGCATCTTCAAGTAAAAGATGCTTCATTTAGAAGCATAACAGTGCAAGGAAATCACATTCAGGAACTGAATCTACATTAAGAAACAACAAAATATTAATATGGAGAATGTTGTAGCATCTTATTTTAATTTGCTGTTCATTTAAAAGCGGTCTTCATCCAGCTGCAACTATTATTTATAAGTAAGAGAAGCACATTACATTACAGGCATTTAGCAGACACTCTTATCCACAGCAACTTACATCAGTTACAGTTTTTTTTTTTTAGAATGTTATCCATTCATACAGCTGGATATTGACTGAGGCAATTGTGGATTAAGTACCTTGCCCAAGGGTACAACAGCTTCAGTAGGGAATTGAACCAGCAACCTTTCAGTTACAAGTCCTGCTCCTTAATAAGTATGCTACACTGCTGCCCACTGCATTCCCCCACAGCAGTAATATTGCATTTATTAAAGGTATTGATTATTCTAGTTCACATAAGCATGCAGATACATTTCAGCTAGCAAGCCATCAGCATCTTTTGCATCATTATATGAACTTGTATAAATGACAGTTCGACAGACCCAATGAAATGGAGCAGATGATCTCTTGCAGTAACAGGGCCTCACAGTATTTCTTTATCTGATTGTGAAATACAACTGGGGATTACAATTGACGTCATTTTCTCTGTGTCATTGTTAATAACAGAAACATTTCACATGTCATTTTGAATGAACAACACGTAAGCAATGCACCTCAATAATGTTGTGCTTATCTGTAACGTTCTTTTATTAAATGAGGCTAAATAACACTGTACATCTCAATAATGTGTTGCTTTATTCCTTTAAAGTTTTACACACATTAAATATTTATGTAGTTTTTATGTAGTTTTATACATGGCAGCTATTTCCAAAACAGCAAAACAATATGATCTCATCCAAATGGTTATTATAGTCCATTTCATAATGTGACCCTATTTTATCTTCATTGTGACAATGTCACATATTAAGTGATATGACACAGTATTACCTTTTGGAACTGTCAGTCATTGATTGAAAAATGTCAGTAAAATTATAGTTCTGGCCTTTCTGCTTCTGTCAGTCTTGCTACCTACACTTACAAACCATGACACACTACACATTTAGTTATGTTTTCCATATGGTTAGTTATGTTCTCCTTAGCAAGCTATGCTTTGTAAATCAATCATCTTTGTAAATAAAGGGGCATGATGAAGTCCATATTTGGATGAGCATCACTGAAACCAGAGTTGTGGCTAATCTTGAAGTTGCAGACCGTATAACACCAAGTTCTTATAACATTGTAGAATGATTAGTTTGGCACAAATGTTTCCTGTGGCATAACGTCATAACTATTGCCTTAAGACAAATCTGTAAGAGTGGTGAAATAGCGCTGTATACTATTGATACAAAGTAGTACCAATATGAATAACTTACGGTTACTGCTGTTGGCGTTCACTGTGGTGGGAGTGAACTACTTCAACACAAAATCGGTTTAATTAATAAAAAATATCTAAATTCATAAAGATTCTTCCAAATTCAGAGGTAAATTTAGAATTCTGAATTTGGAATGAAAGCTGCCATCATGATGCAGATGCAGGATTCTTGCATTTTCTTGCATAATATTTAAATCACAAATAATCAATTTGTCCAATCGGTGCCAAAATCAATTAATAAATATGTAAAATCGCGACTCTTTCACCAGAATTATATATTTATATGTATGTGTACAACGTATATTTGTGTGTACGTGTGCGCGCTTACTGTTGGTTGTAGTTATACAATTCGCTCAATTTAAAGTAATTTTAAGATACCTCATCAGAAAGAAACACCACATGTACCGTTGTTATGCCAGTTCTGTACACGATGTGTAATATGATTCGCCACTACAGTGTTGATAGAATAACTGAGACTAGGAATACATTGTTGGCAACGGACAAAATATAAATAATTTATCGTTTTAAACAACAGTTTGTGTTTACATTTTCTTTCTGCAGTCAATGTGTTCAATGAAATGTTGAAGCTTGTGAGCGCGAAAGTGCTGCTCTTAATCTATACTAGCACCGATTCCGATGACGTATGGACGTATGGACAACAAACAGTAGTTTGAGTAAGCTTCCAAAAGAAAAAAATCATCCGTAGGTAGCTAGATGGTTAGATTCATGTTTCGTGTCGCAGTCGACAGACTTCATCAAAAAGAAACACATTTGGGTTTATTCTTTTAAGAAAACTGAATTTTATTGAGGAGTTAACTGCCCGTAAGCGTTGTAACCATTTGTTGTTAAGAATACTCTTCTCTGCCTGTACTGAAGTAGCTAGCGAGCTAGCTGGCTAGTGTAGCGCTGGTGAAACTGATGCTCCGGGACCAGCAAGCTAGCAATGACGCTTCTGTTTTTCTATGCCTAACGTTAGCCGAAGTCGGACACTGATGCGATGTGTTTGGGTGAGAGGGGGCAATCTTCTGAATCGCGCCTACTTGAGATAGGAGGCTCGGGTCGCAAAAACGGATCAATTTAACCTAAACTAAAAGCTACCAAAAGTGGCCTATGTGTCACTTTTCAAGCGCATGAGAGACTCCTGGAGTATCGCAAGGTAGCTAGCAAGCTAATGTAAGCACCGCGAACGACTTGTTGGGTCATTTTTAAAACAATAATTACATGGTAGCTAGCCAGCTAAGACGCGTAGTTGACAGACTCGAATAACAAACATATTTGGAATTAAAAGCCGAAAATAAGAGAAAGTGTAAACAAAAACATGTCGAGCCAGGTGCTGCTCCTTTAGAGAGACGTTTTGGGGGAATCTAGCTGCTAGCTAGCCAGCTAGCTAGCTAGTTCACTGCCGAGACAAAGCATGCGAGTTAGCTAGGTAGCTAGCTAACAGTGCCGAGAAGACAAACAACAGAGCAAAAATGATACCGACTTGAGGTTTAATACCAGCCCTGGGCTGTCTGTCTTTGTTTCGTCAATTTGTCCGTTTTTGTGGTTGTTTGTTCCGCGCCGTGTTCACATTGTCAGCTAGCTAACTAGCTAGCTTGTTAGCAACATAGCGCCTGAGAGCTGGAGCACTTGCTTGCTACCTGGCCAAAATCAGAGAGAGCTACGTTAGCAAGCTCCCCCAAAAATTGTTAGCTAGCCTGCTATCTCCTTCTGACGGATAACGTGGCTTATCTTGTTCGCGAAGTGGCTATGTTAGCAAGTTGCAGTTGTCTGAAATATCTTATCTTGGGAAATCGCAGAAAAACATTGTTCACTTATCAATACGTATGTGCTAGGTTTACTGGATGTAAAGTTTAGGTGGCTAGAAGTGACAGGCAGCGTAGCCTACATTATTTCTGATTTTGTGTGATAGGTTAGTTAATTCAGAAACATTGAGTCTGATGCTTATGTAGCTAGCTAGTATTTAGAGTATAAGTCGAATAGAGAAGTTTCTTGAAAGGAAGACAAACTGTATTTCCGAATATTTAGATAGGTAGGGTTTGATCTAAGAATTTAGCTGACAGGATTACATACAGAATACATCTGGTAGTGGGACACTGAAGAAGGACTTAATTTGCAGTTGTAGCCAGCTAGAAATGAGAAGATGAATAGCGAGGAGCAGGTCCTAGATTTCTGTAATGCCAAAACGAAGAAAAATATCAATGAAGATTCTACAGACTGCGCGGAGGAAATCATACCTCGGAATACTGTTCAAATGATGGATGGAGACGTGGTTAAACTAGGTGTTGAAACGCAGGCCGTAGGCACCCCTGTGCTAGCCGAGCTAAATGACAGGCAAGGGGGTGACGAAGAGGAAAGCGCCGGAGATAGTTTGGAGGCTGAAGAAGTAAATGGGAACGAGAACAGCGGGGCGCCTTGCGCATCTCAGACTGCAAGCTCCGATTTGGATAACGGTTCCAGTGACCACCGCTGCCATGAGAGTAACCCCGACTCTGGACCACCAGAATCCACGTTTTTCACGGGGGATGTGGGCATTGGTGGAGATATGGATGTCGGTGTGGATTTGACTTTAGATGAAAGTGGCGTTTTGGAACCCGAGCCGCAGCCTCAGGAAGGTGGCCAGAGCCAAGAGGGGAGTGTTCCAAACGTGTCCAGCCTGGCTGCAGATGCCTTGGCCCAGGGCACCGACACAGAGGAATCTGAGAGGCCCTTGAACAAAGAAGAGGACAGTTTGCCCTCAGAGTTACCTAAAGTGGAGGCCAGTTCTCCTGTCTCAGGCCTTAATGAGTGTGAGAAACATAAACACGGGGCTAAGAGGGTGACTTTCCCCTCCGACGAAGACATTGTCTCAGGAGCAGTGGAGCCAAAGGACCCCTGGAGACACGGTAAGAATGCTACCTCTTTCACTCTCTCAGCGCCCGAGGGTGATGTTTTGTACAGAGCTAAAAATAGTGTCTTATGAGCTGAGACACAATCAGGTCGTATCATAAGGTAATGCTCAAATGGGTGTTGAACCTGCAACTCCTCAGTATCATGGAAGACTTTTCTATAGCCAGCCAAACCTGTTCTTTTGGGGAAATACATCATATGCCATGACCCAGGAAGGTTGTGGGTTCAATCCCTGTCTGAGTCACTAAAGGCTTAAATGATATCCCTTCTGTCTTTGCATAGGCTGTTGTAGAGACAGGTGGAGGGTAATGGCCTAGCAGTAGATTTTGAGTTGACAGGTGTCTGGTAAGGTCATACTGCTCCATGCAGCAGAACTCAAGGTAAGTGCCAGCTGTGTGACTGGTACAGGTTGAAAGCATGGCTTCCATAGCAACAAAGAATCACTTGGTGATCTCACTGATAGCTGTCTTTCTTTCCTGCATCTCTCCAAAGCAGTCCACAGAATTGGTTATCAAAAGAACCTGCATCACTGGCCATTTTTTTCCGACTTTGTTGATTCTACAAAGGAGACATGGTGACACATCCAGATACTCAGGAACTGCAAAACATTGCAGTAAACAGTGACAAATGAATATGATAGCCGGCCCCTTTTGCTGATGAAGCCGAGACCACCACCGGAAATAGGATCAGGTGGCTTGTCAGAAGAGCGTAACACAAAGGGTTAGGTTTTTTAATTTCTTTTTTCCCCTTTTTTTGAAATGTGTAGAGATGAAGTAGCAGCACACACATTTTTCACATTGCCCATTAGGTCTGGTTCACTGAGACCCTGGCTCCGCAGAGGGTCTATGAACCAATCAGGACTCGGCAGCTCAAGGCCTCTCTGGTACTGCTTGTCAGGTTATTCCTGCTTGTTTGCCCAATGGAAAACGGTGAGGTCAGAGTGGATGTTTTCTGACTTCTGAGTTTGCTACCCTAATGGAATGTGCATTAAGGATTTGGGGGGTTCTCTGGTAGCACAGTGTTGTATCTGTTTCTGTACCTGGATCATCGAGCTAGCAGCAGAGTGTTATTAAATGGCCGTGTTTAGACATTGGCGCTGGCTGCAGGCTGGAGTAAAATTTAGCCTAATGAGGGGAAAGGTTTCAGTGGAACAGGAATGCCGTTTCAGTTTTATTTTGTGGCCTCAAGTTTGCAGCGTTGTGAGGAGTCGTAAAAGTCGACGTATGAAAGGGCCTTTTTCTTTTTTTTCTTTTTGAGTGCCTTATCAGGGTGTTCCTGTTTCTTTTTATTGACTGTATCCTGTTTAAACCACAATGCCAGGCATGAGTTCCCAGTGTGGTAGATAGATGAGTTAGTCACAGAGTTTATATGGAAAAGCAATGACTAGACACTTCATGGTCATCAAACCAGGCTATCATGCCTTTACTTGCTGTTCCGGTTACTTAAAGCCAGTTGCTGTAGCTTTTGAGCAAACCATGGTAATACAGGAAAAAAGTTATAGCTTTCAAAGCACGTTATGTTATTGCGTTTAGCTTCACATACAATATCCAAAACTGAGGATCTCAAAAACTGGACACATGAGAAGCAATACCAGCTGAGGCTTTAATGCCTGACTCAGAGAAAAACAACACCAACCTCATGGTCTTCCTCAGGCACACAGCAGACTTTGGAAAAAGCACTCTTTGCATGTTTGGTATATATCGTGACTGTATTTTTTGTTATTATATCAGTGGTGCTGTTTATTTGTGAAAGAGGAAAATCTCTCAATTCAGCTGAGAGAGTCAGACATTTTGGCATGCTCACTGCATCACTTAATGTGTTTTTGTTGCCAATCTCTATATAATTTACTTTTTAAGGTCACCACAGGCGCACAGGTAAATACAACAGGAAATGCCTGACAGGAGTATCTCTATTCCCAAAATAGACCAAAAACAAGCTCTTAACCAATGGCAGCAAATCCCGAAAACCCAAAAAAGGAGAGATCAGTATAATTCAATATAGATGGATGTGGCTCTTGTTTTAAGCTTATATTGAATTATTTCAGTGGTGCAGTTGAAATGTCACGTACCACGTCATCAAGTTTGACCCCAAACGGACCTGTTTGCTGCAGCAGATTCTCGGCAGTTTCCTTATTTCGTGTCTTTATTGTTACAGCAGTTTACTTTGCACTGGATTTAAAAAAAAGGAAACAGAAGCTGCTTATTCAGTCCACTTGCGAGTAACATACGTGACAAATCGGGAATGAAAATACAGCCATCAAGCAGGCATGTGATCGGCTGTGTTTGCTTTACTCTCAGAGGTCTGCAAAATAAAAATAAAAAAAATCTGCTGAGTCATCAGCCTACTTTGGGCCAAGTCACTCTGAGTTAGCAACAGTCAGTGATGAAAAAAAGCTCACCACAGCAATTAACTCACACAGTTGTGCTGGATAAGGGGGTACATACCCATGTGTTTGCGCTTGGTCTCTTTTGAGGTGACTTGCAGTGAAACAAAGCAGACAGGGCAAATGTGATCACAACAGGTAGATGCTAATCCCAAGTACGAAATCCAAGCTAAGAATGCATTTGCGACAGTTAGGGGCAGCTGCTGCACTGTTACTATAATATGGGACGCAGAGAATTTTTTTACCTTAGGTTTTTCTCCCTTTGTCACTGTCTGGACAGTCGTCGCATCGAATTCCATTTAGTCCAACCCCACCTCAAGTGTTGAATCATTTATAATAATACTAATTTAAATTATTTGTAATTATAATTCTTAATAATCATAATTACAGCCCGTAAACCTACCTAGTTTATGATACTGTACAAGAACACCGTAGATCATTGTGTTAACCATTGAGTTTTTACACGTCACTTCCACACAGCAACACGCCTTGAAATAACACTGTGAACGTTAACTGCCACATAGCACACCTCTTCAGTATGCATTGTGTTTGTACTGTGGAATGACCTTTCAGTCCTTTGCCCTCAGGTTCTGCCGGTTACACAAATGGTTTATGGTTAGGATTAGGGTTAGGCAAGATGATTCTGGATCAGTTGCAGGTCAGAAAGTATGCAAAGCCCACTGTTGTACATGATTTGTGTTCCTTCTAGTCTCCTTGCCAGGAGTATCATCATTTTCTGATGTTCTGTTTCCCAGAATGCATCTCTGTAACACCCCTCCCCCCCTCAGTTTAACTCCCACCAGTAGGAGATGGTGTACAGTTATTTAGGCGGTGGTGAGGGTGAATTGACCCTGTTCCTCAGTCGTAGCTGCTCATGGATCACTGCAAGTCATGTTGTGCTTTGACAAGTATTTTATTATGGGCGAGAAGACACGTTATTTACAGTGGGCAAAGTGGAGGAAGGAAAAACAAGGTAGCATTACAAGAAAGACAGCTCTGGAACTTGTAGAGGAAGTAGAGGAACTTGATTTGCTGTCGCTGTTGGGTTTTTCTAACCACTGATGCTGAGTCTTCGCTGTTCCAAAGCCTGTGGAACATTTCCTCTTTCTATACAGAAGCACGTTTTCAGCTTCTTCACTCCTGACAGACCCACGTTTTGAGCCACATGGACTCGGTTACCTCCGATTTCATAGTGAACACTCATAAAGGGTGACTAATAGCAGACAAATGCAAGCAGACATCATGATCTTCAAGGGCCAGTATCTGATCACACACAGTACGGTGGGAGGAGGCACGCAGCTGATTCAAGACACATATCGGTGGCCACATTGCTCTGCGTAAATGTGAATCCCAACTGTCTACAAAAACAGTGAATTTAGCCGTGCACAACAGACCATGCACAAAAATTTAGCATCACTAGAGACTGCTGGAGCAGTTATAATTCTGAGCCATCAATGTACTAGGAGGAGGAAAATAGGAGAGAGACAGAAATGGTTCTCTGATCAACTAATGTGGTGGTAGAATGTCTTTTTTACATTATCAGTATTGGTTTGTTCATTACATTGCTTCCACCTGCACTTTTGCTTCAGTCTTGATTAAAAACCCTAATGTGCAACCGCAAGTGAAACCTTATCTTCAGTCAAGATGATGTGGCCTATTGCCTTGTAATTGTGTTGTTTTCACCTGTTACTTGCCTGCTAAGACTTTGACGCCATCACGAATGAATGCCAGTTTTGGTAGTGGGGGGAGACAAAGCTGCCCCATGCAGCAGTCCAATTCCTTGTCTGCATGAGGCCCAGTTCAAACAATAGACCAACTTGGTGCCAACGTGGGCAGTTGAAATGACCTAGAAATGAGCTTGCAGGGAGGGGAGGGTGAGCAGGTGTTTATTCTTTAGAAAATTTACTGCTATTTGGTGTAATTTTTTTTTTCTCTGAGCACTGATTCTGGATCAGCAGCTTTTATTACAGGGGCTGAGGTTAGGTGCAGGTAAGCTGTTTCTGGATCAGCCGCTGGGAAGATCGTTCCCGAAGCCCATCTGTGCATGTGCTTGGTCTCCCTTCCCTCCTCTGTCCTGGCCATGCTGTCCTTCATTTCCTGAGTTCCTCCCCTTTTCAGCTTCCCAGCGCAGCCCTCCTCTCCTGCTTTGTTTCAGTCTATGCACGCGCTCAGGAGATGAACACGGGAGAGAGATCTGGCCGATGTGGGCTCACGTCACGTACAATTAGTATATAAAGTCCCTGCAGCACAGTGGAGCACATGAACAAAAGAACGCAGCTCAGCAAAGGGTAGCCCAGCACTGAGTAACAGGGTGTTTTATTGACCCGCTCACTAGACCCCCTGACCCTCCCAGTGTCTTCATTTCAGAACCCTGGCCCCTGCTCATTGCCACATTCTTATGCGCTTATAAATAGATGAAACGGTGTAGAGCAGCCGGTCTCTTTATGGCAGCTTTAATGTCGCCTGCACAGTGACTGCAGACTGCTGTGCAGCTGCTCTTTCGAGGAAGGACGCAGTTGGCAGCGGATCGTTAAAAATGTCTCAGGAAAAGGATGAATTCCCTCCAAGTGCCCTGTGAACATGAAGGCCCAGGTTCAAACGGGCACTGCAATGCAGTTTGTCCTTAACAATGAATTTGCACAAATATTTGGCATCTTTGAAATAACTTGCAGAGCATACTGAGCTTTATGGTAAATGAGATGAGTGCAAGTTGTGTGTGTAGTGGGAAAAAATGTAGCATTGAATTCATTCATGAATTTCATTATTAAAAGATAAAGGCAGAGCTGGGCCTAGGATCCTGGCAGTACCATTATTATGCATGTGCAGTGGAATTGGGTAACCCTGCGAACGCCGCGCAGAAAAATGCTCTCACTTCTCCTCAGGAAGCCGTCCCCCAAATGCTTGATTAAATATTCACCAGGACGCTGGTTACAGATTAGCCCGGTGCTCACAAGTACATTTCGCAGGCTTTGGGGCAGTTTAAAGCCGCTGGGTCCTGTTCCAGCTCGAGAACCGAAGCAGTTAGGTGCACCGTCATCTTCTGGGAAGCCTGCCAGCGTGTGGAGCAATAACAGATTTTCACGTGTGCAGCAGGCCGTGCTCTGCGGAAGGAGTGAGTCTCTCTGTCTCACTTCCCGGCCCGTGGGCAGGAGTAATATCCCGCCGCTTCATACCGGCCCTGTAATTCACCACCGCAGGGCGGGGCCCATTGAAGTCATACAGGCGTGAGCCCTTTTCACGCTGCGAACGCACGTGCGAAAAGCAGGCGCTTCGGCGTCGAGGTCTGCTCGCCAAAGGCCCTCTCTGTGAGGCGCGACTGAAAAGCCGTCCTCCCTCCCGACCTAATTGCCCGTAAAGCGCGTCGTCTTAGACGCGGTCTTCTCATCATTAAATGGTAATGTAATTTTCCAGTCGGGCAACAGTAGTTTTCACTTCTCTGCATCCTGTTTGGATGAGGAGTGAGGAGTCTGAAGATGTGCAGGGGGGAGGGGGAGGGGGAGGGTTGTTTTTAACACGGTAGTGTAAATCACAAGTGCAATTCGCCAGGCCTGGGCTGGGAAGGGCCTGGGGGGGGGGGATTGATACCTCTTGCCAGGTCGCGCTCTGGCCTCTGTGTAGCCACGGGACAGTCACTCCGCTCACTCAGCCCACTCCGTCACCCTGCACAGCGCGTGGGCGCGAACGCCGCCGGGTTATTTCGAACCGTTGTCGGTCCAGACGTGAGGCAGCCGGCGCCCGCGTCTCCCGGGTTGTCGGGCAGGGCTTTGCGGATCACTCTGGATATCCAGCAGCCCAAGAAGCCGCTTCCTCCCCAGGGAGAGGTCCGCGGCAGCTCCGGCCCTTCATCTTCCCCTCGGTGCCCCAGGAGACGCGCCCACTGCCCGCCCCTGGAAATGCCTCTCACGGAACATGCTCAGAGCGGCACTGGAATGCCTCCGCATTGTTACAGCACAACGGCAACACCACAGCGGTGCTCACACTGCTGGCTCGCAGGGGGGGACAGACTGCTGCTTTCAGTTTTGTCAACGGAAACGCGGCGTCACTGCGGCGTTAAAACAGCAGTGGCTTTGCTGCTTTTAGCACTTCGGCCAATCAGGCAGTCTGGGACCGGGGGGAAAGGGGCTTGTTGTCGCATTTCCTGTGGATGTGGTAGTAGCGGGTCGGTTCATAACGTTAGACCTGTGGGGAAGCTTCAGGTGTAAAAATAGTGCCTTTCTCTTCAAGTCTGCAACCCTTGATTTTCCTGTAAGTGATTAGTAAAGAATAACACAGAGCAGGCATGCACACACTCACTGTCAGAAAGATGAAGAGTATTTATTCAGTGACTCTGCAGCAGCAGTGGCCTTTCTTGCATTTGCCAGCGGAAAGCTGTGCTTCTCAGGTGGAGGCCGTGCGAGCGGGGGGAGACTTTTCCGGCATGGCGGCCCGCCAAGCCTCTAAAACAGTAAGAGAGCCATAAGGGACAGAGTGCCCTCTCGCACATTGATTTAGGGATATGTTGTTCAGCTGCTGCCACCCCCTCCCCACCCCCCCCTTCATTCCTCCTCCTCTCCAGCATACCCCCTCTCTGTTCACAGTTTAGTATGTCCTCCCTCTTACCCCCCCGAGCCATTCAGCAGATCCCTCTGATACGCTCACCTTCAGTTTTGGGATTCCTCGTCAGCAGTTTAGCGAGCTGGCTGCTCTCCCAGTCCCTCCTGACAGCCGCACCCCCCCACCCCCCCCCCCTCCCAGTGCTCTCCCAGACGGGACTCTTTCAGCGCTGATAAGATGGCATTCGTGCTCCCCCTCACCGCTGCTTTGTGGGGAAGGTGCTGAGTGTTTGTCTGCACCTCACTCCTCCATCAGCGCGAGCTCAGTGGAGCGAGAGAGATAAGGCAGAGATAGTGGAAATGGGTCACACCGCTCAGGGATGCTGCCGCGGCGTAACAGCGAGACCTCCACAGGCAGCGGGCTGGGAGTGACATGACGCCATTATGGTTGTTGTTAAGATCCCGTTATGGCAGTCATTTTGTCTTCTCCTCTCCCTCTTTCTCCGCATTAACGCGTTGAAGGCACGCTGTCAAGGGAACGAAGCGAAAAATGGAGGGACAACGGGGAGAGAGGTGTGTGGAATGGAAACCAACCATTTAGTGTGGCATCATGGCCTCTCACCATAATAATTCTACTGTAGCACTCTATGCCCTCCATCCACTCCAGAGTAATTGTTAGACAACCAGACTCTACCAAAACTTGGAAACCAAAACCAGACTGCATGTTCTGATGCATATTACAAAATTGTGTGGCAGGGTTGTCTAGTGATTAATGAGCTGGGCTTGCAGGTTCAAATCCACTGCAGGACACATCTTTCCCCCCCCCTTGATCAGGGTGCTTAACCCGATTTGCTTCGGTAAATACCCGGCGGTGTAAATGGATAACATGTAAAAAGCAAGTTATGTAAGAAGCTCTGGATAAGGGGCGTCTGCTTATCACATAAATAATGCAGCGCACAGTCTGTATCCTCCACCAGTTTGCAAAGCCCCTGTTGCGTCACGGTTGTGTAACCCAATGTGTGTTTTAGGACGCGAGATCAATACTCCGGCTAGTCCTTGTTTTGCCGGCTGCCTGATCAGCCTTGGGGTGCAAATGATGACGAAGATGCACAGGCCACACCCAGCCAAAAGTGCTGGCCGGGCTCAGTGTCTGTAGCGTGAACTGTGTATTATAGAACTTGCGTTCAGAGCGATAGGAGTACTTTCAAAACAGGTGCACCGCCTCTCAGCAATTAAACAAACTGGAAATACACGGGCTTGTTGGAAAGGAGGAATGCAGTTGTAGATAAAAGGTGAATCGTGATGACGTTGTAAAACGCAAGATGCGCTTACAGTGTCCGTGTTAGCTTCTCATTTTAAATCTTTGTAAGATGAAGAACTGAGAGGCTGTAAGTCGTATTTTCTCAGTTAGGGATGGGCACCTGCACACCCTCACACTGACCCCCCTGATTTGAGCTGGGTAAACCACCTGTCCAGGTGTTGAGATTCAGGGGGATGGAGGTGGATAGAGTCACAGGACTGGAAGCGCAGAGGCGCAGAGAGGGCGCGTTTTGTGATACCGTCGGCTAGGTATAACAGTTGGTATCTTGCAGGTCAAAATAGGCTTAAGTCTCAAAATAGGGATTCAGTACTCAACAGTGCCCTGGCTTTACTGTATTACATTTTCAATTGAAAAACAAATCGCATTACGGGTGCAATTTAGAACCTTCCCACAGAGGAATATCGATGTGTCTGCATGGGGCGTGGGGGAGGTGGGAGCTGTTTCCTCAGTCTGTCTTTATGTTTTTTTTTTTTTGTTTTTTTTTTTAGCAGAATCGGCACATTCAGAACTGAATCGAAACAGGGCAGATGTATGACACAGGCCATGTGGTAGGAATGTGGAGATGTGGAAAAAGAGGTCTGTGTCTGTTTTGCATTGGCCCCACTGCAGAGTAGAGTCGCTACGGCCCGAAGGAAAACAGTAACAAATGCTAAAGCACATATTATTGAGGCCTATAATGGAGCTCTTGTGTTACCCCCCCAGGGCCTGACACCCCAGTGACGGAATCTGAGCCCACCACGGGGCTAAAAGGAATGTCACGTAAATGTAGTGGACCGGGCTCATAATCAGAAGGTCGCAAGTTCAGTGCCCAGCTGGTGCGCTGCTGCCGCGGCGCTCTAGAGAAAAGCACCCGGACAGACTCTGCTGATATCCAGCTGTATAAAAGGATAAACCTGTGGGCTGCGAGAGTTGGCCTGGATAAAGGCCTTTGCCAGGCACATTAATAAAGGGTGAGGAGAGAACCCTTCAGCCCGGTGCAGTGTGACAGCACACGCGGCTAACAGCGCTGTGAAGCGAACTGGGCGTGCTTCGCCCGGGTTTGGCTTTTACAGCCTGCAGTTTATATTGTTTTGAGTGTGCCTTGCACGCAGATGTGGTTGCCCCTAGGGCTGTCCATTGCCATGCATTGTGTTGTTTTATTGGAGTGGGAAAGCGCTTAGGTAACAGGAAGGCCCAAGGGAAGCTGAGAGGAAAAGGAGGTTGTTTGAAGAGGAGGTGGTGGCCAGACAATTATGGCTGTGCCATTCATAGTGTCATATTTATAGTGACACCGCAGCGTGTCTTTTTTTTATAGCATGCCACCATCTCTTATTCCCACTATTGTCCACAGTGAAGAGTGGGATGTTTTTGGTCCCCTTTTGAATGCAGACTCATGAGCACGAAGCTGCCAGTGCAGGTTAACTTCATTGTTTTCCTTTAGAAACTGTGAGGAGCTTCCCGTGTGTTTTCCTCGTCTGGTGTTTGAATTCGCACTGAATGAGAGGCTCCTCCTAAGACTCTGTGCCACTCCCTGAAAGAGAAACCCAAACCGCGCTGCCTTCCTCCTCTTTGTGTCATCCACTCCCAGATTCCTGTGTTAACGTTCCTCTCGTCTTGCTTGACTTTTTT
Source organism: Megalops cyprinoides (assembly GCF_013368585.1). Classification (NCBI taxonomy): domain Eukaryota; kingdom Metazoa; phylum Chordata; class Actinopteri; order Elopiformes; family Megalopidae; genus Megalops; species Megalops cyprinoides. The sequence continues at coordinate 15,874,490 of NC_050591.1, forward strand.
CTTTCCCCCCTTTCTTCTCGTCGGCGCTGTCTGTCAGCGTTCAGCTAGGTGAGCATGCTTCTGCCCGGTTGTTTGGCTTACAGCCTTTTTGCCTGGAAGTGGGTCAGGCGCTACGGACGAGGGGACCACTAACGGGGGGTCCTGTTTCTGATCACAAAACAATGGCGAAGATTTCGCAGTCACAGTGGCTGAGGGGGCAGGGCGCTCGCCTTGTCACGAGGAAACCCAAACCGGTGCTGCGCTGGCCCGCTGAGCGAGCGGGAACGGTCACGCCCCCGGGCGCAGACGGTGTTCCTTTTCCGCAAAACAACCAGCACCCATGCAGTTAACACGCTCCTCAAGGGCTTTTCATTCCTGCAGTCAAACTCATTCATGCCGAGCAAGCCGCAACGGGGGGAAAGTTTGCAGTGGGCTCTCCCAGATTTAATTCCACAGCTGAGATAGCAAAGGTTACAGTTCAGATTACTTCAGGCTTATCAGTTATTGAAATGCATGAGAATGGAGCACAGCGGTACCGAGTTTTCTGCTGTAAACCTGTCTTTGGTCTGCATTCTTGCATTATCAGAATGAAAACGCTAATTGCCCGTATGCCAGACTTCGACCCATCAGTCGGCCTGTTTATCTCTTAACCTTTTAGGTTTTTGGTGTTCAGCCCTTCATAGACGCATAAGTAAAAAAAGAGAACATTGTTTTTGTTTTGACTAGTGCAGAACTTTGACCTGACTTTCATCAGTTTCTGTGCAGCCGTATCCAGCAGCGACCTCTTTGACTGTCTGCAGCCCTTCGGCTATCAAATATTGGGTCATAATCTGCGGGTGGCAGAAGGGGGTCAGAGTTTTCATTAGGTGGGGACCTTAATTTGAGAGAGTTCCACCAGTGACATCAATCTCAACTGAGCAAACTGCTAAGCCAAGTGGACAAATGGCAGTGCGGTAATGAGAGGCGAAACAAGGCAGCTACGCCTCCTTGAAATTACTCCGCAGTCGGGCATGGAGATCAGGACCGTGTAGCTCTGCTACTGGATACACAGGGCCCCGCTTTGCCTTAGAGCCGCCGCTATCTAGACAAATACATCCAAGCTCTTTCATAATGGCTCCAATTAAGCGCTCAGAGCCCTAAGGCATGGTTAAACGAGCCGGGCCATGCCGAGCCTCGGAGGAGCAGAGCGTTGCGTCATGCCTCGCTCAGCCTCGGCAGGTCTGAGCAGGCTGCCGAGAGTCGTCTCCTCAGATCCGGGGCCGGGAGCTGCTCCGTCACGCTCTGCAGACCCCCCCACCCCGGCGAGCCGCGGTGCTTTCATCTCCCGCTGTGTAATGCATCTTTCGGCCCCGCGACAGTCTCTGACCTCCCCCCACCCCGTCCTGCAAGATCAGAGAGCGGGGTGCCGTTAATCAGCGTTAGCCCAGAAGAATGCGCCGATGATGGAGAGCCGCTCGGGGATGCGCGCCGACCCCGGGTGGACGGACGGTCGGCCGGCTATTTAACGCCACCCGCCGGCCCCCTAAATCACGGCCCGCAGTACAGGGACCCGCCTCCCCCTCAGCGGCTCACGTGTCTCTCACACATCTGCGGTTTGCCCGTTTCCTTCTTCCTCGCACCTGACCGCAAACGCCCATCTTGCGGTCGCAGCCCGTCCTTTGAACGTAACAGCTCCGGGCGTGTATCCTGACACAGTACCAGGGCGTCACCGAGCACTCCGGTTTCTCCTGTCCTACCGCTCCAACCGCCATGGCCGCGCCCGAACGAGACTCCCAGGCCGAGGTTGCCGTGTCTAGCGCGAGCGCGACTCCAGCCCTGTGTAATTTCCGTGAAACGTAATTACAGGGTTTCTACTAAGGAGCGGAGTCTGATTCAGCGAGGTCCGCTGGAAAAGAGCAAGGGGGGAAATTCAATAGACAGCAGCTGCAGCGGTGCATTAGATTAAAGCAATCAACGCCCGGGGCTGTCGGCGGGTCAGGGCCTCGGGTCGTGAGCTTTGTTCCCGCGGCGATTGGGCCTGATCGCGTTACGCGGCGGCGTGCGTCTGCGAACACTGCGCGCTTGTTTCGCGCGGGGCGAACAAAGCCCCCTCTGTCCGGCCCCTGCGCCGCGACAGGGAAGCCCTCTTCTCCCCCGACGCGAGTTAACATGCCGCTCTCTTGCATCACTCCGAAATTAGGTTAGTGTGAAACGTGTGCAGATAGGTGAAGTACATCAGCTTTTCCTGGGAAAGCACAACTGCGTGGGGTTGGTATGGGCTTGTTTGGCTAGCCCTGAGAAGGTCACAGACAGGTCAGGGGGGCCCAGCTGGGAGCACCCATCCTATTGGTGTTTATAGTGAGCTTGCCAGACATGCACCTGTATAGGGGAGTGGGCGTCTGCTCTTATCTCCAGCAGCCGGTCAGCAGACCGCTGTGGTCTGCATGCTTTAAAGGCCACTTCACTCTGACAAACGACCGATTCGATCCAGCTTGGCCCACATGCACTGTCCACTTGTGTGAGTGAGGAGAGTACTGCTCCAGTGCTAGAACTGAACTGATCTGCCAGGTCTCCTGCCGAGTTAGACTTGAGTGTTAGCAAACCAGTTTGGCATAGCGAAAGTGTCGATCACGCGCTCACTAACAATAGCACTCATCGCTTTGTCTTTCGCCCATGCGGAGTTCACTACCCGCCAGGTCAAATCGATGTGAAGGCGAAGGAAGCAAACAGATTCCGGCTTCAGTGGCGAAGCAGCTTCTCAGAGCTCTTCATTCAGGATGACCGCTCCTCCTCTGCCGCTATTGGCTGGGAAAGACCGCACCCTAGCCTCTCTGCCCTGCCCTTGAGGGCCCCAGTGTCTGCAGGCTTTCAGCGCAGACCGGCAGTCGCCCACCTGCTTCAGCCGATCATTGTCCTCCTCCATTTCTTCAGCTCTGTTCGCTGGCTCTGAGAGAGGCGGTGGCATGGAGCGCGCTGGCACCGCGGCCCTCCTGTGAGAGCGGAGCAGCCCGGATCGGCACACAGCCTTTCATCTCACAGCCCGCCTCGAGCTCAGCTGCCTGCTCTTCTGGTTTCTCATAACAGAAACGCTGGGGAGAAATGCGGCTCCCGTCAGCTGACAGGAGCAGAGCTCTGAAGCTTTTTTTTTTTTTTTTTTTTTTTGTGGGTGGGTGGGGGGGGTGCGCTCACATGAGAGGCGCTCACACGTGAAGCAGCTGGGAACAATCCCTCCATTGAGAGAGCTTAGGACCCAGCGTGATCGAGGCTGTGGGGGGTCCCTGCCCCGAGCGCGCTCGGGCTCCAGCCCTGCCAGGGCCGTCCCGCCCGGCAGCTGCTAACGGGACCGCTCCGGACGAGACCCCTTTTTTTGAACAGATCTGCCCGTCTTCAGCCGGATCGCCCCCCCCCCCCCCCCCCCCCCCCCCCGCGCCCCGCCCGCCCCTCCCGCCGCCAGCGGTCGCTCACGTGGATGAGGCTGGCAGGACGTCCGGGCCGCAGCCGCGGGGAGCTCTGCAGGGCAGGCTCCCGCGTGCCTTCCACACCAGCGGCCGATTCGCTCCGGCTTTAAAAAAAGAAAAGCGTCGCATTCCATCGCAGTCAGCAGCGTCTTCCGCACCGCTCCGTCTACACGCCACCTCCTCCTCTCTGCACGGCCTCCCAGCAGTCCCTGGCGTTTCACTCACACACGTCCTCCCTGCCAGGATGGGAGTCCGTTGATTACCCCTCGCAGACCCACCCCAAAATCACACGCGCTGTGCAGTTCCGATCATGGTGACCGTAGCTGGCATTTCATGTCATGAATTCTCACAGGTGAATTTAGGTTTTGGGAGTCCTGTCAGGCAGGTGCACAGGGGTCTCTGCCAATCAGTGTTCAAGCAGTTGCTGATTGGCTGTGAAACACCGAGATGATACCCTTAAGTACAGCCAGTTCACTGCGGTTCTGAGTTCTAGCTAAACAGTAGCCCCACAAACCTCAGTATCAATGTAGATTTAACTGATGTTGATTTCAATGCAGCATACAGGCTATGTATGTCCTTTTTTGAGTTGAAAATGTAAGTAGAAATCTCTCTCATAGTGTGTATTACGTAGGAAAACATAAAGTGTTTTCTATGCTTAAATAGTTGTATTAAATAGGGGAGGAGCTTTTGCAAAAGTGTAGTTTTTTTGGAGCAAGTGTCTCAGTGAGTGTCATTTCTGGATCCATTAAACATTTGATATATACTTTATCTATCCACATTTTTGAAAATCTGAAGGATTGATACTTTGTGCTAGCTATGTTGTCCAGTCATAGCAACGCCTTGTTACAGATGGCGTCTGAGTTTTCAGAACAGCTCTTGTGATCTATGGTTACAAGCAGCAGTACGGCCACATCGACGTGGAGCATGTGCTTTGCGTGGCCACATGTCACTGACTCTAGCGTTGTGTGTTCCCCTGCAGCCCAGAACGTGACGGTGGATGAGATCCTCTCCGCCTACAAGCAGGCCTGTCAGAAACTCAACTGCAAGCCCATCGCCAAACTGCTGAAACAGATACAGGTGAGACGGGAGAGCCACGGCACGCTGACTCACTCACACACACACACACACACACACACACACACACACACACACACACACACCCAAGCACACAGACACATGTGCACGCACTCACTGTCATGTATGCATGCATACACAGTCACTCATACACAGTATGAAGAGCAGCAGAGTTCTTCCAGGAGAATCCTATGTTATGTGTGTGTGTGTGTGTGTTTGTGTGTGTGTGTGTTTTGTGTGTGGTGTGTGTATGCAGTTATGTGGGGACCCAAAAAAGCCAGTACCTACGACTAAGGAGAGAGTGGTCACCTTTGTTCAGCAGACCTGCTTCCTCTTACCTCCAGAACAGCCTCACTGTGAGGAGAGCAGGAATGCCAAAGAATTACACAATCCTACCCATCACCCCCTCCCCAACTGGCCCCGCCCTGTAATAGGAAGAACCTTGCCCACAAGGCAATCACAGACTGATACCAGTGTATCAGCCTTTCTAGTGGAGAGCCTCCTGCTGTCATCAGCAAAGCCCGCTGTTCAGTCAGGGCAGCTTGTGACAGCAGCAGTTTCCTTGAGTTTGCCGATTTTTAATCATACACAGCATTTGCGCCTTTGTCATGTGTGCGGTTACCCTGAGCCCAGAGTCCGAGCAGGTCCGTGAGTGCATCAGAGGGGGAGAGGGAGAGCCTTCGCTGGCAGGGCCCACACGCAGCAGCCCGTTCAGGCCGCAGCGCGAGAGGAGACGCGTCCACGCCCTGCAGGGAGGGAAACCAGCAGAGAGGGTTTTAAAAAAGGGAGCGTGGCGGGGGTGTGCTGGAAAAGCTCTCACCCTGACAGCGCCGTGGCAGATCGGTCACGAACCGCGGGTTTCGCTGGCGCTGTTGTCCGGGCGGGGTTGCGTCACCCGGCGGGCCAGACGCCGACCCCGCGCCGGGTGGCCCCCGGCCGTTCCCGAAGCAGACGGGGGAAAGAGTGAAGGCAGGCTGCGCAGGCCGCAGCTTCCTGCCCCGTAACCGCAGCGGCTGTGTGAGTGTGACTGGCCGTGAAGACGGGGGGGGGGGGGGGGGGGGGGGGGATGAGTCAGCGCGAGCGAGCGCGGGGACGGGTTCTCGCCCCGTCTGCGCTGGCACAGCCTCTCCTCCTCTCTCACGTTCAGACTGCTTTCTGTGTGCCCTTCTGTGCGCGCACGTTAACGGATCCGCGCCGTTAATACACAGTGCTCCGTTCCTTTGGGGTCTGCAAATGTGCATTCCCCTTGCCTAACGTTTAAAATGCATTAAATGAAGGAGGCACATCAGCGGTCACGTTGTACCTCGGCTGTGTCCCCCTTGCCGTCTGTTCCTTCCTCTTTCTCTCTTTCCTTCCGCTCCCTTTCCCTCCTCTCCCTCACGTACACCTACATCCCTACTTTACTGCCTCTCTTTCACTCTCCCTCCCTCTCATGCAGTCTTTCTCTCCCTCTATTTCCCTCCCTTTCCCTTCTCTGAACCTCTTTTCTCCTTCTCCTCCTTTTTTTTCCTCCCTCCTTACACAATCCGTCAGAGGAGACTCAGAGAGGTGACACTTAGCCCTCTCAGGGGGCTGTGTGTCACTTATCCGGTCTCCTCTGACGCAGGAGGATCGCTAAGGAAAACTCCCATCACCCCGCTCTGCCAGGGGAGGGGAGGGGGGGAAACCGCCTCACACACACGCGTGGAACGACACATCAGGCTGCTAAGCTCCCAGTCTGCCCAGGGCCCAAAATAACATGTTTGTAAATTTCCACCAGGGTCACCGTGCGCAGTAAATACAGTCGCTCCGGTGGCGATTTTTCCAGTGCCAAAGTCTGCTGCACCCTCTCTGCTGAGTCAACTGCCTCACAAAGAAGCCTGTCAAACCCAGCGAGGGCTTTCAGCTCCTCTTCCCCTGCCTCTCAAGGCTGCCTTTATTCTATGGAACATGTGCACATTTTATGGGTGGAAAGAAAACATTCATAATCGTAGTCATGGAAACCAGATTGGACTGGGATTCAGAATCGGGCCCCTCTGTGCGGGTGTGCACATGTGTGTTGATGGTGTTGCAACCGTATATGTGTGTGCCTGTGTGTGTGTGTGTGTGTGTGTGTGTAGTGACTCATGGTGTGTGTCACTAAGCTGTGAAACGGGGAGGCTCCTCTGATCAGTAAGGAGGTAACAGAATGTGCTAGGGAGGGAAGATCGCTCACACTCCAGTACTAACTGCAGCAGCAGATGTGCATGGAAGCGTCGTGTACTTCACGTGCTTCAGTGTACTTCTCATGCTCCCCTGTAAAATCCAGCAGACCTCAAGAAATACATTCGACTTGCACCTTTGAAATGCATTTTACATTGTCACAGCCAGAGTTGAAGTCCGTTCGATTTCAATTCAGTCAGTTCGAGAATGAATTGAAGTTCAGTTCATTAATTGAAAATAGCTTGAGAAAATGATTTTCACTTCATGAATCGAATCTCAGTTCATTCCCTGAATTGACTGGGGTTGAAATGGAATTGACCCCAACCCTGGTCACTTCTGAAGACGCGCAGAATGGAACAGTTGTTTTTGAGTGAGAGGACGCTCGGCTCGGGCCCCAGCGGGCTGTGCAGACCGGGCCCACTGGGTAAAGGGCCTCAGACCAGAGTCTCGGCCATGTGTTGAATGCGCAGGCCACGGTAGCACCATCGAGAGGCCTGGGTTCTGGGCACTTGGCGGCACTGTGTCACATTTCTGTACTGACCCTGCTGTGGACATACACGCACGCGCTCACGCACGCACTCACACACGCACGCACACACACGCACACACACACACACACACACACACACACACACACACACACACACACACTCGCACGCACTCACACTCACACACACACACAGCCGGTGAGAGCACAGCGCACTGTGCCAGCGGGCAGGCCTGCTTTACATCTGAAGCTGGCAGGTTTGGACGGACGCTTACATCCGTGTTCAGAGGCTCTCTGCCCTTAGTGTTATTTCAGCAGGAAATCCTTCAAAACTTCGCCAAAAAACACTGCAGGCAGTGCGAAACTGAAACTTTATTTTTGTTTTTCTAGCTCAGGAAGCTAATCCCAACCCCAAATCTGCATGAAGGGAGTCAGAGTGCCATGCCGTCATGTGAAATGTACAGCATTGTGGCAGAATGGTTCTTGGTCAGCAGGCTGCAGGTTGCAGGTTCAAATCCCAAGTGGAGGCACTGCTCTTGCACCCTTGAGACATATGATGCCTAAACTGAATTGCCTCAGTAAATGTCCATTAATGTGAAAGGAAAAAAATGTGAAGCAAAAAATAAAACTTAACAAAAACATTATTACTCACTGCACTTCAGTCCGTGCACCATTTCAGTCCCTGCTGTCATGGAGTTTTTGACGTAGGTCGTCAGTTTGTGTTGCACTGACATTTTTCCCCCCAAATGTTGGCTTAGAGCATTTCTGTCCATCACGGTCCAAACTGCTGCGTGAACTCATGACAGACCGGTTATTCCTGTGAGGCATCCTGGTGATGACACGCTACACAGTGAGCCGGTGGCTGTTACTGTGCGCTTAGCTAGGCTGTTACTGTGCGCTTAGCTAAGCTGTTAATGTGCGCTTAGCTAGGCTGTTACTGTGCGCTTAGCTAAGCTGTTACTGTGGCTACTGCACATAGACTACTTGCAGGAACCCAGCACATGTTGGAGCCAGAAGTCAGAGGGGCCCAGTACTGGTACTGAACTAGGGCCTGCAGGGATGGAGGATACATGAATGTTTGTAGTTTTTGTGCTTAAAACTTTCCGCTTCCTTTCTTGAATTAGTACTTTTCCCAGGCCTCAGTCAAGTGGGCTGAATTCTGAAAAGATGTGCACACTGCGAAAGGCATTGACTCACTTAAATCTGAATTGCTCCATGAAATCAGCTAACCTATTTGTCAGCGCGCTTTCAGCTAGTTTCCGTGGCTACCAACCTTCAGCATTGGTGATGTCATGTTTTTTTTTCGTTGAGCAGCTGAACGGAATCTGATGTTTAACGGAAAACTAGTTTGGATTTGCCGCAGGCGTTATGATGTTTGTCTGCTGTCTCGCTTTTTATTTCTGCGGCGACCTGCAGCAAAAGGAAGAAAGCGCTTTCGGCATCGCGTCGTCCCCCTCGCCGCGCTGCACGGCGTCCGGCGCATCCGAGACAGGCTGTCGGAGCCGCTGTTTATGACGCGCCTTTCTAACCAAGCACCCGTGCCTTGTTGGTTTTTTTTCCTGGCTGCCCCCTCTTTGACCTCACCTGCTTTCAGCCCCTGCGGCCATTTTGCTTCCACACACAGCACTGCCACGCACCGCAGACGCGGGAGATCGCAGGTTTGAGCAGAGGGAGCCGGTGGGCACGTTAAAACCCTGCTGCGACACCCCTCTCTGTGTTAGAGGTGTTATGGCACCTGTGCTGGCAGACGCCGGAACCAAGAACAGCCAGCCCAGCTCCTACCAGCTGCACCGACATGCTCAGAGAATCTCTCAGGACTGATTGCAGACATTTCCCCTCAGACCCACATAGACGTGCACAGTCAAGTCCCCTCTCGTACCGCTCTGAGATTCTAACCTCTCATACTCCCCCACATCATCTCCTGCTCCAGGGCCGCACCTCCTATCCGCTCATAAAGCGCATTTGAAAGCGATCACAGGTAGATGGCTGAGCTAGCACAGCTGGGGAATTCCCTGCCCTGCGTCATCTGAAAGTCAGACTCTGTCCCTAAATTTAGCTGGAAAATCTGCTTGTTTGGGTTGGCCTTTTTTGTTTTTTTTTTTTTTGTACAGTCCCTGGGGGTCACCCACTGGCTAAAGTCAGCTCCTTAATCTGCACCATCATTGATTTTGCTCCACTTGGTTTGTTTGTGCATGGGTGTCGGTTCCACATGTTTGAACTGGGAAAGCGTTTCTTCGGTTCGTAGCTCTCAATGCGCGCTGTTAGATATCCGCAGTAATCTGAGCCTGCCCTACCCCTCAGCGTGTCACGGCTTGGTTTTCGCACTAAAATGCATTTAATGCCATTGAGCAATCACCCATTTGCAGATGCAGTCGACTGTGGGATTTATTGTTTTGCAGGCAAGGAACCCTTTTTTTTAATTTCTTTTTACACTCAATTGAGTTGGGTTGATCGACACGCACATGCGCACACACACACACACACACACACACACACACACACACACGCACACACACACGCACACACATATATGTACCAGGAAGAAACCATGCATGGATACACCCCCACCACCCTTGCCTGTGCAGTCTGTGGAAGTGCTGCCTGTCCAGTCTTAAGGGTGACTGTCTCTCTCTCTCTCTCTTTGTTTTTAGGAGCTGAAAGAGCTGACTCAGCGGAATGAGTGCCTGGACCTCAAAGGTGAGATCAGGGCTGTCCCCTCCACACGGTGTCTGGGGCCTGGGGCTTCCCATTGTTCACTGGGCGCACCACGACACTCCGTCTCAAAAAGCCACAGACACGGACACCTGGCACCGGCATTGGCACTGGCCGAGCAAATCAACACCACCTTCAAATGGTCCTTCTGACGTTGTCCTCTAAATAATGCACATCTCGAAACTAGCCAGTCCTTTCTCACTCTCGCTGTCTTGCTCACTTTCTCTCAGCCTCCCATTCTCTTCCTCCTTCTCTTTTCCAGCTCCTTTCACTCCTCTCTCCTCTTTTGATCTCTCACTCACTCATTCACTCACTCACACACTCACTCACTCATGTCTCAGTCATTGTCAAAATGAGCTTTACTCCTCTATGTCTTATTTGAGAGGCTATAGAATAGGGGATGTTTAACATAAGGTATTTAACAAGACAGTTTACCCATTACATTCTCTTACTTCAATCCCAAATTTATTTGTATAAGCACCCTTATGACACAAGTATACAAGCTAACATACCTATGTCTGTTTTGTCTGATTAAAAATTAGTTCCTTTCTCTCTCTGTAATCCAGTCAAAGAAAGCCTGGCTGGAACTTCAAATATTTACCAAAGAGTTCAGTGCAGATGGTAGCCTTAGGTGCTAACTAGCACAGTAAATACAGCCAATATAAATGCAGTAAATTCAAGTCTGCTCAAACAGAGAAAGAAAGGCGTACTGGTGATGTTCTCCTGAAGGTTTATGAGCGCGATATTCACAAGGAATGCGGCCCTGTTCTTCCTCACAGGCGAGAAGCTGGACTACAAGGCGTGCGAGGCCCTTGAGGAGATCTTTAAGCGGGTCCAGTTCAAAGTGGTGGATCTGGAGCAGACCAACCTGGACGAGGATGTGAGTGTGCAGCTCCGCAGTTTCACTGTGATTACAGCCACACTGCCGCCCCGCCCCCCACCACTCTTACGAGCCCGGCTGGTAAAGGCCATCTGAAAGCATTCGCCTGAGAAATGGAACGCTCTGTCCCTCTGCTGAGTGGTTGTGTTTTTTCCTTGAGGTAGTAGCTTCAGAGCATCTTTTATTTTGTGTCTACACTGTATATAGGAGCACAGTAGTACAGTACCCTCCATATTTACTCCCACCCCTGACTGAGCAGGAACAAAATAATGTTGTAAAATAAATGTAACCCCTGTGTTTTCTGGAACAAAATCCATTGTTTTTAAATAATGTGTCTAAGCTCTGAGATATGACTTTGCTCTGAAAAGTGCTATTAATATTACTACAGAAGTACTATTTTGGAAAAAAGCAGAAAAAAATGATCCAGTATCTACATTTTTATATCTTTTTTTTCCTGTTTTCCTCTTTGGTCAGGGGTAGGAATAAATAAGGAGTGCACTGTAGTGCATTGCGCATTAGCACACAGTACATTTAACATTAACATATGTTCATACTATACATTTCTCACATTTATGCTCTACACCAGCTGAAAAGTTGGTCATCATGATGCTTTTTTATTGTACATTAGCATACATTGCACAGTATCACGTGTTTATATTGTGCTTTGGCAGACATCTGTTGTACACTACATTCAGGAGCATGTTGGTAAGATGCACTTTTGATGCATCTCGGACCCATTTCTCCTCATTGATCTGGAAGTGTCATCCTCCAGATAATTAACCCAGATTGCCATCTCAGTCCGACTCCCAGCAATGCCCAGCCCCTGGACGTGCTCTAGATATGATTATGTCTGGGGGCAGACGGATCAATCCATCAGGTTTCCTTTGACCCGAGTGAGATTCTTGTATATACTGAAGCAAGCTTGCTATGCCGCTTTTATTTTTTGTTTGTTGTTTCTCTACATTAAATGGAACTCGTAAAAGAACTCGTAAAAAACCAGAGACAAGACCAGCTTTGTGAAGCAAAACATGTTACATAATTCTTGTTTTTGTCTGGGATTGAATTTGTGTTCTATAGTGTAAAATGTCCAGATTGAGTGAGTCATTGGGTTGTTACCTCCTCTTCTCAGCAGCTTGAGCCTCAGAAACACGCTCCCGTGAACTCAGTCAGGCGCTAGAGAATGAGTAGCAGGTCCTGTCAGTGAGTCCCTGAGAGTGCTGTAACCCGAGGCGGAGCCAGGCTGGCTCACTGATTGCAGGGTCCTGGTCCTTTTCCTTTGTTGCACTGATCTCTGTCATCTCAGCCCAGAAGCTTTACTGATGCTGTCCTAAAAAATGAGAGAAGGATGGAAAGGAAAAGGGCTGCCACCACTGGCCGAAGTACACAGCCGGAGGTGTACGGGAGGTGATACAGGATCCAGGGTTTGCTATAAAACCAGGCTGTCATATTAATCTGATCAGACTCCAGCAGTCAGTGTGGTGTCATGTGATGCGGCTCTGGCTGCAGGTGATACAGTGGAAGAGCAGCCATGCTGTAGCTGGTCAGCTGTAGAGTGGAGAAGGTGTATGTGCCAGAGGTGGCAGTGCGAGTAACACGTCCCTCCCTGCTCCGTCCCGTCCTCCCAGGGGGCGTCCGCTCTCTTCGACATGATCGAGTACTACGAGTCGGCCACCCATCTCAACATCTCCTTCAACAAGCACATCGGCACCCGCGGCTGGCAGGCCGCCGCCCACATGATGAGGAAGGTGAGAGGGGGGCGGGGTGACAGTTGTGAAGGATGGGGGGAGGGCAGGGGCAGACACAGTTTGATGATGCCCCTTGCTGTTCTGATTGGAGTCAGTTAAACAGTGTATTTTTACTGTGCCAGGGGGCAATTTGGTGCCTTGAAGAAGCCTATAAACCACAATAGATGCAACACAGTTTTAGGATATAGATGAATAACGTGTCTAATAATTAAAAACTTTGTTCAGAGGAGGCTACCAAGCTTTAGCATAATTTTTTGAGGTAAATGGAAAGGCATTAGGATGTGTGTGTGCATGCGCCTTTGCTTCTTCAGAATGATAAACGGCCCTTAATCCAGTTGGTGCCCATTCAGGGAATGCTTTGAATATTTGAATGCTGTGCCGTTTCCAGCCCCGCTGAGGTCTTTGCTGAGAGAAATCAGACCGCAGCAACTGTTCCTGCGATTGTTCCTGCACACATCCTTAGCTTAATGTCAGCAGTTGCCTGGGGCTCCTAACTGCACTCCCAGTTATCTCTGGGACAAGCCGTCTTCGCCTCGATTTCCCCGTCAAACCCAGCCACGTCCTCCTCCGTTGGAACAAATGAAGCTGCCTCTTTCACACAAAGGAGGACTGAGAGAGGCAGCGGAGAGAGATGGCTTTAACTCAGACACCAGAGCACTCTTGTTTTTTTGCGTGGGTGAAATTGGATTGTGTTTCTTGTTTACAATCGAATTCACTTCCTGGTCGCTCTGATCTAGATTGCGTATGGTGGCTCACATTATGGCAGAGGTCAGGATTATAATGCCGGATCAGGTTGGGGTTTAGCCAGATCTCCACTGCAGCGCTCAGGATTTGCGGGCACTCTCTCTGGCAGGTCCTCACGGTATAGCCCACTTTGATGGATCCTGGTCGCTAAGCTGTCGCTTGTTTAAAGTCACCTTTGGCATGCCCTGCATTTGCAGTTTGACAAACATCACCAGTTCCTGCTTGCACCTATATATCATAACACATTTGATGGTGGAGAAAGTGTTAAATAGCAGCTAATGGTCTAATGTGTTTTTTACCTCACAGTTAGAGGTGGTTAAGGAAAGTCCCTCCCTTTACTGTGGAGTGCTTTGAGAACCTTGGCCGGGTCCAAGGGACCATGTAATTGTAATCCATGATGATGATGTCAATTTATTATTGTTATTGTTAGTATTAGTTAATTGTTTCTTAATATCAATATTAGTATCAAATAGCTTAAAATTATTTTTAGGCAATTTCAAAGGAAATTTTTTATGTTTCTCAGGGAAGGTCAGTAACCTTAAAGAAAAAATCCTCCCTAAAGAAGATGTTTGATGGTGTTTATTAAGCACACGCTTATTCGGTGGAGCTCATAAGGCAGGTTCATAGATGCCTGGTGCACCCGTGCTGGCTTCTGCTCTGGGGTTTCCTACAGTTCAGCAGCTAGGTGATGCACCCCCTGCGCTCACGCCCTCCTTTCCTCTCCCTCCGTCCCAGACGAGCTCCCTGCAGTACCTGGACGCCCGGAACACCCCCCTGCTGGACCACTCGGCCCCGTTCGTGGCCCGGGCCCTGCGCATCAGCGGCAGCCTGGCGGTGCTGCACCTGGAGAACGCCGGCCTCACCGGGCGCCCACTCATGCTGCTGGGTGAGTGTGGGAGGGAGAGGGGGAAGAGAGGGGGGGTGTGGGGATGGAGGTTATGGGAACAGGGAGCCGCAGATTAGCTGTGATGTGGACTGCAGGAAGAGGGTTTGTAATGGGAGTAAAGAATAGAATGAAGGACTCCAGGGTTGGGGGTGGGCAGGGGATTGATAGGTAAATGCTCACAGGGGTCCTGTAGCTCTGTCCTGAAAGGCCTGTTTTATATACACCCCTATAGCCAGTTAAAGTCCATTAATCTCAGACAGACTGATTTCTCAGCTAATTCAGGAGTGCTGACCAAGACAGCAGGGGAAGATGGGTGAACTGAGCTCTCTCTCTCTCTCTCCCTCTCTCTCTCCCTCTCTCTCTCTCTCTCTCTCTCTCTCTCTCCCTCTCTCTCTCTCTCCCTCTCTCTCTCTCTCTCTCTGTCTCTCTCTCTCCCTCTCTCTCTCTCTCCCTCTCTCCCTCTCTCCCTCTCTCCCTCTCTCTCTCTCTCTCTCTCTCTCTCTCTCTCTCTCTCTCTCTCTGTCTCTCTCTCTCTCTCTTTCTCTCTCTCTCTCTCTCTCTCTCTCTCTCTCTCTCTCTCTCTCTCTCTCTCCAGCCACGGCTCTGAAGATGAATATGAACCTGCGGGAGCTCTACCTGGCCGATAACAAGCTGAACGGCCTGCAGGACTCCGCGCAGCTGGGGAACCTGCTCAAGTTCAACTACAACATCCAGATCCTGGACCTGCGCAACAACCACATCATGGACTCTGGTATGGGCTCCACCTGTGCCCGCCCCCCCCTCCCTCGCTGCACCATCACATCATGTCCAGTCCCTGTTTGCTCCGTGTGCCCACCTGTTTTTAGACTGAGTGCCATTTTTCATTCATCTCGCTCCTTCTGATTTTTCACCTTTGGTCTCTCTCCGTCTCTTTGGTATTTCAGTTGATGTTGCCGCTCATGAACTGGAGCTCCTTTGTGATATTTAAAGGCTGTCCGCACTGTGTGCGCCACTGTATTTTTCCCCAGTCTGATCTGTGTGTGTGCCTGTGTGTGTGTGTTTCTCTCTCTCTGCAGGGCTGGCATATGTGTGCGAGGGTCTGAAGGAGCAGCGTAAAGGCCTGGTCACCCTGGTCCTCTGGAACAACCAGCTAACACACAATGGCATGGGGTACCTGGCTGCTGCTCTCGTGAGTCTCCGCAAACGGCAACACATACACATGCACATACACACGAGCGCGCACACGCACATACGCATGCACATACACACGAGCGCGCACGTGCACATACGCATGCACATACACACGAGCGCGCACGTGCACATACGCATGCACATACACACGAGCGCGCACGTGCACATACGCATGCACATACACACGAGCGCGCACGTGCACATACGCATGCATACACACGAGCGCGCACGTGCACATACGCATGCATACACACGAGCGCGCACGTGCACATACGCATGCATACACACGAGCGCGCACGTGCACATACGTATGCATACACACACATCCGCGCAGCTTGCCGGGAGAGCACAGAGCAAACGACAGAGAGACGGATAGCTCAAATCAAACTCCGCGCTGGCCCTTAAACACTGTGCAGCCAGCACAGTAACATTTCCAGCCCAGCGCGCTTTGTGGCTGCTCTGCTGCTGCTGCTGCTCCATTGATTCTCTCTCACAGCTCTGCGTGCGTCTCAGTGTGGCATCGATGCACAGGGGGGGCTGAGTCAGAACCCCCTCCCTGTCCCTGCTGATAAAGCAGTCAGCTGTCCATCGGTGGCCCGCCTCCCTCCCGTAACCATGGCTCCCAATCAGTGCTGTTGAGCGCACTGCAGTCGGGGCAGCGCTGAGGAGATATCGCTATCTGCAGCTCTCTCACTGTAATTAACGGGCTGAACTCTTCATTTAATTATTGGAGGCCTTCTGACTGGCCTGGAAAGCCTATTATTCAGCGTCAGACAGAGCAGAGTGGTATCAGTGCAGTCTGTATCAATCGCTCAACATCAGCATCAGATAACCAAGGAACAGCATGTTCAGTACTGTGAGAGACAGGTGCGCTCGCAAAACACTCTCACACACACACTCACTCAGTTTGTGTGTGTGTGTGTGTGTGTGTGTGTGTGTGTTGTGTGTGTGTGTTCATAGTGCATATTCATGTGGCTCTAATACACAATGAATAAAGTCATAGTCACAGACACCAAAAAAGCCTTTGGGCCCATGTGACCCATCTCTCTAGGAATATGGGTCACATGGGGCCCAGCCGCATTCTTGGTAACATGGTCACAGCTGAAATTGATTTAATTCCTAAGTACTGAAACAGATATAAGTAACTTTGACATTTATCAGTGCCTTTCAGGGCATCACTGTGCCATAGCCTGAAAACAGACAGCCACCGCTGTCTTTGCTAGTAGTCACGTTAGCTCCTTGGTTGTGCTTTAGGACGTTACATTAGAGATGTGTCAACAGAACAGATACACGTTAACTGTATTAGGATTTCATATCTCAGTGAGGTTGGTTCCTCAGTTAGGGATGTCTCAAGGATTGCGGGCTGTGTGAATTTCTGGAAGGAGTCAATGTACTGGAACTGTCTGAGTGATGGGCAGGGCGGTGGGGTGAGCAGAGAGGGGCAGGTGTGGGTGAAGGTCTGGTTGAACAGCATGTGGCTGCAATGTGGGCAGGCAGCTTGAGGACTGTAACCTTGAAGACTCAAGTGCAAGCTGTATATTTACTATTTATTGATCTGGGCATTTAACTAATGAAGTCATTCTGAATCGTGCATAAATGAAGAAGGCCTGCAATGAGGAGGAGTGGGGGGAGCTCATTGGTGTCAGCGTGAGTGAGGCTGTCTGTGTGGGCAGTGGGCTGCAGTGCAGGTCCAAAGTCCTCTCTTCACAGCACTGTTCAGCCACTCTCCAGCCCGGTGTCCCTGGATCTGTGCTCTCCTGTGGCGGTAGTTGTTGTAGCTGTCATTCCCACAGGTGGCACAAACAGCATTTCTGTCACTGTATCGTGGCTCCACCCGACACGTGCAAGGGTTCAGGGTCAAAGGAAAGAGCCCCCGTTTCAGATCAAGCTTGCAGTTTACAGCTTTCAGTGTTGGCTTCTGAAATTGTCTAAACCTATAGTTTAAATTTAGATAAAAATAAAAAAAATGGTGAATTTTGAACAGTCTTTTCACCAGCACATTGCATTTTGGAATATTTGGGAGGATACTGTTCATTCACCCATTGAGCCAAGGTGGTTAACCTGAATGGCTTTGGTAAATATCCAGAAATGGGTAACTTGTCCCTTCTGAGCTGCGTTATGCAAGACCCCCTTGGACGAGATGAGCTGCTCATTCAGTGAAGAATCAAATAGAAATAAAATGCGTAAATAATTGTTTATATCAATTGAAGATGGCGATTGACATAAATTCAAATGTGGTGCATTTAACAGATTTATACGTCGAAACTGAGTTTGGCCAAACCTGTGCTCTGACATTGTCCCGCCTGGCCTGCGGTCCCCCCCCTGTATGAAATGGCACGGGGCAGACAGAACCCCTCAGGGAATGTTAGAGCGAAGATTCTAAATTCCAGAGCTTTACTGCGGTCTGTCAGAGTCGGCCCCCATCAACAGACAAGGGGCCAGCAGCGCGTTGAGGACCCGAGAATTCCGCGCAAGACCCCCCCCCCCGTCTCTCTGCTCCTTCTCCTACTTCAGACCATCTTGCCTTTGTGAATGTAGCGTTTTCTTTATTAGTAAAGGTGCCCTGCATCACGCTGGCACCCTGTCCACGGGATGTGCTTGTACATGAGCTGCTCCACGGGGATCAGAAAGAACTCCAACCCTATGGGCCTTCCAGCCTCCAGCACTGCTTTCTTTCCTTAATTTATCAGCAGCATGACATTGTAGACATTGTAGTGCTGCCAGCTCACTGAAAGAATGGTAATATAGTCAACAGAAAATAGGCCTTATTATTTTGAACCATTTTTATTCCGCTTTAGTGGTCCTTGTCAACCTGGGCCATGCCACAGCTCACAGCAGAATTAACAGATGAATAATGATGTGAATTAAGAGGTAACATTTACTTTCTCTTAGCTCATCTTGACACGAGCTTGGCTCTCCCTTTCTCTGTGTTAAGTGTGTGCTCCCCATACAGCGAATGCTCCACCCCCCAAAGTGAGATTCCCTCACTGACAGGAGGGAGGGCCCCCTGATAAAGCACAGGTTCCTAGCGCTGTGCTTTGAAAGCAGTGCTAACGTCTGGGCTGTAGTGTTCTGGGGACAGATCTGTAAGCTTTAGAGTTCAGGCCATATCATCTTTTAAAAACCTATTATCTTACTCCTCCTCCCGTCCATTTTGTGTCTAAAAAGAAAATACTGACCCCTTATGGGGAACCTGGGTAAATGACTCATGGAATCGACTGATTTTACTTTTTCTTTTTCAAATGTGTGTTATTTGTTAAGAAATTAAGCTTTACAAGTTAGACAGCCATGATTAACCAAACACCTGAATGTTAGTTACTGGATATTGGTTCATATTCCCACAGTTTATATTTAGTCCCTTTTTAAAATGGTCATCCTCTCATTTCAATAATGGGAATCGTAATATTCTATCCACTGCGTTACAGTGTCACCACACAGCCCTCATCCAGGGTCACCAGGTGGCCGCACTTTGTGTTTTAACCTTTTAAGCTGCTGCATTCTGTGTGCGTAATCCAGCCATGTCCCGCTGCATCCTCAGCCCTGCATGCAAAGCCTGGAGACCCTGAACCTGGGCCACAACTCGGTGGGCAACGAGGGCGTCCACAAGCTGAAAGACGGGCTCATCGGGAACCGCTCGGTGCTCCGGCTGGGCCTGGCCTCCACCAAACTGTCCTGCGAAGGTGAGCCGCGTGTGCCTGTGCCGTGTTGTTTCGTTGCCTGTGTTGGCGGCAGACATGGTGCACTGAAATTGACTGGCGTCCCCCCCCAGGCGCGGTGGCGGTGGCGGAGTTCATCGCGGAGAGCCCCCGGCTGCTCCGGCTCGACCTGCGCGAGAACGAGATCAAGACCGGCGGTCTGATGGCCCTGTCCCTGGCCCTGAAGGTCAACACCTCCCTGCTGCGCCTCGACCTGGACCGCGAGCCCAAGAAAGAGACCGTAAGAGAGCCGCGCAGGGCGGGGACCCGGGGGGGTGTAGTGTGGAAGGTTGTGGGGATGTCTGTCAGTTGGCACCAGGAAGTTTCAACAGGGTTGTTGTCAGTAGAAGAGATCTAGGGAGGCAGGTGAAGGAAGTGGGTTGATCTGTTAACCCTTTCGTACGTGACTTTGAATTTTATGCTATGTAGTGCGCTCCTTCCGTTACATGGTTTGTTATGTTTTCATTTCACCGCCGCCTTTGCTAAACTTTGTAATGTTAAATCACTGTTTCCTTAAAGCTAATGTTGGCTAAAATTTTTCCAATCTAATGTTCTAATCGCACCAGTTTGACTGTACGCACAAAAGGGTTAATAGTGGGATCAAATGTGTTTTGAGACCCACAGCATTCACCTCAGAAATTGCATGACATGCTTGACTGCTCAAACTGTGGAGTTTGAATAACATTCCTGCTAATTTCAACCCACATTTCAGTCTCTGCATTCATGTTTGCACGCCTGACAGGTGAAGAGCTTCATCGAGACACAGCGCGCCCTGCTGGCCGAGATCCAGAACGGCTGCAAGCGCAACTTCATCCTGGCCAAAGAGAAAGAGGAGACTGAGCAGAAGATGCGCCTGTCCGCCTCCATGCCAGAGATCACGGCCGGGGAGGAGGAGGACCCAGAGCAGGCCGCTGCGGGCGCGGCCGGAGAGGGCCAGCAAGCCGGCACCGAGGAAGGAGAGGAGGGGACAGAGGAGCGGAATGAAAATGAGCAAGGAGGGAGCCAGGAGGAGGAGGAGGAGGAGGAGACACCTAGTGGCCTTGCGGAGTCAGACTCCGATACAGATGAGGAGGAGGAGGAGGAGGACACGGTGGTGGGAGCCACAGCAAGCCTAGCGAAGGCCCCCCCAGCTCCCCAGCCCAGCGTTACCCCCCAGCCCCACTGCGCACCGCAGATGCCACCGCCTGCCGTCCCGGCCTCACCTGCGGGACCGGCCGCCGCCTCGGGGATCACGGTTTCGGAATCCCCTGTGCCTCCAGGCACTCCGCCGTCGCCCGGCAGGTGCATCTCGGTGTCGAGCCCGGGAAGGGGGCATAAAATCTTCATGGTGACCCGAGTGGAGAGCCCACCGGAACAGCAGCAGCTGAGGATTCCAGAAAAGAAGGAGCCGGAGAAGCAGCAGCAGCAGGGGACAGGGCAGCCCTTGGCCCAACCACAGGTGGTACCAGCTCCTGAGAAACAAACAGCATCTCCACAGACACAGACACCACCAACACAAGAGGTTAGTCAGAGTCCCAAAGAACCACAGCAGCAGCAGACTGTCCAGCCACAGGCAGAACCTAGTCAGGGGCTTAATCAGCAAGTGGCTGTAGAGAAACAGTCACATTCAACCGTCGTGCAGGAGGCGGAAGGGAAGGAGCAGCAGGACAAGGAAAGGGTGGAGGTGAAGAAACAGGAGCCGCAGCTGGAGGAGACACAGAAAAAACAGGAACTGTCCCAAACAGACTCAGATCTGCCTCAGAAGGAACAGCAACTGTCCCAGACAATTACAGAGCTGCTTCAGGTAGAACACGAACTGTCCCAGGCAAACAAAGAGCCACCACAGCTGGAAAAGGATTTATCCCAGGCAGAAACAGAAGCGCCTCTGATAGAAAATAAGCTGTCCCAAACAAATACAGAGCAGCCTCAGCAGGAACAGAAACTGTCTCAAACAAGTACAGAGGAGCCACACGTGGAACAAGAACTCTCCCAGACAAACAAAGAGCCGCCGCAGGTGGAACAGGAACCGTCCCAAACAAACAAAGAACTGCAGATGGATTTGGAGCTACCCCAAACACACTCTGAGGTGGAACATGAACTTTCCCAAACAGACTCCGAGAGGTTGCAGGAAGAACAGAAACTGTTGCAAACAAACCCAGAGGAGACGCAAACAGACCAGAAACTGTCCCAAACAAACAGTGAACAGGTGCAGATGGGAGAGGAGCTGCCCCAAACGAATTCAAAGGAGCTGCTCCAAACAAACACACAGCTACACACAGACCAGAAACTGTCGCAAACGAACACAGAGGAGCAGCAGGTGGTACAGGAACTGTCGCAGACCACCGCGGACCAACACAAGCTGCAGTCAGGGCAGGCCCAGAAACTGCCCCGGACAAACCCAGAGAGGCTGCAGGAGAAACGAGAACTGTCCCAGACAAACCCAGAAAAGCTGCAGGAGGAACGGGCACTGCCCCAGACAAACCCAGAGAGGCTGCAGGAGGAACGGGAACTGCCCCAGACAAACCCAGAGAGGCTGCAGGATGAGCAGGAACTGTCCCAGACAAACCCAGAGAGGCTGCAGGAGAAATGGGAACTGTCCCAGACAAACCCAGAAAAGCTGCAGGAGAAACGGGAACTGTCCCAGACAAACCCAGAGAGGCTGCAGGATGAGCAGGAACTGTCCCCAGCCAACACACCGGAGCTGCAGTTAGGGCTGGACCAGCAACGCTCGGAAACGGACAAAGAGCCGCTGCGGCAGCCACAGCCAAAGGAGAATCGGGCAGAGACTGAGCGGCCGAGCCCAGTGGCGGAGCAGCGAGCGGATGAAGCACGACAGCTCTGTCAGGAACCATCGCTACAGCCGTCACACCCGGAGCTGCAGGAGGAGCAGCAGCAGGCCTCGCTGGATCTGCAGCCAACGGTGACCCCTCCCGGGTCCTCACCAGCCACACTTCCTCCAGGGACAGTGCAGGAGGAGGCCGCTAAAGAGAGTCCCCACGCGGAAGCGGACCGTGGCTCCGCGTCCGCGGCGGTGGGGCGGGCGGACGACCTGGTAGACTGCGTGCTGGGGGAAACCGATAGCGCCACAGTAGCGTCCACCCTGCCCAACGGTCTGAAGCCCGAATTCGCCTTGCACCTGCCGGACCCTGAGGGGCCCAAGCCTGGTAGCTGTATTGTAGAGCATGGTAAGTGGTATCTGTACGGTCCTGTCTTTGAGCAGGGAGGGCTTTAGTCCTTTCCAGTAGTGAGGATTGTATTATGTGATTAGCTTGTAGCTGTTTATATTTCATCTGCCATCATTCAGACATAATAAGCTGAAATTATTGTCAGGAGCATTGTTGGGAGAGTAATTGTTTGTTCCATAACATTATGTATTTGTTTACTAGGCACTTCCAGAGCTTCTTACAAAGCTTAGAGTTTTATCTCATACCTCATTTACTCATATGACTGGATAGTTACTCTAGCAATTCAAGAGAAGCACCTTCCTCAAGGGTTTAAAGGTACTGGCCCATCAGAGACTCTAACCTGCTATACTACACTGCCACACTGCTGTGGGAATACACAGCCTCGTTCTGACGCTCTCCGTCTGTGTGTGTGTGTGGTGTGGCTGTGCATGCCCTCGCCCCTGCCGTAGGCGTTCCGTCTGAGCTGTCTGTCTTCACAGTGAGCGTGGCGGCGGAGCTGAGCTGTGGGCAGGACCTGGAGGAGCTGCTGCGTGAGGCAAGCCTGGAGACGGGGAGAGAGGCGCCGTGACGCTGACGGTAACCCCGCCTCCCGCACCCTCACAGCACCGTCTCACACACACACACACACACACACACACACACACACACACACACACATAAGACAGATATGTGTGCCAGCCAGATATATATAAGCCAACAAGTATGTGAATGCATGCGTGCCCGCGCACGCGCACACTTGTGTACGTGCATGTACACCCACATACGTACATATACACAACATGAATGCCAAACAAGCAAAATGCACACAGGTTCCCCAGGTGCACACATCCGGCTGTATCGTCATAATCAAAGAGAACCGTGTTTCACAACAGTCTCTCACGCCTGGCCTAGTTTTACATGTTAATGTTTAATCTGTACACGTATGTAGTCAATTAGTGCCGTGTTTCCCAACCCTGCTCCTGGAGGCACACTGTCCTGCATATCTTCTATGTATCCTTCCTGCTTGACTAAATCAGGTGTGCTCAGCTAATCAAAAGTGCCACTGATGAGTTCAGTCAGGTAGGTAGAGCAGGGATAGATAGAAGATATGCAGGACGGTGTGCCTTCAGGAGCAGGGTTGGGAAACGCTGAATTAGTGTATGTCCCATGTGAGTTATTGATGTTATGTGTCAACCCAGTTGATAGGTATGCTTGCAGTACACTTACAGCTGTGATGAAGAGCATTTTTATCAAATCTGACATCTTGAGAAGTCCTGGAGTCTCCATTGCTTCTCTGTCCGGGTGAATGGCTGTGGTCTGCAGACATTCACATGTACAGATTTATTTGTCTGTCTTCTTTCAGGCCTCTGTCTGTGCATATTACAGTCAGCAGAATGTGCTGGCAAGCCTGATGCTGCTGTTGAAAGCTGGTTTTGAAAGGCTTATAAGCCCTTCACAGCACAAAGTTGCACAAACACTACTTTTTCAGTTTTGTTACGTGTCAGATGTACAGAGAAAATATGATTATTTTTAATGCTGGGCACTATCTTTGAAGCCTGTTGTTCAGATTTAGTTTAGCTGTTTGTTGTGAGGGGTGGTTCCAGTTTCTGACACATCTCTCTGTTTCTTCTTCTCCACAGGGGTCCTTCAGGCCAGAGGAACTCAGTGTCCTGGGTCATCCTCAAAATTTGCCCGCTTAGCTTGTAGCTCCTTTATTTTTTTTTTTTTTTGTCTCCCTCATCACTCTTACAACCCCACCACCTTCTACATATGAAGACTGAAGTGCTAAAGAGTTTTTCACGTAAAAAAATTACTCATAGTAATAAATCAATAAAAAAGGAAATAAAGAAACACAACTTTAACGTCACCGCAACCCATGCATCCGCTGCAGCCGCTAGGACGCTCGTGAAACATTGCAAAGAACAACTGTGGAATAGCGTATGAAAGGAAAGGATCACGCTCGTGTATATCACTACATTCCCTCTACCGAGATACCAGAGGATCAGCTGGTGCCGGGAGGTCAACAGCAGGATGAGAGAGAGTGAGACAGAGAGAGGAGGTGGAGGGAGAGGAAGGTATCCAACCAAAGACCTCCGCACCCTCCGCTCCATCCCTCTCTGCCTCTGCCACAGTGTGTAGGACTGTGTCAGCGAGAGTGTGAACAGACACAGCTCACCTGGACGCTGCCCCCTCATGGACTCTGGAATTATTGCAAAGGGGAGAGGGTGAACCTGCGATGAAGGGTATGTTGGTGTGGAGCTGGAGGTCCCTGCTGGTTGTGACTGTGCCAGCCACTGCAGTGGCACCTCGTTGTGGACTAATTATATGCACACGTGTCGCAGTTTGCTGGTGAGCTGGGGAGGGAATCAGGACGACCGTTACTTATGTGTCACACTATTTTGTCTCCTGTTAAAAAAAAAACCTCTGCCAAAGCAAACTTTTGGTCCTTTTTATTTAGGATTTTCCCCTTCTGGAGCTACTCTGCTCTGGAATACCTGAATTGCCCTGCATCTGTCTGAAGCCTCCTGGATTCCCACAGAATATTACGGAGTACCCAAGTCATTCTGGCAACCGCCTTGTGACCCTTCCCAGAAATCTGGTGAATCTTGAAGAGGCTCCCTTGTGTGACAACGGCACTCATAGTAGAGGAATACTGTTTCGTTGTTTGAATCCTCTTAATGTCACAGAGCTCTCCCTCTTCTGGTTCTCTAATGTAAAGATAGGCGGATCTCAGTCGAGGGGAAGGCTGGAGAGTATTCTGAGGAAAACGGGGGAAGCCGCCTGCTCTGTGGAGTTTCTCGCTCTCTCTCTCTCTCTCTCTAGCGCTCTCGCTCAGTCTTCCGCTGGCACTGTGCCGCACACCATCACCCAAACACTGACAAATGAAGACGGGATAAAGAAACTGCCTTCAGATCGACTCTGACCTTTTTGTCTCTTCATTTTTGCTGCTTTGAGGAATCACAGTCGGTTGTATTTATTTTATAGCTTTATCTGCCTTTTTGGGGACATTTCCCTCTTTTATTAGTTCTTTTTCTTGGGGTTTGCTTTTAAAAATTTCCCCCTCGGTGTACATTTTCTGATTCAAAAGAGAGCTGTGATTTGTTTTCTTTTTTCGGGGGGTAGGGTGGGGGGGGGGGGGGGGTTGGCAGGGGGTAAATTGTAAAGGGGAGTAATTGAATGGGGCAGGGCGTGGATGGGTCTAGTTATTAAAAAATAACAGGGCTGTAGGTGCAAATAATAGAGTTTTGGGGGGCGCATGTGACTCTCACTGCGATATTACGGGGGACTATCTGAAAGAATATCCACAAAGTGACTAAAATATAACAGCACTACATTCATTCAAATTAAAGACCACCCAGTGTGATGGGTTTAGGGTTATCTCTATACCACAGGCTTTGGGGAAGAAATACAATAGACTCAACAGGCTAGATTCAGCTTAAACCTCATCCTGTCTTCTTAATAGCCGCAGTACAGAGAATGTGAGAATTGCGGCGACCCTCTGGGAGGACGCTGCCCACCCCAGGCTTTTAATGTCCAGTAAGCAAACAGGTCAGAGATGTGACTGATTCCCAGCATGCATTGTCAACAGCAAATCCAGTCCCCTTGTCTTCTGTCGTTCTCCTGTTCTCATACCAACCCATCCTTGATGGCTGTGCGAGGCAAATCGACCATCACTGTGAACCAATGGGCAAACAGGGTGCTTTCAAAAGGCCCCGGCCAAGTTGCGTCCTAGGTTTTATCGGGCCACACCAACAACTCCCCTTCTGGGTGAGGTATAACGTGTGTAGTTCTTGAAGGACCTTGCCAGGGAAGGGGAGGTGACAGAAAGGTGGATACTGTCTGATTTTAATTACGGAGTGTCTGAGGGGAGGAAAGGACGAGGCGCCTGCTTTCCGAAGGAAACGAAGGGGAAGTTACAATGGCAACCGTTACTGCCCGCTCTCCCTCTGTCTGGTCCGAACGTGGTTAAACTGTAGAGTCTGTAGCGCTGGCCCATCTGAGCCCGCTTGTTCTGTGTGGGGAGGTGGGTTAGTGTCGGGGTTGGCTGGGTCCAGCCGTGCGCTCTGACACTCTGGCTTTAGTTCCCGCAGGCCGGGGGCACGCAACTGACACAGTGATCGTCTGAGCCAAGACTCAGTTTGCCTCGCACAAAGAGGTCCGAATCACACCAAAAACTGTGCACTACAAAGACTCTATCTCAAAATATGAATGTATATTTTCCACAAATGTTCTTTTTTTTCCTGTTTTTAAGAACAGTTTTCCTACACAACTCATGTAAAGCTGAAAGTGAATATGAGGGAATGGAATGGGTTTGGGTTTTTTTTTTTTCTTCTCCGCAATGTGCTCTGTGTTGCTGTGAGGGAGGCGACGGGGGACTGACCGTAAGGGGGGTCTAAGGCCCTGGTGTGGGGAAATGGGTGGGGCTAAAGGGGAAGGGGTGAGGATGTTTAAGTCGGGTTGGGGTGCAGGAACTCTGTCAAAGCCAAGGCCTTGTGTGTGCTGGTATGCCTTGTAACTAATATTACCAATACAGCTGAATATCGTCTTATGCTCATGTCACATTGATAACTTCTTGTGTTTGCAGTTGGATGTCAGTTCTGGACCATATGTAAGCCCTGCGGTGGAATTCTCCTCCCACCTGTAGGAGTCACCATCATCGATTGGCCTGCTAGATATCACTGGGTTTAGTTCCCCACTGAAAAAGTTCATCAAAGAAGGAAAGCCTGAGCAGCAATCAGGTCCTGTCCACGTTGTTACAGCAGATCTGTGCTCTGTTCCATGAGACTTCAGACCACAGAGCTTAAGGCATAAATGGATCCAGAAGGGGACAGTTGTGGATCAGATCTAAGCTTGTGGGGCTCTACACCATGTTGGGGGTACGGTGCAGACATGGGTGCAAGGCAGACCTGACATTTCCTGTAAGAATGTGCTCTGTAAATGAAACCACATTGTCCCTGTTGGCGTTTTATCACACTGCAGAGCTTCAGTTTGGGCCAGCCCTGACACTGACGTTAGACTGACTCTGCAGACTTCTCATTGGCTTCATGTTTACCTTGCACTCGCTTTTTGCCATAGTAATCCAAGCTCAGAGGAAGCAGTAGGTGCATACATGTTCTCCAGTTTCCGGGCTTACCCTTAGGATAAGTTGGGGCAGAGCTTCTTAACACTAAAGTCTATTCATTAGTTAAGGGAATAATTGCAATGTGGAATACATGGCAGCGTTAGGCATCTGGGCTCTGTCTTTTTAGTGCAATATGTTTATCAGGGAGTTGTGTTTGCTTGAGACGACACAATGGTGGGGGGTTAGATTGCAGACTAAATCAGTCACAGGAGCCTGCAGTACTCAGAGGCACTTGAAAAATCTGTCTTTTCTCTGGATGTTTTTTTGTTCTGCTTTGTTTCGTTTTAATTTGTTTTAATCTCGTATTGACTGTGCTTGCTCTTCCTGTCCATAAGATGGGTATGTTGACGGACGGCTTCGTCCTTGTGCTCCACCTGTCTTTATAGAAGTGTTGAAGGTGTACAGACCGGCCCCCTCGTTGCCCCCACCACCAAGGCAGGACAGAGTGCATACTGGGACTAGACGACCTCCACACAGGGGAGGTCTGTTCCGCTGAAATCACGTGCCCTGTTGATAACACAGGCCAAACTGATCAAGATGCGATACCATCATTGAGAACACCCAGGGGACCTCTAGACCCTCGGGACAAGTTTTGTCGCAGAGGGGGAGGTTGCAATTCTCTGTAACACTAATTCTACTTGGACAGACTTCAAAGGCAAATGAGTACCCAAATCAAAGAAGAAACGCAAGAGACTTTCTGATCTTCGATTTACAAAATCATATTATCTCATTCTTTTGTTTTCTTCGTCACGGAATTTCCCAGACTGCATCTCTCTGCTCCCTGCCATCACTGACCCTGGCTGTGGCACTTGTAGGGGAGGCTTTCGGTGTGCGTACATGAGGCGCAAGGAAAAACGGACGTGGACATGCCATTGCTCCTCACCTCAACAGCATTGAGCCCTATGCGAAAGAAACGAGAGGTCTCCCCTAGCTACGGCTGCGTGGCGCATGTGTACTGTAGCATGTTTGATCTTGTTCTGTTTGTTTTCTCCATCACTGACTGCAGTCAAAACTGAAGAGAGCGGGATGTTCTGGAACTAGTGTAGCTAAACATCAGAAAAAAAAATAAAAAAAAAAATAAGGCAGATTCATGTTGAAAAAGATCATTTGTTCAAACTGTAAAGATAATCAAACCCTCTCATAGCTATGCAAGTTCCTGCCTAGCCCCCAAACCCTTTATACAAAAGGCAAATTGTAAATGTTAAATCAAAGCAAAGTTTGACCAAAATAAAAGTGACCTTTGTTTTATTGGACCTCTACTTCAAAATGTCTAATCGGAATACAGCAGTTTCCCAGAAAGCCATTCATCCCCGCATCAAATTGACGTTACATGTAGCTTTCATCAGTAACAAGCCTGTGGGCTGTAATTTCAAAAGGATATTTTCACAGTATGTAGCAAGTGTTCGTGTTTTCTGGAGTCTCAGTGACCTTCAGAGGAAAAGACACCCTTCAGAGAAAAATTGAGACGCAACATTTTTTAGGCCTCATCAGTCATAGGGTGGGGATCATGGGTGAAACTTTGATAAACCTGCCATAAATGTAGAGTCTAGTAACACTGCTGTATTTTGTTTGTTTTATTTTTAGTTGCTTTTTTTCTAATTGAATCTGCCTTCCCGATTTTCTGATCTGCTGTGTATCTCATTTTATTTTTATTTATTATGATTTTTGTCTTGTGAATGAGGATACTTTGCTCTGTTCCCCGCACTGGGATAAACTATGATAACAATGATAGTAATAAACTAGGTTAAAGGTGAGACAAAAAGTTTAATATATTTCATTCTGTTTATTAGGGAACTGGCTTTACCGGGGCCAGTAATGGCTTTGTTCTTAAACTTAGAAGAACTAGATTTAAAATAAACAAAAAAGTGTGTTTTACTGCATTTATGGGTTTATTGTATAATCTTGGTTGAAATAAAGGGTTTCCTAATTTCTGATGTTTTTGTTGTCTTATCTGTTACCTGTTTCTGTGTACTATGTATTCTCTCTCTCTCTCTCTCTCACTCTCTCACTCTCTCACTCACTCACTCACACACACACACACACACACACACACGTAACGGGTACACGACAATTTTTGTTTCATAACTGAAGTACTCAGCCCTGGTACTTGAGTGTCAGTGTGTCCAATATTTAACCACCTGATTCAACTAATCATTTTCTTAACATTTTCATTTACTCAATCACTTAAACTTCCTCCTCAGTTCTTAGAGGGCTGGAAGAGTTTACACTGAAATCCACAGAACTCTTCATAGGCTGAGCAGGCATATTCAAGTTAGCTTTACGGACCTGGAGGAATAATAATGTATAGGGGTGCTGACTATAGCTAATACCTTTATCTAACACTTTCATCTTTGACAACCCGGATGGCCCCTCTCTAACATAACATAAATCCTTTACTTAAGCCTGTCAGAGTCAAGGAGGTATTTTTTGAATGTTTCAAGAGGTGAAGTTAAAGGACCCATCTCAGCCTCTAAAGTTACCCCATTGTAAAAAACTGCATCTAGTCAATATTGTTCTCACCATCAGGGTTACTCATAGTGCTGGTAGATATTTACTTAAGAGCAGGTATATGCTATGATAGTTACGTAATTATAATTAATGTATACTATCAAAAAAGTTATGGGACACCCTTCTGATTTCAGGTAAATGGGTTTGATTACTCATGGTTTTAAGAGAATATCGGAATATTGCAGCAGTCAGTACAATCCCCTACCTCAACCCGATGGAACATGTTTGGGATGAACTAGAATGTAGAATTATGGCAAGGCCAAGACAGCCCTCTTCAGTAGTGGATCTCGCTTTAAAGAAGGAGTGGAGCACAATGCCACCAGCTTTCTTTCAGAAATTTGCAATTAATCAGCAATTAAGGCCAAAGACAGGCCAACATGTTATTAACTACTTAGAATAAAGACATGTTTCATTCATACCTACCCATGTCCAATGACTTTTGGTAGGATAGTGTATTTCCCCGTGCAACAGCATTACTCAGATCATCTATCAGCTTCATTCAGATGTTCACATTATTAACAGTATCATCTGCAGAACTGATATGAGCTTGCCAACTGAACATTATAATGGGAATACATATGCAGGAGGTCAAGTGTAGTGTAAATACCAGCCACTTCAGCACACTAAACGAAACTGGACTTGACAGCAATACTGTGTCACCGGATATGTTCCAAACATTAAGTGCTGACTAATGAGGAAGAACCACCAACACTGCTGTTATGGAGGAGTCTGGCCCATTCAGGAAAGCCAAGGTCCAGTAGTTTAGCCATTAACATCATTAAGTGCTAGCAAATTGACCTGTTGGAAAAGTTCCCACTATTCACTCACCTGGCAACCAAAGGCCCCTGGGCCAGCTCGATGCCAGAGATATGGTAGCAGTTCATGGATATACAGTGTTCAGCTCAAAAAGAATACACAGATAACGTAAACTCACATCTTTCAGAGGAGAGTACACATATTTCAGAGGACCTACAGGCTTTTTGCAATCTCAGAGGTGAGTGTATCTTTTTCACCGGACTCAATTACTTCACATTACATTCCCTAAGAAGGTTCCCTCATCTGAAACATGGTGAGTTCAGGATGGATGCTCAGAGCATTCTGCCTGTTTCAGCTGTGTTCAGACATTTCAGCATTTCTAAACAACTTAATTTAAAAATCTGCTCAAAACTGGTTAAAATCAGGTGCCCCTTCACCAGAGAAGTTACACGTCTGGCGCTTTGTATGAAGGAACAAATTCTTTACCGTTACGTTTGTAGTGTGGATAATAGATTATTTTCAACGTCTGACTTCAATAGGATTTTTTTGATCTAGGTCCGTTTAGCATTGATGTCTGTGCTTACATTTTGTGTAGTGCAAAGCAATGGAAAAGAGCAATTATGTGTACCTGACATACAGTGACATACAGATGCATTACCTTTCGCTAACCGTTTTGAATAGCCCTATCTAATTTGCAACCTGCGGGTCCGCGGCCCAATCGACAGCTGTCGCCTTACTCATTACTTTTCGATTTGCCACGCAAAGTCACACGTGTCTATTGAATTAACGGCTCTGAAATGGTCTGACATAAACTCAGATTGTTGAGGAAGAGAAAATGCTGACTGTTATGTCTGAAGGGGGATATCTGCCATCAACCGAAAGACAAAGGCGTTATGATCACAAGTCGAAGGTTGGCTGTCTGAATGAAAATGAGACTGGGAGGGGCATAGTCCCGTAACACATAAACACCACTGCCATAGCGAAGTTTTGCCGGGTATTCTTGTGGTTTGCCGATGCCAGTTGTCAATTTCCTCAAAATTACAATTTCCTTTTTCACAAATTGTTATTAATGAAAGTCGGAGACGTTTGGAATAGTTCCTCCAGCACCATTCTCGTAGCTTAGCGCCCCCTGAGGAATGTGTGGTGAAGTTTGTTTAACTTTAAAAGGGGCTTTTCCGTGGTGTCAAACAGCATCTTCTCTGTTGGCTTAGCGTCTGCAAGCCCGCCGTGGTGCCCTGTAAAGGTTCACGTAGGCAGGGTTTTGATCCGGTTCTGAGCACTCACACGGAGGGAGGGTTCTTGCTGTGCTCCTCACAGGGTTCAGTTGCATGAAACTGAAGGAGTTCAAGGTTACCAGAATTTTGCTGCGCAGAACTTGTCAAACCTCGTGAAAAAACAATACTCGCCTGAATGCAGCAGTACTGTGTGACAACACATGATCATAAAGTTATTTACTTAACAGATGGTATTTGCTTCATTTGACCCGCTGATCGGCCACAGATCCTGACTAGGAGAACAACTGCCAAGGAAGGGCATCGGACCTAAAACACGGTAAACCGTCAAGAGGCTTTTGTCGTCTAATCAGTCAGAGTAAATTATACACATAGGCTAAGTACATGCATTATATTAATAGCCTATTCTTGATAATGTTATGAAATATATAGTAAATACATATATAATTACTGGCCTTGAACGGTGGTTACGTTTAATTGCCACGGATATTAGGCTATTCTCTAGATCTCTGGATAACAATCTTCTCTCTCCCAGATTTTATGTTGTTTATAACCAGTACTTTGGCGGACGAGATCATAGACGTAGTCTACAAACTAGCTTCCCAGTCGAAGTCCTGTTGTACCTAATGCAATTTTTGATTTGTTTGACATATACTTCATATATGCGTCGCTGACTTCATTGACCATCGAGTGAATATCCTGAGGGAAAATATTTGTCAAGCAGACAAGCAAAGCTGAGATGGGAACCAACGAAGAAAACTAAAAGGAACGAAATTCACTTTCTCTCTCACATGACAGCGATTAATACCGAGAGGAGGAGAGAGAGGCGCGGGAGAGGAGGGCGAAATATTCCTGAGAGCATGATAAAAATCTGCTTTTTAGCGCTAAACTCACCTGTTTCACGCTCTGAGTCCATTCGTTCGCGTTCATTTGTCTCAGTTGATCCATGATAATGATTAAATACCATGATTAAACAGTAACAGTACAGTACAGTTTTCTTATTAAAGCAAATATATCGGAAGTGTATTCTTGCTGATATGCTTATTTTATTATGTGCATTGACCTGTGATATTAACTTACAATTGATTATAAAAGGTGAACAGATAGTGTCTGTTGATGAAAATATTTTACCTTAATTTGGCCTGTTCTGTAATTTAACGACTTATTTGGGCAATAGCATCAGCCAGATGTCAGAATATCTCCAGCATCAATGAGCAAATCAAGATGACTCTGTGTGTGTGTGTGTTTGTGTGTGTGTGTGCGTGTGTGTGTGTGTGTGTGTGTGTGTGTGTGTGTGTGTGTTTGTGTGTGTGTGTGTGTGTGTGTGTGTGTGTGTGTGTGTGTGTGTGTGTGTGTGTGCAGGTGCAATGCCATGCCGGCCTGGGCTCCAGAGGGGCTCCAGGGAGAGCTTCCTCCTGGGACTGACCCTCCTGCTGCTGGTGTGTGAGATCATCATCAGCCGCCTCTGCAACTCCCTCATCAACATGATGGACAGTTTCCACACACTCTTCATTTTCCTGCGTCTGTCCATCCCCCAGCTGACCCCCCAAAGCCCTCCTGTCCCTTCTCACTCCTCCACTCCTACCCCCTCCGTTGTTCCCTCCCATAACACTGCTGTCACTGCCAGTGACTCCTCCATGATGATGCCAACCCCAAAATCCTTGCGTTACCTATCTGTCACCCATCTCGCCACCACACCTCCAGCCTCTCCCATTCTCACCACTCTTACAACCTCCTCTTTGTCTCCACCCTACGGCTGGGCACGAGTACAACCCCTCGGTGCCCTGATCTCATCACTGCTGTTGGCTTCCCTGTGCATCTCAGTCTGCATGGACATCTTCAGCCACGCCCTATGGCCACATGCCATGGATCGCCCCCTGCTGGCCACAGCTGTGGGGGTTATCAGCCTGCTGTTCAATGCCATGGTCCTCACCATGAGTCAGCGCGGGCTCCTACAGCGTGAGGTGGGGGTCACCCGCTTCTCATCCCCAGGGGGGCAGAGTCTGTCCTCAGGGCTGGATGGCACAGGTACTGTGCACGCTTTTATATAATCAACACAAACATCGATCAATTAATTAATCAATCAACTTTTACACAGAAAAATATTGCTCTGAGTGCTCTGCAGCAAATATAGAAAAAAAACTAAATGAGACAGAATAGGCAAACTGAAAATTATTCTCTAACCGTTTGCAAAAGGGGAGAAAGGTTAACTCCTGGTAATTTATGAAAAACGATTTATTATGTGTCAATGAGCCGTTAAGCATCCATCATATCCATCAGTCTGTAGCAGAGGGATGCGGGTAGGATGTAGGAACTCTGTTCATATCTTCAGCATCAAATAAGGCGATGCAGCCAGATGGCATCTCAGATTTAACAGTATGTCCTTAAATCAGGCATCCTTAAACAATATTCACAAAGCGGAACCTAAGAAAGTTGCATGAAATTACAGACAATTCATTGACATGATTAATTTTCCTTTGAGAATGTGAGTGACTGCAGATTTCTTTGCAGAGAGTAATTCATGACAAAGACCTGGAGGAGAAAAGTGGGGATCAAGTATTTGAGTATTCAAACATGCTAGTTGTAGAATATTTCAATATAATATTAAGCCACTTGTTCATCTCTGTTCTTAATAATGTCCTGTCAAAATCTGGTGCTTTGACATGCTTTTATACCCCGATGTAGGCCGAGGCCAGACAAAGGAGAGCATGGACACTGAGGATGACAGGAACAAAATCAACTCTGTCATCCTCTCTCAAACTGTAGACAGGTCCATCCAGGACGGACCTCTGGTGTTCTGCAATCCAGGGGCATCCAGTGTTCTGGACCCCGAATGCCTTGCCCAGCACAGTCCTTCTCTGCGCCCAGGTCCTACCCCTCATACCACGGCCACAAGTGCCGTCCTGGAGCCCTGGTCCCAGCTGAACTCCGAATTCCAGCAATCCAGCAACCATGGTGAACCCCCAGACAGGGACCGTCATCTGAGCGACCCTTATGCCGAAGTGTATGAAGATAACGCCCGCGTGGAGCAAAGAGGTGAAGTCATCTTGTAAGATCAGTCAAAGTTTGCCAGGGATACATTTATCTGGGAGTCTCTGATGGAGAGAACAGACTCATTGTCTTTCACCAAAACAAAATGGCTTTCATTTTGAAGGCCAGGTGCCATCTGTGATTCACAGTCCAAAGTGCTGGAAGCACAAGATTGCACAAGCCAATCTGAGGGTCGCTACTGAAATGTTTGATGTTGAAAACCTCTTTCCCTGATATGTGTGTGGGCTTGATCAGTGATGCTTTCATGTGTGACCTCATCCTGTGGGGGCAGCTATTCTTATGAAGCTCATCTTATGAAGTGCATATGCCAGATGCTGGATCAAAACATTCAAGATTCATATCAAGCCTGCAGCTCGTTCCGTCCAGGAATCATCTTAACTGACCAAGTAAACACCATGACGAGAGCATCCTCTCCTTCTGATCTCATCAGATCTTCTGATCTCTTTGTTGCTGAGATACTGATAAGAGAAGTTCATATACGTGACCTGATATTCCCTTAAACAGGGAGGAGGGCAAAAGGTGACCTTTCCTTGCAGACTGCAGGAGAATTTCTTAAAGCATAGGGTAAGAGTGCACCAATCAGACAAGGAGGGTGCATTGTTGCCGTAGCAACAGAACAGAAAGCGAGAAGCACCCATTTGTTAACCGTTCTCTTGATCCTTGCAGGAAATCAATGTTACACCCATTGGGCTGTTCATTTATTTGCTGGAAGGTAATGATGTGCCTGTTTTCTGTGATTACTGTTCGTAGGTTCTAACCCAACAATCAGTGCTAGCTCAGTGCTGCACTCTGACACAGAGAGGCCTGGCAGCAGCAAATGGTGGTGCTGCCCTCTCCCCAGCCTCCTCGCACTGGTTCAGGCGCTGCTGGGCTCAGTTCTGGTCCTAGCCAATGGACTGGTGCTGCTCCTGAGTGACCCTGACTGCCCGCATAGCATAGGGGGCTGTGGGCTCTTTGTCTACCTGGACCCTGGCTTCTCCCTGCTGGCAGTGCTGGTGTTCCTGATCACGACTCTGCCCCAGGCCTGTCGCCACGGCTTTTTGTTGCTGCAGGGTACCCCGCCCGGCTTCGCCCTGGAGGAGCTGTCCTGCCGCATCGCGAGTGTCCCCGGGGTGGTGGCGGTTCACGACCTGCACGTGTGGCAGCTGACAGAGGCCCGCCTTGTGGCGTCCGTGCACGTCCACTGCCGCCCAGGACTGGGGGCCTGCGAGTGTTCTGACCTGCTGGCGGGCATCACAGAGGTGTTGCGGAGTGTTGGGGTGAGCTGTTCCACCGTTCAGCCAGAGCTCCTCCCCACTGTCACTGATGTCGGTGGTACCAGTGCCTCTCTGCCTCGAGGAATCCCACCTCTGCCCTACTGCAGCCTGACTTGTGGGGTGGAGTGTGCAGGGAAGATGTGCTGCACACCCAGAAAGGAAGATACAAGGCTGCTCCCTGCTGGCAAGGATGAAGAAGTGCAGTCCCAGGTGCTCATTATTGAGAACACGTATCTCTGAGAGGGTGTAGAAACGTCTGCCTTTATTCCGGTGTTGTCAGGAATATGTAATAGACAGACGTTAATCTTTAGTTTCCTGACTAAGGTTAACATTTTACCAACAAGAGATGTTTTGGCCAAGAAAGCATTTCCTGTTCTGTTGTATCTGAAAGCTCATTTAACAGAAATAGCAAAAATTGAATGCAAGCAAAAAGCAATGTCATAAAACCCAGTGGTATTTAATTCCTGTAAAATTCAACCCAAAACAATTTTTATCCCTTATTTAAAAAAAAAACATTGAGATTGACATCTTTTTTTCAAGGTGGACATGGCATCTTTGCAATATTGTAATCAAGTGTATTCTGTTTTTCTTTAACCTTTTTACAAATTGCACAATGAACATGAAAATCTGAAAATTGCTAATTGCAAATGAAAAGTGTAGGCATGTAATATGTGACAGAGAAGTTCAATTTTATTGTTGCTATGATAATGTATCTGTAGGCATGTTATGGTTAACTACCAATCTATCCAGAAAGGTGGCCTAGGCAAATGCTTTAATATACTCAGCCACAACCAAAGGATCTAAATATTATTAACTAATTAAGTATTTAGAGGGAACAGACAATGTTTTACATCTCAAAGTACCTGTAAAATATTAATTTAATAACAATGTTCCCATGTTTGTAATTGATGAATGGTGAACACTCATCAGTTACAAAATGAACTATGAAATATTGACAACATGTAAACCAAGGGAATTTGTCAGTGAAAATTGGCTGTGTCATCCTTAAACCAGTATCAAATGTCATAATCCAGTGCTTCACAATCATAGACTTGGAGACCCCCTGTCTGTTATTACTGTCTTTTGTTCCAACTCTTAGTTAATTACACTAGACTAAGCTGCTATAACAGAAATGATTTCAGCATCAGTTATTGTCTGTTATAACCTTCATGAAAGACATACGTTATTGGAGGTGCTCTTTTCTAATAAAAATTTAACAAAAGTCAAGGTGCTTCTCTGGTGTCATTCATAGCTCTAGTGATAATTATTAATGTTCAGTGACGAGGGAAAGGAAATTACTGTATCCTGATGTCCGAGTACCAGAGATGTGATGCAGACCCATATTTTTGCATTTCATCAAGATTATAAGTGCATAGTTTAGGCCTACAGCTAAACCGATTTCTGTTTACCAGATGAAAAAAAGAACACAGTGCAAAGACTGTGTGTGTGTGTGTGTGTGTGTGTGTGTGCATGCGACTGTTTAGTTATTCATTTATTTCAGGATTTAGAATGTGTATGAACCATTGTGAAGAAGCTAATCAATTACTTCTCTCAAAAACACAGGAAGATATAAAAACTGGTTTATTATAAACAAATACAACAGGACAAAATTAAACAAGCAGAAGTAAAAAGGAATAAAACAGTCAGATCACGGTCTAATTAGTGTAAACCAAGGATTATATGCTTTTTATACAACCTTTCCAGTTCTTCATTCTGCCCATCTATGACAGCTGGCCGCCTTAGTGGATGGTTTGGCCAATTAACCCATTAAAAATTTTCCCCTCAAAGAACAGAAGTGCAATTGCCGAGGAAAGCTGAGGCAGTGTATGGTACACAAAATTAGTTTTCATTCAATAGTCCTTAACATAATTACACATTCATAGTCAGAAAATGAAATTAAAAAATATTTCGGAAAACAGGTAAGTGATGGGGGCACATTCATCTTTTCACAGCCGTGTCCGTTGTATGAGCCCATTTTGTATCAATCAACATATTCTCAACTGCAACAGAATTCACTCCCATCGTGCTCTATCCTGGTTTTGAATACATGCCAATCAAGCATCCATTTTTTCATATTTTGAATATACTTAAAGTACACCGCTGCTGATTACGCCTCCCAAGCAAAACATCCAGTGCTATATAGCAGTTAATCAAATCATATCCACATGATATTTATGTCCCTTGTAGAAGAGCACTGATAGAGACTCTGATATGCATATTTAAAAACCTGCAAATATCCAGTAAGTTTTGCGCGTCCGTTTACTTTTGTTTCACTACTTTTCAAATTATGTCTTCGCAAAAGAGCGGAACATTCCTGTAGAGTATTTAAATAATTTATAAGTCTCCACCTCCAGGAAACTCAAACCAGCCAATAGTACTTTCCCTGCTTAGCATTTTACCGCAATGCATTACTCTTTTGTGAGTTTTATAGTGTCTACATTTGTGTTAGACCATCGCTTACACATTACCTAACCAGAGGAACTTTAATATCTATGATTATTATCAACATGACACGATAATAGTTTCAGGTAACAACAAACCGTGACTGAGAAATGTATACTATGTTAAACGGTTATATACGTTCGAAAGCTGCTTCACCTAATGCCCGGATGAGCCTCGGTGGTCCGGGGTGCAGGCTTCAAACCTGTAGCTGCCTAGCGGCAGAGTGGTTCAATTCCACCTTTCGGGCGAAGATCGAATTTATATCCCCGTGGTTATCGGTTAATACATTACTAATTCAACTTCATAAGCTTTGTTAGGGCGGTACGCCGCGCACTGAAACTGCGGTTCGCATCAATATACCTGCTATGCTAGCAGCTGCTGATCTAAGTGTGTAAGGGAAACCGTGTTGGCGCTGGGTCTTCATTATCATTCATCCGCAAATTATATTGTTGATTGTTTGTATCACGTTATTTATATTATTTGTGCATGCTTGGCCAGTACCGACATTAATTCCCACACGCTGATAAAGCAAACCAAACAAACTGACGTGAATTTGTATGAATTGTTATACTTGCAGTCTGACGACCTTTAACGTAATACAAACAAAAACTATACGGCTTCCTAGCCTTTTGTATTAACATTCAGAACTTCATTACTGTCGCAGTTAGATGAGACAGAATGACCGACACTCCCACACACCAATGAGCACTCACGGTGACTTTCTTGTAGCCAATCATTTAATCTGGTTATGTTTCCTGTTTTGGCGGAAGTTAAAGAGCGTGCCCTTTGCGTGAGGTAACGTGGGTGAAGTTGAACGGTGTCTGTTCAGCGCTTTGACGGGGAAAAAATCACCATAGCCTTTTTTGCTACAGTAAGTGGTGAGTTCAACTGGATTAATGCATATTTTCGTATTGCTCCAGCTGCTAACTGTGTAGTAAAACATGTTCTTCGCATGTGAATGGCAGTAAGGCATAGTCATCCTAGCTAGACTGTCTTTCGGAGCTAGCGTCAAGGATAGAAGTGAATACTGTAGGACGCTGGCTAATGTTTATCTGTCAAGAAAAAAATTCAGACTTTGTCAGTGTCAATGTCATCCTCCCCAAATACCTCACTGACCAGTCTTGATTGTTTAGGTTGTGATATGTCTAGTTAGTAAACCAGCTGTTGTTGCTATACTTAGTCTGCTTTATATGATGTTTGACCTCGTGCTAACTAGAGACCCTGCATTATTATATGGTTGCTATAGCTGTGGTGAACCCCCGACTGAGTGACGATGCCGCTGCACAAGTACCCCCCGAGGATATGGGAGGCGCTGAAGATGAAGCAGGGGATCTACGCCCGCTTGCCACAGCACTACCTGCGCTCCCTGCAGGAGACGCAACCGCCCACCCCGGTCCACTGGAAACCCCTAGGGGTCAAATACAGGCTCAACCCCAAAACTGGCGCCCGGGAACGCGTGCAGGACGTCCCTATCCCCATATACTATCCCCCGGAGTCTCAGAGCGGTCTGTGGGGCGGGGAGGGCTGGATATCCGGGTACCGCTACGCCAATAATGACAAAGTAAGTGAAGGACAGATTTTGCTAAGTGGTTCGACTAAAGGGTCTTCCTTATTGGAGGGTTTCTTTCTCTGTCCTTTTTGATGACAAGCTGACAAGTGAAAGAACCACCCCCAATCTGCCAATTTAATGTAATTTGGAGGCCAGCCGGATATTTTATTGTATTTACTGCTTATTACAATCACAGACCAGAAGATGATGATAAAGTAATAACAATTAAACTTTGCAAGCCAAGCTAACTTTTGTCCATTTAGCGTTAAAAATCTTAGCATTTGACATATGTTACTGGCTTACGTAGGACCAAAAACCTACGCGTCTACTGAAATGCTGGTGTTCCATCAAAATGGAATTATACATTATATTGTGAGGGTAAAATTGTGTTTCTTCTGCAGCTCTCCACACGATTGAAGAAGTGCTGGAAACCTCAGCTGTTTGTTAGAGAGCTGTACAGCGAGATCCTGGACCACAAGTTCAAAATCACGGTCACCACTCGAACACTGGATCTTATCGATGCCGCTTATGGCTTTGACTTCTACATCCTCAAGGTGATGACAGTGTGAACATCAGATTCGACACAGCCCCACAACAATGTTAATATTTCCTATTTCCCCAGGCAGGAGATAATAATAGACATAAAGTGTCTAAATCTTCATTTCACTCCAAGTAATCATCCGTATCTCTGTATGTTGATATATATGAATGTTTATGCAATAGGTACAGCCTTTACGATGTAGAAGCGTGAACGACAGGAATAACATGCGGCACTGTTTTGTTCCAGCTGATTGCTATTGCCTTGTCATGTGGTTAATTAGTTTTACACGTTTGCTCACTACCATTTCTCCAGTACACTACAGTTAAATGTTTGAGTGCAGATAAAAGGAATGGTCTTCGTCAGAGCAAAAATAGACTGCATATACGTGCTCTTCCACGAGCTGAGCTTGATACAGCCTGTATAGAGGTACAAATGTTAGTTTGTAGCATGCAGCTTCAGCACCTTAAATGAGAAGTGTGAACGGTTTAAACAGATGGGTATTTACTGACTCATGCCAGATGAACCATCGGAGCCAAGATACAGCTTTGTCCCAGTCTAGCATTAAACTCACAAAATCCCCCAGAATCCTCCAGGACTCTCAAGCCACCCACTAAATCTACTTTCAAGGACTTGAGGGGCTGTTTACTCTTCCATTATCATTAAACCAGTGTGTCTAATTGCAGTCTTTAAGAAATGTGTGAAAACAAACCTCAGGAAAACTATTCAGGTATTTCAAGGTTGTTATATAAAAGCTTGGTGGTAAGTCGAGCCAAACACTTCCCCAGGGTTTTGTATTCATTACATTACATTATTGGCATTTAGCAGACACTCTTATACAGAGAGACATACACAGGTTACTGTTTTTTACAGTGTCGTCCAGTTATACAGTATATACAGCAGTTGTGGGCTATGTACCTTGCCCAAGGTTACAGCAGCAGTGCCCCAGTGGGGACTCGAACGGCCAACCTTTCGGCCAACCACTATGCTGCACTGCTGCCCCGGGTCTCTTGGGAGCACCCTAGGTCTCATTTTATCAGAGCACAGAATGTTCCAGGGGACTGCAGTTGCCTTCCCTGCCACAGCTCCTTTCACTGACATATTGTGTTCTGTGAGCAGACTCCAAAGCAGGATCTGAACTCCAAGCTGGGGATGGACCTGAAGAGGGCCATGCTGCTCCGTCTGGCGCGCCGGGACAAGGAGCTCTACCCCGACGACCCCGTCCGCAGGGGGCAGGTCTACGACAAGTACAAGGTTAGTCCCAGTCCTCTGAGAGTGAAAGCCGTGTGATAACCCAGCATGTGCATGTGCAGGAGAGTGAACCTTAGGGCTCACAGTAGTAATTCAGCATGTGTAACCGCACGTGGGGCCACTTATGTATGGGAGGATAGCTCTCTGTTGGGAATAAACGACTGTATCATGATTTATCACACTGTGATTCAGTGCAGCTGTTGGCTGTGGCTGAGGGTGTGGAGCAGTTATGTGGTAGTAGCACAGATCCCAGGCCTGCAACACTGTCTTGAAGTGTAACCGTAACTGTGGCATCGAGTGTCCGTGGGGAATCTGGGTTGGCCTGCGGGACTAGTGTGGGCTTCCTGCCCTGGTAGGGTCGAAATTACTGATCAAAATTACGGCAGACCACTGTCTGGCAACAGCAGGAGTAATGCAGAAGGCAGCGCTGACCGTAATGGAATTGGGCTATATCGTGTTGAAACCCAGCGGGAAGTGGCCCCGTTGGTGTCGAAACCACATAACGCCGTTGCCTCTGGTCCTCTCTCCCGAGCAGCAGTTTGAGATCCCAGAGGAGGAGGCGGAGTGGGTGGGGCTGAGCCTGGAGGAAGCTGTGGAGAAGCAGCGGCTCCTTGAGCGCAAGGTAACGGACAGTGAGCCCGAGTCTCAGGGCAGAGGGCCGTAAACCCGCGCACAATCGAGAGGGCGGGGCCAGATAGATCTGTTATTTTGGGAGTTCCCCAGTCCTTGAAATCCCTAAATACTTTTACCCTGGAAAGTTATGGAAAAAGCCATGGAAGTTGGTCAGATGGGCCGGAGGCTGGTTCGCTGGCTTGTACATGAAGTCTTCTCTCAAGTCATGGCTGGTTGGAATTCGCTGCCAGGGGCGTTCTAAAGCACGTTTGCACAGACACACATTTTTTAATGTATCTCAAAAAGGGTTTTCCCCTGTCATTTCATGTTCAGAGTTTTCTAACGTCACAGGAATTTGGCTTTTGCAACAATAAAAAATAATCCTTGAAATTTTGTCTTTTTCCCTGAAAAATAACACCCTCACCTGACTTGGCTGTTTTTTGTGTGCCTCACAGGAGCCAACCCCACAATTTCTCACCTGCGTTGACAACCTGGTACATGAGCTGGCTGTCCAGAAGTTGTCTGAACCTCAGATAGTAGAGAAGGAGTGACACCTCTGCCTGGAGATGCCCACATTCCGCATGTTTGTCGCTGTGGATGAGCAGAAGAGGTGGCCATTTCCTCACGGAAGACATTTATTTATTCAGGCAACAGCTTTTCAGTGGTTTCTGTCTGACTTTCCCCAGTTTTCATGATCCGATTTGATCAATACAAAGCCTGTAAATGCATACCAGAATTCAACTGAAACTGTAGATTTTTCTGAAAATCAGAAATAAAATTATTTTTTTTATTCATGATGTTTTGTGTTTCTTTTCCACGCACACATTATGTTGCGTGTTACTGCAACAATGCTGGCACTACATGCAGCAGGCAGGCAGTACCATATGAACACAGAGAACCTGATTGTTCTTTTTAACTCTAACCTCTCTAGTCTAATTGTACATACCATGTAGCGCTGTGAGACTGAAAATGTGTGTGTGTGTTGTGTTACGACCATGGTCGTTACTGTTTGTGTTTGTGTGTGTTCGTTTTCCCTGATGTATGTGTTTTGCTCCGGCTGCGTGCGTGCGTCGTTTTACGTTTTCCCCAGGTCCGTCTCATCCCTTCCCCGAGGTGTGTCCTTCGCTGGGTGTCTCCTCTCCTCGCCCGTGATTGGAGCCTTCCATCATTTCCTGGCCGGCCCGCTCCCTTCAAAGAGGCTCAGTCCGCGCAAGGGAAGAGACCACCTGTCGTTTCTGCATTTTGTTATTATTGATTGTTCATCGTTGTGCGTATGCTTAGGTTCTCGTCCTTATGTTTCTGTGAGTATTGTTTTTGGTCTTCGTGACACTGTGGTTGGGTGTGGGAAGTAGGGAGTCGATGCCATTTTCTTTTCCATCCCTTTTTCACGTTGGTTTCGGTAGGAAGGGAGAAAGGGAAGTTTTTGCTGTATCTTTTGTTTTGAGATTTATTTTGTTAGGACAGTTAGTTTCCCTCTCTCGTTAGTTAGATTGTGTTTTGTTTGTTATTTTGGCTTGTCGACTCCTGAGTTTGTGTTCCCGGTTACCCACTTGATTTATGTTATATGATTTATTTGTCTTTAAATGTTAAGTGTAATAAATTCTGTTACACTTTCCCCAGTGTTCGCGACCGTGGTCTCCCCTCTTTTCCCTTACGGTTACGGTCTGACCCTAGACCGGGCCGTAACAGATTTTTTTTTTTTTTTTTTTTTTTTACTGGGGAAAGTGTAACAGAATTTATTACACTTAACATTTAAAGACAAAGGGCACCCAGAGAGAATTGTTTGGGTGAGGCACCGAAACATCAAAGAAGTCCGCTACTAGGAGCAAATCCTCTTTTCGGCACAGCTCGAATTGTTCCAGGGAAGGGCAAAGAACAAACTGCTCAAAGTTAAATCTTGAGGCCATCACCACAAGCCAACTGTAAGCCACAGTCCAACAAATACAAGCACCTACACCCCCCCACCGCAAGAACAAGCGCGGGAAAAGAAAAAAAATCCCGGACGAGCCCCCAAATCTGTTACGGCCCGGTCTAGGGTCAGACCGTAACAAGGGAAAAGAGGGGAGACCACGGTTGCGAACACTGGGGAAAGTGTAACAGAATTTATTACACTTAACATTTAAAGACAAATAAAACATATAACATAAATCAAGTGGGTAACCGGGAACACAAACTCAGGAGTCGACAAGCCAAAATAACAAACAAAACACAATCTAACTAACGAGAGAGGGAAACTAACTGTCCTAACAAAATAAATCTCAAAACAAAAGATACAGCAAAAACTTCCCTTTCTCCCTTCCTACCGAAACCAACGTGAAAAAGGGATGGAAAAGAAAATGGCATCGACTCCC
The DNA here is from genome assembly GCF_013368585.1 of Megalops cyprinoides. NCBI lineage: Eukaryota > Metazoa > Chordata > Actinopteri > Elopiformes > Megalopidae > Megalops > Megalops cyprinoides. The sequence continues at coordinate 15,919,291 of NC_050591.1, forward strand.
TACTTCCCACACCCAACCACAGTGTCACGAAGACCAAAAACAATACTCACAGAAACATAAGGACGAGAACCTAAGCATACGCACAACGATGAACAATCAATAATAACAAAATGCAGAAACGACAGGTGGTCTCTTCCCTTGCGCGGACTGAGCCTCTTTGAAGGGAGCGGGCCGGCCAGGAAATGATGGAAGGCTCCAATCACGGGCGAGGAGAGGAGACACCCAGCGAAGGACACACCTCGGGGAAGGGATGAGACGGACCTGGGGAAAACGTAAAACGACGCACGCACGCAGCCGGAGCAAAACACATACATCAGGGAAAACGAACAAACACAAACACAAACAGTAACGACCATGGTCGTAACAGTTGCGTGGATGGATGTACTGTAGAGATGGCAAGTAATGGATGACTGTCTTTTTAACCGTGAGAAGCGTCAGTTGCAGACCGCGGGATTAAGCTTTTAGGCCGGGTTGCTTTTTATGCTGGCAATCTTTGTTTATCAGGACTGATTTACTCTGATAAAAAGCTAATTCATACAATACAAATGAACGTTTGGTCCGTCATGGGTGGTGGTCATTGAACAGCAAATTAATGGCGACCTCGATGAAGCTTGTGATTGCTGTTCATGTTCACCTAGAATGCTATACCATAGATTGCCCAGAGGGTGGCAGTGTTTACTCCAGTAAATTTACTTAAGTCACGGTTAATGCAGCGATGTTTCCTACCGTGTACTGTTTTTGCCAGTCATTTTTCAGTGTGAATTTGATGTGTAATTCATTTGTGATACCATCAAAAGAATTCCTTGTTTATGTTCTATGATTTTTCTGTAAGGTGTACAGAGAATTAAAAAAAGGTATGGTTCCATAGGAAATTTTGGTTGGTTGAGAAAGTAGGTACCAAGCACATACAGCCTTATAGTGGCCAGCATGGTTAAAACTTTGCTGGGGAATCATGTTTTTTTTTTCTTCAAGATCACTACCAGTCTTGTAAATGCTTAAATAGTTTCTCCTGTAAGGTAGGGCTGAGTGTTATATCACATTTTCACAATATATTTGATGCGTTTTAATAGAAATTTAGCAGGAGACTAAGGTATATAGTTAATATTACAAGTAGTTGTAGTTGTATATTTTATTCATTTTTTTTATTTTTAAAAGCCAATAGCGTTTACCTGTAGGCAACAACAAGTACCTGCATCAAAATTCTCTGTGTGTGTGTGAGAGTGAGTTGATAGATGTTCACCAAACAATATATATTGTTATATATTGGATTTCAAAAATAATTGTGTGTGTGTGTGTGTGTGTGTGTGTGAGAGAGAAAGAGAGAGAGAGAGAGGGAGAAAGAGAGAGAGAGAAATGAGTTGACAGATATTTAACATAATATTGCTGTATTCTCACATTGACAAGTATGAAGGATCCTCCACAACCCCCTGCATATTATACAGAAAATGTAAAAATACTGAAATGTATAGTATGTCACCATGTAGCCTAATAACATCAGGTGTGAAACTGGCGTGTAATTGTGAATGTAGTGAATACGGTCAGCAACAGATACCTAAATGTGAGATGCGGGCTAACTACATGTGCTGCGCTGCAGACCACAAACGGCACATCTCTAATTTAAGCCTCTGAGAACAGCGAGGGCATCAGAAGTGCAAAGATAAAAACTGACCAAAATTGCGAAACCGAGTGTAGTTGTGGGGCTTTCTGGAGCATGGTTATGTTACAGTAGAGAGAGTCAAGAGAAGGCACGTTTCTGTAAATCTTTTATTTTTGTTCCTTCCCACCTGGGGAATATTGCTCAGCATATGTGCATAGATCTGCTCCGTCATTGCAGGTCCAGATGAGAAAACATGTGGTACAATTACCTGGCAGCAACCTCTGTTGCTCTAAATACAGGATGAAATACTATGGAAACTGTGTTTCAGATTCAGTTTGATGTTTGCATAGGGTTTGCATAGGACACCACGCCACAAAATGCCTTCTTACATATGCATTATCCATATTCAGATATTTATCGAGACTGCCTCAGGCATGAGTATAAGCCGTTTATCTCATATTTTATCCAATTCAGTAGAAGCATTAATATTCATTTGCAACTTTGACTATAGTAATTTACTCTGTGCCTGCCCGTTTCTTGCCATGCTTAGATATTACCTTATTTGGAAAGGGGCTATATGAAAAAGAACATGCCTGTTGAAAGATTGAAAAAAACAAGCAAACAGCAACCCTCCTCTTTTGGTTTCTGGATGACCCTGTGCTGGCGTGCCGGCAGTCTTTCCGCTGATGTGGTTTGTGGTTAACCTGCTCGTGGGTGGGAACCCCCCGATCGATACGGGGACTCCCATAGGCGCCGCCTTCCAAGGTGATCCAGGAGGGGGTTCCTCAACCACCTCCAAACCACAGGGGATTACCAGTTTAGCCCTCTTTTCCGAGGAGTCTGGGGGCAGTGACCACCCCGGACCAAAACAATGGACTTGGAATTACCCTGCCTGTGTAAATGTAGGCTTTCCCTGCTACCGATTCCGAGCAGAGCCATTGTAGCACTGCTACAGTGCTGTCAGGTGCCATTCTAAGTGTTCATCACGGCGAACAGCAGTGACGAGAACCCGGGAGTTAGCTTGTGGCATTCCGAGAAGTCGGCTGACTTCAAGATAAAGCCCTTCTGAGATGTTTATCGTTTTATGGCAGTGTTTTGTGGTTTTGTAAATGCTTGGTTTTGCATACTTTTTCACTTATTCTCTGCAGGTATCGGGGCACGTATGCATGGTTTAATGTACTTGTATTACCAGACCTGGGGCCTGACATACATTGTGGTTAAATTCAGAAATGAATGGAATTGCATGGTTTATCCATCATTGAGGCCTGCTGCTGCAGTTTCTCATGTGCTAGCAAGGATTTTGTGGGCCATTATATCCATGAGAGTGAGAGTGGTTGAATTTAGCAGGATTGAAGTGTGTTGTGCCCTGTTGTTTTTAGTGATTTTGGGGTTACTGAACCCTTATTTCTGAGGTTTCCATTTCTGTTTGTTTTTTTTTTTTTTGTGGAACAGAAAGTGATTACCCACATTGAAGCAAAAGGCTTCTGACATCCAGAAGGCACTCTGGCTCAGAGAAAAGACAATTACAGATTCTACGTGGATGGTTTCATTTTCATCTATGCCTGTGATGGTTTTCCTTTCGGGCATCATTTGGAAGTATAAATACCAGTAATCACCACAATCAGAAATTCTAATGACAGACTTGTCAGATGTAGTCTTCTACCGTCATTGAGTATGTGTGAGTGTGTGCAAGCACGTGTGTGAGTGCATATGTATGAAAAAGACCGTGTGTGCATGCGGGCGTGTACGCATGTTTGTGAAAACGAGCGTGTGTGAGAGTTGTGTGTGGATGTGTGCGTGTATGTTTGCGGTTATCTCTGGCACCCTCAGCCCAACTGAAAGTACAGTGAGAGACCAAGCACTGTTGCCCGCCAACACAGCACTTCCTGTGTCATCCGAGGTTCTGTCACATGCCTTCTCACATGAGGTGGCTTGCATCCTTCTTACTGCATGGGTGCCTGCTATTGACATTTCTGTGCCGTATGTTGCTGGCTTCTACTGTACAGATTGGTACAGAAATTTAGAATCCGATGCAAATAATTGCACCTGTTTGAGAGTCACTGAAGCGATTTATTTCGAGAAATGATCATCTGTACAATTTCTGTCTCTGTAGTCCATTCTTAACCCCCAGCTCATGGGGTGAGTAGTTCTGTTATTGTTTTTTTTTTTTTTTTTCATTTGATGGGAACTCTTCTCCAGAGCATCTTGAAAGACTAGCATGGCAAGATGTATAGTGCATACGGTAAAACCTGCGAGAACAGGCGAGAATGGCATTAGTGCAAATAGCAAGTAACACATCAGTGAAGCATCCAAGAATGTCAGGTAAGAATAAATACCAGCCAGACACAGGTGCATCCACAGTTCTTTAACTGTGAGGGAATCCTTTCCTAATCAAACAGCATAGAAATTATAGGGGGTGTTTAGGTGTCAAGAGTTAAAACTGTGTGAACACTGGCTTTCCTGCTGAAACAGGCTAATTGCCACATTTTGTAATTTAGCATGCTGTGTATGTAATTGCACAGGGTGGTATAGTAGCAAAGATGTATTCCAGTATTCCTGTACAACACTTTGGGCCACATGGGACCACGTCCTGCTAGTCTACTGAATCAGGATGGCTGGGCTTCTCTGTAGTAGAGCCAGGAAGTTAAAGTCCACCTGTACGACATGGGCCATTCCAGAAATGTTGGAGGGGAAAGGGCAGTGAAAGGGGGGCTGGGGTGAGTGTTTAGGGCCACACTGGGCCAAGTGCTGGAACTAGGGTGAAGTCTGATAATCTGTGTCAAAGACTGTGGAAAAGCCCACTGCTAAGAATACCCTGCAGCCAGTAAACTACAATTTTATCAAGTCTTCTTGAGGTTACCAAGTCTTTGAGGTTATATGAAGCTGGAAAACTTATTTATGATAGCCCAATCCTGGTTCTAGCCCAATCCTGGTCCTGGTTCAGCAGTGCATAGCCCAAAAAGTAAAGGAAAGCATGAAATAAAATTGTTAGGAATGTGTTTTTAATATTTAAAAATGTGTTCACTTTTAATATTAATATAGAAATATGTTATTTATTAATGCTTCCATAAGTATTTTATGTATTAATTCTGATGTGATATGTATTTATTCTGTAATGTAAAATGTAATTTTGTACATATTTTAACACATATTCTGACATATATTTGCATATGTTACCTTTTAATTAGTGTAAGTGAATCTGTGTTAAGATGGAGGTAGGAGCTCAAATCCAAGGCCGCACACAAAGGCTGCACGTGTGTAAAGAAGGACGCTCAGCTGTATGAGCACAAAAAGCTGGGGTCTGTCAAGTCTACCAGTAATGGTACAGGTACCAGTTTTTTTTTATTACAGGAAATCAAATTGTTTTTTTTCTCTTCAAGGAAAAGAAAAACATTGATGCAATTCTGATAAGTGACTCAAATTGTTGACAAGAGTGGTGTTCAGAGGAGCAAAAACCCCTACACTGCACAAACACAGTTCTGGTAAATGTCCATATACGGTGAGGGGCCAGAAAAGCATACCATTGGCCCCATATGGTTTTGTAAAAGTGAGCAGGTTCATTGCTGCATCACTCTGGTAACCACATTCTGTCGAGCTAAAAATAGAATACTGTTTCTCTGGGGGGTTTTTGCACTGTAAACCATATTTCATGGTACGTGACACAACGTTGCCATTCCAGATTTCCCTGAAGTGAGCGCTGATGCTGAACCTCACAGACAGTCTTCACTGCTTAGCTGTGCCCCGCTCAAACGGTCTTCCACTGTACTATGGACCGCTGCTAATCGAAGCCCGCGTGCAGCGAAATGAAGTCTGTAATGATGAATTGAAATTGAAACGTGTGTTAGTCAGTAACACCTTAAATCACGCTTTGTGTTTGCCGCACTGATTAGTCTTTTTTTAGTGTACTGTGGGCTCAGATAAACAAAACTCAGCCTGCTCCAGTAAGCATGCGCAGAGAGTGAGACATCATGCACAGAAATACGCAATCTTTAAATTTCTCTCTGGCATTGTTCATCATGCACATACATGCTCTTGTTTACTTGGTATCTATAAAGTTATGAAGCTGATGAGGAAACGTTGTGACCTGATGCTTTCGTATCAAATGCGTAGCAGTAGGTAAAGCTGGACTATTGTCCTGTTCTGGAAGGGGGGGAGATGGAGATGCAGTGTCTGACTGGCTGTGGGCACAAGATGGCAGTGAAGAGCACTGCAGAAACTGACTAGGAGAACAGAACTGCTCTGTCATACTAGGCCTCCTCCATTGGCCCAAGCATGTCCACCTATTATTTCTAGTTATGAAGTTATTTTTCTCCTTTTTATAATTAATCAGGGGATGTTTATTCTGTGTTTTTTTTTTACACAATCAATAACGAAGCTTGCAGGCATCAAAATATATTTGCATAAAATAAAATGTATGAACATAATTATAAGTACTTGTAATCTCTACTTGTCCATCCACACTGCACTGACAGTAACAAGACAGGCATGTTTGCTGTTACAGAGAATATGCATCAGTGAAGTGGGGTTAAGGTAAGTACGATGCATCAAGAGAGCATTTCCAGTGTTTCACTGCTTAGTTAAGTACACTGTACTTTTGCCAGGCTCAAGGATCGTCGGTGGCCGATCTTTCAATCATGTGTTGTCTGTAAATAGCAATTGATAGGATAGATAGACATGAATAGGGAGGAAGGTAGGCTAGAGATACAGTTTGGATAAGACTGTCTTCAGAGTACATGCCCTGAAGTCAAACAGCTTTTCATTTGAAGTTTCTGATCTTTCTATCATGTGTTGGCTCACATTACATAACCATAACATAACATAGCATAACATAATCATTGACAGTCTTATCCAGGGTGCCTTGCATAATTTGCATTTGAAATGTATTTCAGGCACAGTAGTGGAGCAATACAAGTGAAGTGCTTTGCTCAAGGCTATTTAGTGGTGTTGTGGTTGTGCAGTGTTGTGGTTTCATGGACCATAACCAAACAATTATGATACCCAGCTGCAATTTTCAATCTCTACTGCGCAACAACAACATCACTGCAGTGCTGTGACAGAGTTATTGTGTTTGACCAAAATGCTCACCCATCAGCCAATTATTCCAAAGTACATGGGAGAATCCAGCTGTAAGAGAAGCTTAAGCCATTGATCACAGGATATTAGTATGTGGTCTAACAATCAAAGACACAATGGGCAATGCATGTTATGGGATTGCTTCATAGCCAAGGAGGGGCATTCCATATATCTCAAGTTTGCGCTTACATGGAGGGGGATTTTTGCAAAGGTCTGTAACTGAGTTTTGTAATCTGACTCTCTTTCACACCTCAGCTGCAGGTGCATGTGTTATTCTTGCATCTAATGTGTATTTTTTTGGCAATGTATTATTATTGGCAATCTGTTCTTTTTGTGTATGTAAGCACTGTCAGCATACTCTATGGCTTTTTGTGCATGCAGTTGTTGTCAGTACACTCAATGGCCAATTTCTGTTACTACACTCTATTATCATAATCTAAAGGAAAGCCATTGTCTCTCCTACAGTACCAGTCAAAACTATTCTATTCTATTAAAAAAGTCTATTCTATTCTATTCTATTCTTTGGACAAACTCAATAAAGACAATGATAAACATGCATTCAAAGACATTTTGATCTAAAGACATGCTTAAATGCTTGAAATGTGTCTCTTAGACAAATATAAATAGTGAAGCTGATGCCTATGTATAGATTTCTTTCAAAAAAAATAATTTTAAAAAATGTTTTTGGGTACTTTGAAGAATCTAAAATATAAGATTTGTTTTGTTTAACACTTTTTGGTGACTGCATAATTCCATTTGTGTTATTTCATAGTTTTGATATCTTTACTATTATTCTAAATGTGAAAAATAGTAAAAATATAGGAAAACTCTTCTATGAGTAGGTGTGTCCAAACCTTTCACTGGTATCATACATCTGTTGACAATAAAGGCCATGAAAGACTTGGAGCCACCATAACATTTAAAATGAGGTTGACATTGTGTGTTTATGCCTGTGGGACTGTGGAAAGAGTGGGGACATTCAAGGCATTTCTAACAAATGTAGAAGCTAGCATTAAAAACACGCACTTTAAAAAGTCCCTCTAACTTCACTAGTGTCGCAGCTCCCCTTCCCAGTTCCCTAAATGTTTTTCTGTGTGCCTCTTTCTGGGTAGTGCTGACGTACAGCAGGTGTCAGCACCATGAACAGTAAACACGCTCAACTTGTCCGACCTGTCCTACTGAGCGGGACCCAAAAACAGCCATGTGAAGGTTGCTGGATGTGGGCGTGGACCTAATGAAACCTAATGACAGCCTTAATGGTAATCCATAGTTCATTTCTTACGGTAATTTCATCACATGGTCCACACCTTAGATCAGCATTTCCCAAACTTCTCCTGGATGATCAACTCGTTACGAACTCCTGAAGCTCCTTAATAACAAACTGATCATTTAAATCAGCTATGTTGGAGCAGGGAGAGATCTAAAACATGCAAGACAAGAGGTACTCCAGGAGAAGTCTGGGAAATGCTGATCTAAGGTGTGGACCACATGATGAAATTACCGTAAGAAATGAACTATGGATTACCATTAAGGCTGTCATTAGGTTTCATTAGGTCCACGCCCACATCCAGCAACCTTCACATGGCTGTTTTTGGGTCCCGCTCAGTAGGACAGGTCGGACAAGTTGAGTGTGTTTACTGTTCATAGTGCTGACACCTGCTGTACGTCAGCACTACCCAGAAAAAACATGCAGGACAAGGGGTACTCCAGGAGAGGTTTGGGAAACACTGCCTTATAGATGACGTTTGCACTGGTATGATACGACCAGTGCATAAAACATTCCCGTGAGCTATACTTCTAATAACTGTTCCATATGACCTCATGTGGAGGTCGGCTTGCTTAAGGTACATATGGGAATGCAATAAGGATTTCATGATGTGGTGACTTCCAGTGGACAAGACTTTGCTCCTTGTTATGACTTGTTAAGACCACCCAAACAACTGTAAACAAGCAGTGCACAGTGTGTGCAACATACACACAAACCATAGAATTCTGTGTTTTTCACTAATATTAATGGGACATTATTGAGTTTTCAGCAGATACTGTAACAGTTATGGATGTATCAGTAGTTTTCACATGCCTCTTTCATCCATAGAGGATGGAGCAGCACTGACAGCCCCAGGATAGAGTACTGAGGAAGGGAGGCATCTCTGGCAGTGTTTTTATCATGTCTGAGGTCCAGAGAATCCAGCCAGGTTATGCCTAGTTTATCATTACCAAGAAGTAAACACTGTTTTCTCTACCAGTGGGTTGAAAACATTCATTGCCAAGGGACATTAACAGAGAGGTCTACACAGTACCATGGATCACACATACGTGTCTGTGAGTCAGTGTGTGCACATGGCATTATATTATATGCATGAGACATCCTTGACTGGTAGTGACATTTGATGTGGTTAGTGTAAATGTCAACCATGTGATTTTCTTTCACTGCATTGTCTTCACTGTTGTCATTGTTAATATTCCCTGACCTATTCTGTGGAATAAATGTGTGTCATGTGGGTGTGTGTATGAGTGTTTGAGGGTGTGTGTGTGTGTGTGTGTGTGTATGCACTGTATTTATCTCACTGATTGTCTATAGCCCCTGACTGATGATTACTCTACAGGCATCCTGTTCCTCTTTGTTGACTTTTGGGGAGTTTTCTCAGACAGCTGCAGCTATGGTATCCTGGCATCCATTCAGACATGCTGTATGTATTTTAGGGAAAAGCTACCAAACTTGATTTCGATTAATCAGAACCAGACAATATGCATTTAGAGTGTCATGCTGTCAGCTAAAGGGGAGGCTGGAGTTGGTACAAGATTGGTTATTATTTTTTGTTACATGATTTTTTAAAATTTCATTTTGTTAAATGAAATGCTAACATTACAAGATACAAACTGATCTTTTTATATCAGCTTAATTCAAAATCCTGTTTTTAAACATTTGAAATTAAGTGGGTCACCTGTGATGACAAGCTCCATGCTGGGGTTGAATGTCAGTAATAACGTGATTACTTTTACAACAGAAATTTACACTGTACACATATAAATCGTACACATATAAACTGTATCTTATTATATTATATTGCAAATCACAGGAAAATCACAGAAAATATATAAAATGAAAAATAATGGCCATTCAGAATTTCAATTGTTGTACCCAAAACTCCCTTTGTATAGCAAGACAACAACCCAAAAACAATAAGAATTGAAAAAAAACCTCTGTCCAAAAGGGGCTTATAAGAAGACCAATCCCAGAACATTTTCAAAGATGTACTTTTTTAATTTGACATTTTAGCAGGTTAAAAAATGAAATATTTTAGTTAATGACTAGTAGTCAATTGTTCCATGAATGATCTGTTCTTATGTGATAAGTTATACTGTCACCTTTACCACCCATGCCTTGGTTTAGAAAATTCAATATTTTATTATAACAAACATATATGTATATGTCAAGTAATGGCCTACTGAAACATTGTACATATGATTGTTTGTGTGTGTGTGTGGGTGTGTGCATGCATGCGTATCAGTGCGTGTGTCTGATGATGCCTGAGTTTGGCAATCTTCCCACACTGGAGTTTCCCCCATGGCTAAAGGCAAGCAGTTTCCAGTATTGCTCAATATGAGGCAATGGGCCAGCTCTTAGCGCCTTTCATTATGGTAGTTAACACCGAGAGGTGAAGTGATCTCACTAACTTTAATAATTACAGTACAGAAAATGAGAGCAAAGTATTGGGTCTAATTCTGTTTATTTTGACTTTACATCTCATCTTTCCCTTGGTTCTACATATCCCTGAAAAGAACACTCTCTGATCTTGTATTTTGCTGGTGAATCTTGCCATAATCCACCAAGGACAGTATATCTTAATTTCAATCTGATAAGAATAAGCGGTAATGTTGCAACACGTTCCCTGTAGATTAATGGTCCAGGTTTTGCAAATGGAATTTTGAATGGTATTGCTCCATATTTGAAAACCAGTATAGGCCCATGATAATCCGTGGCACTACAGTCAGTGCCCAGTAAATGTAAGAGCCGGGTACTTTTGGAGGTAATTACTCCAAACACACAGTCTCATGGCACATAATTCCACGCTGTGCTTGCATAGTGAATTGCGGGGGGGGGGGGGGGGGGGGGGGGCTTAGACACCACTCTGAATTTCCCAATGCAATGATGTGCTACAAAATAATTTGTTAAATTTAAGTTAACTACAGAGGAAGTAATTACAGAAAGGAAGGAAATTTGTAGAAAACCCTATATACCTATCTATAACCTATAAACCTCCTTGCAGAGAGGTAGTATAGACATAATATCATTGCTTTGACTGATTATATAAGATACTGGTGAGGAAAAGAGTTAATTGTATTTAAATGTGAATATTGTGTCCTTTACTAACTTCATGGAGTGTTTGTTGAATATAAAGACAGCACCATCTGCCAAGAAAGTTTGTGCAGCTGAACACACCTCAGAGGACCACAGCTCTCTCTGCTGCCTTTGTGTTGAAGCCCTGCTCCTTTTTAATCCCGTCTATTTTTAGCTCCCAGGAATCGCTCCACCCACACACATTCCAATCACCAAACACAAGCCTGCTCAAAGTCCAAGTCGAGCATGACTTCCTCTGCCTTCCCCAGTGGCAGCTTCTCTTTCTTTGCCGTCTACCGTGCACCACAAGTTTTTTTTTCTGTGTCTTGTCACTCAGTTACCGTTCGTAAGTAAACCCTCTTGATTCTACATCTGTTGTTCATGATATTGTGCGTTTAATGATCGTTTCTTACTGGAATTGCCACCCACTCCCTTACATTGCCTATAAAGCTGTCCCATACCCAAACCCACCCACTCAACCTCACATTGACACTCTATAAAGGGGCCCCGGGTTCCCAGGGTGTGATTGAATTGATTAAAGATAGCTGACGGCAACTGCTGTCCTCTTTCCCATGAGTCACACAACACCCACTCTCTCACAGGCTGACAGGCCTCTTCACTCCCACAGTGCCCCTGTTCTCCTTTCAGCTCTGTGTTGATGATTCACCAGAGAGAGAGGCCATTGGCCCATCTCATGAATGGATCCACTTATCCTGTCCACTGGGGAGAATTTACTGCTCTGTGGGTATATGATGTCATAGTGACTAACTCTGGTCACACTGTAAGGGCCTATTTATGCTGTTAGAAGAATGATTACTTTTTAAAACCAGTTAAAATTGTGATCATGTAGTTAACAGGTTCTAAACTGTCAGAATAGTATCCATATTTAGAAACTGTTAAAACAAATAGCTTTTCACAGGTTCTGATCTGTTATTTAAACGTAATGTTTAGATGAACAATGGGGCTGGTATAGGGCCTATGGTGGTATTGACAGTGCTGATAGTAAATGGTTTCTGCCAGCTGAATTTAATTGAACCCATACACACTAATGAAACCCTTATATAATTCCTTCAGGGTAAAACTTTGATCTTGGCTTAGTTCAGGACCTGTTTCTCACAGCTGTGATTGTGTAGATTGAAGGCATATTTATTGTTTTGTGGAATGAGGAACCAAGACGCTATTTCTCCCACACGCCTGCCATAAATAAATAAAAAGGTCTTTGCTGTTTGTTTGGTTGCCATGTGGATTATGTCAAGAATTTGGTTTCATTGTCTAAAATGTGCTGAACATAATTTCAGGAGAAAATGCAATTATTTTTAACTGTATACCATATAGTATACTGCCAACAAATTTTTGGTTCATCTAAGACCCCCAATGGCCCTGATGTGGACTTTTAGCCCAGGTTAAAAGAGTCTGTTTTTAGGCAAAGCAATTATTTTCACCCAGGCAGATGAGATCCAAATTTACTGGGCCTTATACAAATGATGCTCACCTGATACCAACACAATTGCCGCACACCTGAGACAACAATTAACCCCATTTCATTTTCACCAGCTTCCAGCAAAATGCCAGCTTTCTTTCCATCAGGTTGCTGTTATTGCTTTAATTTGAATCAAATTGAATCCTAGTACTGGGAATATGCTGGCTTTTAAGATCCAGCAATTTCACACATAACTCCGCATATTATCAGCATTTTAGATGTGACACCTACTGTGTTCGGTTACATGTTTGACTTGCTGCAAGTTGGAAAATATATCATTCATGATGCCCCAGCCATGAAAGAGAAATGTGTAGGTGAAAAACCATTGATTAATGGTCTTATCAACTTCTGTAAGCACCTGTGTTTTGGGATAACACAATAAAAGTTACACGATGCAGTATTTATTTCTTTTAATAAAAACAAACTGCTAAAGGTATTATTTGACAAGAAACAATAAAGGGTGAGAGTGGAAAAAGTTAGCTTTGAGAAAGAGACTGAAGAGATATCAAATACAACATGCGCAATTACAAATATTAACAACATTTACAAAAGCCTGTACATGTTTTTGAAACAATGGTCAAAACCTGATTTTTAAAAAAATGGTCCCTCATTGCTGGAATACCTTTTTCAATATGGCTTAATACTTTCACATTGTGTAATTAGGACAGCCACATCATTTACAGACTGATATTAGCATTACTGTCATGATGTCCACTGTTGTATAGTATTAGCAAAGCCAAACACCTTTATCTACAGCCATGCAAGGGAATTCATACAACGTAAGAACAAATAAAACTTAATGATGTTCTAAGTGTGATCCGTAAAATTTGCTTATGTAACCATCTCTGGCAAGAATTCAGTTGATGCCAGCGTTCCTTCAATGTAGGCAGTCTAACACCACAACAGTTATGAAAAAAATGACATACCTTGACAAAAAAACAGGTTTTCCCAAAGGACAGAGGGGCTTCAGATAAAGGCCAAGTGAGTTTTTTTTTCCACTTTTCAGGTCCAGTTCATTGGTCTAATGTTAATTTGGTCAGGATGACCATATCCTAAAGCCCCTGAGACATTAAGGTGAGGTTGTGCATGAGGTGTTTGTTTGTTTTTTTTTTTCTCTTTCTTAGTTGCCTCAGTACGGGTACAGAATTCCCTTTAAAACGCTACCAGTGAGGCTGAAGTGTTTCAGTCTGATACAGCAGTGACCTCCTTGCATCTATCACTGATGTCCATTGCCTTTCATTAGCAGCATGCTGAGCGAAACTCAGTCCAGTCCTGATAGTGGCCTGGGGTCCCGGCGGAGGCTTTTGGAAGGTTCCGACCTTTGCTTCAATACTACGGCAAAGCCCTGAGGCCCTGCCTGCGCCCCTCTCTACAGACTGACCCCCTTCACAAAACCAATTTGTCCCTCAACAATAGAGAGAGAGGTCTTCGCCGTACACATCTTCTCTGATCCACTATGTGCTAGCCGGACCTTCCAGACTCTGTCAGTGCATTTTAGCGACTGCGAGCCGCACTCAAAATGCAGGACCAAGTCAAATGGATTCCTCACTCACACAGCAAGCCCTCTGTCTGAGGACGACCTCTCACTTGTGATCTCTGAGGCGGTCAAAATTTTATCAGCTGAACATTTGACTCCCTCACATGCTACTGACAGTAACCCATAACTACACGGTCAATACACAGAACGATGGAATGACGATAGTGAAGATAGTGAAGGCGCTAAATCCACTGACGACATGTGACACAGCCACCCCATTCAGCGCTCAGAGGTCTATGTGGCTCTCCACCTTGATGTTGGGCAGAGTGCTGTCCTCGGCGTCACATGGCTGCAGAACCTGGGGGGCAGGGCCTGGGATAATCTGGGGCAGGGGTTCCAGTGGCAGGCCATGAGTCCCGTTGACCAGCTGGCTGTTGTACTGGTTGAAGTGCACGTCGTTGTAGAAATCCAGCTCCGGCTGGGCTCTGTCCCCCGGCATGTTAAAGTTCTGGTCTAGGTTGGCCAGGGAGTAATTGGAGTTGGGGTCCTGGTTGAACGCGACGGAGTGGCCGGCGTCGGAGTGGCTGGCGTCGGAGAAAGCGTAGCCCTGGGACGGGGGCTGCTCGTGGATGCCGGGGAAGCCCAGCTGGGACAATGGGATGCCAGTGCTGTCCAGGTACTGCGAGAACCCTGTGAAAAAGTTCTGTAATTCATCCGAGTTTAACATGTCCACGCTGGGGCAGAGGTTGTCCTCCTGCTTGACGTCCATGGAAGCGGGGTAGTGGATCTCCTCCATCGCTTGGGCAGGCTGTGGCAGGACCAGCTCCTGAGGGAGCGTGGCCACCGAGTGGGCACTGTCAGATGGAGAGACGTAGGGGAACTGGGGGAACTGGTGCGAGGTGGATGGTTCCGGAGCTGTCATGCTTTGTGCTATAGGGAAGCAAACAAAAGAAGAGAGAGTTGGAAAAAATGATTCATAAATAAATAATGACAACTCGATCTGTTTCATCTATGCCGGAAGCTTGGCAGTTGAGCACCTTTTATATTCAAAGCGAAAGTTTAACAGGGTTGAGGCACTGAACTGTGGCAGAGGTAGTTTGACATCAATCACACCAGCTTTTACCTGTCACACTGCACCTCTCATTGAACTTGATGTCAGTTTTAAGCTTCCTCTTCCGGTTGACTTCATACGGATCTGTCACGAACAGAATTCAAACAAAACTATTACAACTTCTCAAGTTTCTTAACACTCATTGAACAAAAACTTGAAACAGTATATCTGCGTGTTATGTACATATTAAAACATGTAATGAATATGATTTCAGCTACACATTTAATATGAACGGCTTGCATTTGTCATACAAGAAACTATTAGATAGTAGAATCATAACTGGCTGAGTTTACAAAATACCTGGCCACATTAGTAGTGTATGTAAACACCACCTACAACCTAACTTGTTTTGTACCTGCTTACATAACTACCTGACTACTAATGATTAGATGTTATTCAAAAAATCTTATGTGCTGGGGAGATATCTTCCATGGAAATGGCTTATTATTCTGTACAGAATAAATGCAGAATAACTGTAATGTAAATATTCTACTATATCACACTGAATCATTCATTGTCAGTTATTGACAGAGAATTGTCAGTGTCAGCAGACAGCACTGCAGCAGCTCAGCTAGATTAGTTTTCCTCACGGGTTCAGCATTTGACACTGGTTTCCTCACTGAAACTACTGGTTTCGGGCTCCTCCTTCAGCACTAAGCCACACTGAAATTATTAATAAACACACGACTCATTCCAGGAGCAGCCGTTATTCAACACATACTTCAGCAACTGTCACGGGGGAGTGTTTGTGCATTTTTGGCAAAGGGTCTTTCCTGCTCCTTCTACTTCCCCATCAGTTCTCGTGCCCGTGCGACGCTGAGGATGCTGACGGTGCACTCTTTGGCAATTTGACTGTAAACAGTGCTGTGGCGAACACATTTATTTTGGTCTGACCAGAAACTATTCCAAGAGTATGGCATGACACAACAGACTCTTGTTCTACAGTGACGTTTCTGGAGCACTGACAATACAACCTGTTCTTTCCTAACACCAGGCTCTCACCATAGCATTATGAAATGACCATGGAATGCACAAATCCTTTAAAGAGAGTGATAATCCTTTCATTTCAACAAAGATGAACCAAAGCTTAATCCTAATAAAGGAGATGTTTAAGACATTAGTAATGCACACCACCTTCCTTTCTAAATGCAAACCGAAGATCAGAGCCCCACAGAAACAGAGAAACAGACAGTGCAGGGTGGGGATGGGACGGCCTTGCTGACCTGGGTTATGGGGGACGTAGGTGAATTTGACCGGCTCACTGTCCATGTGGTCGGAGAGACGCCGCAGGAGGACGTTGACCTCCACCTCCTCAGTGATGTCCTGCTCCTGGTACGGGGGCGACTTGAAAACAACAGCAATCTGCCTGTGCACATCGGTCTGGGCGAATTCCGCCTTGGCCTCCCACTTCCCCTTGCTGAAGATTATCTCGATGTCATCTAAATGGACACACACATCCTGTCAGCAGCGGCCACACAGCTGCCCAACGCACATGTGGGCCTTACTTAAGAAACAAATGCTGTTAAAATAGGCAAAAACCACAATCCATTTTGTATATTGGCTTGTGCACTTATCTGTCTGCACCGGATGCTCACCTTTCTGCACCTTGTCACAGAGCAGGTAGATCTCCGTCTTGCCGGTGCAGGGCCCTCTCACCACATTGAGCCGGTTGATCTTTAACTCTGAAGTGGTGGTTGCCTCTGTTGGCACAGAAACACACACAGACGCAATGAGCATCTGTGTCACAGGTCTACGGAATGCATGGTCATGTAACGGCCATTTTATATGAGAGTATTCTCTGCTGTTGAACCCTGACTGCACCTTTCATAACCACTAAACACCCAGCTTGTCTATGACATGTTTACAACATTACAGAAATGCTGGAAAAAAACCACGAGCCAGTAAGTTACAATATATGGACAAATCAAAACAGCTGCAAATGATGACACTTCCATGATGACATGATGACCACAAAGTCTCTTTTCATGTATCGCATTTCAGTGTGGATGTTCTTGTTACCTGTTTCACGTGACCTTCCACAATACAACAAAGTGCTTCTCACAAAGCGAAACAGAAACTGGGAGCAACAGGATATGATCCACTGCACTGACGTTTTTCACTTGCCCTTCCACTTACATGTGAGGTGCTAGACAGTACTTTCTCTCAACACACTATCATCTACGAAAAGCTTGCGTCATTGATTTGGTTTATTCCAATCAATGAAGAAAGCTTTCACTATTTCAGTGGAAGTTGAAGCCATGCATTGTAAAATTGAAACTCTGTAGACATCAGTTCTGTGGCTTTGCAGTAAAGGAAACATATTGCTACCAACAAGTGTTGGGAGAGTGAGGCTTCATGAACTCCACTGTAGGTGGAACTACCATGTGCTGTCAATAACCGACCAACCAAAAGACTTCATTCATCACAGTAAAATACTATGATTGGCTCAAATCTGTCAGTCATACATCTACACATAGCAGGACGACCAACCTTCACTCTTTCATCCCTAGTCATGTGGGAGTGTCCAGGTATGTGTAATTGGTATATGAGTTGTTAGCATTGCAACAGCGCTCACTTTTGTCATAGATGGGGTTGGACACCACAGGACTCAAGTGGACCTTCTCGCCATCCTCTCTCTCCAGCTCACACTGAAAGCAGAGCCGCACCACGTTCATGTCAATGTCTTCAATACTCTTTGAGTGACCGGCTGTGAAGAGAAAGAAAGTGCGAAAGACAAAAAAATAGAAAGAGAGACAGGAATTATTTTAGCCGAGGTGACAGTTTTACCACAACAGACACCAAGGCATCAGTTCTCTAAGTCTATTCTTTGTCTCTTTGTCTTCAGCACTGGCACTATGATTTAGACATTTGTTTAATGATTTAGTTAATGTCAATAAATGTTAATGTTTTCTTGTAGTACCATTTAGAGTTTTACTTTTCTATGCTTCTGTGTTCCAAAATACAGTTCAACTGGGGTTACAAATGAAATGCTGGAAATGTAGGAAGACGAGGTTGTTCTGGATTTCCGTATTTCTCAGTTTCAGGACCTGCAGACAGGCAGCTACACCCCCGCTGGAGTGACTCCAAACAGCGCTTACAGAGCTGATCAAGAGTGTAACACTCATTCTTGCAGCTATCAGGGTGAGTCATGGGTCGCCATTAACACAGAACTGACTTCCAATGAAAATGACAACATTTTTCCACCAAACTGCTGACAAGACTTCAGGGTAAAGAGAAGCTAAAGGCTAATATCAACATTTCTCAGCCCAGTAACATAAGTGGGAATGTTATGGGCATTGATTTCTGTCTAAACAGAGCCACAGACATGCTGCGACCATGGCATCTCATGCACCACAGCAAGCCTCTAAAGATGAGAATCACTTCCTGTTTATTACGGTCTCTGCAGACAGTACAGGGTACCTATTCTTATTTTGTCATGCCTTCACTGTGATCTGGGTGTGAATTTTTGCAGTAGCAGTGGAACTTCAAACCCCTGGGTACCAAGCAGCATGCAACTTTTGCAGCATTGAATGAATTTGGAGCAGTGGGCAATGCGAGAATTTTCACAATCCTTTTAATGCGAAATTGGCTGCAGAGCCAGTACCCTCCATGACATAGGAGAGACAGTATTGTATGTGAGTAAATTAGTGACTCTTCTCCTCCTTTTTAAAAAGGCAAGCCAGTTGCTCACCAATAAGAGCAAGGACAATATACACTCTGGGTGCTAAATGCTAAATACTAAGTACCCTGTGTTCCAGTTCACACTAATAACTGTTATGTGTACTTATATCTGCAACAAATGACACAGAAGAGCAAATCATGTGACTACAGGAAGTACCAGACCCACGCACTGATGACAGTACAGGCTAAATTAAAAGGGTACTTCTTCACTAAAAAAAACTGGTTGCAACCCACACAACCCGCACTTAACAATGATCTGCCCTGATATTTACTGATGCTAGTTTCCTTTGGTGACATAAAAAAGCATAATCGCTTGTCGCTCTCAGTTACATTTCACATAATGGTCAAAAACTTCAAAGATCAATACAACCCACACCAATGGTCTGCTTATAAGAATCAAAGGCTTATGTCAGTTGCTTCTTACAAATCCAAATACCTTTTTTTCCAATTAATAACAGGTATTTTCTTTGTTCTTCAAAATTTTGAGCATTATGAGCATTCAAATTGTCATAAGCATGGCATTTTGTCCACAGATTTCCAGTTATAGCAAGATATTCTTGCATTAGTGTGTCCTCTAAGCACAGGGGAATCTCTGTTACAAGCTACACGGTAATATGTAATGTCACTAGAGCACTGTGACGTTTTTTTTTTACCACAGGACCATTATCAAGCCCTGTCTGAATGTATCTGAGCTCCTCTGATATGCTGAACCAGCTACAGGGTGGGGCATCAGAATGCATCAACCACACAATAAATCAAAAGTACCAGGAGGGGATTTTTGTAACTTTCTCAAGACCTGTGGTGGGATGACAAAAAAGGAAAAGGTGAAGAATATACCAAATTTGATGACCTATATTTTTCCGTGGGCTGCATTTCGTAAACAAGTGGGCTGCCACCCGAGAACAGTTGCACAGATTTTTCCCAATATATATGATCTGTGCACTTTCAGTTTATGCAGTCTATGATTTGCACACCGACAGTATGCACACAGTTTATGCCAATGCCCTGTAAGATTATTAAGCGAGTGTACAGTGGAACACAACTGTTTAGACTGCTGAAGCACAGGTTGTGTGGGAGGAGATCTATCCGAAATGACTTCACTTGTATCCATGCAGCAGATCACAGAGGTCAATCCACTAGCAGTTATGCCACATTTTATGTGTGTGAGTGTGTGTGTATGTTTCAGAGTTCACTCACTGTTAAATGGGTCAATTTTCTGGTTCCTCCTCTTCTCCAGGGCGGCGTCCAGCTCCTTACGCCTCACACACTGGATTCCCAGATTGGAGAAGCTGGGAGACACACAGAGACACACACACACACAACAACACGTCAGCAAGCGCAGTTGTGCTGCCGGCCTAAACCGTCATCATTTTGATACTGATCCCTATCTCTTCCATCAGATAATGACCTTGAGCCTCTGCTGCCAGCCAAAGACAATGCAGTCTAATCTCATGCAGCCTCATCTTAAAATGGCACAATTCACATGCACCATAAATAACCTCTTCAAGGTCTGTGCCTTTGTAAGCGTGAGCAGTAGCTTGTGGTGAACAGACAGGCAAAGGAAATGTGTTCATGCACTTGTAAGCTGTGACCGCAAAACTGGCTGACGGATGGAGAAATAACAACAGAGTGGCCTGGGAGTGGGGGGGGTGGGGGGGGGGGTCTGTACCTGTGTCTACAGGAGACACGGGGATTGAGGCGGACCACACAGATGCCGTCCGTGCAGTCTTTACCCACGAGGCTGTGGGGGTGCGGCCGGTGCGGGATGTCTTTGGTCACCAGGGATACGACAACCTTTATCTTCTTGATCAGTTGCATGGACCCCTTGACCTGACAAAGTGAAAGCACAAGAGAGGAGAAGACAAAGGGAGATAAAGGGATAAAGTGAAAAAGAGGAAGAAGGAAAGGAAAGATAAATAGCGAGAGAAAGAGGGAGAGATGGGGAGAGAGGGGGTAAGAGTTAGGTAGAGATGGGGGTAGAGAGAGAGAGAGAGAGAGAGAGAGAGAGATAATAATCATTCCCAAATGCTTCCAACTCTTCACCCCTTCCTTTCTTTCCTCAGTGTCATCAAAAAAAGGAAATCTTCAAAACCTGAAACCACTACTGAGTTGAAAGTAATCTGCAAATAATTCCAACTGCCTTACATAACTGAGAGCAATCTGTTCTGAACAGCCCATGCCTGTGATATATATCTTACTTATGCTACCCAGCCTTTACTTCTAAAATCATTTCATTCAATTTGTTTAAGTTTAACAGGAGAGTAGAGGTAAAAAAAGGCATGAGGAAAGTAGGACAATTTTTGTGAAATTGTCCACTTCCTCTGCACTACCCGAACAATGGTGTCCAATGTGGCTCTTAATGTGTCAAAATATGTATCAGCACACTGAAGCCAACAATCTCTCCAAAGGAGCACAGAGGAGTCCTAACTCTTGATTAGTTTAACTTTTTTAAACAAGGGTATGGAGGGTAATCCCCAGTTTGAGACCGTACACCGACATGGACCTCACCTTGGGGGACTTTCTGTTTCTTTTATATACGTTCTCCTTGCACGCGTGTGCAAACGGTGCAAGGCACTACGTGTTGAGCTCATCTAAACCGAAGCAGGGGAACTCCCTTTGTCCTGGGAATGATGGTACATTCCATCAAATTCCCCTCACCTCCAAATTCCAAAAAAGGCTCTAGAATGGAATGGAATTCTGCTAGGTAGATGGACACGGAACTCTACAACTCCAGCAATCGACTTCTATAATAACACCATCACACACATACTGCTGTCCTATCGTACTGTAAATTGGAGGACTCCATCTCTATCTAGTGCAAGTCAAATGCATGCATCTTCTGCGTTATTTGAAAAGCTTTATGCAACTGTGTTTTTGGAAACATCAACTGTATAGTACAGACTAGTTTCACTAGGACAACCTGTGCACTAGCACAACATGAGTGCAACTCTGACACACTCACACACAGTATGCTGGCAACAGCTATTTTTTGCACTGTAAGACCCACTCATTGGAGGATAGGCTCTACTCCACTAATGTCATCCATGCAGCTCACAGGCACTGGAATAATTATCTCAAAGCTGGAGCAAGGCACATTGTACAATGTACATACCAGGTAAGGTTCTATCTCAACTTCTATCTCAACTTCTCAATGTTCTCAGCACCATCAGAGCTACATGATAAGCGTGCTCCCACTTTGAAGCAATCTCTGTGTTTTTCTTGCTGATTTTGCACCCCCCATGTCCCCCTAGAACAGAGACCGCTTCCCCAGACTGACCTCGACGGCGGGCAGGGTCTTAGTGGCGTCAGTGCTGGAGGCGCCCAGGATGCTGCCGGCCGAGCGGCCCTCGCACTCGTAGCGGAACCTCATGCCACGCTCTTTGGGGTGCTCCACGATCTCCAGCACTGGCTTCTCCAGCAACCTCTCCAAGAAGTCTGTGTCCGCCGGGCCCTGATGCGCAACCCCTCGGCCGCCTCCCGGCCTGCCTGGCGCCGCACGGCTACGCTCCACCCCACGGCTGCGTCGGGACGCTCCCCCCGGGGAGCCAAGGTTGGGAAGGGGTGAGGCCATGCTGCTGGTTCGGACTTGGGACAAGGGGCAAGGCAAGACAGGCTGTGGAGAATAAAACACGCTTTAGCACAACTTCAGCACATGGAGTTTCACATTTCCTGCAAAGGTTAAAAAAAAATCACTTTTGTATTCAAAATGTCATAGTGAATAATTCAGTTTACCTTATACAACTACAAACAGTTTATGAACATTCCACACCTACACTTGGAAAACAATATATTACTGGCACTTAACACTGGCATTTAGCAGAAGCTCTTACCCAGAGTGACTTACATAGGTTACAATTTTTAACATGTTACGCATTTATACAACTGGACAATTACTGAGGCAAGTGTGAGTTAAGTACCGTGCCCCAGTGGGGAATCAAACCAGCAGCCTTTCAGTTACAAGCCCTGCTCCTTACCACTAAGCTACACTGCCACCCAATACACCATGTACATGCCTCTAACATTTACTTTGGGCACCGAGGCTATCACTCAAGCAACATTTCAGTAGACATTTCAGGCAATATTTATGTCTTTAATAATTTTTGGGACATAGTGGAAGGTATTTCTAAATAAAACAACTAAATGCACATATCGCCAACGTTAAACAGTTAGTATCAAACATGCTAATTTACTGGAAAACACACAAAACAATCAATACATTACATTGCGCTCATAAATACACTCCCTACATAAATGCACTTCTACATAGAAATAACACCATGCTTGCTTTGGCATTTTGCACCTTTTCTGAAACTACACTTGCACTTGAACTTGTACAACACTTACGGTAGCAAAAAAATCATCAACTACCACACTGAATACGGGAGCCACTGCGAATAATATTTTCGAAATGGTTTCAAAACGGATGTCCGTCTCGAACACAATATTTTATTTCAGTTATTTCCTCCATTTGAACTTACAATTCACCGCATACCTGGTAAAGAAGCAGTCTCTAGACATCGAAATCCTATGTCAATGCCTGTTGTCCTTTTCTAAGGGACATTGAAAAAGGCGGACTGTCCTTCACAGCCATTGAAGTTCTTTGTATCACATTAACCTGGGCTGCGTGTCCTTATCTGACCTAACATAAGCCACTTTATCTTGCCTTCCTGTCTTTAGCTTCAATGTCTTTGTCTTGCTTTGTGACACCACCTCGCTTCCTCGCCTCTTATGCCTTCTGTCGCCTTGGTTTCGGACACTCGGTTCCTGACAAACACTGCATGCAAGTTCTGCCTCCACAACAAACGTGACACAACTTTGCCCTCGAAATTGTGGCACACAACACACGCATATACACTTTTTCCTGAGCCAACCTCATACCTTGTGATTCAAAACACCGTAGCAGCCGCCTACGAAACAACCAGAAGAACCGGAAGACTGGTTTTCACACACAGACATACAAAAAAAAAGAAGTAAAGAAAAAAAGGAAGAGGTTGACGGGGGCTTGCTAACAAAAGAGAGCCGTTGTTTTTCTCCGTCGTTCCCAGCCCGACCTGCAGCGTGCAGCTGAAAAAAAAACAGCCCCGGTCTCCCTAAATCACTTGGCGTCGGGTGGATGTCCCAAAAACAGAACGGTATTCGGCACTGTCCGCGTGCGCGCGCATGTGTTAGTAAGCGTGTGTGAAGGGTGCCAGGCCTGGTGGCGTACAGAGCCAAGGAATGCAGGGAGTGTGAGTGTGTGTGTGTGTGTGTGTGTGTGTGTATGAGTGCCTGAGCATGCCAGAGAATCAACAGAGGGCCTATGCACAAAGGGTGGCTGGGGCAGCCAGGAGGAGCATGGCAGAGGAGCAGGAAACGAAGTCAGTTCCGAGAAACGCAACCAATTAGAGGGGCAGAGAGAGGGGGGCGTGATCCTTCGACCTGCACTACATCTTTGTCGAGAGGGGTGGTTGGGGGTTGGGTCAGTGCCAGAGGAAGAGAATAACGTTTGAGGAACAAACTGAAAGCAAGAATCAAATTACACATCTTCTCTCTTGTTGTTTTTGTCCCCTTTTTCTTGCCGTACACAGCAGTAACCACTCACAGACTGTCTACAGCCTGTCCCCCTTTGGCTTGGCTAAAAAGTCTTTAGCATGCTGCCTGAAACCCTGCAAACTGTTTGAGCATTTTCCTGGAGTACCTGAGCTAGTTCTTCAGGGCTGTGACAAGTTCACGATCAAAGGAAAGTAGTCAGTCCAAGAAGTACAGAGATGATGGAAGGGTTCCACATGCTGTTTCCTCATTCGGAGACATTATCAGCATAACTGGCCTTCTCAGAGTTCTCTCTCACCTGCCAAGATTCTCATGCCTGGCAGTCACCGAAGCAGTTACTGATACACACAAGGGGAGTTTCTCAGACTCTGATCTACCTGATGTTAATTCAATTCATGCAAAGCTGACTTGCAAAACAGGCCTTGCAGCATACTGGTGAAGGTCCAGGACCCGCAACCAGGAGGGCACAAGCTCAAAACGTTGAGCGTTGTACTCTACATGCACACCTTAACCAAACACATCCAGCTGTTAAAGTCAATATCATATGAAATAAAAATGTAACATAACCTAACAAAAGCTTAACCAGCCCAGGTGGCAGTGACATGGTGGAACCTGGGCACCTGTGGTGTTGACACATCCTGGACACACAATAGGAATAAGGCCCTCTAATGAAAGCCTATCCCAGTCTGACAATCCCCAGCCTATCCCTCAGCCAACCATCAGCTTTTAACACAGTGGCCCACAGAGGCTTGTGTCATGTAACAAGATGACCCACCTGAGGTGCCGATCCTCGGGCAACCAGCGTGGGCTGAGAGTGTCTGAGCCTGGTGACTGGGCTCAGCTCCTGAAGATCCCCATCTTGTGGAGGGGGAGGCGGGCCAGGTAACACACAGCGGGTGGGGACTTGGACTGCAGACTCCATGGCCGTACTCTCCATGAGATACTCATCAATCAGATCTGCAGAAGTGGAGGACCATCACCGATTAAAGCAAGCAGATGGAGCTGGACTTCAAAGTAAAAAATATTCATCGTAAGACCGATAGTTTCAGACAAAAGAGTCTTCCCATTCTAAGTCATTTTGTGAAGCTGTAACAACCCTCTCTGGTGAGGAAGCATGACTCTTTGGTTGGTTTGAGCATTGATATGTAATGGTCAGATTTTGTGCTTATTCCTGTACCAACTATCTGAAAAAATACCATATGCTGAATGTCACTAGAGTACATAAATCAAAGAGTACTACTACTGTGAACCGAGGTGTCAAAAACCACACAGAAAATGAAAAGTACTCACCTAAGGTTATTCCTGTGGAAAAGAAAGAAAAACAAGAAGGGTTAGTCATACATATTTGTAAAAGATACTCAATATCAAGTTCAGCTTTGACAGGATGAATACCTACTGATGATTTAAATATCGCAGAACAGAGATTACGGTCACGAAGGGATTGTTGTTATTGGGCAACTTCACCATAAATGACTCACTCTTTTTCAAGAAATGACCTCGTGTGACCATTAGAAATCACACTAGTGAATAACACAAAGCTTGAGGCATTCCCTGAATCACTGTTTTGTTTGTTTGTTTTTATGGGAGGTTTTTTTCAAGCGTAGCTGTCCCAGTGACATCACCTTAGGTAAGAATATCAGACGGCATGGCATGGGATATAAGCATCACACAGAAATAAAACGCACCATTTGTTCCTCCTGTGTTTTTGTAACGGGTAGCTACTCACTTAAGCTCTGCCACACTTTCCCGCACAGAGGCTTTTCTATGATAACAAAAAGGGGGGTGTTATTCATAGCAGGTCACGCCCCCACGGTTTGAAACAATACTTAGAAATAAGGAAGCACAAATAACGCTGTTCCTTAACTGTGGTCAGAGTATGCTAAAATCAAACTGTAGATTGTCAGTTAAACTGACAGCAGTCATTATCCTTCTGATGCATGATGCAAATTACTTAATTATACAACCACTAACATATCGTTGTTTATCAGTAATGCCGTTTCTAGAAATATTTGTCTTAGGCTTTGCTTTCATCTGCAAACATTTGTCCAAAATGTCAACAATAAACCTACCAGAGTCATCAGCACATACATTATTAATGACTCTTGATTGTAAAGTGTTGAGGCTTTGAATAATAAATTCATAATGTCTAATCCGACCGCAAAGACTGGTACCACCCATTGTTTTGCGTGATTCTATGTTGATGTGTCTACATTGATATGGTGTTATTAGAACAGTGTTTATGATTACTCAACGTTTTTGCGTCGCAGTCTCCACAAGCAACAGTCAACCATCAAGAAATCCAGGTTTCAGTTTCATGCCACTACAAGTTCATTCTCGCCTATTTAATGCTAGAGTAGTTCCTAAATTGATTCTGCTCTGGCGCGTTACTACATTCAAACTGGTTGTACCATGCTATTTTAACTAAGCTGGGTGTAAGGAAGTAATTAGCGTTAAAATGTTCAACTAGGCTACCTATCTTTTTGTAAGTAGAACAGTCGTAAATATGGGCGTACCATCACCGCAAAAACGACTAATGGTTGGCTATCGCCAAGGTGAAACGCTGCTTTCGGCTCTTTCCTTGTTCCCTATGACAGCGTTTCCTCCATCCAGCTCTGCTTAGTTTGCTCGAATTGATTTGTTTTCTACTTCATTTTACACCACCCTGCCTCCGCGTAGCTTGAAAAACCGGCCCGTGTGTGATCGATATGAAAATCAGAAAGACAAAATTGTTCTTAATGTGTCTAATAGGCAGCTCACGTGCACACTTAAATGGTGTTAAGTGTAGCCACACCGCTCTAACGTAATGCGAAATGTTGATTTTTAAAGCTACTTAACTGGGAATGGCTATTAAAATATGTGGTAGGTTCAGACGTAACTATGAGCGTTGCAGCAGGATTTGAGGCACCAGAAACGAACTATTGATAAACTATAAAGGATTCAGTGAAGACTTTGCACACGTGTATAGTGCATTAGTGCTTTTTTCGCGCCCTGCACGCTGCGCGTAGAGCAATACGCGTACACACGTAAAAGGGGCGTGGCAGAAAGAGAGTCCATATATGGTGAGCATTTTTATCTTGATGACCACTGTTGTGGTCAGACCGCGGTAACACATACCCCGTGATCTTCCAGGCCGCGGGTCATTTGGTGGCGTGACGACTACGTAAAAATATAAAATAAAAAATTGTTGGAGAGAGTAGCAACGTAAACAAATAGCTCAGGGACTATTTCTGACATCTTTTCAATTACATGTTCATATGTATTCACGACGTCCAGGTAATGTACATAGAGTTCATAACATACTCACAATGAATGTTTAAGAAAAATAGTCAACTATAGTCACCAGAGACGAATTGAAACGGAGGTCTAATGTCACATTTATGGGCTAATTCTTGTTATCGAAAATAACAGCCATGTTTTCAGCAGACAGGCCAAACATGCCGGCCAGAAGTACTTTCATGTAGTAGGCTAGGCTACACATGGCCCATGTTATGACACGTAGACTGCCAAGCTAGCAACCGCCCGCAACCAACACAGTAACTACCAGCAATTACACTGTAAAAGCTTTATAACTGGTTACTCAACTTGGCAAATGTGCAGATTTCATTTACATTCTGCTAGGTTTGTATACATTCTAATATGCATCCATAGAATGGCCCTTGAATCCTGGTTAAAATAAAAACGTAGCAAAC
Source organism: Megalops cyprinoides (assembly GCF_013368585.1). NCBI lineage: Eukaryota > Metazoa > Chordata > Actinopteri > Elopiformes > Megalopidae > Megalops > Megalops cyprinoides. The sequence continues at coordinate 15,947,270 of NC_050591.1, forward strand.
ATTACCTGCGATGCCGTTCGTTGCATCCTGAGCGCTCATATTTATCATTGTAGATGCCCCCGTCTCCACGTTCACGGTATGTTATTTCTATCTTTTTGTTTTCCTCTGGGTACTATTTCTATTTCAGAAAATAAATGTTCAGTAATTGCTCAGTCCCCGGTCACTGTATTACCAATGAGGAAAGTTGGTTTAAACTCCTCGATTGGCTTCCCTCGTTCCGTCCGTCACATCGCTGAGTAAAAACACATTTGTGGTAATTGTCTGGTTCTATTTTCTAATCTTTCGCTTTCTCCACTCAGTCTGATCGGTTCTGACTCAGATATAAATGTCGCCAGGGACCGTTCTGAGACGTTCTGAGACTGCTAGCTGACCGATTTTACAGTGTGGTTGTTCTGCGAGCGCTGTACCATCACCATCTGATCCTTCCCTCCCGATCGCTCTCGTTAGGTTTTCAACAGGTTGTATTTGCAAGCGTGGAAATCCCCTTACGTCAGTTCGGGAAACCCCCAAAGCGGGTTACCATACCAACGCAAACGAACTTCAGATGAAACTCTTCAATGTTTTCTCTCGCTACATTTGCCGTTGGCTACACTAGTCAATCGTTCTGAAAATACGGACACAAATAACACAATATTTTCTTTATGTCTTGCTTCTTGGTCGGAAGTTGGATCGAAAGGTACGACTGGGTGCAGTACAGTGCGTCTGCATTGAATCACTTTTTTCCACTTTCTCTGCGCCCTGAAGATGACATCACAGTTGGCCAGCCTCTTGCAAGCCTGCTTAGCTACACAGAGACGCTACACGTGTTCTACCATTACTTCTTTATAACAGCAGCAGCACTGTGTTTCTTACACGTAAGTCAACAAGAAAACTGCAGATTTGGAACTGTGGTAATAAACAGGGCTTGTAAACCAAAATCTGCCGATTAAATTCACTGTATCTGCAACCCTTTCGATTGAATAAGCAAACTCTAAATTCACGTGGTTCTGGAACCGTTCATAATAATTTTACGAATATTGTTAATAGAAAAGTTTAAGAATCATTATCGGTGTGCATTCTCTGCCGAGTTCGGAGCGGGCTTCGCGTTTTTTCAAACCAGTATCTGAATTTCTCCCGGTTGCGTCACCCTGTACAATGTCATAATTTCCACCGAAGAGGGCGCCCTGGTGCTACAAGGCAACATCATACATCGTCATGATCAATAACGGTTCCAACACGAACATAATACTGTACCAGGAATGGATAACTTTTGTAGCATACCATAAGCAATTAATAGGCTATTGAAGACGTACGTTAATTTGTAGTGGTTTTAAAACATTTCATTAGCGAATGGGAATGTTGGATTTCAAAGCAAAACTCACCCGTTGTGACAAACTGACGTGGTTAGATGGACTAAATTGCCTTTTCTCACATTTAAATGCTAGGATGTTTTTCTACTTGTGACCGTGCAAATAAATAATTAAATAAAATAATTAAATTAAAAAATAAAATGCTGAAGTCTGTTTATTTCACCATTTTCCTTTGACGGTTCTCCCATCCGAAAAGGTGTCAGTAACGTACCCAGTAATACACCACGATGGCACTGTAAGCTGAAGGCGATGTGTACTGGAGTCTCGATGTTACTCACCAAACAGGCACACGCAGGCTGTGTTTACAGCGAGTGACTGAGTTCGTTCTACAGGCAATAAATATCGTACAGTTCGTGGGAGCTTTCGTCGTACAATTCATGGGCGTTGCCCAATAAACCAGGTAATTTACCTGCATTTTCCAGGAAATTCCCCGGCTGAATTAAGTGGTTACAATCAATGGGAGACAGGTAAATTATAAGCACTTCAGCTCGCCCACGGGAAGCTAACAGACAAAAGAATCATTTATAATAGTCTCACCTGACTTGCCAAGACCAACTTACGATACCAGAAAACACCAAATTACTTAGTATGCCCTGCCCTCTATAGATAACCAGAATAATTGCATGTAAATGGAATATCTTCGCCAAGAGGAAAATGTATTGCTGAATTTTGCTGATCACATGCAGACTTAAGGAAAATTCATACACCGTATGTTTAGACTACCGTTTGTAATGTAAGTGATGAAAAAATAAAGATATAAACTACAGCCGGAAATTCCACTGTTACCGCTCCAAGAACATAATATAGCAGTTAACATGAAAATATCCTGCAAGGACCCAATTCAAAGTCTTTTGCACAATTTTGTCAGCATTAATGCCCAATCCAAATGATTCAGCAGCCTGTGTTCAATTCCTCATTTCCTTGGCATTTGCCTTTATCCAAGGAGACATACACAATCTGGCATTATTTACTTGCATAAGTTGATATTCACGGAGTGATTCATAACAATATTGTCATTTAGCAGATGCTCTTGTCCAGAGCAACTTACATTTTTATCTATTTATACGGCTGGATATTCACTGAGGCAACTGTGGGTGAGAACCAAAGGGTACAACAGTAGTGCCTCAGTGGGGAATCAAACCAGCAACCTTTTCGTTATGAGCCCTGCTCTTCTATCTAGATGTGATGCTAGTGGCTTACAAGAACCTTACAGGAACCCCAGGAAGCCCCAGTATAGTGACAGGAACTGTATTAAAGATGGGATGCTATTGTAACTGACGTCCTGACTCTGTGTGGTCATTGGTTCAACAGGGAACTCTCAAAGTGTTACAAAACTTTTGAATTTCAAACTCCACCCAGTGCTGTGTGTTAATCATCCACTGACAGGCAGATTAGAGAGAATACACAGAAGACAGGGAAGCTGACTCCTGCAACAGCATGAGGTCTCACATTCAAACAAAATAATGCCACACTGGTTTAACACAACACGAACAGGAGGCTCAATTCACTCACTTCATTCTGTTCCAATAGTGATAGAACGGATGGATACGGAGAAACCACCACTACAAAAGCCTTCAAAATAAAACCACCAAGCTCCTCGAACATTTGCAGTGGTTGCACCTGTATAGTTGGCTCTCCCTTTCTGTGAATTTTACACAAAGCTTGAAGACAACTGAGTCGACCAGGCAGCACTGAGGTACACTTCTTGTGGAAATGGGCTTGAAGCCAGAAGGTCGCAGGGTCAACTCCCACAAGGAGCCACGCAGTATTATCATTCATCAAGTTAACTTTGCTTGAGAAAAACATTAAGATGTTCAAATGGATGATACTTGTACACGGGGGAAATGTAAGCTAGTTAATTTGCCCTGGGAAAGGGTGTCTGTGAGGAAACTGAAAATGTTATGTAGTGGAGACCCAATAGTAAAACCAACATGCCTCTTTTTTGGCGAAAAACAATTCGGGTCCAACATGAATCCTCTCACCACTTCTGCTGGTATCCAGGAAATGAACCACCCACGTCCAAGTCATTTTGTATCCTTTTTGTTTTTAAACTTTCTTGATAAATTCCATTTGTAGACATTTGTAAACAATAAAATTTAACCGCTCTTCTGCTTCACTATAAACATGAACATTTTGAGTGATCAAAATTTAATTAGTATTAAAATAAAACCTCAAATCGGATGTACGGCACCAAAAATAAAAGAAACCGCAAGAAAACATATTCATCTCATACACACCAGACGCTTGGACTGTACTGTATTAGACAAAGTGATCTTGCAGCTACTGTTGGGAGTGTTTACGTAGCAGACTTCAAAATGGGCAGTCCGGGGCAAAATTACATGTTGCATATCAGCTACAATATAGTTTGACATCAGTATTACCAAGAATACAAGCTGTGACTCTGTACAGTTTCAGGACATACAAACGGAAAAGAAATGAAAAACAATCAAGTCATCATGATTGTTAATAATATTAACATATATTAATACCTACAAGGCTGTTTAAGTTTGGAACATCAATCATTTTGTTTAAAAACTATGGTAGTCATTTGCGTAGTGTTTGGGCGGGGTCAGCCATCTTGGTTCAGGTCGGCCATTTTGGCTCTGTTTAGCAGACATGATCACCCACCCATCCCTGTCTCCAGTACTGTCGTTGCCAGTTACACTAGGTACCCCAAACACGAGGCTCACATACGGAATGAACAGTCACAAGGAATCCACAAACAGAGCGCACTTGCACTTGGGTCCTCCCCTGATACTTTAAAATTGAGATATGTTCTGTTCCCACCCCATATTGTACCCTCCTGCCCACCCACACACACGACAACTACCTTCCTTCCAAAACATCACCAGTTGAAAAAAATTTACGATACAAGTACGTCACATATTACTTCACTTGAACTGCAAAAAGGGGGAGTTTAAAAAAACCCAAGAAGACAATATTAAACATGATCTGTTGTGGATCCCTACAAAAAAAAGGAAAGTGGAACTGAATTTGCTGTAGTGTCCATTACAGAATACAGTAAACTCCTGCTCTTCCCCCGGAACAATGAAACATAAAATCTGCCTTGTTTCAGTGAACTGTCCCCTCACATGAGGGTAACCAAAGAGGGGGGGGGACCGGTTTCTGCTGTTAATCGTTCTTTTTCTCCCCCTCTGGCTTTTCTGTGATGGCAGCAGCCTCGCTTCCTGTCACCCCCCTGTCTGAACTGTCCTTGGCATGGTCCACTCCACTGGTGCCAAACTCATTCACACGGTTGGGATCCACTCGGTAGATCCAGCGCTGGTACAGGTAAATGAAGAACACTACATCTGTGGAGGGAAGAAAATCATACAGTTTACTGAACAGCGGAGATGAAACGCGGAGGTCACAGCATTCAGCATAATTCCATTCAGAGAAACTCCAGCAGTTACATCCCTGCCATTTGGAGTTTTTCTTTGGGCAAGATGGTCAGTTTCAAAACAAATAAACAAAATGGAAGCACTCAGAGAAATGAGAAATGAGGAGAAGAGAAATGATGTAGTCTCAGGGGAACGCAAGCCTTTAAGAGAGCCAGAGGACTGGGGGCCGGACCCCAAGGCGTGCAGCCGAGCTTGGACGCACCGTCTCTGAGGCACCCTATTCTGTACATCATGGGCATCTTGATGACGAAGGCGAACAGGTCGTCGATGAAGGTGTTCAGCGCCTTGTAGGTGAGCATCCTCCACGGGAGGTGGGCCACCGACTTCATCTTGTAGTTGATGAAGAGCTGCGGCGTCATGGTGATGAAGCCTGGAGGGGCGGGGCGCACACACACAGAGGCGGTCAGAATGAGGACTCGGCACGGCTGTGTTCCCTATACCGCATTCAGTCGCGCTGTGACAGAGGGAAAGGGTGGCGGTGGGCTTCGGCACGCAGACTCACCGAATGTTAACAAGAAGCCGTACATCATGCTCAGCACCCAAGAGTACCAGCCTTTGTGTTCCACATACAATAAGCTGTAGACCGCATAGCAGCCAAACAGTGGGTAGAGCAGCCAGGAGAGGTACCTGAACGCCATCTACGAAGGCAAAAAAAAAAAAGTTACAACAGCGCACTTACTAATTTACAACCCACACAGAACATAAGCTCATGCAGATATAAAGGTTTAACCAAACATCTAACTTCGCAATATCAGTTTGTCCCTTTTGTCAATATTGTTTATCTAGCATGTTCTATTATTAAAATAGATTACATTATGGTCAGTCAATTTCTTCTATTACGGTTTTATGCAACTGTGATAGGAGCCAGGTATTTGGCATCTGTGGCATTTTACATGCGTTAGGTGCTGGAGTTGGTAGAAATGCTTTTACACCTTTAGGACCAGGCTCGTGGCTCCAAAGTGGTGTAACGGCAAATTTACCGGCGACCGGCAGAACGGCAGTACTCTACACAGGGTTCGTGTTCGGGAGAAGTGCTCTTACGTCGTCGTAGATTTTGGTGGAGGACTGGACGTACGTGGACTTGTCTTTGAAAATGATGCGTGGGAATATTCCTGCCAGTCTATTCTCTCTGTCCAGCTGGGGAGAGAAAGCAGCAGCCATGTTAGTGAACAGAGACAAAATGAAAACAACTCAACTGGCTATCAGTGGTAGTAGAGCCATTATAATCACCTTAAATATTACTGCAAGACATGGAGGGAACATTCAGCTCTCTCCATGCAATGCCCTGCACTCACCCTCACGTCCATGACCTTGGTGATCTTCCAGAAGTCGATGAGCAGCCCGATGAAGACGCTGACCTGCACCACAAAGTTGGTCTCGTTATCCAGGATGTAGAGCAGCACCACCAGGGACTGGAACACCCCGAAGAAGATGGAGCGCACCGAGAGGCCCTCCAGGGACTGCCGGCTGTTCCAGAACTGGATGTCTGCGACAGAGAGGAATGGCTGTGTCAGAACACAGACGCCACGGCAAGAAATCCTCCACACGCAACGCAAACACAAGAACCATCACCAGGTACAGAACAGACACACAGGAAACATCAGCTGGTGACAGAGGCACTTTCAGCCCAACACACAAAAGGGACCTCATACGCACCATTCTTGAAGGCCAGGAACTCGAATATGCTGTGCACGATGGACACCACAATGGTGAGGCCCAGCAAGTAGGGATTAGTCTCCAGCAGAGCCACCTGTGAAGACAGACACTTCCTTAGCAGCCATCACTGCTGGAACAGGCTGGACCCATTCAAACAGAGGGCATTCTCACATGACCTTTAACCCTTGGCACACTACACTGTTAAAAACTATACAGCAGCTATCCTCTCAATTTAACTCGGTAATAATTTTAAGTTTGATAACTGCTTCACCAATGCTGCTGCCAAGCATTTGGGAAATGCGATTTTGAAGAGACGTTCATAAATAAAGCAATTCTTTCAGGGTGTAAATCCAAACAAAGAGTCTTATATTTCGGAAGGGGGTCAGTGTGCCCCATGCCACTTTTCCCCGGCTGTAGCTCTGACCTTGACAGAGTCCTGGTCCTCGTCGGACTGCTCGTAGGTGTCCTCGGTCAGGAAGTTCCAGGGGGACTTGGCGTTCTGGGCGGCGTACAGCTGCCAGCGCCACAGAGAGAGCGGGCAGTAGGTCAGGCGCAGAGGCAGCTTCTGCAGCGTCTCGTTGATGGGGAAGTAGTCCTTCTGCAGGTTCCAGTAGTCGTTGAAGTACACGATGGGGTAGTAGTCTCCGCTTACCGCATCAAACTTTACATCTGGAGGGGCGGGGAGGGAGGAAGGGAGTGGACAACGTGCAACAAAGCTTAGAACATAACTTTTCTGAAATGCCAGGCAAACAGACCTACACAAACATTTCTTTTTGTGGAACTGTAGAAGTCTATAGGCCTGACATGCTCTATGTGTCTGGAAATCACGGGATCGTATTATGTGTTGCTACCTTCACACAGCTAGGATAATTCACGGATTCAGAGAGATTCATTCTCTACAGTGCAAAATGGAAACTGCAGTCACACAAGGGAAAACTTTTAAACAATTTTCAAATCAGACCTGGGGGAGACACTGTCATGCGCCTTACTTATTTCAGATAAAAAGGAGAACAGAATGGGTGCACGACTATTTCAAGCCACAGTCAAGACAGAAAGTAAGCAATTATTTTTCTACAGTGAACTAGCTACAGGAAACAGCTGCAAGGACACTGATTATGTAGTTTAATGGTCAGTTTTCATTCGCTGTTGGCAGCCCCTATCTTTACTCACAGAGCCTGACTTGCTGCAATTCTGGTGAAAAACGTCAGAAATTCTAATCACGGGTCCTAAGTGCTTGCAGATGCTTGTAGCTTGCAAGAACTCAAAAGACCAAATCCATTACGATTTCAGCGTGCATCCCATTTCAACAGCAGCTGGTGTAGATTGAAAGAGACATCTAAATTCGTGCCGCATGTCCCTGGCACAATGGGGCAACCGCTGTTAACACCTGTAAGGCAACTGTTAACCACCTTTAGGCAAAAGTGACAGTTCAGTGATGATAAGTGTCTGTTTTCACAGAATTGTTTTGTTTTGCATGCTGGAAATGAAATGAGGGCTCAGGGACGCCTGTGTGCGTACGTGCGTATGTGTGTGTGTGTGTGTGTGTGTGTGTGTGTGTGTGTGTGTGTGAGGGGGCGGGGCTTACGCTGGTCCAGGGGCGGGGGCACAGATCCCTTCACCCAGGCCGTGTGGTCGTCCACCATGTTGATGGTGAGGTTAGGGTGCCAGTGGGAAATGACCTCCACTGGGCCATGGCTCTCTGCACGCTGCAAGGGCAAACACAAGAAACAATACAGAAGTGAAGACGTGTGGAGACCCTGTCACATGGTACACGTTCATCAATCCACTGTCCTCTGTGATTGGTCATGTTTTGGAATGTATCTGACATGACCAGACAGAGGATCACACAGAAGGTGTATGCTAATATTACCAAGTTTTAGAACAACCTTTGTACCAGATGACAGGCTCCTTAGATTCTTGATTTTGCTGGGCCTTAAAGAGTCAACCAAACTTAGCACCCTGCCATTCTATAACAGAGGAGGAGTCCCTAGGCAGTGGGGGCTAGATGGCATTCTGACCTTGATCATTTCAGGGTCGGCCTCCGTCTCTCCTGTCAGCAGGTTCTTTGTCTTCAGGAACTTCCTGCGTTTGAACTTGTTCAACACTGAGGAGAGACAAAGAGGACTGTAAGAAAGCTGTGACCCTCACCATATGTGGGGTGTGGCTTGACTGAGCTTCAATTGTTGAAACTGGAATTGGTTTTAGTTCATACATCATCTGTGCCCCACAGAGAAGTGTAGAGTTCTGTCCCGTCAATGAGGGTTCAACAGACTACCCACAAAGTGACATGAGATATGATCATGCTCTTATAAAATATATCATAAACTTTATTCCCAAACTCAAAAATGCACGTACAGCCAATTTAAGGTTCATATTTCAAAACAAACAAATCCAGGTGTGAGTGTTTATGTGTAGTGAGTATTTAGTACTGTGGGTATGTGTGAGTGTGTGTGAGAGATACCTGTGAGTGCTCCCAGGCACTAGCTCAGTTATAGACTCTTACTTCGAGAGGCGTGCACGGTGGCCAGCCGGCGGTACTGGCCCTTGCGTTTGGGGTCTGGGTGGAACCCACTCTTGGTGAAGTAGACATGGATGTACAGGGATCCATTCTGCTGCACCTTCTGTGACACAGGAAGGGACAAAGAGAGAGGGGAAGAGAGGGAGAGAGAGAACAGAGGAAAAAAAAGAGAAACAGACAGAAAAAAGGAGGAGAAAAGGAGTGGAGAAGAGATTGACAGAGAAAGGCAGGAAGTGACATAAAGGGACAGCACAAAGAGGGACAAACGGAAATGCGAATTAAACATATCCTCTGAAATCGAAATGCAACCCATCCACACAAGTCTTTGATTTTGGTCCTCTTACATAGATATACATACATAATCCTACTGATTATTGACCAGTCATCGAAATATCAAATGTGACTGACAAATATATCACTATTGTGCTTTGCTTCCAGCCAAGCCCCCCCTCACCCCACCTCTGGGATGTCGAGCTCCTGGTAGTGTTCATAGCAGCCGTCCCCAGCGTCCCCTGTGGTCCAGTCTCCATACACCAGGTCCCGCTGGTACCAGAAGAGCGCCTCTGTGTCGTTGAAGTCAGAGAAGGCTTCGTTCTGGGAGATGTAGATGTATAGATCCTGGAGCAGCCAAAGAGAGAGTCAAGCACTTTCCTTGTCCGGTAAAGAGACCTTGTACCACTGATGTCATCCTGATTGTCAGCTGTCAGCAAGGCAAGTCCTCCAATTAGCTTACATGCCACCAGTAAAAAACTGTTTAGAAGTGATATCTGGGTAACGTGCTGAAGGGCACCTAGGGGCCCTGTAGAATTATTAGCGACTTGTATTATGAATGCCATTTATAGTTTGTATCCAAGTGCAGCCTGAAATGAGTCGGATCTTTTTTCGGTGAAAAAACAAAGTTAAATCAGTAGGGGTTTCAAAAGGAACTCGAGGGGGAAATATTTACGCAGATGCTCCAAGTCAATGGGCCTCGCTAGTTTGACTAACAAATGCCTGCGCTGTTTTTCCTCATGCCTCATGCAGGGAGTGACCTATGCCGGACGGTGCAGGCGGATAGAGAGCAGGCTGCAGTACCATGAGGGTGTCCTTGGGGAACAGGTTTCGGCTGGGCACCCGCGGGGCGCCGGCCGGGCCGCTCTGGTCTGGTGTGGACGGACTCCGCCGGAACCAGCTGCTGATCGCCCAGATAATGAAGATCCTGCGCAGAGATGGAGAGAAAGGAAAGATGACAAGGAGAAACCAAGACAACTGTAGAACAGCATCAAAAACTGAGTTTCGTTCATGTTGAGAGTGTTGAGAAAAATAAAAAAGTAAAAATACATGGGATTTTGTGGGTATAATACAGCACTCACTCCAACACCATTATGCTGGAAAATTATCATAACTTCCTTTAAAGACATCAGATGTTACTACAATTGGATATCTATGGTACTGATTCAAGTTAAGCATGTTGTTCCGGGCGAAAGAAGCAATGTTCTACCTACAAACATCTGGTGACACATTCAGTACCATTCCGTTCAAATGAGGCTAAGCCCTGCCATCATCTATTCTCACAGCGCTCGGCTGAGGGTCAAATGAGGAGTCAGTCTTGTGCTTAAGTATACTCGTCACCCAGGGACGTCTTGCAACATTATTGCAGCATCATGAACACTATAAACACACACCCCCTGACACCAATTACTGTACTGAGATGTATCAGATCAGTATCCATATCCTCACACCAGACTGCTTCATTAAACACTACCAATCCGTGTGTCCAATGCATCTTTAAGGAGCTGGAATTTAATTTAAGACTTTCAACCAGCTCCAACCCAGACCCACTGCAGAGAGTTGGCTCTTGGCTCCATCCCAAATCCCACATGGTTTAGCATTTCTCCTTAATTACCGAGCAGACTGCCCTTATCCAGTGTATCTTATAGTGTATCCATTTATACCTGAATTAATCTGAGCTTTGTACCTTGAGCAAGGGTACAATTCTGGAACCTGGCTCTGTTCCGTAAACCACTAGTGCATATTACCACGTGGGTGATGAGTGGGGGAGTAGAACCTTGATTTAATTCTTTCCCGTGGATTTGTAATGAAAAATTTTAAACAATCATCATGAAGATGATGTAATCTTCATGACCACTGAAAATATGAATGTGTTTGTACGTTTAGGTCCCTATGTTGTCAGATCTTACAAACCATGCAACAGCAATGCTTGTGTCACCAGTTTCACGTCTGGTAGCGTTGTGGGCACAAGAATGTGGACCTGCGCAGACACTTGGAAACTGTTTAACTGACTAGCTACACCTGGCAAGCAAAACCAGATGGTATAAATGAGTTGACTGGGCTCCCAATTGGCCCAATTGGCAATTGGTGAGCTGGTCACCTGACTCTCTGAAAGGCTCACCATCTGCAGCTGCAACGTGCTCATTCGCCAGTGGCTTGGTGCTGACGCAACATGGACTTCTGTACTTAACCGCTTCCCTTTTTCAGCATGTTCTACCCAGCTGTGAGTTACTTTTCCTTCCCTCATCCCCCCCCACCTCCTCTGGTGTGGCCTGCTGTGGAAGGAGTGGAGACAGCCTCTCCCTCTGAGTGGTAACAAAGTTTCCTCGTACAAACTATCCTTGGCCCTGGGCTTCCTGTAAATCTAGATTAGATTAGATTAGATGACTTCATTGCCCGCGCAGGGTATATTCTTTCCAGTTTGTGCAGTCGGACGGTGAAATAAGACAGCGTGGGTTATCACGTAAACAACCCAACAGGGCAACATAAGCAAACATTCACTACCTAAAACGATGCCTATGGGATACCTTTTGGCTTCAAAAAGACTGTTGCTACCATCCCAAAGGGCTAAACTAGATATTATGCATGTCTCTAATGAAAAGGACTGACCAAATTCAGTTTTCCATCTGGCTCTTCTACCTGTACGTCTTTTCATTTCTCTTGTGTTGCTACTGCCTGTTGACGCATAGTTTTGACAGGTCCTAATTAAAACTGACACCCATGCGCGATAAGCGGGGAGAGGCCTGGCTGTTTCCAGCGGCAGGTGTGAATGAAAGAAGCAGAAGCATAATGCTGATCCGACATGTATCCCTCCTGGACCCACCTGAACAGGACGCCCTTGATGACCTGCCACGCGTTGGGTGGCGGCTGCTGCTGCTGCTGTTGTTGCTGCTGCTGCTGGGGTCCCTGAGCAGCTGCTGCAGTCTGGACAGTCTGGTCTCCACCTGCAGCTCCATTGCTGCTCACCTGCGCAGGAAAAAAAAAATCATAGGCACATGGCAGGCAGTAGGTGCTCATGCTTCACTCCAAACACCTGTCTAATGTTACTATAGTGTTTATTCATGCTCAAAACTGAACTCCACAGATCACATTCAAGTGCACGTGGCACATGCTGTCTTGGCTCGGCGCTGTTCAACATGGCAGTTTGCATTGTGCACCGAATTTCCACAGACACACCTGACCTTGTATTCATTTTGCCAGAACCACAGGTCTGTTACCTGTCACCCCCCCATATGACAGCTGTTTATATTGTACAATATATCAGAGAGGCACTTGCCAATTTTTAGCTGTTTTTTTCCTGAGTGCATGTTATTTGTAGTCTGTGTGGAGGCTATCGCAGAAACCGAAGAAGACCGAATTATTACTACTGCTATGGATCACTTTGTGTGCACTCTTTCTGACAGATGTTTGGCCTTTATTGATTACTGGTCCCTGCATCAAATTCAACATATTTATTTTTGAAGGCAGCAACAGAATCGCATGCAATTAGCATCTGAGTATAGTTAGACATTAAGTTATGAAATATTTTTTAATCTGCTCATGAAGAAATCACAGGCTTCATGTAAGATAATTAGCTCGGTATTCTAATGAATTAACGGTTTGATGCTGTGAGAATGGCCATTTCCTGTACACGATATTCCACTGCATGGTGTGTCTGTAGCTCAGTCCTCCATCTGCAGACCGAGCTGCAAGACGCTTGCAGAATAGCTGCATAAATCAGCTCGCACACTTGTGTGAACACAGCCCGTTACTAAGCAGCTCTGTGGTTTCTCACACGGTCAGGGAAATGTCATTCATTACCACACTAATTTTGACTAATAAAATGGGAGGGGGTCAAATGAACTTTTAGCACATTCCACATTGTGTAACGTAAAGCACAGTGCCACAATGCAACCAAATGTATAGACCTTTCTTTGTTGTGCTGCTGAATTAGGGATTTGCCATGATGTGTTATTGATAACACCACAATTTTCCTCATGTGACAGTGTGGCAAACATGCTTGCTTCCGCTCAGCCAGCATTCAGTCACAGCGATTACCATGTTGGAAAGCAAGCTAAGACTCCACAGAGCCGGATGCACCTGGAGGTAACCTACCACACTGAGGTTAAGCTGAACCTGGGCCAGTGTAAACTACACATCTACCTCCTGACATCAGAACTTAAAAGTATTACTGAAGTACTGAAAATGCGCTGACTGCCTAATGTTTTTTTTTCCTTTTGCCTCTGGGGAAAACCAACTAGAACTCAGAAAGTACTCCTCCAGGCCCGCCCCCTTTCCACAACCCGTTCCACAATTTCTTTGAAGTCCCTCTCCCAGCAGAGCAACATTTCTACCCAGCAGTAGTCTGGTTGAACATTCCAGGAATACAAGACACTAGGTCAACTGTGACATGGCAGAAATGTGTCCGACAAGACACATGACTGAATTTTCCAATTTTTTAAAGAATACACAATCGACATTTGTTGACTGCCAATGTGGGTCAGTTCCCCATGCCAAATCTAGTGTGTTCAGCCCCTTTCATAGGCCTACTGTATGTCACATGGTAAAATGTCTGAACAAAAAAAGACAATGAACACAGGGGAAGATGGAAAAGTACGGACAGCGCTGGCTATTTCCCAGGCTGTCACAGCCCATCCGTATTGACTGCACTTTTAGTCATTCTGGATTTAAACAACACGCACACTTTATTAACAGAGGGTCTCTGATATGTTCTGAAAAACATAAGAGGAAGCCATTAGCATAAAGGCAACTGCCAGCTTTCATCAGTGGAAACTGCCTGTCTGTACAGCCCTTGGTAATTTACCCCAATCCCTTTCTGGGTTAATTTTCAACTTGATGTTCACACATTCCTGCAACTGCTCTGCAAAGTCAACAGGGCGAAAACAAAGCTTTACAGCACTGACTACAGGGGGGATACAACACAGAAGACAAGGCGCATATCAGTTGATTGCATTTCATGGATGGATAGCAGGACTGCTTCCAATATGCAACCCCCTCCCGGAAATACTGACTGCCAATCCTTTTCACACTGATGGTCTTGTGTATTTATGAGTGTGCTGCAGCTAAGGCAGGCCCAAAGCAGGCCAAAATTCTATTCTAGAGTTCACTGAGGATTTGCTGAGCAACAAAAGCCAGAGCTGCAGCTAATTTAAAGACTCATTTAAAATTTGCCCTTCCTGCACAACGAACTTTCGCGTCTGAAGAATCAGTCAAACTACATGTCTGTTCAGCATCATTTCGGTGGACCTGTATTAGTGGGCTGCTGATACCGACTGTGTATTCCATAAATCTGATTAAGATGACCCGGAGTAGTCTCTGGGGTTCTTATCAGTCTTTCCAATTTGCCGCTTTTTCATAATCAACTAACAAGAAAAGTTTTTTCAGACTGTATTTACAGCATTCTTGGATAGAAACAGTCTACCTGACAAGCGGTACTACCTGTTAAATATAAAGGAGAAACATTCTAAATTCCGTTGAGGAACAACGCTAGTGTAATGGGCCTTGAAATGTATAGTGTTCCCATAATGGATCAAATAATTTTGTACAGCCCCCAAATTTACGAAACCTGGGTAAATGTATTTTTATTACTAAAACGTGGTTCTAATATCGTTTGATGCCACATCAAAGTGTAGAATTTCAACATTACTGTTTATACTAATCACACCAGTTGCATCTGCTGATGACAAAGCAGTTTACGTTGTCCGTCATTCAACGAACTTATTAACCAAAACTGCAACGTACAAAAAAAGCTGACGACCAGAAATAACTACGCAAACGACTAATTGCTTGATTCATTTCTCCCGATTTGCTGACACCTTACTGCAGTTCCCGTGTTGGCAATGAACACAATTTACGTTGAGTGCAAATTTTAAACTATTAAGCAAGCCAGACATCGAGCAAGTCAGCCTGGCAGTAAACTATCTTAATTAACTACCTAAAGAAAATAGTCGCATTACGTTGAACACAGAGAGCTGGAAGAAATTAATATTAACTACCTACATTTGCAAGCTAGCTAATAATGGCAAGAGAATAAAACAGTAGACCTATTACAAATTTGTATTCGACATCTACCTGCCAAGGTAGCTAAAGTTAGCTGTGAACATCGCTCCCATGTTAGACTAGATGCGACAGAGGTAGACCGGCAAACTAGCCAACAAGCGCTTTAGCTCACGCGTTGTCTGCCACAGATATGGAACCATTTATGACATGGCTAGGCTACCTACTTGAAGAACATAATCAGATCAAACGCTAATGACAACCTCGTGCCGTGACAACAGGATTAACAAGTTATCCACTAGCTAGCTTTTATGTTGTATTGCGCGAAGTAGGTAACATAAGAAGATAAGTTGACAGACCCTTCCGCGGCAGTTTAAAAGCGTCGGAAATGGTAGTCACCAGCCACCTGGCCAGATCGCGAACTAGCTATTGCAGTCATGTAATGATAAAAGCAGATACCTAAAATGAAGCGAGCGCAAGTTTGCGGGCGCAAAATATTGGAGATAAGCGTCAGTACATTTCAGTTACCTAACAATAGCCATCCAGGTGGCGAGTTAGTTAGCTTTGTCACAAAACCTTCATTCATGGCTCCAGAACATTACGAATGAGTAATGCTTTACGCGGTGTCACAATCCCGACACAAGCTACTGTAGCAGCATCCGGATGAGTTCCCGTTTCTGACTACGCACATCAGTAACGTGAGTCAATCAATGCGATTGCTAGCTAGCTACTTCGACTAGTCAGCTGGCCATTGAAATTACAGTTAACGTTAGCTAGCTTGCGAGAATAGCAAGCAACCCAAATGAATCGAGTCAGTGCAAGACAATGTCTTTGTTTAGACATTTTGATAATCTCGCAATCATAACATTTTGGATTCATTCATGTAGCTGCATTTAATAGCTCCATATACGCTAGCAAGCGAATGTTAGCTGAGTGTCTAGCTAACGTTAGTTCTTTCCATCGGCATCACATCGTGAAAAGTAGGGGTCGTTTCCAATCGGACGATGATAATCACTCCTGAAACGACAGCTGAACCTACTGCATAGTCGCTTCAATAATCTTTTTGAGAAGAATGGCACACCACTTATTTCACATCTAGGTTTAGTGCGTAGATATCAAATTTAATTCATTTACCTCGCCGTTGGTTAGGATTGGTTGTCCAGTAGCTTGGTTCTCCTGCGCCGCCATCTTGCCTGTCTGTCTGGTGTGTAATCGCCGTCTCGCGTGAACTGACGTTACAGACTCATCGTTGTGACGCATTTTCCACGACACGGACTGAGGCTCAAGTGGAAACCATCTTGGTAAGGGCAACAAGGCTTTTATTATAGGAGATTCCACCTTTTGAACACCTGCCTTTTTATCTTAGATATTCCATATTTTATCTGATAATCATAAATTTAATCTAGTAAAACACTTGGAGCATAAGTGTGGCGTCTATAATTTAATTTCCTCACTATTGCATATCAACACCTGTTATTGAACAGCTGTTTCCTAAACAGGAGGTTACTAAGACTTTCAAAAAACAGACAGGCCTTTCAAGTTTAACTTTACCCAAGACTGATGGTGATGGCGACTGATGAAGCTTTGGAAGAAGTCAGGAGGGTGTCATCTAAACGCATCTAATGCTTAGTAGTTCACAGCTGAGTACCCTGCACTTAACTTCTGTAAGTGATCTCCTGTAAAAGATTATTTTACAGCTGTGCTGACATGAGGCCATACTGGCATCCTTTTCAAGCAGAAGATGTTTTGCATACAAATATCCATCATCTCAGAAAACATGTTTCAAAGTATCTGCATCTGTTTATCCAGACTGCATTTACTCTTTCACATTACCAACCATAATCCCAGAACACTATGTGGATCATCAAGAGTGTAAATAAGACAATTGAGTCTTCTTTTGCTACTGTCTGTTTTCATTAGTGCAGCGTTTCTCAAACCTCTCCTGGAGTACCACTTGTCCTGCACGTTTTAGATCTCTCCCTGCTCCAACATAGCTGATTCAAATGATCAGTTTGTTATTAGGCAGCTTCAGGAGTTCATAACGAGTTGATCATTTGAATCAGCTGTGTTGGAGCAGGGAGAGATCTAAAACATGCAGGGCAAGTGGTACTCCAGGAGAGGTTTGAGAAACGCTGATCTAGGGGGTTTACGTGCAGGGCTGAGAAATTCTACAGTGTCCCAACTGATAGCAAACTGGATATTACGGGAACATCTTCAATATTGCAGCTACTTTCTGCATGATCTGGGTTCAGCATTTTGAATTCCATCCCTGGAGACGTCTGTATAGTCATTATGTCATTCCTTTGTCAAATCTACCACTCGCCACACTAGACAGAGGGATCATGTTCAAGCTTACCAGTGAGACTGAGGGTCTGTACACTGACACTGCACTTAGGAAGTAATAATTTGAAATACAATACCTCTTTTTTTTTCTTTCAGGCTTTATTACATCCCATTCTTAATAATGACAAGTATATTGATACCAAACCAGCACTTTCATGTTGTAGGAATCATCAGTCAACACAGGGGGCTAACTGTGCTTTTTGAGTCTCAGAAGAAAAGCGTGGTAAGAGGACTGTGGTAAAAGTCCTTACTTTTCAGGTCTTAAATCCTCTCTTCATTTTAACCCACTGAGTTCCCCTGGATGTCTAGTGTGCTAAATAAATAATAAGCTACAGGTTAATGTCAAGCATCTGCTGGAAGTATCGCTTTCCAGCTGCTTGGTCTCACACAGGATCCAGGTATTTTCAATTGTTCAAATGATATCATTACACTTTGGCACAAAAACAAAACACTTCAGCATGAATTTACCCACAACTGACTCAAGGTTATTTGTCTCGGTTACTTCATTTTTGTCTTTTTTGTTTTGATTAGAAGAAGAAAGCATCTTCCAAAAAAGACAAGGACATCCATAGCGAAAATAAGCACTGAGTTTTGTGGTAACTGAAGTCCAGCACAGTCACGTTAAAAAAGACAGTTTTCACAGTGACAAATTATGTGCTCAGATGGAAAAAAAAAAATAGAAAATAGAAAAATAGAATAAAGCAGTGTTATAAAACAAAAAATACACTCTATCCATGAGGCTAAAAAAATAATTAATCAGACATGTTCTCCTTTGAAAAGTGCATCATAACTTACATGTTCAAAAGACATCACAGTTCACATTATCAATGTGTATGTGTGTGGCCAAACAAATAGCAATACTCATGGATGACACTATACACATAAGGACATCACAGAGTAGATACACTGTACAGTCCTCTGTGCTGCAGAGAAGTATATGCAGCCTTATTACCAAAATGTCCCTATGTGTTAAGCCAAGTACTCATTCCATGACTTCTGTCACTGCGATTCCCTGACGAGCTTCAACTGAAAGCTTGACATTCCAACAAGTGCCTACAATGAACTTGCTGCATTAGGACAAATATTCCAGCCGAAAACTGCGACGGGTATGCGGCAGACCAGTGCTTCACTTGCACAGAGGACCCAATGGGACACCTCTCCAATGAAGAGGGTTCGAACTGAGGATTTCAGGGTGCACGTCAATAGGAATACTGTGCAAACGTCCCAGGAACTGCAGGGGAGCTACAGTGGAAATGCTGTCACACGCCTAAGACCACATCTTTCAGATTCAGCAGTGTTACACTGAGCACAGTCCTCCTGCAATGTGTTGCACTGTATGTCCTGAACACAGCTTGACATCAGTCCACGAGTGAGGACTGCTTAAAGCCGGTACCTGGAGGAATGAGTGTCAGTCCTGTAAAGGCTAAAAAAGTTGACAAGCAAAGATTTCCTCTTCTCAGTTCCACTTGTTCTACCCTGTGACCTGAATTAGTTCACAGGAAAATCGCCATCTCTGACATTACTATGCCAGCCAGTCTACGTAGTGTTACGGGCATTCTGACAAGGCAGGAAAAAAATGGAGCGTGTACTTAGAATTAATCACACAAACGACTCTATAACACACAAGCGGGGTTAGAGTCCTTTAAAAATGAGCTCTGTCTCTATGTCCACAAGGACACATGGAACAATGGCACAGGGACAATAATATAGTAACTAAACAGAGACTAACTTGATATGACGCTTTATGCATAACCAAAACAGAGACAACCGTCATGTATAAGGCATTGAAGATGCCTGTGCTGGACTGACTCACAAACAACAAGGAATTTTACAAGAAAATCATTATTCCATGACAGGGGTTCCATTACTGGTTACTCCCCACTGTCTGCACTAAAGTTATAATATTCAATTACCAAGACAGATTTTTCAGTTTGCACCTTCATAAAAAAATGGTTGATCTTGACTAAGTTGATTAATATCATGTTATGATATTGCGCAAACACACCCCCCACCCATCTGCAAGCACAGCCAAGTATGATTGTTGATGGATTGCTAATTTGTGCTGATGTGCATTCACTTCAGAGGGCAGAGCCAAGATTCCTCTGGCTATCTTGAAATGAAACAAAAAAATATTAGCAAGCAGTTGGGTCCTGCAGTTGGGTCTTTGCCTCCTCTTCTTGCCTCACAGCTGCGTCAGTCCTACATCTCGTCCAGACCATAGTCTTCCTCTGGGAAATCCCCAACTGTGACCGACAGTGGCTTCACAAAAGCGCCGTACTTGGGCTGGCACTCAAAGTAGCGCTTCCCGTTCACACTTCAACAGCAGAGAGACAGACAGACAGACAGGTCAGTACACCAGCAGGTGATCCAGCTCGGAGGCTCTAGTACAGACAGAAGGCAGCTAACACGTTATAAAAAGTACAAAAAAAGTAGTTTGAGTAGACTTCCTCACCTGCCATCATTCTTGCCCAGTGGTTCATCGTACTTCACTCCCACCCAGTAACCTGGTTTAAACTCTGTCGTGCCTGCCATGAAAAGACAGCCAATTTAGTGACATTACACTAAGCAATCCAGTTCAGTCAGATCTTGGTGAAAGGGAGTTAGGCAATAAAGGAGTTAGGCACATGAATTCTTGTGGAATCACAGGTATAAGCCATGATTTTCCTCACCGACATACATCACCGTGCCAATCTTGGTAGGTTGCCCGGTGACTTGCACCTGGCAGCGGCTGCCCACGGCGATGGCAGCAGCGGCGGCCTCCTCTTTCGCCTCCCGCTCTGCTTGCTCTGATGCCTGCTGCGCTGCCTCCTCCTCATTGAAGCGGCCCACCTTCTTTTTCTTCATGAAAGAGCGTACCGAGTCTGTGGAGGGCAACACACTCATGACTACACTGCTGTATTGTGCACTAGGACACACTAGTCCTATAGTACTGAAATCTAAGTTATTGCATATTTACATATAATTACATTCTATCCCATCCTTCCCTCCAGTCTACCACCAATCACAGGGTGTAGATTCGGGTTTCAAGAACAAATGACTAAATTGTTATAGTTTCAAATTAAGAATAGTTTTTGCCCCATCAACAGTGTGTAGTCGTTCACTTAAAAAGAGGTTCTGATATAGATGTGCTGATCAGCATCCAGTTCAGTGAGACAGTTGTGCCTTCAGAGTTCTCTGCATTTAATTTAATCTTTTAAAGATTTAGCAGAGGTTAACAGATGGGAGACAGGTATTTTTCTTTCCTTTCAGTAACAGTGTCTAGTTTAAACACTGCTGTGGGAAAGGAATTACACAGGGAAACTCAACTTTGTGAAGGTTCCATATTTGATATTATTACAGTGTTAGTTCTCTGTATGACAGATACCCGTTACTGTCAGGCTGCTGGCCTAAGTGGATCCTGTTCCAGTGTTGTTTCACTCTGTACAGCTGGTGACGCTTCCCTGCACCAAGCAGATGGTTCAGTTACAAGCAGATGAAGGCCTACCTGTCCTCTTTTCGTAGGCCTCGTCCGTTATCTCGTATTTCTCCACCTTGGAAAGATCACTGAACTCCCCACTTTGGGCCCCGCTCCGGTCAATCACCTGCACACATATCATAAGCATCATCACTGCCACTTAGACACCTCCCAAATGCGTAACAGTATCATTTACAGTAATCGCATGCATCAGTGAAGGTGCAGAACTGTACAGTGATAAGAAAAAGGGAGAACAGCCTTCATCTATCCGATCACTGGCTCAGCACCTCAGCAATATCGAATGAGCACACTCTCATCTGCAATACACCAGCAAACTGTGCAGTGCTCAGTGCTGATGTCACTGATGTTGGCAGCAGAAGCAGGAACCTGTGTTCATGCGCGGGGTCTTACATGTATCCGGCAGTCGTCATCCACAGGGTAGGAGCCAAGCAGGGCCTCGTTGTCCTCCAGCTTCTGCATGAACTTGTCTGAAGTGCTGAACAACTGCAGATCCATGCAGGAGGCTGGAGTCCCCACCACCAGC
This sequence comes from Megalops cyprinoides, assembly GCF_013368585.1. Taxonomy (NCBI): domain Eukaryota; kingdom Metazoa; phylum Chordata; class Actinopteri; order Elopiformes; family Megalopidae; genus Megalops; species Megalops cyprinoides. The sequence continues at coordinate 15,968,802 of NC_050591.1, forward strand.
TCCAGCTTGCTCTGAAATACACACAACTGACTGCACTCTCCACTTCACCTTTACATAATGGCACTTTTATAAACCCAAATTGCACTCCGTTTCTGTTTTATAATAATGCTATTACTAGGCATGACATATCATTGTGGAATCAGAATACTACAAAGTGTGTTTCAGCCTTTTCTTTTATCGTTTCATTTTGTATATTTATGGAGACCCCCTGTGCGAGTTACAGCCTATGATTGCATAGGAAAACAACGGCCCAAAGCCCCCACTATGGTGCAAGTCTGTGATAAGAGAAAGCTCTTGACATGTTATTTATGAATCCCTTTCATATGAACCAACACACGCACGACACGATGGGTACGTTCAGTCTATTATTGATTTCAACAAGTGACGTGACATCTCACGTGTCAAGTCAGGAGGCTGGACGGTCAACAACGCCAAGATGGTCATGTTGTCAAAACGTTAATCAGCTATATCACGAGTTGAGCAAACCTGGTACTTCGGGGTAATTCGTTCATCTACAGCGTCGTGAGAAACGCCCCGGCGCACATTTACTTACCTTAAACTCCGCGATGGTGATGCCTCGGTTGAACCGACGATTCACCTCGAACGAACTGAGGGTGCTGGTAAGACGCACCGACACCGTGGGGTTGGTGATCACTGAAATGCCTCCGTCCATTTTCCTATGCCGATTTACTCCGACCTGACAAAAAAACTGTTCTACCAGGGTGCTGAAAGACCACACGAAGTATTTAACTGGCTGATTGGCTCGCCAGTACTGGTAGCTAAGTTAGCAAGTTAGCTAGCTAGCAGCAAATATTTTCAAGTCAATATTCTGTTCGGTTTAAAAAATGCTATCTAAAATAATCAACCTATTCATAATTATTCCAGTTACTGAGCAAACTACGTAGATGGCTTCCTATTATCCGTGCATTAGCTTATTGCTATGTCCTCCTTTAGCCCATGTGCGAGAATTGCAGTCTTTGAAGGGAGTAGCCTGAGCCGTGGTTTTGTCTTGTTCAAATGGACAGCGACACAGCCCCATTAGCTAATGCTTCAGCCGCCCGTTTCTGGAACCTTCTACCTGCCCACACTAGTCTATAAGCCAATCAGAGTTTACAAGGCCGGGGCGGAGTTTCGCGTGTAACCAATGGATGCAAGTGTTTTTGCAGTAGGGCAAAACTGGACCAGGAAGAAGAATTTTGCCATTTTAACGTGTTGCCGAAATCGCCGGGAGTTAGAGAGGGAGTGCCAATCAGCGTGAAGTTTAGTGAGAGTTATAACCAAAACATTACAGCAAAATAATTCTTACCAGACGATGGCGCCCTTTACCTAACTTCAAATATTGGGTTGACTCACGAGAAAACTGGTTTGAAAGCAATAGCGCAGGTTACACTAATCGCAAAGAGGCGCTGTCTTCAAGGTTTTGTTGGTCTGTCTAGAAAATCGGTGCTTTTCAAAAACGGTAGTTTTCAATAATTAGAACTTCCAAGAAATCTTATACTAAGTTGTTATTAGGGAATCTAACTTTGTACGAACTGAATCCTGTGAAACGTGACATTTTCTATCTTACTCAGTTGTTTTCCATGGACAGTGGACACTCCAGTATGATTTTAAAATACCATATTATAGAATAAGTAAGTATTAGAAACACGCTGATTCAAAACGTATATTTTATGAACCTCGCAAAACATCCTAAACATTCATGGTGAAATAGTGGATTTTGTAAGGTCTGTTTTATCTGTCGATCTAATGTTCGATACATTATCTGGATTCTACCTTAGAATAATTGTCTAATTTAAAAATAACCATTTTGATTGTCCTGGGTACAACAGCATATTGTAAATAGTCTGAGGAATGTGATTAAAGCTTTTCACAGTTATGTCTTACAGTTTTATGCGGTATGTATATTGTTTAATGTAGTGTGTGTGTGTGTGTGTGTGTGTGTGTGTGTACATTTGATAATTGATTAATATCAATTAAAAACAGGATCATTCATCATGGATAAAGGAGTACATACTATTTCTGGATGACAGCCATTTTAATTAAAAAAAAAAAAACCAATAACAAACACTATATCAGCCACAGCCAAGTGACAAGTACACTGATTATTTAATACACTAATTATTCTTAATTCATAAACTAAATTAAATCACAGATAGTTGTATTTACTTGCACTGCAGTTGAGCCAGCCATAACCAAGACTCCCAGATTTATATCTGTAATTGTATAGATATTTTATAATTGTACAGGAATTTGTGAATGATAAACCAATACCTGTTATTTTTCTGTTTCTGTATTTATTTATGTATACAAGCAATATTCCAGAACTTTCCCTGCTTAAGGGTGTCTCCAAAACAACTTAAAAGTTAAAAAAAAAAAAAAAAAACATTCCCACACTCTTCTGCCCTGGTTCACGCTTGGGCGTGAGGGCCTGTGAGCACATCTGGGTACAAAGGGGAACATCAAAGCAGCATGTTTCTCAGGCTCTCAAAGGGAGCTGTGTAAGTGCACGAGTGACAGGGAAGGAAAACAAAGGGGGTTTCATGGAGCCGTGTCTACCTCCACACTGCAGAGAAGTTTACATTCCAGCGCACTGCTGGATATGGTGGCGTTAGGTCTTGCCACATAGCGCCATGCCTGTCTGCCCATCCCGGTGTACGTGCAGCTGTCTGCATCAGCAGTCTCATAGGTAAACACATACACAATGACACACACACCTAGGGTGTCTCTTTATCTCCTTCACACACCTTCTCCTACAAGCATGCAGTCTTACCATCACTTTGACATTCACTCTCTCTGTCACATGCACCCTCATAAAGATATATTTCCACACACTACACACATGCACACACTTTCTGTCTCTCCCACACACACACACCCTGCTGCATACACTCTCACACACATTCTCAGCTCCACACCTATTATTTTACAATCACAGAGTTATACGTAAACTCTCACACACATATTATCTCATATTCACAGAGAGAGAGAAAGTGTCCTCACAGTTACATACAGATATACATATGGAAATTCATAAATAATCAAATATGCACATACAAGCCTTTTCCTTCCAGGAATTTAGTCACAGGCTTGTGTGTGTGTGTGCGTATGTGTATGTGGGCATGTGCATGTGTACGTGCGCAGAAGATGCAGCTGCAATAAGTGTGTGGCTGTGAAGTGCATGTCAGCTGTGTGCTGCTCAATACTGCCACGAGCTGTACTCATTTGCATGGAGGAGCCTGACCAGAGCATTAATTTGCACTCTAGCTACAGACACAGAGACAACAAGCCCAGAGATCCATTCAAAACAGATAGAAACAACTGCCCCAGGGTCAGTTCCATACACACACCCTAGAGACCACACTTTTCAAGTGGAGAACTGGGGAGAGGAAGGTGAAACGAATATACTTTTGGATAAACCTATTGGGAAAAAAATGCAGTCAGTCTCTTCTAAAATAACTCTGACCGGCACACAAAAAAAGAGTAACCACCTGCTGCAGTTCTGTCAATGCCTGAGCATGTATAGCACATTCTCTATGGTAGGATGAAAGGGCACGTCTTAGGGAGACATACCTACAGCTCACTGCTTGGTAAAATTAGAACTAGTGGCAGTGTGACAAACTCTTGAGATATTTCTGTTACTTTTGAGTCTGAAGACGCACAAATTAGAGTGTTTTTGAAAAGTTCAGAACCACAGTATGCACATACAACCAAAGAAATATGTTCAGTCTGAGGGAAGTAGTCTAGTACACAGTACAACAAAACAAATGGTAACCAAGCAAACCAAACCAAACACTGTGGGACAACTTTTTGCCTATCACCCCTCTTCAAATGTTATTTTAAAAAGGATACATTTAACTGTTCAGGACATGTAACACAAATTTGAAAAGGTATCTCATGCATACTTCAAAACATTTAAAGCATTCCAGAGAAGCAATACTTCAATAAAGACTGTAAAGAAAGAAAAAGAAAAACTAGAATATTTGAATATGTTGAATCATCTAGAACAAAAAAAAATGGAATTAAAAATGAAATGTCATTAGCGTCATAAAAATGGAAAATGTACACAAAGACTATTTAGATATATTCACAGAAAATTCACACTTGTCTGGAATTAGAAATTCTCCAACATCTCTATCTGCCAATTAAGAAGATCAAAATGTTACTGAACAGGAGATACTTCACAAACTGTTGCTCCTGACAGCCACAGAAAATGATTTATTCATTCTAATCTTATTCCCACAGAGTCTTGCAATGCCAAGAGGAGAGCTCAAAGAATAGTCAACTAAACTGGCTGAAATCTTAACGTATGAACTCCCACTAACACCAAGAAGGCACTGTATGGCATTAGGACTACACCAAATAAATAAATAAAATAATTTGACTTGAAAATGTCTCTCTGCAGGACCAACTACAGATTGTTTGCAGGACACTACATGCAGTGTCACTACATGCTAGATGACACAAAGGAAAACCAACTGCAGTGTGGCTCTAAATAGATGACCTCATCATGTGGCCAACTACCTGACCTGGGTGACAACAGAACACACCCCTGACCATGCAGAGGCTGGGAAGGGGGTGCACTGCTAAAAAAAATACAGCACAATCCTACACATTTGTCCACAATTCCTTGTCTTGTTCATTTGATTAGCCACACTACAAATCATCTTTTGAAAAGAGCAACAGTTGCAGTATGTAGGAGCAGCACATCCAAGTCTGCAAATGGCTGTAGCTGCCAGAATTTACCCTCATGATTCCTTTTTAATTCTCACAGTTGTTAGTGTGGTTGCCCATTGTGTGGCTTGTTATTAGTAGTGTGGTTGCCCTTTCGCAAGCACACTACTGTTCTTGTGTGGCTTATTATTTATTCTTCTTCTAGCCTTAAAACCACCCACACTGTTCAAGCTACAGATGGCAAACCAACACCAAATCGACCGGTTCATTCACCATTGGTGTGCTTGTACTTTTACACTCTAAGAGTTTTAAAGATATTTTTTAAAAAATACCCTAAAATTAACCCCCATTAAAATTATAAGAGCAAACAGCGGGAGGATTTCACTCCTGGCGTTGAACAATACATTTTTCTACTCAGCCATATCTCCTTGAATTCTGGCTCTAGGGGCATAAATTATACATCAAATGTAGGGACAATTGTGCAGATTTTGACAGTGCCTTCAGTCCAGCACTGTGATGAGTGGTTTTTGAGTTATGAGCCTAAATGGTCGATGAGTTCAGCTGCCGCTCTAAACCGCATGACCACACTGCTTTTTCTCAGGCTGCGAAGCTGTGTCAGACACAGATTGAGGGGGGATAAGAAGGCAGACGGCAACTCCAATACTGATATTAACCCTTTTGCTCGTATGGTCAATAATGCAAACATGCAACCTCACATTGCATTTCTTCAGGAAATACACACAGATCTAGCCTAGCAAGTGTGGTTGCCCGAAGGACAAGCACACCACTATTCTTGTGTGGCTTATTATTTTTATTTATTCTTCTTCTAGCTCTAACTTCGCCGACACCGTTCGCACCAAAGGCCCGCACTCCTCTGTCACAAACTTTTCGAATTGACATTTCTCTCTCATTTCTGGGACTTTTGAGATGTGAGCATTTGTTCGGTCTTTGACATCCCCTCTCTCCCAAAATTGACATTGACATTTAAATTGCTGCAACGGAGCCAATCAGAGACAGCTGGTGTCAAGTGACAGTTGATTTGGAATGTTGGTTGCTTGGCAACATTCCAAATGTTCTTGTATTCTTGTGTGGCTTATTATTATGCGGCAGACAGCAGCTCCTCTTCCACCAACGTTTCGAACTGCCATTTCTCCCTCATTTCTCGAACTATAGACATAACTTATACATCAAACGGTAGGAACATCTGTGCAGATTCTCACAATGTCTTAATCTAAGAGCTGCAGCGGAGCCAATCAGACAGCTGGTGTCAAGTGACAGTTGATTTCGAATGTTGCCAAGCAACTGAAATCCTGAGTTTCTGGGTGTGAATAAATATTTCAATACATCAAACACCGTGGTATTCCGTTTTTTTCTATGTTATACTTGCTATTTGAGTCAACCTAGCAATGCGATTGCACTGTTGCATCCACGGATAAAGCGAGCTTATTCATCTCGAAAATAAAGTATACGAATATTTGCGAAATGAGGTCAAAAGAAAAAAAACGTTTGAGAAACGACAAAAACTCCAGCTAATAATTTCAAAGACAAGAGAGAGTCAGTGTTGCTCAGTTATGACTGGCAAACTTAAGGATTTGGGAGCCAAGAGAGGGTGCAGCGCAAATCCTTTGTTGGGTCGAGTAATGCTCCAGGGAATATAAAAAATAAACAGAACATTGGTTAATAAACAACATAAATTTCGGCTCGATACTATAGGCACTAAACTTAGTTCCAATAACACCTACAGACGAGTGTTCCCTGGAGCTGTTGTATCACATTATCAATCTTACAGAAGGACTGGGGAAAATTTAGGGGCGTGACGTTTCAGTCCGCTGCAGGCACTCGTAGAGGGAGAGAAAGGGAAAGAGGGCGAAGGGGAGGGAGGAGGAACCACAGAAAAAAACGTTTGTCTAAAAATGGCTTCCTTTTCTTTGGAGGCAGGAGTAAAGACAGAAAACTCCTCTCAGAAGTCGACTCCGGAAACCGGGAAGCTGAAAGAGGAGACGGCCGATCCGGACTACGATTCGGAACAACTGTTTCAAACTTTCGAGACCTCGGCGCTTAGCTTCTCGACAGACCAGCTAGCATGTCTGTGCGAGGCGCTCCTGCAGGCGGGCAATGTGGATCGCCTGTGCAAATTCCTCTCCTCCATCCCTCCGTCGGCCGACCTGCTACGTGGCAACGAGACCCTGCTGAAGGCCCAAGCACTGGTCGCCTTTCATCGGGAGGAATTCAAGGAGATGTACACGATTTTGGAAAGTCACTACTTCCACCCGAGCAACCACGGGTTCCTTCAGGACCTATACTTGCAGGCGCGCTACAAAGAAGCAGAGAGGTCCCGGGGTCGTACCCTGGGCGCCGTTGACAAGTATCGACTCAGGAAGAAGTTTCCCCTGCCAAAAACAATCTGGGATGGAGAGGAGACTGTGTATTGTTTCAAGGAGAAGTCTCGTAATGCGCTGAAGGAATGCTACAAGAGCAACAGGTACCCTACTCCCGACGAGAAGAGAAACTTGGCCAAAGTCACCGGGCTCTCCCTCACCCAAGTAAGCAACTGGTTTAAGAATCGACGCCAGAGAGACCGAACCCCGTCCGGCACCAACAGCAAAAGGTATGTCAGCTTTGCTCGTCTTACAGCCTTGTAACGTCGCAGTGTTTTCATTTATATGTGTCTATATTTGTTGAAGAAAGGTCTGGGTTCTCTCACATAAGCGAGTCCAAACATTCGCGTCTACACTGTAAACAAATCGCTATTGTTTGCGTTCTCGCAAGTCTTCGGAAAAACAGTTGCCAGTGAGACTCGAACCATGCAGCCTTTCAGGGAGTGTATTGGTTACTTAGCCCTCGAGGTACACACAGAACAAAATAAACAAATGTTCAAAACCAATTAAATTAGCCATTTATAGCGCAACTTCCATATACTTGTAGTGTAGACTGTTCTGGGTTCCCTTCGCGCAAAACCACAGAAATACGGGATGAGCCGCAGTAGGCAAAACGCAGCTATTGTTGCCAGAGTAGCAAAAGTAGTCATTTTAGCAAGTTTGCATATTAATATGGATACATATGTTGCCGTTGTGGGTAGCTTCTTCACTCTAGTTAAGTGTTTAAAAATTTGCAGACTGTATAGGTTAATTACCCTGGATTTACGAATAAGTAAAAAAAAGAAAGAAAACACTGCGCATTAATAGCGTTTTCCCTCTGTGTGACTGGTAGATTGAATGAAGCTGTAGGGTTGAAAACGAAAATAGAAAACGTAAGGCACATCCTCCAGGACGGCCCGCTGGAGAGCATGTTCTTTGTTGTGAAATGTGAGATCGGGGCGCCCTGAGCGGCTCATGTTTCCTGAAACCCTGCACCGCAAAGTCTCCCTGCGGACCACGTCTGTATCCCTCGGCCGCGGGGAGTGAGAAGGACGGAAGGATGAGCGGGAAGACAGCGAGTGGTCTGTAGTTGTGATGTTCTGGTTTGTTTAGCTGAGAGGGACTGAAGTATGGGGCTACCCGACACATACGTGACTTTTGTATATTCTAATAATTGTTACCCCTTAATGTCTGTTTGTAACAACTCCTCCACCGAAGTTTAGATCTCCTACCGCTTATCTTGCTAACCAGAACTGAGCTATTCTTTGTATTTGTTTTATTTGACACATAAGTTAACTCTTTGATTGGTTAATTCCTTCTCTGAATATGGCATTCCTCTGCTCCATGCTTTTCCAGACATGCAAATGAGAGAGATAAACAGTGAGCCTCCCAATTTTATCTTATCAGTTTTCATGCAGGGGCCAGCAAATGTATACAGTCATTCCTCACTGATAACTAGCCTGCCATGTGGACTCTTTTTTTTAGACAAAGTTGTTAGATGATCTATAAGAACTGCACATTTTTTGTTTTTATGAAAACCACTGTCTCAGAACTATGACAGTGGATTTGAAAGCGCATCTTCATTGTAGCAATGCTATAGTGGTTAAGGAGCAGTACTCATATCCGAAAGGTTGCCAGTTCGATTCCCCACAGAGACACTGCTGCTGTACCCTTGGGAAAGGTACTTTACCCACAATTGCCTCAGTAAATGTCCAGCTGTATAAATGGACAACATTGTAAAAACCTGGAATTAGTGTTGATGCATTGATGCTCTGGATAAGAGTATCTGCTAAATGCCAATAATGTAATGTAATAATGTAATAAATACAGATCTGCTGCATATTTGCAGTTTTCTCCTTCTCCTTTAATTCTGTTTTTTCTGTGTCCCACCCATATCCTCCCCTCTGTTTTTTTCTTCCTAAACCATTGTCTTTTTTCCCCTCTATGTCCTCCCTCTCTTTAATCATCCTCTCTGCATCTGCTCCCTCACTCACCTCTTGCTCCCTCTCCTCCCACAGCGAGTCGGATGGTAACCATAGCACGGAGGATGAGGCCAGCAGGGGTGGGGCTGAAGACATTGCCATGACACCCATCCCTCAAGACAACCCGGGATGTCCTACAGCTTCCCTCATATCCCTCTCTGGTGCACCTTGCAGCTCCGGAGGTCAGCTGCTGCTGAATGGCACAGGGGGTTTCCTCACCGCACCACACCCCCTGCTCCTAAACGGAGGCTCCCTGCTGCCAGGGCCTGGAGGTGGGGTAATTATCAACGGGCTGACCCTGAGTGACGGCCACACCATCACCTTGAGCCCCGTCACGGCCAACCCCCCTCTGCTTCTCAACGGAGCCCAAGTTATCCCCAAAATATCAGGAGGTGTGGATCTGGCTGCGGACGATAAGAGCGTGACCGCACAAACCGCCATGCCCGCCATCGTCTTGAACACCAGCGCCATTCCCAGCACCACCGCCTCTCTCCCGCTGCCAGAAGATGGCAAGCCAGTCTACAGCAGCACCAGTGCCTCGGTCCTCCCTACAGTTGACTTCATCAGCTCTCTCACTGTGCAGGAGGGCTTGAGTCTGAAGGAAGAGGATGACTCCCAGCCCCTGTCCCCACCGTCCGTGTCCTCCTCTGACTCCCCTTGCCCCCTCCCCTCTCCCAATTCCCTGACCTCCCTGGTCTTGGCCCAGACCAGCAGACCCCCTGAAAACGACAACCTCCCAGTCGTGGTGTCCCAACCGGGGACAGTCCAACCTGTACAGTCCAGTCAGGTGGTGCCTGTGCCTTCCCAGCAGCCAGAGGTTGTGGTGTTTGCCACCGCTGGATCCCACTTGAGCCCCAGCAGCCAGATCTGTCAGGTGGTCTCATCATCCTCTGCCTCGACCCCCCAGGTTCTCTCTCTGCCCCAGGTGGTCCCTTCCATTCAAGGAATACCTGTCTCCCAGCTGGTCCAGCACCAGGCCAGCTCACAAGTGTCCCCATGCCCCCAGCTGGTTCCTGTGTCCCCACTCACCACGCAGCTTCCCCAGGGCTCCCACATTCCCCAGCTCCAAGCTCAGACCCTCCACGTAGCAACCCGACTTGCACAGCCTCAGCAGCTGGGCGGGTCCTCCACACCAAGTGAGGGCACTGCAGCGATCTCCCTGACCAGCACGCAGGCACAGCCGGGACTGACACTCCAGCTGGGTGACCAGGCAGCTGCTGCCTCTGCCCCTTCCCAAACCCAAATGCCTGGAGCCCAGATCATCCCACTCTCTTCCCCAACACAAGTCGTCCCTGTTTCCCAGCCCGGGCAGGCTGCCACAGCTCACCTGGTCCCCCTGTCTTTACCGCAGCTCATCCCCGTGTCCTCCGTGTCCTCCACCTCCTTTCCCCAGGTGGTGCCGGCCTCCCCCTCGCTCTCCTTTTCGTCCCCTGGAGGTGCCTTTCAGATCCTAACCTCCAGTGCAGGCTCTAGTGCGGGCGTGGCCCAGGGAGCCTTCAGAGTCAATCAGCTGGGGCCCTTGCAAAGTGTGGCGGCCCCTGTTAGCAGCACTCCAGGGGTCCAGTTCCTCAATTCTGGACCTCAACTCATTCAGCTCCCCGCCGCCTCTCCAGGTAAGTCATGCAGGAGTCATTTTTATTTATGTTGCTGTTGCCATTTCTATTAGTATTCATTGTTAATGAAACAATTATAGCCGTATGAGAAGCTGAATAACTTGTCAGAGCTAGTTAACTTGTGTTTTGTTTGTAATTTCTAATTTGTTGTTTCTGTCCCTCTGTATTTCCCTCTTCCCTCCTTGGTTGCGCCCACCTCTCCCCCTTACAGCAGGGAACCTTCTCCTCGCAGGAGGGGTTGGAGGTGGTCCCATACTCACAGGTCTCAGCATACAGCAGGGAAAGCTGGTGCTGACCATCCCAGCAGGGGTCCAGTTTGCCAACCTGCCTGTTAAGCCTGTAGCAGAGGAACAGGCCCCTAGCAATGGAGGCATTGCCCTTACCCCTGTCATCTCTCTGGCACCCACCCAGACCACCTCCTCCACTCCCTCTTCCTCGAGCTCCTTCCAGACACCAGAGCCCTCTCTCAGCTTTATCAACTCTGCCAGCACACCCCAGCACACCCTCAGCCCGGACAGGGTCCTCTCCCACAGTCCCTCATGCAGCACTGCGCCCCCTACCATCCAACTCCCCCAGGCCACCTGGAGCCCTGTGTCCCTGTCCAGCACCACTGGCTTGGCTCTCTTTGACGTCCGGGGGAAGGGGGAACTACCAGAAGACCAGGCTTTGCTGGGCCTAGCTGGTAGTGACGGCCTCCTCCTGGGGCCTGTCTCTCTGGATGAGGATGTTGGGGGCACGACACGGCTGGAGGGCTCAGAGGACATGGACGGAGACCCGAAAATCCTCACCCAGCTTCAGTCTGTGCCAGTGGACGAGGACCTGGGTTTGTAACACCAATACCTTACTAGGGTCTTCTCTCTTGGATGGCTGCCCACACCCTAAAACCAAATCCTCCTCAACTCTCTCAAATCTGTGAGAGCCAGAGCTTGGGAGCTTGTGTGACCATAAAGACCTGCAGTGGAGGGCCTGACTCTTCAACACCCCCCCCCCCCCCCAGGAGAAGGTTCAAGTGTGCAATACTGGAGGACAAAGGGAGAAGGCCCCATCCCAGTTACCTGACATGAACTTCCTGTTCACTCAGGAAGTTGAGGACGGTGGAGGACAATGCCTTATTAGTATAGTTTGGATCTGACTTGGCTGCATGAGAGTGGAGGTGGAAACTCAACTTTTGGATGCAGAATGGTTATCCTACTCCTTACCTCGCCTCTCTTGTTCCACAAGGGAAAAACATATACACAGGCTGTGCCTTCTTCTGACATGGGTATTTAAGAAGCAGCCAAGACGCTCCAAAGGAAAAGTACTCCCAACACCGGCATCCTAACTTCTCAAAATGTTGAGAAGTTAGGTGTCAACATACCACCATGGAGAGGGCCAAGGGGAAGAGATTCTCTTGAGGAAGTTCAAAGAATAGGCATTAGATGGTTAAACCCTGTTACTGGCTCTGTGTGTTAAGACAGTCTGTTTATACTTTCGCGTTTTCTCCCTTCCTGTTTCCCGTCCATTTTCTATCCAGCCTCCTTCGTACTGCTCGCGAATGAATGTTTAAGAGCTTGTCGGAGACCGCGTCGGCAGCATACCACAGCTGGGGCCTGGCCAGGCCATTTTGGTGTTGAGCACAGCTATTAAGCACAGCCAGACATTTCATGCTGATCAGACCGGATGCGTTTTAAAGCTTGCACATTCTGGAACATCTTTGTTGCCATCTGTACTTGATTCTTCCAAGCATCCTGGTCATCGTCATTTGTGGACAGAGCAATGGGTTTGCTAGGAAGCTGTGTAAGTGCTTCTGGCAGTGTGGTAAACTAGTTTGGCACAGGCCTCTGGTTCTGCAGGGATGGGCGGCCTCCGTGCTGATCTGAAGTCTCATAAGGGATCCTGACCTACCAATCACATCTGCTGCCCTCCACAATCACCGCTACACTCAATCCATGGCAAAGTCTGGCCCCGTTTGGACCAGGTTCCAACATCCTGGTGTTAACCAGTTTGAAGCTGGGATTATTACATCACCATGGAGTTATACATAGCGGAACATGTCCTTGATTATATCAGAGGTTTTTCTCAGAAATGTTAGCATTTTTAGTGAATGTTGACATGCACAAAAGAAAAACAACACTACATCTTTCTAAAACGTTTTTTACACTATGCAATCAAACATGTAAATTTAATTTTTTAACTTCATGTAGGCCTATATAAATGGCAATACTTCTATTATTATTATTACTTTTTTCACAAATGTAAAGATGTTTCATAGAAATCGTAAGTGCCTTTTTATTTCTGGATGTGGAGTTGATAAGTGAATGCAGCTGTCATATTTAAATGTCTAGTTCCTCCATTATTGGTAAGTTAACTTGTTTGGTCTCTTCCATGGTAAAAACCGTCCTTGAGTCATTCATATCATTTACAGATTCACATATTTGTGCGCAGTATGAGCTCCAGAAATCGAACAGTTTTGCCTACACAATGCGCATTCTGTGTGGCATTGAGACCCCATTTGTGCAGTTTAACTCACTTCATCAGAAGATGACAGCTGTAGACATGAGTTAAGTGAGCAACAGTCAGCTGTTTGTATTTCTTGACTTGTGATCTGTGAATGATTTAACAGTACCTCAGATGTCATCTCTATTACCCATAATGATAATGATCATAAAGTGTTATTGCTACTAATTCAGTTTCTATTATTGTTAGCGAATTAAGGAAGAAATACTCCAGTAACGGTGCTACTTTACATCAGAATAAATGCTGGGAGTTATGTGTGTTTGTAATGCTTACATTTGTGAACATAGTCAAAAGGATAAAAAAAGACTTTATAAAGGTAACTTTGCATGGAATATGGAAGTGGAACTCTGAACATGATCATGTAATGAGTAACTTGTTTTCGTTCAGGTTGCAGTTCAAGAGAAACTTTATTTTCATGCCGCATATCTTATTTAATTACTTTGTAAATGGTTTAACCCTAACATAGCTTTGAACTATAACGGTGTTTTCCGCTTTAACACTTTACATAACTGCACCAGGTTCCTAAGTATCATAGATTGTAGAGTCTGTTTACGGTTGGATATGTTGGTATCTTGTTTTTAGACATGTATATTCAAGAGTCAGTCAGGGTCAAATGTTTCTGGGTACGCCTCTCTATGTTCTGCCCCATACAGCTGATCTAAGATCAGTTTACCTCCCCTGTATTGTAACTTGTTTGATTATTTTGTGGATACTGATCCAAGATCAGTAATTTGGGCATAATCTACCTGGGTGCACCAGCTGGCTGCAACACATGAGTGTGACTGTCTCGCTTACTTTCTGCTGCTACCATTTATTGTGCCCCTGGGAAAATATTGGTACCTGCGTCAGCACTCTAGTCAGCTCCTGGAAACTCCTCTTTCTCACATTTTGCACATTGTCCAGGTGTAACGTTTACTTGCCTATATTTCTAACAAGTGACAGGCCTTGTCCGTTTTCTCTTTAGTGATCCCCTCAGCCAAAACATTACATTGTTACAGCAACAGTCTCCTCAACAAGAGTGACTGTTACTGCAGTCATTGACAACTAATCAGTCTGTAATGCTGGCTTGTATGCTTATGTGTAAAATCACGATGCCATACACCAGCTCTTGTAGCCTATATCTATGTGTACATTGTAGGCATAATGCCCTTCAGATAACAGTACAGATACAGATGTGTTAACACGGCACAGTCTAACACTAATACAGCATTATGGCAATATGATTGCTGCATATTTCAGAATCGGCTACTTGTTGCCTTAGATTCCACACACAGCTATCTTCTGGAATGCAGACAAAGCTTAAACTAGAGTTATAGTTTGCGTGTCTTTGTGTGGGGTTGGGTGGCTGACTGCTTAGAAGTAACCTAATTATTTTAATGTGGAGAATTGGTCATTTTGTCTGAGGGACCCATTCCAAATGCAACAAATATAGGTTATGTTGGAATTCATTAAAAATGATCACTCCTTCTAGATCAGTAAACTTCACCTCTGAAAGGTCGCTGTCTTTGTTTTGTTTTTCTCCTCTTTGTTTGTATCTTGTAAAATTTTGTTTAAAGCATGTGTCAGTCATTTTCTGCCAGGGAATCAGAGTTTAATAAATTACAGGAACTGTGGGATTCAGGAGACCTGTTTGTGTGCAGCTTGATAAGTCCAGTCCAGCCTAGTTCACCCCATCTTGTTTGACTTCTCCTTGAAAGTACTGAAGTCCCTATGGGATTCTCCACATAGACTCTAAATATGAATATGTTTGAAACCATGCATTTCTGTATCGTTCAGTCAACTAATCACTTTTTGTGAAAACACATTTTATATACTTGTATACTCTAATTAGGACTTTAACGTATGTAGGGTTTCATGCCAAAGATTAATGTCTTGTGAAATGTAATGTCTGTTTTGTCTTTTGTATTCTTGTAATTTGTTGGCTGTGTGGGAGTGGGTCTCCCGTGTCCTTGGCAGCACGACTTACATGTTCAATCGGGAGACCACAGGAGTGTGTGTGTGTGTGTGTGTGTGTGTGTGTGTGTGTGTGTCTCGTCCTTGCTGCTTTGACTGATGGAAGTAAAGCTGTTACAGATGCATGTGTGAGTCCGTGTGTGTGTATGCACATGCACAATCTCCTCTTTTTGATGTTTGAATGGCTTCTTTGGAATAAGCCACCACCCTCCACCCCCACCCCCACCCCCACCCCACACGCACCCTCCACACTCACTGAAAGATACATGTGAAACCTCCCGCAGTTTAACCAAAGTTTTCTTTTGTTTTTAAAAGGGATTGATTTTGGGGAAAAAAGGGGTTCTATGGTGACATCACCTCACTTGCTCTTTTTCCAGTGTTCTGTTTTTTTTTTTTAACTCAAAGGTATTTTATTTTTATAAACCATTTTATGGTGATATTATTGTAATAAACAACATTGAAAATGATCCACCTTCTTTGTGTTGTGAGCTTCTATTAAAAAAAGACTTCTTAACCTATTTACTGTCACACAATGCAGTCAGTAGACACAGCCTGTGCCTGCCTTGTGCATGCCCGTTCATGCGACTGTTGACAGTGTGTGTGTTAATTTTCTGGTGATTTTTTTTTTTGTGAATCCAAAGGCCTGGTTTGAGTACTCAAATCTTATTTTCTAAGTGTGTAATCCTACATTTGAATTGGAAATGAGATCGTATTCAGATTCAAATGTGCAAATTTTATTGTTTGAAGCGCACCACCATGCATTCTCTATGGATGGTTAAAAAAGGAACGGAAAAGCACTGGCCCATAAGTGTGTGTGCACGCGTGTGTGTGTATGTGAGAGAGAGAGAGTTTGCACGGGAGTTATTTACTCAACTCTGTGTGTGTGTTATTGTTTCTAACCCCTATGTTCTCAGGTTACCTGAGAGTTCTGCTGTGTCTGGGCGTGTCCAGGAGCTGATCTCTAACCCTGGCAGTATATTCACTGCTTCACACGCTCTCATTAACATACATGCTTCAACCCACTGATGCACACACAAAGACGCAGCACACGCAGTGAACAATACCCAAGGCTTTCATTGGTTTTGGACATCCACACACTGATAGGATTTATGCCGCAGTAAGAAATGTTTTAAAAGGATTTTTACCTTTTGTTTATTGCTTTCCACCCACCTGCCCAGTTACAAATGTCTTTTGATTTACAGTGAATCTTTTTTGGAACAAAAAAAAACAAAGCGCTTACCATCTCTGTTTGTGTGGATTATCCATTGTGGTGTGAAAAGGGGGAAATCCAGCACTACAGAAGACACTTGTTCAGCACCATCGGGCAGGTGTGCATGTTGGAAGGTAAGAACTTCAAAGTGGGCGCTGGTTTGCACTGTGAACTGTTACACCTTTATCTGTACCCCCAAGGGCAGGTAGTGTGTAACAGGACACTGGGGGGGTTCAGGAATCCTGCTCCTGAGTCAGTCTGTTTCCCAGTCCAGGGCTCCTCAGGGATTTTGGTGCTCATTGGAAA
Organism: Megalops cyprinoides; assembly: GCF_013368585.1. NCBI lineage: Eukaryota > Metazoa > Chordata > Actinopteri > Elopiformes > Megalopidae > Megalops > Megalops cyprinoides. Next base: position 15,985,390 of record NC_050591.1, read on the forward strand.
TGTCCTCTCCCATCTCTAATGAGCTGAGTAAACCATAATACCCGAGTCAGCCATCCGACATCCCAGCTCCAACTTTCACAAGACCAGCTGAGGAGCGAGCGGACCAGTGGTGACCATGGCCTCCAGCTTCTCGCCGGAGCAGGTGGCGTGCGTCTGCGAGGTGCTCCTCCAGGGCGGCAGCGTGGAGCGGCTGGCCTCCTTCCTGCGCTCCCTGCCCTCCTGGTCGGGCCTGCATGGGCAGGAGAGCGTGCTGAAAGCCCAGGCGGCGGTGGCGTTCCACCAGGGCCGCTTCCCCGAGCTCTACGCCCTGCTGGAGGGCTTCCCCTTCTCGGCCCGCAGCCACCCGCTCCTGCAGCAGCTCTGGCTGCGCGCCCACTACCTGGAGGCCGAGCGTCAGCGGGGGCGCCCCCTGGGGGCTGTAGGCAAATACCGCGTCCGCCGCAAGTTCCCCCTGCCCCGCACCATCTGGGACGGAGAGGAGACCAGCTACTGCTTCAAGGTAAGGGGCCATCAAAGGCAACTCTGTTGTTTTAAGTTATGTATAAATATACTGTACTGGAACCACTGTTATGATGGATTCTCTTGATGCATCATGACACAACTTGATGAAGAGACTATGTGGTTCAGACCAACTCTATAAAGTACCAGTCAAAAGTCTGGACACACTTGATTAAGATAATGGGAAACATGCATTCAAAGACATTTTGGTGTAACGACTTATGCTTAAATGCCTGAAATTTGTTTCTTAGACAAACGTAAATGGTGAAGTTGAAGAGGTTAACCCTCCTAGTTAAATAAAGGCTCACTTAGCTATTGTGACCCAGGAAATGGCAGACACAAGTATTCCAGGATCAATACAGTACAGACAGTATTGCACTACAATGAACAGATAGTTTCATAATCACGCCAAGCAGTAAACTATGCTTTTCACCACACCAATGAATTTCATTGTTCCCGATGGGTTCCCCTTGTGAAGTGTGCAAAATTGAGTGTTGTTTCTGCGTGCGTCTCTTCGCCTCTCTCTAGGAGAAGTCTCGCAGTGTACTGAGGGAGTGGTACTGCCACAAGCCCTACCCGTCCCCACGGGAGAAACGGGAGCTGGCAGCAGCCACGGGCCTCACTGCCACCCAGGTGAGCAACTGGTTCAAGAACCGGCGGCAGAGGGACCGGGCCTCACAGTGTCAGGACAGGTGAGGGGTGGAAGGGTCGTGGCATCCCTCCGCACACCTTTACACTGTTGTCTTTTTCTGTCGTCGTGCCCCCCCCCCCGAGTTTGGGAATCTCCCAGAGGTTATTTGACATGCATTGTTTGTCACTGCATCATGTCCCCTGTCCTCTTTTGCCTCCTCTTCTCTTGTCCTCCATCTCATTTGTTTTTGTTCTTGTTCTTTTTGCACCTCCATCAGAAGCTGCCTTCTTTCTTATTTTCCTCTCTACTTCCGTCTTTTCCTTTTTTGGTTCCTTGGCTCCACGCCAGTCTCCTCTTCAGCGCTAGTCTAATACTGCCCTCTGCTGGGCGAACAACAGATCTGAATCAGTCTGCCCTTAAACACGCCTCTCTCCCCTCTTTCTAAGCCAAATAACTTGAGACTTTGCAAATTTCCTTGTTCATAACAAGCCAGTGTACAGTGTTGCAACATTGCATGTTAGTCCTTTTATCTATTTGTTTAGCATGTGTCCAGAACAACTTGCAGAGCCCGCATTTACACATCATCCAGAGTTCTCCATTGCCATAATTTCCTCTTTCATATTTAAACATCCATGTTCAGAACATTCACAGGAGCAGCTTAGTATGATGTCATAAGAGGCGCGTCCATCAAAATCCTCTCTCTCTCAGGGAAGCGGAGGGTGCAGGGGTCGCCCAGTTTTTCTACTCAAGCAGGACACCAGGCCGAACGTTCCCTCGCTCTGATGATGACCTTTCACCCCCAGGGAGCCCCAGCATCCTTTATCCCTGCCCACATCCCTCTTCCCATCTGTCCTCCATGGTTCTCCAAGGAGGGGGCCAGTTCTGAGGCCAGGTGGACACCCACAGAACCAGGTTACATGTATATGTACAGATACAACTGCTTGTGGGAATGTGTTTGCTTATAACTGCCCTGTTGGCTTTTGATTGGACCAGGTCCACAGCAAAACAGACCCATACATATTTTCTATTCATGTTTTCTATACTTTTAGAATGACCACATGTGGTTTTAGCATATTTGTTTGGTTTTCTGTGTTATTTGCTATCTGATGTTTTCCAGTGTCATTGTGTTCATATTCCATTTCTAATTCTAGAAATCTTTTTGGGAGAGAAAAAACTGCATGTTTAACCAACAATAAATGTGCAGTCAATGCAGAATTTAAGGGTCTCTGTTTTGTGGTCTCACTCGTCTTTTTGGCAAACATTTTTGCCTGTCCACAAATTTGAAATTAACTGTCTCTGGAAAGTATGCATACTTTAATGGTGAAGAGCAAACAAGAATAAAGTAAGTAAAGACTAAGTAACGAAAGTAAAATACAGAGACATGTTGATTTGTCAGTTTGGTTTATTAAAAAAAAGCTGCAGCAGCATTCGGTTGATAAGTTTGCTCTCTTCTGCAAAGTGGCATTATGAAGCCGCGGCTGCTTTGGGGGCCTGCCTACCTAAGGCGCTAAGCAAAACAAATCCCAGCAAAGCTGCTAGTGCAAGCACAGAACAAAGATCTATTCGTTTTTTATTTGTGCATAGTCCTTTTGTAAAAAGTGAGGTGGGAGTTCAACCTGTGAAGCCTACGGTCCATTACAACTCCCATCAACAGGCATTCATTTCAATGGAGTTTTCACCGATGGTGAAGAACTCCGTCCAAAGTCACCTGGGGAAAGTGTGTGATTGGACATACCAGACATTTATAAAAACTGCCTTGAAAGTCCCCCTAAACTGATAAGAACCTGGTATGTCCATTTGAATATTTTCCCTGAGGTAAGTTTTGAAGAAATTGACTTTTTCAAATGAACAACACATCAAACTCATACTCCAATCAGACACATATGTTAAATTATTCAGGCAACAGTCTAAGGCTCCTTTCAAGACATCTACAAGTGCAATGAACAAGGGTGACATTCTTGTAGCTAACGCCATCTCACAACATGAGCTACGCATCTACAATACTTCTGTGGGCAGTGCTAGAAGTTGAATTTGTCAATCTGGCCTGTATCATGGTTGAATATAGGTCTGACGGTGCCTTCAAAACACACGGCTCCACTTCTAATTCTACACCCAGCTAAAGCATATCGCCCATAGCTGAACTAAGCTGCACTCTGAATTCTGACTCGGTGAGTCGACTTGGTTACATTCACCCTTTGGAGACAGAGAACACGTCATTGTGACATCACCACATGTTTTGGAATGACTGCAATTAGAGCTGACTCCACGTTTCCACTAGTGGTGGGAGTAAGCAGGTAGTACACGTTTTCATTAGTAATATTATTACCTTTTTTAGTTTCAAAGATTATGTTAAAAGTAGACGGCTTCACATTTTTCTTTGAAAGCTTCAAGTTAACAGCCATTCCTGAGGCCCACGTAGAGGACAATGCACTCCATAACATGCTGCTAAAGCTCTGGGCTCAGCTGAATTATGGCATTATAACATAAAACATTTTTTTTTAAATCACCGACTAATGATCATGATTATCAGGTACAAAAAGTATAAGAGTCCAGACATTCTTTCCATTTTTCAAAATGATTTTTCCCACTCCAGTGGAAAGTAAAATCACTGAAGTGCTGCTGGACCCCTTCAGTTAATGGTCAACTGCAATTTTGCTGTGACTTCTTCCACACCTCCAAGACAGTAACAACCAAACTGGCCTGGTCGAAATGCTGATGCCTATAAAATGTCTGTCTTTGACATGTATGTACAACAGTTAGTTTCTTGAGTGTTTCTGTGCAGTCCACTGAAGAGAGATGTATCACAGAAACTGGTGATGGCTCAAAGTCAGTTTTTGTTCATTTTCCAATACATAGAGGGATGGTCCTCAGTTTCTAACAAACCAAGGTGTGTCTCTTTTGAGCTGCCAGTGTCAACAGTAATGTGTACGACAAGAAACTCGTTCTGAGGGGAAATCTGGGCTGATCTGGCAACCTGACAGGGGTGCCTTGTCTAGTCTCGGTGTCCTCTCTCTCTCTTCATAATGAGTGGCTGTCACGCCACATGAGACGGGCCCCTCCCTTGCTGACTTCACCCTGGGGACGGGAGAATCCGACAGCACAAGGTCCGGATGGCTCAGGTGACAGCTGGGTGGGCGTTGGGGAAGAAGCATTGGCGGGAGGTTGCGTGCGGGCTGGGGACTCAGTGGGTGTATGGTGAATGCACGGGGTAGAAGGGGGCCCCTCCCTGTCTGAGGAAGTCCCGTCAGGGGATGTAGGAGAGATCCGGTGAATGACAGGGATGTGGCTAGTTTGGGCTGAGGTGGGGGTTCTTCAGAGCCCCAGGTACTCGGCCAGGAAGACGGCCAGGATCTTGGTGAGGTTCTCCACAGTGGGCGGGTGCATCCTGTCCTCTGTGTCCTCCAGAGTGTGCCAGAAGGGCGGGAATGGCGTTGCGATGACGTGGAGCACTGGGACTCCTGCAAGAAACGAGAGAAAGGACAGGAAACCATACAACATATAAAACTGCTATTAAAATGATATGTGCCACCACACTGGACCCTTACTCTCAGTGTAGTGTCTGAGCGGTCCTTTGTCAGTGTGTTTCCCTCTTAGTGCATGTCTGTGTTGGTGTGTCTCAGTTTCGGTCGTTCCTGTATCAGTATGTGCCAACTCAGTCTGTTGTCACTGTCAGTATTTCCCAGTGTGTCTCAGTATCAGTATCATTAACTTACACAAAGGCTGTTGACAGACACACACACACACACACACACACACACACCAGCAATAACAGCTAGTGTTGCTTTCGTTGTCAGCACTGCAGCTGCTGAGAAGGAAAGCAGTTTCAGCCTACAAACTGAATAGCTGACATTATCTACATTACTATTACTACGGGGAGCAAAAACAATGATTCCAGTTCATGAATCGGGCTGTGTATAATTGTTACAGTTATAATGTTGGCGAAGAACCTAGTGCGCATACCTGTTACAGAGCACATTCACATTTTCTGCAGCATTTAACTCCAAGAAGCCTTTGAATTTTGCTTCAGTGTCCCTCAATTGAAGAATGCATGTAGTGGTGTGTGTCTGTCGGTGTGTCTCTGAGTCAGTGTGTGTTAGTGTCTCAGCAACAGTGTCTTTGCCACCAAGAGTGCTGGCGTGGGGTGTTCCGTGTCAGCGGTCCCTCACCCTTCTGCAGGAAGGGAATGTGGTCGTCCTGCACAGGGCCGAGGTACAGGTCCTTCCTGAAGTAGCTCTGCTCATTGGGGTGAGACGAGAGCAGACCCAGCCTGTGCAGTCTCTTCTCTGGGGAAAAGGGAGAGAAAAGAGGAACAGAGGAACATATAGGAACAAGTACTGGAACACCGGAAAGAATCAGAAACGACAGGTCCCTGGTGCATCAGCTCCATTACAGGGCATTCTTCCATCTCCTGCCACAGCAACTGAGCAGGAGGCACTGCCATGAGTCAAAGTCAAACTTCCAGCTCTCTATCCTCTCCTCAACTTCTTTTTCATCTGTCATCACTTTGCCTCCACTGTTCTCTCTCTAACTCAAAAGAGGACCCTCACTGTATACATTAGTGGTGTAACAACTGACTTGAGAACTTTCTTTATCAAATTTGACTGGGTTTATTCGTTAGAGGTTTGCACTCTGGAGAACAATGCTGAGGCTGCAACACTCATAAGAATGTTCTCTGCTGCAGCTGAATAACTTTCAGCCCTTTGATATGTCTATAATATTGTCAAAACTATTGCTATAACAATATTCTGTTTTTCTGCCAAAGACAGTACCTACCTACTTTGGTTCTCTCCCTGAATTGATATCCAGAACTTATGGAATGTGATTTAGAATAAACTCGAACTCCTTTAAAAAGTAGACCTAATTTCTCCTTTCATTTGATTTGTCCATAGTAATGTTCACGGGGATGAGTGAAGAGCCAATTACTGCAGGTCTGTCTGTTTGCAGAAAGGGGTCTTACCGGCAGCGATGAGGCGGTCGAACCAGCGGGCGGTGTTATCGAAGTGATTGACGAACAGTGGGTCAGCGGCGCCGATCAAGTCCAACAGAACAAAGAGGTCCTGCGAAATCGAGCAAGTAAGCAAGGGAGCAAGGGAACAGCTGGTGAATCAGACACACACACACACACACACACGTAGGGACTCACCACGGCCTGCAAGAGGGTGCTGTGAGGGGACCCTGGAGGATGGGGAGTGCTGGACATACGTTCAGCCAGATGACGAGAGCCGTACAGCGAATCCGTGGCCGTCCACTCCTCAAAGGCCTCCTCACCATCAAAGAAGACCAGCTGGAGAGTCACTGAGGACTTCTACAGAGAGAGAGACAGAGAGACAGACAGAGAGAAAGAGGCCGAGGTCAGTTTCTATTGGTTTCAGCACTACAATGATTTATTACCCAGAAGGCAGCGAAGTAATAACTCAGCCCAATAAAAACTGAATGCCTGAGAGTAAGTATCTATAGATCAACATCTTTGGGGGAAAAAAGCCAAACAGAGCAGTTTGCACACATTACGGACGGCAGCTCAAGGCTGCTGAGGTTTGCACTTTCTCCAGCAAATCCCCGCTGTAGACACAAAAACGCATTCAGTCAGCATCTTAATCCCCCCTTTCTGCCTCATCACTCTCTTTCATCCCTTTCTGCTTCTCCCTTCATCCTACCTCCTCCTCTCTTGTCTGTCCATCACTCTCCTCTCTCTTTCTGTCAATATCTAAAGCCTCGACATTACTGAGTCGCACACAACTACTTCTCACCCAAAACTGTGCAAAAAAACTGAACACTTTTATTTATTTTCTCAGTGGACAGTACTAAAGGCAGCCTGCAGGGGCGGCATATTATACTTCAATAGAAAGGTGATGACCAGCATGTGTCTAGTACCAGTTACAATTGCAGAAATCTGCTCAAGTCTTATGAATTATGGTGGAGGAACATTATCTCAAAACTATAACTAAAATATATACTTTTTTACTTCTGCACCCCTTTAATGCTTCCAAAAAACTGCACACACCAAACCCTATGGAAGAAACCATGTGAACCTCATAACTGTAAACCTACACCATGGGATGACACCCTAATACAATGAAATGTAATATGGCACAATACAATGCAACAGGGAATGTATCTTTGGATGCTGGAATAAATGGTGAACCTTTGGTCCCCTTGTAAAACTAGCTAGCTTACCTGTCTGAAGAGTTTTATGACAAAACTGTATTTGAGCAAACTTTGTCTCATTCACTGGTGTTGTAAGGAAAAGGTTTCTCTCACACTGTTGCTCAGGTGTCTCCCACCTACCTGCTGTGAGAGGGCTTTCAGCTGGACATCCAAGGCGGTGACCAGCTCCAGGATCATAGCGCAAGGGACGGCCGAGTCACTGGCACCCAGAAATACCTGCGCTGGGGACCCGGCGGGTGCCGGGATGGCCTTAGAGTCATAGTGGCAGGCCAGGAGAAGCCTGCGGGGGGCCAGGGGGTCCAGGACGGCCAGGACGTTGGAGAAAGTGACGAGCCCGCGCGGGGTGGGGGAGAGGAACGAGTCAATCTCCACCGACCACTCGGCCGACAGGGACCCCAGCTGAGAGGAGATGTGCTGTTGGAGGGGGATCGGAGAGGGGACAGAGAAGTAGGGAGAGAGAGGGGGAGAGAAAGAGATGGACAAAAAGAGTGGGAGGAAAGAGAGAATGACAGCGTAAGCAACAGAGTACTGCAGTGTGGAGTAGCGCTTGGAATACTGAATTCTAGAGCTGGGAGATGTGTGGAACACTGCTGTTCTGCTTCAGCTGAATTGCAGGTGCCTAAATTGTTTGTGAATTTATTAATACTTGATTTTACACTAACACACAAGGTGTCAATAAGGATGGCTCTGGATGAGGAACAAATGATGAGGTATGAAGGATAGGTAAGGTTTTGGATGAAGGTGTCTGCTATGTACGCATATAAAATAAAATAAACATAATAATAATCATCATTTCACCTTATGAGAGTAGATAAACCAAGGTGAACAGATGTTAATTGAACTGGAGTTAAAAGAGAGAACTACAGCTTGACCACATTAAACCTCACTAGGCTGCAGCAAAGACCCTTGAGAGACCTCACCTGGCGCACCATCTGGCTGCCCTGGGTGTCTGGAAGCCTCTCGATAAGGATGGGCCGCAGGTGAGTTTCCCACAGCCGCACCCGATCCACCTGGGAGGCCAGCCGCCGCACCTGTGTTGAGGACAACTTACTGGGCCTGTGTGATAACTGGGGAGTGGGGGGGGGGGTAGAGGAGAGGGTGCAGGAGAGAGGGAGAGAGGGGGAGGTGTGAGAGAAGAGCCGGAGAGTGAAGGAGAGACATACAGCACCAAAGAGGGGAGACAGTGTGACGTCAGGAGAAAGCAAGGCGGGTTGCCGGAGGGAGTGAAAAGAAGAATGGGGAGAGGGGGAGAAGAGCAGGCAGGAGGACAGAATACAGACAGAGTGGAGAGCAAGAGTAAAAAGAAAAAAGGAAAAAATAAAGGGAGCAAAGCAAACAACAGGAGCAAAGGCAGAGGTGGAGGGGAAAGGAGGAAAGAGTGGCGGGGGGACAAAAATGGAGGTGAAAGGGCAGAGCGGGAAGGCAAGACAGACAAGACAGGACGGACAGAGAAGGATGAGGAGAGGGTGGGGTGGGAAGAAGAGGAGACGACAGCCAGGACAGGATTACCGGGCAACATAATCACAGCACTTTTATTACACCCAAAACAAAGTGGTGTGCAACAGCAATTACTGTCACATTCACTCAGTGCCAGATCCACACTGCAGCCCAACGTGTTTTGTTACTCATCTGTGGGAACAGCCCTCACACACCTGAGCTTCTGACAAAGGAACTGACACAACATCAGACATGACCACCTATGGATTAATAGCCTCCAACAATAGGAACCCAGGGGCGATATTAAAGTGTAACCTAAGCGCTACACACAGACAGAACTGGGTGTGCATGCTTGCGTGTGCGAGTGACACATGGGTAACTTCGTTCCATGCCAAATTCACTACTGGTTTCCACAAACACTATAAAAGTGGAATTCTCAAAGAATGTCTTAAACAGGGCAGGTCTTAAAATGTGATATTACAGTAGTAATAATTAATTACCATTGCTAAAGTGGTGCCCCCTAAAGTTTATCCATAGCATGTGCTTGTAAGTAACACATGTTTACAGAACAAAATCTTTTGGGTACGATCTGCGATTACAGCAAATAAAGTTCTATTTAGATACGCGATTCCCGATTGCAAATCGCGATTCACGCGATTATTAAAAAGTTTATATACACTTGGCAAACTTAAATACATGGATAATACCTCATAATTCTGTCCATGAAGAAAAGACACTACTAATAAAAAGGCATTAACTCAAATAACTAGCCACATACCTTATCATTAGGCATGTCTGCAACGTGAATTCGCGTGTTGCTTCTTGCGTCGTTCGACATGTAGATCCCAAGCAGTATGGCCACGGTGAGGACCCCGCACAGGCAACATAGCAGCACCCGGGGCCGAGGCATCCGAACCTGGTCACAACCGGCAAGGGTACTGCCGTTGCTGGCAGGAGCAGTCTTGTACCTCCGGCTACTTTTCGACATTATAACCTATCTGGGTAATCTAGCTAGCTATACTGTGGCCAGCGAAGAACGAGGATGAGATTCGATGAGTGTGCACTCCGATACACACAATGGTCCACTGACAGCTTGTTAGTTCGTACATAAGCTGGCTAGCTATCTTTGTTCTACGTGTGCATATAACACGTCATTACAGAAACTGGCTAACTGCAATTGCCCGAGTTGCAGTTGCAGGTCTTATCCGCATAACGTGTAAGCAAACAATCACATTTGATAGAGAACGTTTAATATTCAGGATTTTGTTGTAGTTTACAAGCTACCTTAGTATGTAGTTGTTTTGTTGCGTGCTGTACATTTTGGTAGATATCGCAGCACCTTGCACATAATCCCTTGACATTTATAACATGTAACTACCGATGTGGAACTTTTTTCCTGCCCAAATCCAACTCTTTCTAGGCGACTAATTCATTCCACTCGTAATGCTTTGTAACCACTTTATCTTACATTACATTTCCACCCCAAGCAACTAGCTAGCCAGATGGGCTTGGCTCGATCTATGTGGAAAACGTTATCCACAAATATTCTCTTGCAGCCTTACTAGCTAATAGAACACTGGCTAAATACCCCTTCTGTCAGTTTACTGCACTACATTCAGAACCCCCCTGCTACTTTACATTGGGCAGTTAAAATATTATTGGCCTGTAAAACTGTCAGTAAATTCGGCTGCTCAGATCGGCAGTTCAGAAGAGGTGCATGTGGTTTTGCTACATATGTGCTCAAACTCCCACGACGTTCCACTTGGCTTTACACAGCAACATTAGGCTGTAGCTAGATGTACACAAGACGGACTGTCGTTTACTTTACGTACTTACCAAGCTAGCCAGTTATCCAACCATAGTTATCATTATGAATGTATACCTCAACAATGTAACTGCATTCTAATGTCCAGATGTTCTAGTATTAAAAAAAGTTATGCTAAAGTCATAACCATGCGAACAGGACAGCTAAGGCTACATGGCAAATGTCTTGTTAGCTTCGTAGCTAGCTATAGTAGCTTGTTAATTTATTCTGTCAAGGTTAATCGCCCTGAAATATTAGATATTTAGCTAAAGTTAGAACCACTTAATATCCCGTCAGTAGCCGTGTCCATTTCCATTTACGCGCACATGGTGGAAAAAGTAACCGTAACATTTCTGAAAACAACCATTGCACACAGACTCGCCTCCGCACTCAGCTGGCCCCTTAAGCACCTCGGTTCCGTAGTTGTTGGAGAATAAGCGGACAACTCTCACGGCATCACATGATATTGCGGAGAAAACCGAGTACCTGTGGTTCAAACCACCTTTGCAGCCAAACCAGAAGAGCGCCTCCTGTCAGTAATAAGATGACTGCTTATAAATTCAAAGCTAATATATATATAATATATGTTTACAATTACACAACAGTAGTTATCCACACAGCCAATATTTTATATATCGACTGTCTAGACAGTAAACGAGTAAATCATAATTCGTAATCTATCTTGAAATTATAGAGTTATACATAACGAATGACCGTAGATGTGTCCTAGGCATTTGTGGTGGTCTTTTGCTAAGGTAAATTCAAATGAGTTAAATGAGTCGCACTTGCCTTGGAGGACGCCATAAGGCATTCCTCGGTCAAGAACCCATTTGGCATAAGTGCAAAAATGACCCCAGCGCAGCCATATAGGCTTAGTATCAGCTCAGATAGAATTATGGAAACGATTCCAGTTTATATTAAATTTAGTTGCAGTTCGCTCTCCGCAAATTCGGGAAATCGAATACATTTCACCTGTTGTATGATGAGACGGAGATATAAGCAAAGAGAATACAGATGGAGAAAATAGATTCCTGATTCAAAGAGGAATTCAAGACCAACTGAATTCCACCTAGAGCGGTGGTGGTCAACTTGTACAACTCCATCAGGTTCATTAGTTTTTCATTAACACTTGCCTAGTCAGCACAGAACAAACGAATGCTAAGTGAACGCATGAGTCGTAAGTGCCATTTATTGACTGTACTTATGAAGCTACATCTGCGTGCACTACCAGCCAAAGAAATCATCAGTGAACCGGAAAGAGGTACGTGCCATTAGGATCGTCCCATGACTGATCTATGCCAGCTCTTCCACACAGGCTTTCAAGCAGATGCCCCCTGACTGCGTGGCTGACAGATGACAATGGCTACCCATTAAATTCATACCTATGCCTTTGTTTTCAAGATGTGTTAAACATCAGCTTTAAGAAAGGCTTGTTCTGTGATCAAATTACTGAAAATGCATTTAAAACATCCGGAGAGTTCAGGTCGTACATTTGAATACAGTTCTTACAAAAGGGGCGTATTCTCTGTCTTGTGTGTCGCACAACATTGCCATAAACCACAGATGCACAGCACATTTCCTAGGGGACAAACTATGGGGCTTGACATGAGGCATAACTGAAAGGAGAGCTGGCCGAGGACCAGGGTGCAGCATCCTGCCTGCCTAGAATGGAGGGACCTTTGGACTGTGGAGTATTGTTTATGTCATGTCTTACATATGTGTTTGAAAATGAGAGAAACTTGACATCAGTGAATGGTGTTGAATGATGTGTTATTTTAACCTCAGAAACCACCATGAAAGATTTTTCCTAGTTCTGTATAAATATTGTTCACAACATGTTTTGAATCAACTTTTGTAGGCCCTGTACATAGCACCAACTTAAAAGAAAAATCCTATGATTAAAAGAGTAAAACGCATGTAATGGTGAAGGTCTAAATAAATGTTATGCCTTGGACTACAGGTACTTTCCTTTTCCTCTCTGCCTTCTAGCTCTTTGAGAGGAGACTGCAGCCAATGCTTTGGCACTCTGAAGACTCCTGTTGGAGGGAGTGGCTTCCACCCCAGCTGTCCTACTAGGGGAGGGCTCTTCTTGCGAGTGGTGGTTCTGTGGGGGAAGAGGGCAGGATTGGATAGCCGACCCACTGCGTCAGCAATTCGCTTGAGACTGTTGCCGATGGACACATGCAGTGGATGTGCCCGGCTACGCATCCTCTGCAGTCTGGTATTCAGGGAATGAACGCTCTGCCTGAGTGTAGGTGGAGGAAAGGCTTGTTCTCCGCACACCTGGACGGATGCTGTTGTCCCTCTGCCCTCCTCTGTCTTGCTGGTCTTGGTGGACACAGAGCTGCCTGCTAGACGCTCTCGTGGTCCCCTCTCTTCTCTGCAGGTGCTCCCAAGTCACTAAAGGACAGTGAAGCCAGCGGTTTGGGGGATAGCTAAGGTCCAGCCTTTGAATCTGAGAAACACTTTTTTTCTGTTTTGTAAAATATCACCTTGGATGGTTAAAATACAACCATTTTTCTTAGGTTTAATTATTAACACACTATAGCAATATTTTAAACTACCATCATATGTTATATAAACCACAAGGATTACTTTTTTTAAATTAATAAAAATAAAATATGCACCTTCAAAGCCATTCTCTAGCCCCTAAAATCCTCCCCCACTCTTTCTGCGGATTGAAGAGGCCACTGTACCTTCCGCTGGCGAGAATAATTTGCTCGCGGAAAGACCCCCTCGGATGGAGGGTTGCTTTCTGCGATTTGCATCCATTTTTTTGCTTGCCCTTTCGCTGGCCGTAATTGAAACGCTGTCTGCATTGCAAAGCGGCTCTCAGAGGTCCAGACGAAGAGGCATTAACTATGGTAAAGATTTCTTCCAAAGCCCCTTTCACCACGTTTAGTTTAGGAGGCCTTCTGATTTTGTGCCAAAAATGATTTCATTTCTGGCTCGCACCTCCCGCAAAATGACCTCCGCCCCCTCTCTTGAAAATCTCTCTCGCAAACTGTACTTCCTCCATACTTGTGGAAAATGGCAACAAACCAAACCTCGTTGGCGCGAGGGATTTTAAAGGGTATGATGCAGGGAGATTTGACTGACCGTTTTATCATGCTTCTGCTGTACTTCCAGGTAATTTATTCAGTGGATTCTAACTGCTGTCAAGATCGCTTTAAATTTCGAAATGCGCATGAAATGACTTTGGGAACAACTCTTAAAATACGATCTTCGCGCCCTGAATGAGATTAGGGTTTATCTGTGACATCATATTTCCAATTTCTGTCTTCGATAGTCACATGATATCGTCAGAGGTGTCCGCTTAATGTCGCTTCTTTAGTTAAGAGGGGTCCTACTTCCGTTTTTTAAAAACGCATGACGATGCAGTAGGTCCTTAAAGGGGCAGGCATATTTTGTATAACGCCTGTTCGAGGCTCCTTTGCTCTTCCCTCCGCACAAAAATGAGTAATGGTTTTTTCCGTCTCATATTACTGACGTGTATCAATCAGATGACTTCACGTTGATTACTGTGAAGCAAGCCATACACCTAAAAACACTGCAGTCCTTCAGTTACCATCCTAGGAGGCCCTGGCTTTTAATTCTGCTTCATTTCAAAGCAGTGTTTACATAGACCCATTAATAGAGGTAGTGACACCATTTTTCTAAAGTGGGAGCTATACTGTTGTGATCAAATTGCAATGCTGTTTGACTATGGGGGTCCACAGGGCCACAGCACCTTACTCTTCACCACATGTACAGCTGCGGACTATAGCGTGAGGAGCACAAGCACAAGGAGTGTAGAGGAACTCTCTCTCCAACTTCTGCCAACTCCAACACCTGGAGTCTAAATCAACAGGTACTACAATAATGGTACTAACAGGTTATTAGACGTCATTGTGCTTTAGAGTGGTGGGAGTGACTTGCCTCAAATGCACCAAATGTGTACCACCCACGAGAGCAGCACGACAAGGCAGCCATTTTGTACATATATATTCTCTTCCTTAATGTATCACCTGCCAACTAATGGATATGTTTAGAGAGAGGAATCCTGTCTCTCCCTTTCTCTCTTTCACACACACACACACACACACACACACTTTTACCTGAATGTATTTCTCATGGCCACGCTGTGGAGTAAGGGCAGTCATATTTACACCATGCCTATGGGCCTACCTGTGTGTGGAGTAACAGGTTTATTTCTGCAGGCCCGACGGCCCTTAAGCACACAGCACGACTCATGTACAGGGAGTTCATCTGCACAGAACAAGAATGAACCAGGGAAGCAGGAATATCGAAAATCTGAATCCCTCACAATGAAGGGTGAAAGCCCATATGCAGCAAACATACACAAGAAACACACAATTATATGTACAATGATGAGGGGAGCTTAGACATACAGACACAGTGCATGCTGAGAAATTATTAGTTATAGAGGTGCATGGAAACCTCATGCTTGTACTTTCCTGTGAGAATATGAATATCAGTGTCAGCAATGAACTAATTCCAGAAGCCATTTATTCTATGCTAACAAACACAGAAACGGCACAAAACCCCATAAATAATTAACAGAAAAATCTGCCTGATTGCAGGTTGAGCAATGGCAGTAAAACCAACAGACATTGAAATAAGACATGGATCCCGCTTTTATGAAAGATTTTGTTTCATTTTTAATATATTTTTTCTTATAAAATAATGAAAACATAATTTACACTATTTAATATACACTCATTGATACAACATCCTTGGGGAGACACAGAAAGATGAACCAGCGGTTTTTGTCTGTAGCACCTTGCTGCATGCAAGAAGCGCCCAACAGAAAATAAAACATAAAAAAATTAGAATTATGAATAAAATCAAATTTGTACAAATATTTGATATCAAACAACTCAAACAGGGAAGCAGAGTGCCATCTTATTTCCACTAGTTTCCAGAATAGGTTTTTTTTTGTACAAGTGGCCAATGCGTTTCAAAAATAAATTATCAAAAATTACATGTTTAAAAAAAAATACATACAATTTGAACATTTTTTATTACCATTTATGAATCCTGCATCCGCATTGTAGAGAACATTAAAATTTACCATTATTTAGCTTAAATGACTAAAAAAAGAAATCAAATTCATAAAAATAAAAATCTTAAAAACAAATGGAAAAAAAAAAAAACTTAAGACAATGATGGTGCAGATAAAATTGTAAAACAATCACAATATCTGTTAGTGTTGATCCTAACTTTCTGTACTACACAGGTAAAGAAAAAAAAAAAAAGTTTGCTTTTTTACCTGGAACC
Source organism: Megalops cyprinoides (assembly GCF_013368585.1). Lineage (NCBI taxonomy): Eukaryota > Metazoa > Chordata > Actinopteri > Elopiformes > Megalopidae > Megalops > Megalops cyprinoides. The sequence goes on from NC_050591.1 coordinate 16,001,205, forward strand.
AATTTCCAGTTGCACTGTTGCCACAGCGATTACAGTACTGAAATGACGCGTACAGTGACAGCATGTTCAGATGGCAAGAAATGTTCAGTGACAAGAAAACACCAGAGGACTATATGGAAAAATACAGAGAGAGACAGTGGGACCAGGAGAGGGCTCACAAATATCCATGTTTGCCTGTGTTAAAAAAAAACGTTACAAGTATGTGTCACAAACCAAAATTAGCCTGCAGCAATTCATTTATGATTGTCAGTGATACGTCAGCCATCACATGGATCCCTATGGTAGAAATCGGCAAGCAGCAAGACACGCCGCACTGTGATGAGAAAGATCTGTATGGCGACAACAGGGGCAGGGTCAACACCACTGACTACAATGGAACGTGACCATTTTTTAACCCTGTAGAAATCGCCTATTTGCGTTGAAGGTATGTAAGTGTGCGTCTGTAGTTTGGTAACAGAATCACACAAACTGGACTTCGGCATCTCCCACTTCCCAGTGTCCCTCTCTTCCAGTCATCAATAGGTCACAACTGTGCAGGTCTACATGTACACATTAATAATAAATAGAAATAAATAGCAGAGGTCTTATGAAGGGGTAGCCTGCAAGGGGTCCTGAGAAGGGGGTGGGGGTCCAGTTGGTTCAAACGGGGGGTGGGGGGGACTGGTTTGCAGGAATGTCTATCAGATGCCACGACATGCTAAAACTCAGCCGCTTTGTAATGAGAGGAAGGGGTCCACAAGGACCCCGTATAACATCCAGGGCCCCTCCGCACCACACGCGTTCACACTCAGCAAGCCAGTACATCTGAGTAGAGGAAGGGGGAGGGGTCAGTGCCTGCAGACTATAAACCTTTTCCTTGACTGACACCTCCAGCATCACAGACCCCGCCCCCTTCATCCATGTCCTGCCCCTCACTTCATAAACCTTACACATGGTTGAGAAAAATAGATTCTGTATAGGAATATAAACTAACTAGCTAGCCGTACAAATATAGTGTCTTTCTGTTTATTGAGCATAGAGATATAGTTCTGTGTGGGGGGGCACATTTCCCCCGCCCACCCTTGGGCAGTACCACACCCAGTTCATATAATGAAGCGGGATGCACCTCCATACAGCACAGTAAGCACAGTACATGTGGGGCCACCATAGACATTTTAGAACACTTAGAGGTTGTTCTGTGATGTGTACAGGGGGCCTTGTCACATCCTAAAAACACATAGAGTAGCCCCTTCCTAACCCACAGTATAATACACACATGAACACGCACACACATACACCCACACACTCTTAACAGTCTACCCATAGCTCATTCATATCTGGTTAAGTCTGGAGTCTGGACCATTCAATCACACACATACAAATCCACGGCACTTGTGATACAGAGACTCACTTCTCTCTCCATGTGTGTACAAAGAGCTCCTCCTGTTGGTGGAGGTGGATACTGCAGTATTGTAAATTTGTTGTGAGAGGGGACAGACTACACTACCACAGTGTTCGCGGCTTCGTCCCTGCCAGTGCGTTTATAGCTTGGTTCTTTCCTCACCTTCCCTTGACACAGGGCTCTGGTACTCCTGATCTGGGATCAGTGTCTGAGACGCGAGCTCTGATTGGGACCGTAGACATGTCTGAAAGCAGTGAGAGCCCTTTGGTGAGACCCAGACTTTCCCCCACAGGGAACAGTTTTAATAAGGGACAGTTACAATCAATTCCTTTGGTCCCGCAACCCTCTGGTCATTGGTGGAGAGTCTTGGACTACATCCTTCTACACTGCTGTGGAGCACTGCGCCTTGTCTGTCAGTGTTGGTGTGTGCCCCCTAGCAGTCAGGCGCTGACATTTACCTCCATTATGAATACTGCTACAACATAATGCATATGTGTGGGTGTGTGTGTGTTTGTACATGTAGACTTAATATTTCGCTGTCAGCATCTGACTGCTCTTTGTACCAAAAACAGCATCTGTATACAAGTATAAATTACTGTAACTCCTAAGCATACTGCATGAAATTTTAAAAGGCCCTTATAGTGTTAAAGCACAGATAGGAGAAAGGTCTGACCACAAGCAGGCAGGTATGTCCAAAAAGGCATTCATCGACAGGGGTCTTCTCAAGATGTGATGTATGCACTAACTAAACTTGTAGAAATTAACATGAAGCATTTCACATCCATGGACAAGATAGCTTTTTTGGACAGATCTGCTTCTGGTGTCTGCAGTTAGCACTGAATGCTAAGACAACCCATTTCAAAATCAAACAAAGTGGAGATTCTACTGAAAGCAGAGAGATCAGAGATGACTGCTACACACTCCAGAGCCAATCACAGAAGGCTTTTGTCATCTTATCATTCAACTGAGATGCCTAATCTCTCCATCCTACTGAATGCTTACACACCTTGCTGTACTTGTACTTGCCATGTAATACAAATTCTTCTAATGACGTTACTGTGATGACATCATAACATAAATAACACATTCCCCACATGGTGCAGTAGGGGGTATTCTGCCTGTAAAACACTTTCTATAAACACGAAATAGTCACCAAACCATGTGTCTGCCCCACTGAACAACATGTCTCCATCTATTATTTCTCGAGATATTGTAATGAAAAACTGAGTTTATGGGTAAATTAAAGCTTTATACTACAGTATATGGAATACAGCATCCTGTATTCTTTGCATTTGCATGACGTGTCAGTTCCAGGAGATTGTACCACACTTTAAACAGAGGTCAGCGTACAGTACCATATATACCTAGCCATGATCTGCAGTGCAGCATGGGAAACGGAGTCTTTTGAGATAGTGCTATATTGGTAAGCCCACACAGTCACCCACTGAGCTCCTATTTGGCTCATTTGCTTCTTAGAGCAATTCAACTTGGTTATTGTAGATCTGTTGGACTTGGTGTTGACGGTAAGTTACAAAAACAAAGCAACAACTGGAGAAAATGCAGAGGCAATGAGAAAATGATCTTGAGAAGAACTAACTCAGAACTAAGCATTTGTTGATTTGTTCTGTATGTATTTTAAGACTCACCTGCTGCTTAAAAAATAGATTTGTACCTATTCCAGTCAAAGCCCTCCCAACTAAGGTAATTCACATAACAGCACCTCCTCCTGCCTGTTCTGGTTCATTTGCACTCGAACCTTGAGCTGGTGAGTCACTGCATCACTAGGAAAGAGGTGGGTGGGGAGAGGTGGGGTGTCAGTGTATGCTTTGCTCCAGACCAGGAGAGCACGCTGGGGTAGGGGTTGGGTCTGTCTTTCCCCCCCTGTCTGGATGCAACCAGTCCGGCCAAAGGTGAAGGCCACCAGGGGAGAGGTGGTAGGACAGGCGCAGCTACAGGGGCGAGGTGGGGGGCGTGGGGGAGAGAAACCCTCAGGACTGTCTCTCAGGTGCACCCTGTCCCGCTCGACGTCCCCACCCCTGCCAGCTCTGGTCCAGTCTCTCCGTCCCGGGGGAGGACAGCACCACCTGGCTCGTGCCCACTGGATGCCCTGATGGACGTGAGGAGACAAAGAGTTTTACTCCTCATTGTTACAGATCTCCCACATCAATACCTTTATCATCACAATCACACTGTTGTTACTATTAACTGTAATCATTTTAAATTACTCTACCTCTGTCATCTCGCCTTCTACACCCCCTCTTCACTCTGTCCATTTCTCCTTCCTTCTCCTGCCCCTCCCTCCTTTTCCCCCTCCCCTCTCTCATTCTCATTGCCCCCCAACTCATTGCCTTTCTTCCATCATATCTGTGAGCACACCTTGTCCCTTGTCCATAGCTGTGTTTAATTCCTCTAATACCTGGTGGTAGTGTTTGTGTTCAATTGCTCTCCCACACTTCCTTTCTCACTCAGTCCCTCCCCATTCTGACCTGTGGTCACTTCCTCTCTCCGGGGGCCCCAGTCAGCATCTGGCTGAACTTGCGGAGCTGCTCGCTGGCGGAGAGAGACTCCTCCTGCAGGCGCTGGTTATTCTCACGCAGGCTGGCCATCTCTGCCAGCAGGGCCACCTTGTCCTGCTTCTCCTGGGAAAGGGAAAGAATGAAAGGGTGTGAGAAACACACATACACACGCACGTAAACACACGCGCACACATGCTCGCATGCACAGACACACACACCAGGGCTCACCTTCTCCAGATCATTGTTCAGCTGTTTCAGCATCACCTCCAGGTGATACAGCCGCCCTGACAGGTCATTAGGAATCTCGTCACTGCAACAACATAAACACACACCTGTTACCTCACACCTAAACATCATGAAAAAGCACATACCAACACAACATTAAACTGATTAGAATGTTACTCTAAACCATAGAATCTCGCATTTTGCTCATGTCAAATGCATGGAGACTGGTTAGGAGGCTGTTTTACGGAGGTGTTGTCCCACATCTGTCCACAAGGGGGAGCTTACAGTACAGTCGGTGCATACACGACACCACAGTGCGGAAACCAGATCTCATATGAAACACAAGGGAAAGACTGCATTTCTCTTTTGTGGTGTCTGTGTTGTTGCCACACACAGCACACAGTGAAAAGAGACACAGAAAAGCTACTCTGCAAAGCTACTCCACCTTTCACTGAGTGTGTGGTATGTGGTATGGACCCCTAAAGGACTACTGACTCCTAAAGTTGGGGGTGGTATATGTGTGTGTGTGTGTGTGTGTGTGTGTGTGTGTGTGTGTGTGTGTGTGTGTGTGTGTATAGAGTACAGTACCTGCTGAAGGTGGGGGTGGTGCGGGGGGTCTGGGGTGTGTGAAACTGCACTGGGCTTAGAACCGGCCGCAGCTCCTGCCCTCCCACCTGCGGCTCACTAAGGGAGAAGAGAGACACGGCCCTCTGCACTGAAATACACAAACACACACAACACTGTCAACATCTTCACCATCATCATCACCATGATCTCCACAATCAACTGCCATCAACATCGTCATCATCTTATTCTCATTGTGACTACTCCACACATCTCGCTATTGTCCACAAAATGCTTTTATTCTCTATACAATTGGCATGTATGAGCCAAGGGTCCTGAGGGATATTTCACATTGCAAAGCCGGGATAGCAGCACCACAACTGTAAGAGCGGTAACTGATTCCCAGGATCATGTGTCAGCTGGGCTCTTGTCCCACGCCCCCCTTGTGCATGTGTGAGTGAATATTTAAGTATGTGAAGCTCTTCTGAGTGAGTCTCTGAGAAAGAGGGAGTGAGTGAGATACAGAGAGAAAGAGGGGAGGCAGAGAGAGAATGAAGAACTCTCACGAGAGGTGTACATGGAGAAATGGGAGGCGGGGGGGGTGGAGAGAGAGATAAAGTTTATTGTGAATTTTGTGATGGGTGATGTCCTGTCTTTCTCCCAGGAAGGTCGGGTGACAGGTGTGGGGGGGCATATGCTGCCTCTCCACTGACTCACACACACACACACACACACACACACACACACACACACACACACACAAACACACGCTACTGATACAATCCTGCCCATACTTGCTGCTGGGTCACACTGCTTACAGGGCCTCTAACACAGGTCTGCACACTCTTACCCTCGTAGGCCTTGGCAGCACTGACAAGGCTGGACCACTCCAGCCCGCAGGCCGTGTCAGGGAGGGGCATGAGGCCCGGGTCCAGGCGCCGCAGGGGGGGCACCTTATCCCGAACCTCCGTCAAGGAGATCTCCGAAGCAGACAGGGGAACTAGGAGAGGGGGAAAAAGAGACGAAGAGAGAGGCTTAATAAACTCTGAGACTGGGATATATCCCTCATCATGTTCACAATGGCCCACCCTAGGCAGACATGTTGTTGAGTCAAAATGCCTATGGGTGACATAAAAGCCCAAGAACATAGCAGTGTAGAGATCACACTTGTGGAAATAGCTGTCAATTTCAGAAGCCTCAAAACAGGCAGGTAGTCTATGCTTTGCACAGTCGGCCAATATCTGAGAGACTCACCCTTCTTATTGGGCAGGAGGGAGCCCTGTGAGGTGGTGTGGGCGTGCCGGCGGGTGGGCAGGGTGCAGGTGAAGAGCAGGTCGCTGGGGGTGGTCTGGCTGTCGGGTAGGGGGCCGTTGGCGAAACTGGCATCCCGTCGGCCGCTGCACAGGCTCTCGTCAGAGAAGGTGCGCTGCAGAGTTCGGCGGGGGGACTGAGGGGACAGCACGACAGAGGAGAAGCCACTGAGCGCGGGGACAGCATAGCACCACCCCTCTGTCTGTGTCTGTCTCATCACGCTGTCCATCTGGGCATGGATATGAGCAGTCACTCTGATCAGGTACGTTATTCACCCTGCCAGTATGTGCATATGTCTCTGACAGGCTGACAGGAGTGACTGTACGCGTGTGTGTGTGTGTGTGTGTATGTGTGTGTTACATACGGCAGCTCTTACAGTGTCTCTGTGCGGTGTGTCTGCAGGCGTGTCCATGATGATCAGCTTCTTCAGGTCGTCCTCGATGGTGCTCTTGTGTGTGCGCCGGGGGGAGCGGAGGTCCCTCAGAGAGGCACGCAGGCGTGGCTGACCAAACACGTTCTTCGAGTTCACGTCCACCTGCCTGAACGCACAGTGCACAGCACTACAGCTTAACACACATCTGCCTGAACACACAAACCACAGTGCAGCAGCTTCACACACATCTGCCAAGACACCTTGCTCCAGAGATTTACACAAGACTCTGAACACAGAGAGAAAGAGGCCACAGCTGGCCGGCAAGTAAGCATATGTGACTCAGTGGTGAACAGATGACATCCCAAGCGAATAGGACACAGGAAACAGAAGGTGACGTGTAACTTCTGCTGAATGGTGTGTGTCCAATATTGTTCCAGAACTGTATTCCTGGCTACACTATCCCGTCCAAACCTCAGTAATTCTATTGGTTTCTCAGAGTTTACGCTTATTTAGACTTATCAGTTTTACATTTCTTTCACGCTTAATGTGCATCTGACTGGTCTGTCTGGCAAATTTCCGGCTCACCGTCTGCCAGTGCACACGGCCAGCTCAGGGCCCTTATGCTGTTTGTTCTTGCTATTTTTGTTCAGTCTGCAAGTATTCAAAATGACTCCAACACAGAACAAAACACGAACAGAAAAAATGGGCATGGAGAAAAAAGCAGACTCCCACTGTGAGCCAGGCATTTGAAGTCACAGCTGTAAACCGCTGTCCTGACTGGGAAGCTATTACTCTTAGTATAATGTCTACAACCATTACAGTAATACTGCAATACTGTAATCCACACACAGGGCTCTGGAATTCCTGGTAATAACAGGGATGTAGAAGCAATGGGTTTGATTTCTGTGAACAATGAGGAAGGCAGTTTAACACACAAGGCTGCTTTCAAGACCAGAAACAAAAGCATGCACTTCCCAGTAAATAAGAGCTACAAAATCATATTGGAATTTTTATTTCCATTTGCCATGTGCCATGATTTACCCACCGGGGAGCATAAGCATTTTTCCTCTGCTTCCTGCAAGCGGTGCTGTGTATGACTTTGCTGTATGTAGGCCGGATCAAACTGGCACAAAGGAATAGATTAAGGGAGGCTGAAGGTAGTCTAGTAAAATCATATGGGGTGTGGACACAAGCAAAGGCAAGGAGTGCTGTCCACAACTACATACTGTAAACTCAATGATGCTACCCAGTTCACATAATGCAAGTTCACATAATGCAAAGTGCAAGTGCAAGTGCAAAATAGTCATCAATCTCTGCAAAAACATTATACCCTGTCATCTGAATACAAGTGAAACTTCTTTTAGAATCTAGAATTACTTTGCAGCTTGCAAACTAGTTATTGTAGATACCTCATTCACCTTTGTCATATCAGTTTCTGGGTTAGACTGTGCAAGTACATGTAACTCTAATCTAAATTTATTTCGCAATTTAAGGAAAGTCACAAACAGACAATACTGAAGGTGTCATGTGCTCAAAGCATTGAGACACCGGGCAACTCGGCAGTCCTTCCAACAAGACACACACACACACACACACATACACACACACACACACACACACACACACACACACACAAAAGACACAAAAAGTTCATCTGAGTTCACTTCATATAGAAAGTGTTACATGCAGTTCTATGTCAAATATACATATCACTGACAACTAACACATACTTGTGCTCATTAATGGCTCAATAACAAAAGAAAAAGGATAAATACCAGTGGATGGCTGAAAAGTTCATCACAGATGCGATGTACACACACACACACACACAAACACACACACACACAGTGAAACACACAGGACTCGCATGAGCACAGATGCAGACGCTTGCAAACACACACACAGTGTCTTACTTCTTGCTGCTGCTGCTGTCGGAGCTGCTGGCCGTGGAGGGGTCCTCGCGGTGCGGGCCCCCGCTGTGCTTGCTCTTGGTGTAGAGGGACTTAGGGGCCGAGGTGGACAGCTGCTGGGGGCCGGGCTGGGCGGAGCCCGAGGTGGGCGTGGCCGTGGTGGCTCTCACCGGCCGGGGCTTGTCCGTCGCCGGGGTCTTGTACCCTTGAGGAGTGTAGCACGCCCTGCCGACACAAACACACACAGCTGTGGCCTTTCTGTAGTTTTCCTTCTGAGGGTTTTCCAGTGTTTCGGTCCACCCACAGATCCAGACAAGATCCTCACTTTCTCCACTGACGGAGCACTGACTGCAGGACAGCAGGGGGTGGCCCCATTACAGAAACAATCTCTTAATCCCCCCTGCAGGGCTGTCTGCTGCAGGGGCACGGGGGGGGGGGCACAGCTGTGCCTTACACACAGGAGAAAAACCCCCTCTCAGCGGATTAGACTCACGCGTGTGCTGTGCATGAGGGCTGCCACAGATCACCGAGGGGTTAATAAGGGGGAGGGGCAGCCCAGGAATGTAGGGCAGCATGCCTGGAGCAGGGACCCCTCTGTCTGATTTCATGCAAAATGCTCATGGGCTTTCTGTGTTTGGTGCATTTTGTGGATGTGCCTCCGTGCTGAGGCCCAATTAGGGCTGAGCAGAGAGAGACCCACTGTATACTAACCTGCGCTGCTCTCTACTACATGACTGCTCTCCTCCAGCTCACTTTCCATTCCCTTGTGAATGACAACACTCTTATCTCTTATTCTGTGATGGCAATCAAGGCATTCCGTTCTAAGTCTGAGATGGAAAAAACTTGAGTAGGAATCTTGACTTTCTTGTGAAACATTTCTGGAGGTGTCAAACTGCGTGCAAACACTCATTCCTCCCCTCTGTCATATTCACATATTCACAGCACAAGTGAGCTTACACTGGGTGTATGTATGTGCCAATGCCTTATACTAGATCTAGAGAAACACATGTCCACCCCTCTCCCTCGCCCCTCTTCTCTCCTACCCTCCGTCCCTCCCTCGCTCACCTCGGCTTGAAGGAGTCGGCGGGGCCGCTGGGCGGGGGGAAGGTGCGGGTGCGGTAGCCTTTGCTCTGATTGGCCGGCGCGGGGATGGCGGGGGAGGACTCCCTGCGGCGGGCCTCGGCGCTGCGGCCGGCCAGCTCCTGCAGGCCGCTGTAGGTGGCGGAGCTGTGCAGGGGCTTGGGAGGGGTGGCGGGGTGCCCGCGCCCGGGCTTCGGCCCCTTGGCGTTGGGGCTGGGGTTGTAGAGGGTGGCGGCGTCGATGCCGCTGTCGCTGGAGCCCCCCTTGCCGAGCGGGTCGGGGTCGCCCAGGTCGGCGGGGTCGCCCAACACCCCCGCCCCGCCCCCACCGACCCCCCCGTCGAACCAGCGCTCGTCGCTGTGGCTGCTGGAGGCGTTGCTGGAGAGGGTGTTACTGCTGGAGTGGCTGGAGTACTGCGCCTCTCCCTGAGACACGCAGACAGAGAAGAGACACACAGACACAGAGGGGGAGAGCAGAAAGACAGAGCCAAAACAGACAAAGAACGAAAGAATACAGAAAGAGACAGAGACACAGACAGAGGGAAATGGAGAAAGAGAAGTAGACAGGCACACAAATAAAAACCCACAGACACAAGACAGAGACACAGTGATGGAGTGAGAAACATGTTCAGAGACACAGATGAACACAGTGAAGCACACACAGACAAAGATAAGCACACAGTTCCAGACATAGCCAAACACAAAGAAAACAGACCCACACAATGACAGGAGAGAGAGAGACACACAAACACAAAGGAAAAAAAAGACAGGAGAAACATGTTTAACCTGATGTGTGATGAACTGAAATAACATATCATAAATCAAAACTGAAATACACACTCGGTGAACTAAATTTCCCCCTCACATATAACGTCAGAGTTCTTTTGCTCAGCGTCACCCTTCCATGAACAGGTGAACTCATACACAAACAGAGACAGACACTCATGCCTCCAGGTGGACACAGACTGAGTGCCCGCCCACCTGTGTTCACCCCTCCCCTACACACACCTCTGCCCACACTGCAGCGATGCTGACTGGCCCCCAGGAGGACTTCCTCACTGGGCAAGAGCCCAGCCCAATAAATGACCTTGCCAATATATCAAGGGATGTGGGTGGGAGGGGAGGGGTCTCTTTTTTTACAATGAGACCAGCACCGGTGTGTGCTTTCACTGACTGGAGGCAGTAAAAAAGCCTGCACTGACAGGGTGTAAACTTGTCATGATTGCTGTCCGTTAGCCCTGCTAAAGAGCCGTTCCAGAGCACAAACATCCTGTAATGGATCCGTGAGAATCACAAATGATGGATCTGCTACCCTCCACCGATGGGTCTGTGTCGACCCTGCAATGGTGCATTTCTCCCCAGTGGCTGAACCCACTGGAATCCTGGGGGGTATTACTGCAGCACTCGCACCCGTGTTTCAGGGAGCATCTCACCTTCGAGTGCCTGTTGGGGGAGTCCTTTCCTGGGATGTCCTGCCGGATGGGTCTCTTCTGCACCCCTCCCCCGCCCACAGGAGGCCCCCGTGAAGACGCTGGCACGTGCCACAGGGGTTCTGCGGCAGGGAGGAGGGCGGACGGACACACAGATGCAGGGATGGGCAGAGCAGCACAGAGGGGGATAAAACCAGAATTAAATGCACTGAACTGAAGAGGGTCCGAACCCAACCGGACTAAAGACAAAACAGGAAAGAGGCTTAAGGACTTACTGCATGACCCCCCCCCCCCCCCCCCCCCCCACCCACACACACACACACACACACTCTCTCTGAAACCTCTATCCCATTAGCATGCTAGACACCACCCCTCCACGCGGTGAAACCTCTATCCCATTAACATGGCAGAGAAAGCCCCTACCACACACTGAGAACACACATGCCCTACATAAGGCACCTGGCAGCTCTGTGCAATTTCTGTGTGTGTGAGTTCGAGAGCACATGTACATTTCGTGTGTGAATATGTGTGTGTCTGTGTGTTTGTATGTGCATGTGTACATTGTGTGTATGTGACTGTGTGTACTGATATGCGTTTGTGAGTGTAGCTTCCAAATTCACCCTACAATTCTAGCTAATATGCAATAATAAGCTCAGTCCTACACAAATGCTTCTGATTAAACGGATCCCAGATGGCACAATGGTTTAACGTGATTGTTTCTGCTTGGTCTCTCTCTGAATATGGCCACTACTCGCTGGTACAGCATTTCACGAGGGGATGGGCGTGTGTGTTGCGACTCTGCATTTTGGCCAGCAGAGGGCAGTAGGTACCGTGGATGAACAATAAGTGAGACGCCAGGCAAACAAGCCACATGGCTGCACGTTATTTGTAGAATGGACTGGAGCAGCCTTTTCTTTCTAAAAGTAACTGTAACAGGCTGCAATTTACAGCTCTTGCACGTGGCAGACATTGTGCAGGGGCTGACCAAATAATAATGCCACACTTCCCTTTGGCAGCTTGCATGAAGGAGAGAGAGAGAGCTATGCACAGAAACCTTTATTGGTCACATGGACGTTGCATTACAGTTGCTCCCAAAGGAACTTACACAGCCATTAAATGTTTACATGTTATCCATTTTTACAGTTGGATATTTAACTGAGGCAATTTGGGTTAAGTACCTAGCCCAACAGCAGTGCCCCACCGGGGAATCAAACCAGCAACCTTTGGGTTACAGGCCCTACTCCTTACCACTACACCACACTGCTTCCTCTGTAAGACTGAATTTTATGAGCATTATTGCACGTAAATTTGAATCTTACACCACTGAGCTTTAGTTCCATAGGAAAATGGTAAATTAAAAACAAATGTGGGGCATTAGTTTTGGGGTAACCCTTGTATGTTTACAAGTCCATTTCTGGTTTGTAGGCTGGATGCCGGTACATGCCAGTGTGGATTCAGTAAAAGGTGGGGCAGAAGCATACCTATAATTTCGGGCAATGTACCTGTGTACAAGTGAAAAAAGAGGTAGATATGTGTGCATGTTTGTATATGTGTATGCATAGGGGTATCTGTGTGCATGCATGTGTGTGTATACATGTATGTGTGTGGGAGTGTTTTTGTTATATGCGTGTCTGTATGGATGTGTGTTTGTATATGTATATATTTGTACATATGTGTGAATGTATGTTAATGTGTGCGTGTGTCTGTGTGTGTGTGTGTGTGTGTGTGTGTGTGTGTGTGTGTGTGTGTGTGTGTGTAGGGTGCAGGTAAAGCAGAGCTAGTAGGGCAGCATACCTGTCTTGCATCTCTCCATTGTGCTGTCCTGGCTGGTGAAGCCAGAGGACGACTCTCCACTGGACGTCACGTCCAGGCTGAGGTGTGGCTCGTAGGCCATGAGAGGGCGCTGTGGGGTGCCGTACCTGCCAACACAAAGCACAGCAGCCCGTGAAGTGAGGCTGGGACATGCGGGAACAGGCTGGAGGGCACACCTCTCACTTCACCATTATCAATCTGTCAACAGTTCTTCTCTCTGACTGGCCTGCATGCATGAGTGTCAGTGGCGGCGGGGGGGGGAAGTTTTCTTAATGTTCAACTGTGATTCAACTCTCACTTTTCCAGTGTAACCTGCGCCGTGTCAGATCCACACAAACACACCTGTCATTGTGTGCACATACAGAAAGGCACTGTTAACACATTCAAGATGCAAATACCAGGCAGAGCCCTTACGAATGGCAGAGAGGAAACCCTGCACCGGCTATGGATCAGTGACTCAGAATGCCATTCTAATTATATCTGATAATTACTGAGCTCATCAGAAATGGGGCAGTGGTGAGCCAGCATTGGAACAGGGGGAACAGCAGGGGTGTGGTGGGACTCCCACATGCCTAAAATCCCAGATAAATTTTTTCCGACCAGATCGTTTTCTCTGTTGCAACGCACACGCGCTGCCTGGCCTGTTCCTCCAAGCTCGCTCTTGTCCAAACATCTGTCCGCCCTGTTCCCGATTGCGCTGGCACAGTTTACAGACTCGACCACATGAGGAAAGCTAGACAGTGTGTATCAGTCCGCTCTCCATTTCACCATGGGAACGCGGTACCACACCCATGTATGTGATCTGCACTCTCTCACAGACTCCGTGGCTCTTCGGGTCAAACCCTCATCACCGTGATGCTCCCTGACCTATCAGCGCTCACTGGAAACACTTTGCCTCATCTCACCACTCTTCTCCTCCACTTGGACAGTCTCAGATTGCAGTCTCAGACAGGTCCACCCCAAAGCCTGTATGAATTTTGGTGATTTGGCTTTCCCATGTGTTGCAGCTAAGGACGGGAACTCCCCACAGCAAGATACAAGTTAACCTGTTCCTCTCTGACTCTCCCCCTCTGTAATCTTTCAGTGCTGGTTTGAATTGTCATTGACCTACTGATGCTGTCAATGCTCAGTTTTAGTGCATCACCTACATTGTTGCTGTTTGTCAAAGTCAAGTGGGTCTCACAAGTCAAAAACTGACCACAAGGCTAAGTAAATTTCAAGACAGAACTAAGACGTGAAACACATATGGAAAAACCCAGAAATAAATTATTAAAAAAAAAAAAAAAAACATACGTTGTTTTATTCCCCCTCATTCTTATGATGTACATGAGAACTGAAGAACATAAGAAGTACCTAATTAAAGAGGTTAAACAATTAAAATAAGGTTCCCTACAGAGTGGCACCAATGCCTAAGGATGCTAATGTTACATGAAGCCCCTACCCTCTAGACCCCGCTGTCCTCCTCTGTCTCTTTGTGTTAGCTGTGCTGTCTCAGTGGCTTTCTGCCTCCCTACTCCCCTGCATGTATCATTCTCTCTACCCCTCTGTGCCCCACATCAACACACAACATCCCAACCAGGCTGGATGAGCTCGGCTGTGTGGGTTTCCATGGCTACAGGACACAGCCAATTCAAGACTCCCTCGTTGTCATGCCGTCCTTTTAATCTGAGTGTGCATTCATCGCGCACGCTCGTACTCAAACACAGAGAGACGGACAGAGAGAGTGAGAGAGAGAGAGACATATAAACACCAGCCCGTATGTCATGCGATAGCTATGCCACCTTAGAGTTAGTAACCACAAGGCAACAGTGCCCTTTGTGCGCACTCACATTGGTGACTGAAATGTGTCTGTGCTCACAGACAAAGTGCCATGCCCAGGGGAGAGCTGTTAACCCCAAGATCACAGAGCCTTGATCCCCCACCCTGTAAAACTGCGAATGGCCACAGGGCAACTGGCCAACCGCCATTAGAATGGAAATCCATCACTTCTTCGTCAAACTACGGTGGGGAGGGAGGGACACACATACACACAGTCACTGGCATAGGCACACAAACAAGTAAACACACAGTTGATGTGAAGGTGTGCACACACTCGGACACCCAACAACAGACAGAACACATGCATACACTCTCACGTAGCCATACAGACTACACACAAATGCATACGCATACGCAGACGCAGACACAGTCTTTGTGAATTCACACACCTTTCCTAACACTTCACTGAGAAGAGAAATACCAAATACCAGAGAAATGCCAAACTCTCCATATTCCGTTTGCTTGTGACCCACGCGGTATATGAAACCATAGACCGTGATGCAGTGACTATGGAAGAAACTCCATGCTGACACTCTTGCTCTGTAGTCTAGCGGAGCTCCAGCTGAGAGACTGTCCACCCTCCCACACGGTCTACCTCCCAGAGGCTTCCCAATACCAGCTCTCCAAGCAGGACAGCTGCAACACCCAACACTACTGCATCAGTTCAGATACATTGCAGGCGTGCTGGGATATGATCTATGGTAACATTATCATGCAGATATTTGTCAGTGGAACAACGCACAAGGGACACTTTAGAGGGGGATGAGTACTGAGTTTTGGATGTACAGGGTCCTTGCATGGCTGTTTTACTGTCAGCATGGTGCAATGCTCTATAAAAGATGATTCTGGCGACAGAACAGGCCAAGCTAACAATTCCAGTCACCCTGAGAGAGGAACAGCTGCCAATCCCTAAGCAATGTACAAGGATCTTCTTATTAGCTGCCAAAAAGACACTTAGCTGCAACATGCAAATACTGGTGAAATGAACCAGACAAAGCATTCAGACAGGAAACCAGGGTGGGAAAAAAATATAGGTGCCTCTGTGTTGCATGTGCCAAAAATACTGCTCAAATACTGACAAGAGAGCACAGGCCAAGTTTGATGTCTCCTTTGAAAGACTCAACCCCCTGTAGCACAGTGTCCCTATCAGTGCTATAGACAACCTTTGCGACGGAAGTTGCTCTGGATAAGAGCTGCTACTAAATGCATGTAATATAATGTAATTTAATGTAACCCCCTCTTCTACTTCTCTCCAACCACACACTGCAGCGCTGTAGATTCCTCATACTCACAAACGGCAACACACACAGAAAAACAAACACACACACACACAGACACGGACACACACACACACACACACACGCGCGCACACAGGCCACTGTCTGTACTTGCCCTTGTAAGTTCAGCGTTAGCACATCAAGTTTCTGTTTACATTGCCATTGATTTTTTTTTTTTTTTTAAATCAAGTTCCCCAGAGTTATGCAAGACTGCCTTTAGCAAGCCAATCAAGCTATAGACACAATAGTGGGGACTGGTTCTATAAGGACGCCTGTTACCATAAACGTTTACAATGGAAAATACGGCCTCAATGTGTTCACACATGCTTCCTCAACTTGTCCCCTATGGCCATGATTAAGATGCAGTACGCCAATAACTAGTATTTTACCGGCACATTCTCAGTGGCACGCTTTAACAATGGATCATGGGAAACTGCATCAACACCAGCACCCACACACATTTCACATACTGGAAAAACAGGATCGTCCTTTTAACGGCTGCAATTTACCAACAGTCTCTCAATACAGTACACTACTTTATGACTGCATTTGTCCTAGAACATATAGGATATTGGGCTCCTTAAGGTTTGGGAAACCACTAGTAACCAAGGCCAATGCACAACAAGCACAACCTGGTGTATGAGCAGAAACACTGGACTTTTGAGCAGTGAAAGAAAGTAATACGGTCTAATGTGTCGCCTTTCACTCTCATGGGTTTGTGGGTTTGGAGAAACCCAAATGGATGGGTTTGTGGTTGGAGGAAGGCAAAAAAAAACGCCTTTGTTCCCAACTATTACAAATGGTGGTTGGTCTGTCATGGTACGGACAGCCATCTCACGAGAATCTCTGGGTCTGATTATAACTCCACATGGTAGAATTATAGCCAAGGACTACAAAGCCATTCTAGGAGACCAGGTCCACCATATGGCCAAAACATTAGTTCCTTATATTATCATTATATTAGAACTAGATAAAACTTGCATAATGGCATTCCAAGAAGGATTGCAGCTGTTCTGAAGGCAAAAGACAGCCCAATGTCTGTTAGTTAATAAATATTCATATATTATTTAGTGTTTCCATAATTTTTTCCACCTCTTCTCCCCCACATCCACACTTAAAATTTAGATGCATAACACAGATTCACACACACATACATGCTGCACCTAGTACACAAGGCGCCTTGTAACAGCCGTACAGTAATTCCTTTGCAGAGTGTTTTAAATGGTATTCATACCATGTGTATAAAAGGGCTACGTGTATAATAGGGCATTCAATCTGACAAATACCCTTGCACACAGTCAGTGCCAAGATGACTCTTGCACAGAGCTGTCTTTTATTTCCTAAGTGTACTGCTACTGGAATAAAGGGTACACTGGATGTGTTCGCCATACATCTAGGGTGCCAAAAAAGTGTTTCCAAGGGCTTGGTAAGTACAGCCAAATAGTTTCTCTTGGTTTAAATTTCAAACACAGTCTAGGCACCTTTTAAGCAGTGCCTACCGTTGGCTGAAAGACATATTGCTTAACCACAGTCTGCTGGCACAGTCCTTACAGCATGTAGCCATGCAGTCAGTCAGAAATCTCACAAGATACTAACGAGGTCCAATTTTCACCTTCCTATTTGGGCCGAAATCACTATGATACAGTTACATTTCCAGGAACAGGAAGAAAGACAGAACAGTAAGCACTATGCTATGACAACTATAGCACAGCTAACTGCATCTGAGCACACCAAGTAGCACTCGTCATGTAAAATGCAGGTGGCTAATGTTATAACTAGCTGGAAAGCTAGCTAACAAATGTCAGTTCCTGAGATGAAAAACCATTTCTTATTTGCACATTGGGTAAATATTTCTGGACCTTCTGACTAGTGAGGAACACTAGGCTAGTCCTCTGTGCCAACAAGGTATAATGCAACTTGCTCCAAATAAAATATCCTTCAGCAACAATTAGAGAAAATCATTAAGTAAATGAGAACTATTAAGCAGTATCATTAAACTGTCACTGTGGTCATAAAAGGTTACAACTCCTCCATTAAAACCTGTTTTAAAAACAAGTTTTAGGAAAGGACCTGTGAATGTTAATGACATGAACATGTCACACGCAATCCATCTACTGTTCCCTTCTGAGTGCAGGCAGCACAAAGCAGTGGAACTGACCTGTCAGGTGAGGGCTTATACCGCACAAACGGCCCGGCCAGTCCAGGACCCCCAAGCCCACAGCCGGGGGCGGAGAAGCTGGCAGAGGGGTTGCGGTAGGGCAGCACTCTGTCGCCCCCAACTGGAGACAAGCTATAGTGGTTCTCTGGGTAGCTGACTGGCCTGTAGAGAGAAAGACAGAGTAGCTGAGGGGACTGGGGAAAAAAAACACAAGGAAACAATATAACGGATAACTGTTAGCAGGGCTGCCACAAGAGGAAAATGTTCACCATGTGTGGTTCCTTAGGAATTCTAAACTTTAAACAATTGCATATCATCCATGACCCTCCTTACAGCTGAGTATGGTAAGTGTGCCACTGTTTCACTAGTGATACATACATACAAAAAAGAAAAGTAGATTAAAATCAGTTATGGCGCACAGCTTTAAGTTTTTCCATTGTGTTGCACTGTACTGTAGCCTGCAGGCTACAGCAGAAAGGCAGTTAAGAATGTGGGCGCCCAAGGCTGGAAAGTTTACATTGTAAGTTACCTAATCATCAAGATCTTAAGGCACCATTGATATGCGGGACACAAAATGAAGGAGGAATGTGAATCAGCTTTAAGCCTGACCACAAACGGACTGAGGTATTCTTGGGAAACACCAAGAACTCTAGACTAGAATGACACAAGCCTCAAACCTGCTGCAGGATCTTGCTTGCCAGAGCAGCATCCATGCCACAAGGATAATCAATCACACTTTATCTTAAGGAGGTACTTCATAAATTACACCCCACTAAACATGTCTACCAACTTTTAAAGCCGGTGAGCAAACAGTGTGCAGGCGGGAAACAGGCAACATGCAGTCATGTTACTAGTGAAATCATTTAGAATTTTCCCCAATAAAATGTTTATAAGCTCACGTGATGTGGTTTTCGAATAGTAAATTTTAAGCATGGATATTTCATAGCAAAATATATTTTAGTCACCTGACTGAAGTGTGACTAGAAGTTTAGAAGTTAACGGCTGTAAGGTTTAAATTCACAAAAGTATTGAATGGGGACCTGCTACTGTGCAACAAAATGCGCTGCATTCTGTCTCAGCTCTGGTTTAGTGGATGTACATTTGTCATGGCAACAGAATGCTTCAGCTGCCAATAATGTACACAACAGATATGTGTTCTGTTGCTGTACAATGTGAACAAGTTCCCATTTCACATGTAAATGACTCAAACTCTCATGGCTATGCACAAAAGACAGACACACAAACAAGCACACACACACATGCAACCACACATTTATTCCTGCCACAGATAACAGTGAAGCTCTCTGTCACACTTAAGGAAATGGATCTAAGAAAAGAGGCAGCAAGTGCCAGGAGTGTGGCACCAATGGAACAATGTGTGGGCGCTCTCTGAGCCCTGCTCAGCATGAGTGCTCTGTGAGCCCTGCTCGCTGTGAGACTGTGCTCCTCATTAAAGGTCAGTATGAGTGTCAATGTCTCTCACCTTAGCTGGAGTCACAGTGCCCCTCGCCTTAGCTCAACCTGCGAGCCAGTGCCTCTCACCTTAGCCTGAGTCTTAGTGCTTCACATCACATGTCAGTCTGAGTGTCAGTGCTCAGTGTGAGTGTCAGTGCCTCTCACCTCTTGCTGGACAGATGCTGGGGCTCCCTGTAGGGGATGGGCACCAGGGCCTTGTGGGTGCGGCTCACGGGCTGGGGGGGCCCCACGGGGGTCCAGCGTTGAGGTGGGGGGGCATTGTGTGTCCCGGGAGGGCTGTCCCAGCGCCAGGCGGGAGGGCGGAGCGGGGGACGGTACCCCGCAGCCACCGGCTCAGGCTCCGCTTTCTGCTCTACCGTCTTCATTTCGTACTCCTCTGTGCAGCCCCTAAGCAACACACACACAGGCACACACAGGGTTATACATGCGCATGCGCACACACACACACACACACACACACACACACACACACACACACACACAGTATTACACACACACAGGATTATACATGCACACACAGACGCACACACGCATGTAGGCGCACACACACGCACACACACACGCGCACAAACACACAATATTATACACACACAAGCCCACAGACACAATCTTACAGCGTATGTTAATGAGTTACTGTGTAAGACACATTATGTTACAAACATCGCAGTACACACTGAAACCCAGCCGCCATTCAGCCAGCAATATCCACAAGGGATTATGTCTCGGTGAGAATGACAGAAACTGACATTAACTAACACATGGGAAAATGATGAATATGAAATGTCTATTAAACTATCAGAAATATATTACTGTAACATGTATAGTCAATTGAACTGCCAACATACAGAGAAGCACACTGTGATTGAAAAAACAGGTCCATGAGAACAAGTCTTCTATACCACTGCTAAAATGCTAATGAACAATCAGAGCCCTGGAAACACGACTCCACTGCCCCTCTAACAGTCAGGATCAGTAGGAGGAACCCAGTCCAAAGCAGGCCCTACAGAGGCCCACAGGCAGAACCTGATACCCCCACAGCAGAGGAGGAGAGGGAAGCCAAGGGTCTGGAACAGCAGGACTGGAGTGCTGATGATTAACCACTTTCTGTGTTCTTTTTTTTTTTTTAGAGAATCTTTGGAGGGAATTTATAAAAAATAACAGATGGATTGTAGAAGAGTGCGATGTCACCTGCAGCAACCCGCCTCTGCCAGAGTCAGAAATAAACACGGGAAAAACGCCAATTTCACGCCCTGATTGCAGCGGATAATAATATCGGAGATCGTTTGGTCACCCGTGCGAGCGTGACGTCAGCTTCGGGAAGCTCTGGGACCGAGGGCCACCGGGGGACAGGACGCTGGCAGGGTCCCTGAGAGAGGTGAGCTGTGGCCAGGCCTTTGGTCGACTGTGGCCCGCCTTCCCTTCCACACCACAGCACTGATCCTGGATCACCTGCAGTGGCTTGCTCAGCCATTCACAGAGACTGAGCACAAGTGGGGCGCGCTGACCCTGGGTCGCGGCCCAGTTCTCGCGGGCTCGCCTGTTGTCACTGGCACGCATGTTTGGATAAATACAGCACGACTGCTGTGATGTGGGACTGCTTTGACCTACGCGCTGCTGCGATGTCAACAGGAAGGTCCATCTGCAGCAACCTGATATGACGCTGGTGCACTGCAGCAGACTCTGTACTGTATAAACAGGTTCCCGAATGAGAAAAGAGCGCATTTGAATGGTCAACTTGAAACAGGACACCTGCTAGATAAATAATGCAAATTTAATGTGTGAGCAGGTGGGCAGGGTCACCTTGTAACTTTTTTTGTGCGCTTGTACATACCAATGATCCAGAAGCCATTGCAGACAAGGGCATCTGCCCACTGACGTAATAGTACTTATGTATGATGATAATCCCTGCTTACAGTGACCTCATGGCCAGGGAGCAACATGGCGTAACCATGCATGCCAACACACCAGGACACTGAAGCACCACAGCTGTCTCTGGCTGCAATGCTGACTGTTACTAACCCCTTTATCAGGTCTTGTTTAGCTGTAGTTGGTGACTCTGACATCACCAGTCCTCAGACAGCAATTGTGCTTGAATGTGAAAGTCGGGTTTAAGGACGTCACATTAGTGTCCCCTTGTGCGAGTCTCCCTGTGCCGCAAGGTGCACTGCGCTCTCTCCTCATTGGAAGGTCGGGTGACGCAGATTGCTTTAGACTCTAACAAGGACAGGTGGCACAATGCTGCCAGTGATGTGAACGCACAGGCACACGCACGCACAGACAGACACCCAGAACAAACAGAGCACACACACACACACACACTCACACATGTATGCAGCCATACAGACCACACACACACACACACACACACACACACACACACAGATGGGCCCCTGTCTCCCCTGCAGTTTGCAGGAGGATCCCAGTGCCACAGTGTGCCTAACAGAGGATGAAAACCACAGACTAGAGATTAATCAGAGCTCACTGGATCTAGTGAACACTGGCAGGGCCATCTTAACCCTTACCACACAGGCCATGTGTTCAAGACAGAAATAAATCTGTGAATGGAAAGGCATAAAATATCCTGCATCTATTACAAAGTAAATCAATAGCTGCCACTTTCAAATGTATGCAATTTAGAAGTGCAGATCATAAATTATACATACTAATACCCACATAAAAATGCACATATTGAACGTAAAACTGTTCAACAATCATTTCATTTTAATATTTCTATACTTTGTATATGTTCATAATAATATGTTTTTACATATACTCTAAAAGTATCCTCTATATTTCAGGTTTCATGTTTGATTTCAGTATCAGCTCAATCAAGCCTAAATTATTAGGAGGTGAGCTGGGATGAAACCCAGCACGGGCAAAAGACCAGGCAGGGAGAATCTGCTCCACCGCATCACCTTCTCACGGCATGAGCTGTGCAGTGCTGTGTTGCACTGTGCTTAACTAAAAGCATTGCAATGCAGTGCAAGACTGTGCTGCACTGAACTGCACCTTGCATTGCTTCAGGGCGCTTTCACACCGGGTGTAGCAGCACGTGATGTGCATCCTGGTACCCTTCCAGAAGAGCTAGTTTAGCCCACTGGCAGCTGCACTTGGATTGGAATACTAACAGTCTCATGGTAACCATTCGAACGCGGTCAGACTGCTTTCTGTGCTGCTGCGGCTGATCGAAGCTGTCTGCAGAAAATACAGGCACGGCAGAGGAAATGGGTGCCCTCTGTGTGCGTTTTTCCTGGCTGCAGGAGAAATGGAACACGCTGAAAGACTGCTGCATTTTTCTGCGGGAGATACCGTCATTGTGGAAATGGTTCGAAAGCAACATCCGGAGAACAGCCGGCAGGTGTGGCGAAGGCAAATTCAGTCCCAACTCATCTCTAAAAGGTCAGCACCAAAGTGACTATCTGCAACATATATGTCTACCCTCAAAGAATGTTTCTAAATAGAGGAGGATCTCAATACAGTCTGCTTTTGAACTCAGAATCAACCTACAATACTGCTTGCTCTCCTTAATTAAAAATAATAACATCATCCATTTTAACATTCCCTGACCCACAATATTTAAAAGGAGCTGGTGTGGTCAGACGGCCAGCTCACCTGTCTGGTGGAGACAGGCCTTTGCATATGCAATACTAGAGAGTATGAAGAGAGATAATACCCTTCTTACCCCCACTCTAAAGCTGGAGCACTAGATACAGGTACAGCATGGCTGCTCTTCCACTGTATCACCTGCAGCCAGAGCCGCATCACATGACACCGCACTGACTGCTGGAGTCTGATCAGATTAAGATGAAAGCCTGGTTTTCTAGCAAACCCTGGACCCTGCATTACTCCTAGGTTCCTCTGCCTGATTGCTGTGGCCAGTGATGGCGGTGTGCCACTTGCTAACTACCATGCTCCTCAGTTTTTAACATCAATGCTGACGGAAACAACACATTTACAGTATGCAGCTTGCTGACTCTGCCCACAGCACATTTTTAAGTAGACCGGCACAAGAAACCTGAGCAGGATGACACAGGTCAGTGTCAAAAAAAAAAACAGGAAAAAGACAAATCAGCTAGAATGCAAAATGATCAAGCCAGTCTGGTTCCAGCTCAGCAGCTAATAAGGTGAGAGGTTGACAATGTGGCAGCATGGTCTTGAAGTACGCAGAAGCAGAGCACACACACACGCACACACACACACACACACACACACACACACACACACACACACACACACACACTCAGGCGCTCTGAGTGAGAGGGAACAGATGCTGATGGAGGAACTCCAGCTGAACTCCCTGCGCTGATCCTGTGCATGGCACACTTCCACACCCCGCCACGCTGGGCGCGTGTGTAGGATGAATTCGCACACCCTGACGCGGGTCCCCTGTGCTGTGAATCCATACCCCCTGCGCTGGTCCCATCTGTGGTGTACACTCCCCCCGCCACCGTGCGGCCCCCGCAGCATGGCACTGTCCCCCCAGGCTAGCGCTAATGAGCCCTCCTGGGACAGGCGCAGAGAGGCGGAGAGGGAGCATACCACCACAGCACCACAGTGTCACCGCGCTGCGTATCGGCAGAGTCGCGACTGAGTAACTACAGCACTGTGGCGGAAAAATCACGCCATCCCAACGGAGTGACCACAGAGTATCAACAGCATCACAGTGGAATAACCTCAGTGCAAAAACTGAGTACCACAGCACTGCAACAAAACACCCATACCTCTGTGTGTGTGTGTCTGTGAGTGTGTGTGGTGTGAGATGTGTGACATTTGGTGTGCGCGTGCGGTGGCAGTGGTATTAACCCTGAACTTGACCTCTTAAGTCTGTTGATTCTCATTGACTCTGACCTGTCCACTGAGCCCCTGACTGAGAACATTACAGTAATTGGTTGATGTTGATCTTTCAGATGGTTCAATCTCACAAATGAGCAAAGATACTGCAGGCATAACCGGTTATGACTCTACTGACAACCACACTGAAAACTAGCCTGTGTATGTGTGCATGCACATATGTGTGTGTGTGTGTGTGTGTGTGTGTCCTTAACGTGTCTGTGAGAACCACAAGACACACAAATACCCAGGATCCAACTGAAATCTCTTTCTCCAGCGCCCAGCGGAGGTGAACAGCATGGCTGCTGTGCTGAGTGGGGGATGGGCACAGCTCCTGCCACACAGACCTGACCCCTGACCCCCCGGCATACCCTGCACCTTCCACACCCACATCACAGGCCACCAGAGAACCTGCGGTTTAAGCATAAACCCGAGCTCCCTGATATTCCATAATGTACCAGATCCAAAGAATCCTTTACACAACACCACCAAATACAGAGCAACAATCTCCCCTTGACCAAGTCCGAAATGACAGTTAACTGATCATGCACCATTCTGATCGTGGATTAGGGCAAACACTGGTTCTGAACAAATGACACTTAAACGAAGGAGAAGACTCTGCACTGAGAGGTCAGACCAGCATCCTCCCCATTCAACTATTTGACATTCAGTGGCCTGCTACATACAGACCTTTAGGATCACCCTCTTACTGAGGGGAAGGTACTGGAGGAGACAAGGCAGAGCTATGTTTTATCCAACATGTTATCGAACCAGCATGCTACACAGAAATGAGCGAAGATGTATTTCACCATCCATTCCGTATCCCATCCTATTATCATCAAATCCTTTCTATCTGATGAGAGATGGAAGCACTTCCAAGGCAACACAAAATGAAAGTTCACATGTTAGCATGTTGCTGTGGGTTTGCCCCTTTCTAAATTTTGTTCTGAATTGGACAATGCAGTAAACTCTCTAAAATGGTTTAAATACCAAACATAAAGACAATCACTGCTGGCAATAGCAATCAACTTATAAGATATCCACACTACTCACATTCATCTCTCCTTCTCTGACACATATATAAATAATGTATGTGCAAACATCACAAACCTCTTAATAACAAGCCTGAACACTGCAATCAGAAATTTCAGAAAACTGAAACAGAAATATACACAAATATAAAACCACACACTCACACAAACAGAATGTACACACTGATCTCCAGCACATACACTGTAAACACGACAGCATGACTCTCCATCCTACAGCTGTGAACAATGACAGAAAACCATGACTAGCAATGAAAAAAACAGACACAAACAGGCTAACACGAACATGCGTAAGGACACAAACACACACACACACACACACACACACACACACACACACACACACACAAAAGGAGGAGAGAAGGCGGCAGGCCAGATGAAACCATCGCAATAAGGCTGTAATAAGCAGAGGCATCGGCTGAGAGCAGGGATTTGAAGCACCGCGCAGCGCTGCAACATCGCCACCCCTCTCTCCCCCTCTCTCTGCGCTGCCCGGGTCTTTGTGTGCCCACTCTTCTCACCTCCACAGTACCCACCTTTCGGCACGGACACGCTGCTGCTCGGTCCTGGTATCTCTGCCATTGCGCTGGTTTCTCTCTGACAGCTGGATTGCCCGGCAGACCTGACGCACCCTCTCTCTCTCTCTCTCTCTCTCAAACACACACACGCTTGCTCGCTCTCTCTCTCTCTCTCACTCTCTCTCCCTCGCTCTCTCTCCTGCTAGGGGAGGGAGAAGGAGAGGGCTGTTCTCTTTCACTCTCTTCCTCTCTCTTTCTCCCCCATGCTTCTCGCACCTCAGAGGTGTTCAGACATGTCTTGCCATGTGAGCTCTGAGCTGCCTCTCCTGATCCTCCTGCTCTCCACACACTCTTCCACGCTCTCTCTCCCCCTCACCTCCTCCCTTTCTCACACACAAAGCGCATGCATCTCTAATTATTCCCCTTTTTCCCTATTTATTTTTTATTTTTTTGTTCTCCCCCCAGTCTCCAGGCCATAATCTCTGGCAGTCTGGTTCTCTGGCACACTTCAGGAGGAGAGACAGAGAAGGAGGGGGGGGGGCAGATGAAAATGCTCAAGTGTCTAATTAGCAACTGCAACTGCTCCAGATTCACAACAGAGAGAGACTGTGTGTGTGTGTGTGTGTGTGTGTGTGTGTGTGTGTGTGTGTGTGTGTGTGTGCTTTGTGTAAATGTGTGATCATACACTGTACACACTCCCCCCAGTGGCACACTGCTACACGCCCTCATGAAGCATCTCATTACAGCCAGGCCACCCATTAAACAGAAACACTTCCGCACTTCCTGCCTCAAACCCCCGCCCACTCAGAGAACATGAAAAGAACGCGCACACACACACACACAAACACACACACACGCACACACACACACACACACACACAAACACACACACACACACACACACACACACACACACACAAACACACACACACACACACACACACACACAAACACACACACACACACACACACACACACACACAAACACACACACACACACACACACACAAACACACACACACACACACGCACACACACACACACACACACAAACACACACACACACACACACGCACACACACACACACACACACACAAACACACACACACACACACACACACACATACAAGTACACTACCCCCCCCCGACACTCTCTGCTGTTCCTGCAGGCAGATCTCAATAAAGCTGCTGTTTCTACAGGCCTTGTTTCCAAACCACATTAGAGCCATGAATGGAGCCAGCCAGACAGGGAGGGTGGGGGACAGTGAGTATGAGAGTGTGTGTATGCACACGCATTTACGTGTGTGTGAGTGTTAGCCCTTAGCACTACCAAGCACAAGCACAAGCACACACACACACACACACACACACACACACACACACACACACACACACACACACACACACACACACACACACAAACATACATACATACACAAACACACACACCTCCACCCACACACTAATCTCCCGCCCACCTCCTCTACTGCACGCTTTTACACTAAAGGTCCTGGGCTATAGTCTCCATACACTCAGCTGCGACCAGCACAAAGCAGGGCCAGGTCTCCATAGCTGACACATTACTCAGCTGTGTAGCACTACATCTGCTTAGCAGATCTAGAGCATCTAGAGCAACTTACTTGGCTTACAACTTACAAGTTTAAGTACCTTGCCAAAGGGTACAACAGCAATGCTCCACCTGGACATCTTTTGAACCAGAAAGCTTTTGGTTATGAGCCCTGCTCCTTACTGCTAAGATATGCTGCTCACACAAGTAGCAGTCAGCTCATATGATGAATTTGATCTCCTGTGCATGTACTTAAAGGGAACCAATGCCTTTCTATGAAACTGTTAACCGTACAATTATTATTTACGACTGAACACTGGTTCTTCTAGGAAGCTTTGTTGGGACAGCAGTCGGAAAAAGAAAAAGTTGACTGTCCTCTGACTCATAAATGCTGAGTACTTTCAGCATCAACATTAGATTATAGTTGGTTATATTACATTATTGTTCATTTATATATTGTGAGTGCTGCAATGTGTACGTTTTCTCGCTCTTACATTTGTGCTGTGTGTGAGGGCAAATCTTGCACACTGTCACAGCACATATAAGAATGAAAAATGGGAAGTCTCTCTGGGGCAGAGATTGTTGCGGAGAGCAGAGCGGCATCATTTGTACAGAACAAGGGAGAACACACATTGTCACTGGGCTCAGGGGAAAAGAATGGGAGACAGCAGAACACTCTAAACCTCTCTGGGTTTGAAGACTCCCCAGAAAAATGGAGGCTATTTACAGAGTACTAATGACAGCTTAAATTAACCACCTGTTTTTCTGAAGTCTTGCAGGAAAAAAACACACAGAAATTTCAAAATATCTCATTCCATTTTCAGGAGTAAGTGGCACTGTAAGAGCCACTTAAATAACAGCAGATATTTACTTCTGACTTTTTGATAATTTTTTTTTTTTTGGTCTGGCCTGCCTTCTTCTTTTTAGAGGAAGAAAAGACAGATGCACGAGCTCAAATAAGTAAACGTTAACAACTTCCTGTCATTGCCATTGCTATAATTAGGCATTTGTGTCAGACGGTTAGACGGTGCTCTTGGGCTAGAATACAGAAATAAAACAGTCCAACCTATGGAGACAGATTTGTTGCTATTTATCACGACACATAGTTTCTTCCACCCATAGGTACCCACATGACCTGTAACTATCAGAGAATCTGAGCATCCTGTTTGAGGAGGGGACATATTTCAGTGAAACACAGGAACCCTTCATAACGAGCAATCTGCACCGTAAGGGCGACCTTTGACCCCCCCAAACCCGCAATCCCCCCCCTCACCTGCGCGGGCCGCCCTCGTCGTAGGGCGGGATGATGACCACCTTGACGGTGACGGAGGTGCGCAGCAGGTCGATCATCTGCTCGTGGGACAGCGTGACGGCCGCCACCTTGCAGATCTCCACCAGCCGGCTGCCCTGCCGCAGGCCCGCCTGCCAGGCGAAGCCGTACTCCTCCACCTCCGCCACCGTGCCGTCCAGCCGCACGTGGAAGCCCAGCTGCCCGAGCCCGTTCCGCCGCAGCGTCATGTCCACCGTCTCGCAGCCCACCGTCAGCGCCTGGGGACGGCACAGCCACAGATACTGTATTTACTGCACAGATACCCATCTCCAAATGCTAAAAACTCTGTATCTGCTATCACTGGTGATAAAAGGGAGATGGGTGGGCACGGCCACAGATACTGTATTTACTGCACAGATACTCAGCTCCCTGTGCCCAATGCTAAAAAGTGTTGCTACTATCACTCGTGATAAAAGGGAGGGGGTTGGGCACTGCCACAGATACTCTAAAGAACAGATATTAAGCTCCCTGTGCTCAATGTTGAGAACTCTCTACTATCACTGGAGATAAAATGGGAGGTCACTGACACTGTATTACACAATATTCAATGGAAAAGATATTCAGCTCCCTATGCTCGATTCTCTAAATTCTGTCTGCCAGCATTAAAGACAAAAATCTGCCCTACTGCTGCAAATAATTTAAAAGCCCTGGCCTTGCAATCTCTATACAGTAAGGATTCAAACCTGTTCAACACATTCAAATGATTAGGTAGTACCATCAGGTTAAGAATAATGTACGCAATTAGATATACACAGAGCCATTGTCTGGAAGCAGAAATGTGCAAAATGTTCATCACCATTTTCCTGGAAGAAATGGTGTGGGTGGGTTGGGGTCAGGCTGTGGGCTGTAGCTGACTAAACAGTGATTATTAAAGCTGAATAAAGGGAAAAAGAAAATCTGATCTATGAAAGTCACGCAGCTCTCTTATTTGTTGCATGCTGCTGCTCATTTAGTTACAATTACAAATATTTATAAATAATAAGATTGAATTACAATAATTGGATGAGGGTGGGGGATTTCATAAATTACAGGGTTATTTTTGTTGCGACTTTGAAGTTTCCTTTTCCATGTATTTTCATTTTTGACTTTCTTTTCCACCCAAATTATTTACTTAAGATTTTTAACTTGTACAATGCCTATTTTTATTTCACTCCAATTCCTTTTGGTTTCTATTTCTGATCCGTACCAATGTAAGTTTCAGTTACCAATTGATCTGCATCTGAGATCTAATGACTACAGAAGATGTCACAGAAATGCTTTGATTATGTGGCCAAAAAGAACATAAAGCCAAAGGCACTGACACACCACTATGTATTATACAATATATACATTGTAGTGGGGTGGGGCGGTAATTGTGGTGAAAACACTGAAGAACAACCATTATTCACCGTTTCTGTTTGGAATTAACTGCAGCGAGAATTTTAGCAGGATGTGAGAGCATAAAACAACTAAAAATAATTCAGCCAAGAATAATGTTTCTGTTGTTTTATAGAGGCATGGATTTCAGCTTTTTTAGCTTTGACAATTACATTTTTATTTCAGAATTATTATACTAATTGTTTTGTTCATAAGCGAGTCCCTTGAGGGCACGGTGGTCACCTGCATTCATTTAGCATAATAACTGAGCACATTCTGCGCTACAGAGCTGCAGAGGAACGGTAAACAGAAACATGTGTGGGGTTCTCTGCCTGCATGTCCCATCCTGCACTTCTGCCGGCGTCCCCGTCCTCACCTTCAGCCGCGTCACCACCTCCCGGATGTCCTGCGCCCCGCCCTCGGGCACTCTGACGGCGATGTGGTCGCCCCGGCCGTAGTAGATCTTGAGGGAGAGGCGCTCGGGCGTCCAGCCGATGACGTCGGCGCAGAAGCAGTTGAAGACCACCTCCTTGGTGGCGCAGTCCAGCAGCAGCACGTACTCGGCGGACACGCCCAGCACGCAGGCCAGCTCCGCCCCGCCCCCGCTGAAGTCCTGCGCGCGCACCCGCCAGGCCACGGCGCCGCCGGCGCCCAGCTCCGCCCCCTCGCGCGCCCGCGCCCGCTCCCGCCGCTTGGAGGCCAGCGAGATGAGGTTGTTGAGCTTGCCGGCCGAGTCGAGCGGCGTGCCGCTGACGCAGTTCTCCGCCAGGTCGCGCAGGTACTCCTGCCGGGTGCGCGTCGCCATGGTGTGGAACTTCTCCGACTTGTGCGCCGCGTTCTCCGCGTTGATCACCTTGGCCAGCAGGAAGTCGCGGAACACCGCGGGGTCGCGGAAAGTCACGCCGCTGGGGATGGGCGGGCCGAAGGGGGGGACGTCCTTCATGCGCGTGACTGCCACACTGAAGTGCATAAAACAGCCAAACCAATGTTAACTTACATTACATTATTGGCATTTAGCAGACCTTCTCCAGAGTGACTGACAAAGTTAAAAAAAAAAAGTTCAACTTTTTACATGTTACCCATTTATACATCTAAATATTTACTGAGGCCAAAGGGTACAACAGCAGTGCACCAGCAGGGAATCAAACCAGCAACCTTTTGGTTACAAGTCCCGCTCCTTACCGCTATGCTACACTAACTGTTAACGCTGCTGTCAGCGTGGCAATATATTCCAACTAAAAAACCCTGGTAGCATATCAAAGTAAGGCATTAAAATTAGAACACCCTCCATCATTAAGAGCTTGTACACCTCCAATCTGCCCGGCAAACGGTGACCGTGCCCTACCTGTAGCAGGTGCTGTCGGAGCAGGGGTTGTGCACACGCACGATGACGAAGACGTGCTGGAAGTGTGAGCGGATGTTCTGCGGGGTGAAGGGCAGGGCGCCCGGCTCCTGGAAGATGATGGTGACGATGTCGTTCCCGATGTGCCTCTTCCGCAGGAGCTGAGAGAGACAGCGGGGAGAGGGAGGGGGAGGGGGGGGCAGGGAGAGAGAGGGGGAGGGATGGCAGGCACAGTTTTACACTCTGAGAATGTGTGCGAAAGACTTGGCAATCAAGTACACCTCTCTAAATATCTATGACACTGGGGAAAATAGATACAGAGAGAGAAGAGAGAAAGGACGACAGAGGCAGACGTGACATGACAGGATACCGACAGACAGAAAGAGACATACAGACAAACGAATGCACAGAGCACATGTTGAGATTGCATCAGGATATTACCGCCTAGTTCTTCAGTACAGAGCCCTCGGTACTTCATCAGTGTCCCTGTTGCAAGGGGAGGCATTTTCATAAAGGCACTGCTACTTGTGCAGTCCCAACTGCAGTAGGTGGTGACACTTCCTATACAGTACTGTGAAGTTCCTCACTTATAGTCCACTGAGACAAGAGGGGCTTGGTCTCCATTTCACTCCTCACTCTGGAGCCCAACACTGAGAATCATGGACTAGTCAGGGGGTGTGGCTCAGAGGTGTGTGATCATGGGTAAGTGAAGGGTTAATCTGGTGTGCTTGCCATTCTTTTAAAATCAGCTGTGAACATACGGATCAAGATCCCTTGTGGGCTGGGGAGCGGAAACCCCTGCTGTTCCAGCTCCCAGGCTAACTGCACCATGAATCTCAGCTTGTCACTGTCTGCCTTGCCCACATCATTAGGGGCTGATAACACACAGACGTTATGTTCCATTGCCTTTGCTACTCAGTTGTTTCACTGTACTATTTCAGCACATATTTTCTTCAAGCCCTTCTTCTGCCCACTCCTTTGCGTGTGTCTGTGTATGTGTGTGAGAGAGAGAGAGCACTTCCCTCTCTGACAATGCAGAGGAAACAACCTTGATGCATTGATGCAGGACTATAAATAACATACACACACACACGCACGCACGCACGCACGCACGCACGCACGGGCACACACAGTGGTCATCACTGTCGGAGATGGGTGTGTGGTATGTCACATGCTGTGACAAAATCCTTCCCAACACCCTGCGGTGGCGCACGCCCACCCCTGTCCCCCCTGCTGCAGTGTGAAGGTATTAATTATATAAGCCTGCAGCAGCTCAGCCACACTTCGGCATCCCTCTCTCTTTTTCTCTCTCTCTCTCTCTCTCTCACACACACACACACACACACACACACACACACACACACACACACACAGCTCTATTCCCTGTACAGAGATCTCCACCCAGTCTGGGTCAAAACCAAAGGCTCTTGGAGGTCCTTTCCTTCTCTTCAGCTGCATTCTCCTCTCCTCTCCTCTCCTCTCCTCTCCTCTCCCGCTACTGAGTCAGGAAACGCGAGGGGAAATCAGCGTCTCTCTGATAAGTAACACTGCCACCTAGAGGTCTGATGGCAGAAGGGGATTTTTTTGGGGGAATCTCATGATTATGCCCAGTTTGAGTCACTTGGTGGAGTCAGAGTGCTATGTGCCTCTGAGGAATGCAGGACTGGGCAGGGCACTGAGTATGCTGCACACACGTGCCATTTATTTCATATCTTTCAAAG
Organism: Megalops cyprinoides; assembly: GCF_013368585.1. Taxonomy (NCBI): domain Eukaryota; kingdom Metazoa; phylum Chordata; class Actinopteri; order Elopiformes; family Megalopidae; genus Megalops; species Megalops cyprinoides. The sequence goes on from NC_050591.1 coordinate 16,034,249, forward strand.
CATACAATAAAGCGCAGGTGCCACCTTTTAACTACACACAAGCACTAATGCACAACCGCATAAACGCACTGACAAACATCAAGAATAACATGCACACACACGCACACACAGACAAAGCTAAGACACAAACACAGGCAAAGTTTTAGACACAAAGACACACACACACACACAGATGCGGACGCACAGAGTTCAAATAAGGCCCCAAGGGACGGCGGTTTTATTTACAGAATGAGGAAAACAGAAGGATGGAGACACGCCCTGCTTTGATCACGGCGTGAGAGGCGGGAGGAAAAGCAGGAGAAAGAAAGAGGGAAGGCCGCATTCAGAGAGGACAAAGGCGGGACGAAAACTGGATGTGACAGGAGGAACACTGCCGAACAGAAAGAAAGAGAAAGAGAGAGAGAGAGAGAGAGAGAGAGAGAGAGAGAGTGACTCCACGTTGAGCTGGCTGACCTGACCCCAAAGACTTCAGAAACAAGCGCTGATCAAACGGTCACATCATTAATTTCACTGTCAGATAAACCTCCTGAAAAAAATCACTGTGGATTCTGTAATGGGGCTTCATAGCTGAGGCAGGATGAGCCCTGTTCAGCCATAATCTGTGCGCCCGAGTCTGTGTCTCTCTCTTTCTCTCTCTCTCTCTCTCTCTCTCTCTCTGCCTCCTTGCTCCCTGTCAGCATCTCTGCATCCTCTCAGCTCCTACCTGCTGTGGGTTGTTGGGCATGTAGGGCAACATGGTGGACACGTGGAACATGATCTCATAGCCCTGGTAGGTGGTGTAGAGGGAGTGTGTGCCAGTGGAGTCCGCTGGGGAGACACACAAACACATACGCATTATACACACACACACAGTCAACAAACCCTTATGAAAAAGTATATATAGATAGAGGAAACAAAAACATTTTTACAGTGTATATTGCTATTATCTAAAAATATACAGTGTACATGAAATTATCAACCTAACTATTCACATGTTTGTATATACAATTCTTTGCATAAGCTGTAGAATATGTTGTAAAATTGTGTTTACTGCGAAACACATTCTCCAATAAACATGCACTATTGTAACTTTTGAAATTTATACATTGAAATAGTTTGAAAAATACTTTTATCTTTCAACTCATATTTAACCATTTCCTGACATGTAATACACTAGCATAATGGAGTATATGATTGCGCATCCAACAGGGATATGCAGCATTTCACTCCTGGGTAAAACACCGAACATTCAGACAAACACGTTGCCCTTGTCTCCATGACACTCATGTATCTGCTACACACTGAACTGCTACACACCACAGAGGACTGAATGAGTGTTTTTACATGACATAATATGACATTATTTGATTAGCAGTCACTCTTGTATAAACAGGAATACATAGATTAGATATTTTATCACTGGGGCAACCTTGCTCAAGGGTACAACAGCAGTGCTCTACCGGCCCGGTGGATGTGAGGTTGCCTCACCCTGCTCCTCACCCCTACCCCACTTACTCTTAGTGTCCAGCTGGGCGGCGTACTTGCTGAAGCCCCGCAGGCACACCTGCTCCCCCAGCAGCTCCAGGAAGGCGCGGAAGGCGGGCGTGGCCTCCTCGTTGTTGTACATCTCCTCCTCCGTGCTCTGCCCCGCCCGGCAAAGGAGGATGCCCACCTTGTGTTTCTGACTCAGCTGTGGGGGGGGGGACACAACGCCATCAGGGATGCCACTGCACATACAGACAGCATTTGGCCGTCTGACACAAACAGCTTTAAAGAGATTCTGAAAGTCGTTTTCTAAAAACAAAACATGAGAACTCCAGGAAGTGTGTTGAATCAAACCAAACGCGTTCCCCTGGTTTTCACTGCCTAATTTTGGGCTTTAACAAGAAAAATCTTCTTCCACCCCCAATGCTTTAAATAGCAGTGAGGTTAATTCTAGGTCTTTCTCACCCGTTGGTGCTCTTTAAAATGCATGCAAAGACAAGGCTATGACTACTGTGCCTAAATAGTTCTTGTCCTTTCAACCCCAACCAAAACAAACAGCAACCAAGGACCCTGACGCCATCACAAACTTCACTGTGGCAGAAGGGCGAACTCTGAATAACCGTTACTCCTGACCTCGCACTCCGACCTTTACCCCGCTCCTCCTGACACTGACTCACCCCCTGCTCGTCCAGCTTGAGGAGCTGCTCGGTGACCTTGGGCGTGCTGAGTGCCAGCCGCAGACAGGGCATGCTTAGCTCGGGCACCACGTACTCCAGCACCTCCTTGAGGGGCAGCCCCCGCACCGTGCCGTGGCGCGCCGTGGAGGGCACCGCGTCCTCCAGGATGGACCCGCGCAGCGTCACCAGCTGGGGGGGGGCGGGGAGGGGGGGAAATAAAGGGGTCAGTACAGTTTGGAGGTGCTGGACACTCACTGACCAACTGGCCAACAGACAAGATGAAATTAGTACCGTCAGTCACACACTGATGGACATTCAGATGCACAGCTGTGATGTCACCAGTTGAGTGGTAAGGGGAAGAGGTGGTCTACACTGTGTGACAGACAGACAGACAGACAGGCAGACCCTTGGGTTGACTGTGCTGATACCCTGGGAACATTAACACACTCAGAAGTCTCAGGGATTCTTGCTGGTTTTGGGGGGGGGGGGGGGGGGGGGGGGGACCTCACAGAGCACTGCGGCTTCCAGTACTCTCAGCCTGTGGAGTATGCCTTTCTATAAATGGCAGGAACCGTGACATCTGTGCTCTGAACGTCTGCTTGCGAGCTAAAGCCCTTTAGACTGTTTGGAGAGAGAAACCCTCAAAACCTCCAGACTGTGGAACACTGGGGACGTTTCCCGGCAGCTTCCTCCAGCACATAAGACGATATTCACTTACAAACTCTGAATTCGGGAGTGGGAGCGCAATCGAGTGACACTGCGGTACATGAAGCAAACCAAAAATTCATATCACAAGCCAAACGCTTTAATGTTGGTGCAGTCTTGTCATGTAGCTCAGTCAGACTTCATACATTCAGACTCCAGAGCACCCTCCCAACCCAGACCACATTCATATGAATGTTATATGCTGTTTTTTGTCACAATGTTCAAGAACTATGAATATGAAATAACATGAATGGATCATTTGGAAAAAAATATTTTGAACAGTACCCACACCATGTTAATTTTAAAGTTAATGCATGTCTCTGCAAAAAGAGCATTCCAATTGGATAATTTAATTAAAGAGTATAAAAGGAGGGGCCATAGTTATTTGCCACAGAGTAACTTTGCAGACTGGCTTGCTACTGTTCCCAGGTTCTGTACCGCCACTTTCATTCAAGGTGAAGTAGCTCTAGTTGTAACAACCATCATTATGACACATTAGGCTTTGCTGCAGGCCTATTGCTTTTTCAAATCTCCAGGTTGCTCTCCTGGCCAACATTTTGGAAAGCAGCAGACGACAGTATGAGTTGGTTCAGAGGGCTTTGTTGGCGAGCAGCCGCATAATCAGTAACGCTGTTATCAAAGAAAATGACCTTCCTTTTCTCTCAGACATGCGCAGATTTAAACCAAGAAGTTTTATTAAGGCGGCTCCATGTTCCAACAGTCCTACAATAATACGAATGAAATTGAAGAATTCCACATACACTATATGGACAAAAGTATTTGGCCACACCTGTTTTTCAGGGCTTGGGCAAGGACCCTTATCTCCAGTGAAGGGCAGTCTTAATGCTTCAGCATACCAAGACATTTTGGACAATGCTATGCTTCCAACTTTGTGGCAACAGTTTGGGGAAGGCCCTATTCTATTCCAACATGACTGTGCCCCAGTGCACAAAGCAAGGACTATAAAGACATGGTTTGATGAGTTTGGTGCGGAAGAACTTGACTGGCCCGCACAGAGCCCTGACCTCAACCCCATCGAGCACCTTTGGGATGAACTGGAACGGAGATTGCCAGCCAGGCCTTCTCATCCAACATCAGTGCCTGACCTCATAAATGCTCTACAGAATAAATGGGCACAAATTCCCACAGAAACACTCCAAAATCTTGTGGAAAGCCTTCCAAGAAGAGTGGAAGCTGTTATAGCTGCAAAAGGGGGACCAACTCTATATTAAAGTATATGTATTTGAATACAATGTCATTACAATGTAATGGTCAGGCATCCGAATACTTTTGTCCATATAGTGTATTTTACTGCAATTATGTTCACTGGGATTAAGAGCTAAATCACATTAAAATAAAGTAAGGTGTTTACACGAGTCTTGCCAAACTGGGGAGTATTGTCTTCATCTCATTCAAATCGCATTATTGATGTGATTGTAAACGTGGCCAATGTAAAGATGCAGTTATATGAAAGAACACTGATAATTTCCAAACAAACAGAGAACGTCATTAATATTGCAACTAATGCAGGAATATCAGCCCTGCAAACGCCATGGTTGATATTCTTTTGAGAACAGCTGACCTGATATGTGCATGTCTGTGTACTGGATGTAGCATTAGGTCCATATCCAAGTAAATGTAGTCTGATGCTACAGTTGTCCCATCTGTTAGTACAGGTACCACGCTACACTCTGTGCAGGTTACCAACGTGCTTATTAACCATGTAAACCTAACTCTGCATGCACATTAGCAGATTAGTAGGTCAGGACTCACATATTTGCAGTTGTGTGTGAAAGTGCTCACGCGAAAATGCTGTGGCTGAACTAGGTCACACATAAATCCAGTGTGACATCCGACCCCTCGCCCCTCCCTCAAACACAATAAGTCTCTCTAACCCCCTGCGCATGAGTCCGGTGACCCGGTGTGCCAGCACGCGGGGGTGACCGCGCCCCCCGGTTGACGTGGTGTGTGGGGGGGGGGGGGGGTTACTGGTTCCGCGTCAGTGCCGTTCGGGCGTCTGCGAGAGGGCGGAGCCGATGTCCATTGTGTCCGTGAGAATGCTGCTGAGTGCCTTGTGCAAATACAGGCAGGAGCTGCCATTGTTCCTGCAGCACTGAGGTGATGAGACCAGGCAGCCATGTAATCCTGCCTGGAACAGCGACGCACCACTCAGCATTACTCAGCAAAACACACACACATTCATACACGCACACGCGCACACACACGCACACGCATTCCCTCAATTCCTCTGCCACATGTGCACACGAACGAGAGGGGGAATTATCTGAGACACTGTGGATCTCCTACACAGCTGTCCAGCACCGTATGGCCCCTTCTACTCTAACGTGGCAAGCTGAAATGCACTGTGCCGGTCCGGTGCGAAATGGACTGTGCTGGCACTTCACTGCTTGCTACTTTGGGGAATCTGAGGCAGAGGGGGGGGAGACAAAAGGCTTTCTGATGCCCTTTCACAGGGATCTGGGCGAGGCTCTGAGGCTGTTTGGGTTGGCGCTGCTCGGCAGGTGGAATTTTCCTCTGGCACGGAAGGAGGGGACAGCAGATCCAGGCTGGGCCATGGGGCCTGCGGGTCAGCAGCCAGCCCGAGCAGAAACACCACCACACCCACCCACAGTACACACACACCCCCACACACGCGTGCGTACACACATATACATAAAACACATGGACACATACACATGCACATATTCACACATGTGCGTACACACACATACATAAAACACATGCACACATACACATGGATACAAGCACACACATGCACATACTCAGGCACACATTCACAAGGGAAACCTGTGCCAAATGGTCATTAGTGTACAACGCCATGTTGTGACTGCTGTGTATGTGCGCACATGTATGGGTGTATGTGCGTGTGTCTGTGTGCACGCTCAGCCAGGTGGGCTACCTCGCTGGTCCTGACGATGAGCCGGTACTGGTACTGGTCCTTCAGATCCTTGGTGTCCTCCAGCTTCTCCCTGCGGATGCTGACCGCCACAGGGCCCAGCTTATCGTCCGTCCCAAAGTAGTTACAGTGCTCTGTACAGCCAGCAGGACAGGGGACAAATTGCGGAGAGAGAGAGAGAGAGAGAGAGAGAGGGAGTGACAGAGTGATTCAGAGGAAAAGGCAGGGACAAAGGGAGCAAAAGAGGAAAAAGACAAGGAAAGAAGAGAAGAACAGAGGGAAAGCAGGGAGAGGAAGCGAGAGAAAGAAACAGAGGTAAAGGGTGAGGAGAGCAGAGAGAAAGAAAAGGAAGGAGAGGGACAGTGTCATCACAATGCTACCCATGATAACACGTAAACATGTTTTTATGCAACTCTTCTGTGACATCACCAACATTAAGACACTCAGGAGTCAGAGCGCAACGGAAATTTGAATATTTTGACCACTGTTCACTGCAGCGTATCTACAGTATCTGTGGCAATGAAGTTTACTGCAACACATTCATACAGAAATATGAATTTCTTAATGTAGCAGCCTTCAAGGTTAAGTGACCAACTTTGAATGAGATGTATCTGTCTTTACTGTATTTATGTTTAGATTTTCTCTGGCAAGTTTTATATGTCATACCAAAACAGGCAGGCCTGTACTTAAACCAGCAGTATGTAGCACGTAATATGTGACACATGGTTTACGATATAATGCAGACAATGGGTCAAATTGGACGTGTTTAACAAACTGAACATTCAACAATGCAATCTTACACAACCAGTTCAACCATAAACACTAAGTGTCACTAAGTAATGTGTCAATTTTTCCTTCCTTACAATGAATTTACAATGAATTAACTTACCGGTTTACAATAACAGTTCAAAGCTAAGACAAATAGTAGATTGTACTAAAGTAAAAACGAGTTGAAATTGTATCAACACAAGTGTTCACGCTTTGAGTCAGACTAAACAATCTGTGTATCTCCGCGCGCTCTATATGGGAGAGTATCACGGCGCGGCGTGAGATTATCAATAGATCGTTATCATCATGACAGGAGATTATTTTTCAGAAAGAGCCAGGTTTCACGCAGCGCTCGGGTAAAAGGATGAGGAACACGAGGGCGATAAATCACTCAGCAGCCGGAGAGTATCTGAAGGTCGATTTACTCTGAACACACACACCCCTGCTCAGCGCTGATGCCTCGCCTTCTGACAGGAAGCGAATTTGTAGATGTTCTGACAAGGGCCCGAGGCAGCGAGGCTGGACTCCCAAAGGAAGGGATGTATTTTTGGAGCGGTGACCTTTGTGCGTTCCCTTACCAGGCGCGATAAACCCTGAAGGCATCTACGGCTGCTTCAGTGCCGCGCGGGCAGGGATGACTCAAGCCCCGCGATGTGGTGCTCATGACACGAACGGATCAAAATTAAAAATCAGCCTCCCCTGTGTGTAGTCCAAGTGCTGCCATTTTGATATTCTAAACTAGAGCGGCAGAGGGGTTATTTTTTGTCTTTCTTGACATGTTAAATGCTAGAATTCTCCCAACTGTTGGTATAAATGACAGCAAGTTATCGTACCTTCAAAGTATTCGGTAATTTTACAGCGTAGACCCAGGAGATCTTTAGGATTCCAGCATGACTGAAATTGGGATACCCACTCCTGCTTTACCCAACTAGGATGCCAGGGTGCTTTCGCAGAGCCTGTCTAAACACAAAGGGTTGTGTAATGAAGGGGAAAGGGGGTCTTCCCATTACTGCCATGTCCCATCCCTTAAACAAGTTTCATTTCTGAAGGGTGACACTACCGTCAACCCGCCACCTCCTGACTGGCTGCATCCGTCCAATGACGTTTCCAGCATGTTGGCAGGAAACATAACAGGCCTGAGGCCTACTTTCAACACGTCAAAGCCAAGCAAGGGCTGGACTCAAAATGGCAGATTTAGTGCGTTTTAACACAGAACTCTCACTGAAAAACAAAGGCTTGCGGCACAGTTGAGCGTTTTTTCCCATACAAGACAGTATGGAAGTACCTTAACTGAACTTGAGTGTTTGTGGCAAGTCTCTGCGCTGTGCTGTGCTGTCATATACCCCACCTTTAATAAAGTGGCCTGATGACTTGCGAATGCCTTCAGGTGACTAATGTTTGAAGAGAGGACTTGAGTCACAGGGACAGTGGGAGCGCTGGGCGCTTTGTACAGGGACTAAAAGCTAGAACAGCAGCAAAATGTGGGATATGGAGACCTGGGGCTAAAGGCTCATACCGCATGTGTTAAAAGGAGATATTTATAATCCTACAGAGATTACGTTAGGAAAAACAAAACTTGACATATGCCGTCTCAGAGCGGAAGGCGGCTCGAACGCTGCCGTTCGGCGCTGCGACAGGGGGACATTAAGGATAATTGTGCGTACGACGCTCAGACAGCGTGGGCCTATGACTAACATTTTAAGATTAAACCAAATTACAGGCAGGGCTGGCAGCGGCTTCGGTCTGGGCCGGGGCCAGGAACATTCAGGGGAGTAAACTGCTCGCTATCAGCGGCAAGTGTGTTTTCTGCCACCGAGCAGGTAGGTTCTGAATTAGCGCCAGCGCCAGATACTTTGTGCGAAGGTCCCAGCCAAAAGATTCTGAGTGAGGGAACGGGGCGGGATGTGTGAGTGGCACAGTGATGAGGGCGACCGTGTGTGGCTGATGGGGGGGGCGTGGAGCGTACCTCTGTCGTGGAAGTAGTCCCTGTAGTAGCGCGCCCCCAGGTCCACGTGCTCGATGCTGTAGTGCCTGAGCCTCTCCAGCCGGGCCAGCTGCTGCTCGGGGGGCACCTCCAGCACCGACACGCTGGCGTTGCTGCAGCGCAGGGTTAGCACGGGCTCCGCCCCGCCCGCGCCGCCCGCCTCACCCCGCTCGCCCGAGGAGCTCAGGAAGCTGACGTTGCGCTCGCCGTGGCCGCCCGTCTCGTTGCGGAAGTGGGGGCAGCTGAGCAGGAGCTGGCCGGCGTCGGCCGGGTCGGGCCCCGGCGGGGCGGCCGGGTCCTTGGCGAGCAGGTCCTCGGTGCTGGAAAAGCCAGGCTCCAGCCCGCCCAGCGCCATGGCCCGGGAGACGGCCAGCGAGACGGCGGAGGCGGCGGAGGCGCCGGTGGCCGTGTTGCGCCGCTGGGCCACGGAGGCGCGCTGGGCGGCGGCCTCATGCAGGTCGAACAGGATGCTCTGCGCGTCGTAGTGCACGAAGCTCTTGGGGCAGAGCCAGGGCTTGCTGACCTCCAGCGGCCGGCCGTCCTCGCCCTCCCCCCGCCCCGCCTCCAGCTCCCCCCGGCTGGAGCTGCGCAGCTTGCGGAAGAGAGACGACGTCCCCAGGGACGACTCGTTCCCGCCGCTCTTCTTCCGCACCCTGTTCTCTGCCCGCACAGGGCCGCCGTCGTCGGCGCGGGGCGTGGGGGAGAGCGGGTGCGACGGGGGCGGCTGGGGGGGCGCGTCGGGGGCGGCCTCGGCCCGCAGCAGCTCCCCCAGGCGGGCGGGGGCGGTGCTGCGCTGGTCGGGCCGCTCCTGGTGGAACTGGCTCAGCATGTCGAAGAAGCTCTGCTCGGGGACGGCCTGCACGTCGATGGAGGAGGTGCTGCCGTACTCGCGGAAGAGCCCCGCGCGCGCCTCGGCCTCCGCCTCGTCCTGCTCGCTCAGCGTCACCTCGCTGCTGGAGCGCTGCCGCAGCGGTGCCGGGGCCCGGAACACGGCGGGCGAGCCCCCGCCCCCGCTGCCGCCCCTCAGCCCGTCCCGGAACTCCGCGTCCTTGGAGACGCGGCGGTGGGGCACGCGGGCCACGCCCCCGCGCACCAGCCCCGCCCCCGCGGCCTGCCCGCCCTGCCCGTTCTCCAGCAGCGACTCTCGCGACTGCTCCCGGCGCGGGGGCCACTCTGCGATGCGCGCCCGCACGCCCATCTTGGGCACGGAGATGCGGGGCAGGGCCGCGGGCTCGGCGGGGGCATGGCCGTTGGGGAGGCGGAAGGCGGACAGGTGGGGCGGGGGCAGCTGCTGGGGGAGGGGGGGCTCCTGGGAGCAGAAGGCAGGCACCCCCCCAACCTCCAGCAGCTCTGTGGCGCAGTGCAGCGCTCGGTCTCTGTACGCAGTCATGGTCCCGGGACGAAGCTCACGCCCTGAGGGGAACGCGGGGGGCAAGGGGCCGGCATCCCAGGCCAGGGCGGGGAGGAGAGCAGGGGAGGGAGGAGAGCAGGAGGGGCCCCACACACACGCTGCAGCCGCCGCCGCCTCCCGCACACATCGCTGGGGGGTTCGGGGGAGGTGCTCGGCCTACCCTGGTCCCCTGTGTCTCAGTGCTCGCAGTGTGTCCTGGGTCCTCCGTCAGTTCAACCCTGTAAGATACACACACACACACACACACACACACACACACACACAATAAAGACAGGTCTCAGGCATATCCCCTCGACACCAGCCCCGATTCCCTTCACCTACATATGATCCACACACTCCAATTATCTGTAACTAGAGTGAGATTAAATGAAAAAAAAAACTATTATTAATTCTGTAATCACAGCTGTTAACTGTAATTACATACGTTTGAATCCACAGGGAGAATATACAGGTGAATCCATGAGACAGAAAGGAAGCGCTTCTGTATGTCTCCTCTTTGATGGCACAGGTGTGGGAGAGAGAGAGAGAAAGAGAAAGAGAAGGAAAGGAGAGAGATGAGAGGAGGAGAGGGGAAAGGAGGACAGGGAAGCAGGTGAGAGCGGATTTAAAGCAGGATTTCTCCCTTTCGGGATAATCTTCGGGAAGCTTGACGGGCAGAGGTATTATTACCATCTTTTGAATTACACCCCTGTCGCACCTCGCCTCCCTCCCTGCACACCCTCCGCTGTCTCCGCTGCACACGCTCGCCAACCCTGGAGCGGCAAACTCGCTGCAACAGCTCGGCACCAAGGCGGGACCGGCAACTGCTACACAAACTCGCCTTCTAAGGACCGACACCGTTTAGCGTGACGTTTCTGTAACACCGACTGCGGAAATCAGATCGATGTCACGTGGATGTTTCGAGGTCGTTGTGTTTAACACGAGAATAACCTCCTTCTGCACCACTAAGCAAGCACTGCAGCCCAGATAAAACACGTGGACCAGCTGACCCGTGAGTTACGCTGACCCCTCCAGGGGGCAGATACGTGAGCCACCGGAGGGGCAGCGCGGCCGCGAACGGCGGAGGGGGGCGCACGTCAGATGGTGCGCTTGTAGTCGAACCCTCATCTGGCCGGTTGCCCATGGCAACAGGGGGGTCTGGAATGTGGTCAGCAGCCGCACCCCTGTCCAGTTGGGCCAAAAAGAAACAGAGCCAGCGTGCAACACCCAGCCCGGCTCAGCTTCTCACTCGTGTGATTGGATTATCTAATCCTTAGTAAGTGTGTTACCGGAGCACAGACCTGAACAGTGTGTGCTCATTGTGTCAACACATGCGCTGGCAACATGGGATTGTGCCGTATTATAAACTGGACTATACTGCTGAGATTTTCGTTCCCTCTGTTTTCAATCTGCCTCTTTTTTTCCTCTTTCCTGCTGTCTAATGGTCTCCCCATCCCTAAGAGAAAGAAGGGAAGACATGGAGAGGGAGAATGGAATGAGAGAGAGAGAGAGAGAGAGAGAGAGAGCACACTGGAACATTCATATTCTTTCTTTCTCTCACCCTCCATCTGTCTCTCTCCCTCTTTCTTTGCTCTTCCCTGTTGCTCTATGGTCTCTCTATCCCTGAGAGACAGAGAGAGAGTTAGTTATAAATAGTGGAACTCCAAAGAGAAGCCTGGGGGAACGGCCGGGTTTAACCCCTCTCCCCCTGGACTCCTGCACACAACACCCCCCTCTATTTCAGCCTGCCCTGCAGCACCTTTAAAGAAGAGAGCTGGGTAACACAAACATGAGGGGAGAGGCAGGGAAAGGCAAGAGAGAAAGATGGAAAGAGGGGAGAGAGAGACAGATACAAAGAAAAGGGGGGAGGTGGGGGAGAGAAAGGAGGTTGGATACAGCAAGGATGGCAGCAGCCTCTTGCTCACTGAACCACACTGACTGGCTTTAATGTGGAAGTCACATAGAATCAGCTTTCGTTAGGCTGCCTTTTCAATCGTTCTGTATGAAAGGGCCTGTCCGCGTCTCTCGCTCCCTGTCTGCATTCTCCCTCCTCTCCCCTCCACCCTCTCATTCTGTTTAAACCTCTCTCCATTCTCCTCCCATTTTTCTCTCTCTCTGTATAACACCCCTGTCCATTCTCCTCCACTCCCTCCACTGAACCCCTCTCCGTTCCCATCTACTTTCTCTCTGTTTAAAACCCTTCTCCATTTTCCTCTTCACTCACTCACTCTCTCTCTCTCTGTTGAAACTCTTCTCCATTCTACTCTCTGTTTAAAACCCCTCTCCACTGTTCTCCACACTCTGCAGGTCCCAGTGCTGATTGCAGCGTGTATCCAATGTCACATTATACACTCTGTCACCACCGATAAACCTACACACTAACACGTACAAGGGCTTAGGCCGCCACTTAAATGCCCTTTCTACTGCCAGAACCAGTGTGCTGCAGGTGCAGAACTACATTCAGAAGAAGGAAAGCAAGACAAAGAATTTGCCTCAAACCTAGGCCCTGGAAACAGTAGTAGCCTGCTGGGTGATGACCATAAAGTAGCTACTGAGATAAAAGTGGGCTACGGATCATTAAAAAGGCTGCCAGAATGAATCCTGTGTTCTAGCATCAGGTTGGCTCCTGGCTGGCATCCTTGCAATGTTTACCACTTAGAGTAATTACAAAGAAATAACTCATAAATATAAAGTGGGAGACCACTTTTCACATTCCAGATCTTGATTTAGCAGTAAGACTCATCTGATTTGTGTAATGCTTTTGCCCCTGTGGTGGTGATCAGATGTTGGATGACCCCTCTCCTCTGATGATTACATCTCAAATATGGGAAAAGCAATGATTTTAATAACATTTCTTTCATACCACTTTGTCTAAAACAAAGCATGGATATCAAGGAAAAAAAGCACACACATTTGCTCCTTCTCTCCCCCATGTAAACTGCACTGAGTCCGTAAAGCCCTCTTCGTACACGCCCGGTTAAGACAGCCAAGTGAGAAGACGGTACGCTTCCCGTGCAGCTATTAACCTTATTCGCGCCGGACAATAAGTCATTGAGAAGTGCGTGGATGTATCATCTCATTGTGTTTGCGGAAAGGAGGTTTTCCAAGGCTGTCCCGAGGGCCGCGGGCCTGGCCCTCGGCCGCCGTGAGAGATATCCTATCGGTCGCGGTCCAAGACTCCAGCGGCAGCTGCAGGCTGAGAGAAAGCCTCCTTTCTTCCTTTGTGCGCGTCCTTCGCGGGCGCGGGGGAAGCGGGGGTAAGGCGCAGGGCGTGGACGCGGGGAACGCAGGGGCGACTTCCCGGGCCTCCGGGCAGAAACATCCCCGCCGCAGCAGCAAGAGGAGGGCTTTTAATTCCTTTTAATTACTCGCCTCGTAATTAGTCTGGCCTCTGAAGCCGTAGCCGGGTGTTGGGTGTTGCTCTCCCCTTTGGAGTTTGACAGGGAGCTCTTTATAGTTCCCCTGCGGCCCGCTTCCAGCACGCCGCAAATAAACGCTGCCAGTGTAATTACACTTATTTAATCATTGCAATGATGGCACGGTGACAAAGCACAGCAACAGGAGGAACTGCGTCGGCTCGGCCGGTAATGCCGTAATGACAACGCTACCGCGGATGGGAAGATTACTAAGGAACAGATCTGGAGCTGCTGTACCCCTCACTGCAGTTATAATGCAGAGGCATGAATAATGATGGAGGGGAGGGGAGGACGTTGGGGCGTGGCAGGGGGCGGGGTGAGATGACTGACAGGGGACCCAGGAGCAGCAGGGCGGATGTGGAACACACTTTGACAGGCAGGGGGTTCAGCTCTAAATCGAGAACCAGAGACCACATGAAGGAGGCACAGAAAAAAAAAACAATGTGAATTCGGCTCCACAGTCCTGGCTTCCCATTGGGGGCATTTTAGGAAATTGCTTTCTTGTGTGTTGTGCTTTTTTTGTGATATTCACACCCTGCCCATACTGTAGCTTCCAGACCTGCGCACAGACGCTTATGATGCATTTCTCAAGACCGGTCCCCTCCCTCCTCTCGTCACTTTCCTGTGAGCTTGCCCTCTGTTTTCCTGGCACGGTCGTGGCCTGACACTGTTTCAGCTGTGCCCCCTGCCCCCCTGTTCCCTCTCTACCCACCCTCAGTCAGATGGCAGAGCTCATTAACCCGGGCAGGGACAACTACAGGTGGATACCTGATCGCCGGGCTGCCCCCGCGTGAGTTGGCAGCCTTAGTTTGGTCAGCCGTTCAAAGATTCAAAGCCCCGCCCCGCCCTGTCCCATCATCCCAGGCGGGGCGGACAGTGACGAAGCCTCCACCTGCCAACGATGAGCGCCGGACTTGGCTGTCACTTTTTTCTGACGCCGTCTATTTCGGGCGTGCCCCAGACGCGCCCCCTGTCTCTGCTGTCGCGCGGTGGGGCCGTCCTCCGGGACGAAAGCGCCGTCCCTCTGGCCCAGGGAGAGAGCGAGGTGGAGGGAGGGGTGCGGGACGTTCCTATGGGCCAGCCACTGATATAATGGAAGGTGAAGGGTAGGGGAAACGTGTGACAGCCGCGGGGGGGCAGAGGGGAGGGAGAAGGTCACAGCGCCTTCACTAAGGCGAACAGCAATACCGCTGAGGGACGCGAATTAAACTACAAATGAAAAGTGGGGAGGGCCAACTACTCCTCCCTCTAAGAGACGGGGTGGTCCTGGTTTAACAGACAGTGTGGGGACGTCATGTTCAGTCCAGGAGAGCTGTTGCCCTGTCCCTACCCCCATCAGCTCTTGATTAACGCCAGCTGATTAATAAGATGATTCAAAATGTCCACATTCTGACAGGGACGCGGGAACGAAACGAGCCAAACTGGAGGCTGATGTTTATCTTGAGGGCTCGCCTTTTCACACATTATTCATCTGCATGACAGAGACTTTTATCCATGGCAACACCGCTGTTCCAACACGTTCCGTTCACCCGTTTGCGGATGTTCACAGGAGCGTGCACGACTCCACCAGGCCGCGGCAGCCGGAGGACTCAAACCCGCAACCCTGAGCTCCGGAGTCCACGGCGCTCACCGCTGCTCCACGCTGCTGCCTTCATTAAGCGGCACAGAAGCACACACGGCTCGCCCACAGGTCTGGATTCAAACCCGGGGCTCCAGCACCAGACTGTGGCCCTCTTCACCTGCACTGCCTTTCCGCTGTTCCTGTTACATAAGCAGCTCGTTCAGGCCTAAAATCACAAGGGGTCTGACTGGCTACCCACGCCTTCCACAGACTCAAACTGTGAGGTTGTGTAAGGAGCTTCTTGCTGCAGGCTGGGCTCTTTAAACCGACAGCTGCAGCCTCTGTGCTACTCAGAACACACATCACATCACTCTGCTCAGACACACAGGTACAGAGCATAGCTAGCTACTACACAACACCCATATCCACCCACACACACCCACGCCCAATACCCAATCACCCACAAACACACTTGGGACACACAATCTGCACAGAGGAAGGAGGGTGAGTCTGAGGTATGGTGTTGAGGATTGGGATAACATGTGTGCCTGTGTATCTGTGTGTGTGTGTGTGTGTGTGTGTGTGTGTGTGTGTGTGTGTGTGTGTGTGTGTGTGTGTGTGTGTGTGTGTTGACTATCCGCATTTCTATGTGTATGTGTGTCAGTGAGTCTGCCTGTTTGTGTATGTGTATGTTCCTGCGTGTGTGTGATGACCAGTGTCAGTCCAGCACAGTCAAAGGGATTCTCTTCTCTCTCCCACGTGGCCTGCTGCTCACTCTGTCAGTGGCATAAGTCACGCTCCGTCACTCTGTATTTCCACCTGACCGTCTGAGGGCCTGCCTGACCTCAGAAAACCCCAGACGGAGCAGGACAGGCGCTGACTCAAAAAAGAAGAGGGAGAGAGCCGATCCCTGATCTCAGAAACTGGCTTCAGCCAGACCCCCACCCAACCCCATCCCCAGAAAGACTGAGACACACCCCAGCTGCTGCTCAAGCCTCGAGGAGAGAGCAGCACTGCACACACACTGGTATTACTGCAGAAATAGTCACCAACAGGCAGAATCCTGGGCCTGAATGGAAAACAGGCAGCACACAGCACTATGTTCAAACACACACACACACACACACACACACACACACACACACACACACACACAGGTATTACTGCAGAAATACTCACCAACAGGCAGAATCCTGGGCCTGACTGGAAAACAGGCAGCACACAGCACTATGTTCAAACACACACACACACACACACACACACACACACACACACACACACACACACACACACACACACACAGGTATTACTGCAGAAATACTCACTAACAGGCAGAATCCTGGGCCTGACTGGAAAACAGGCAGCACACAGCACTATGTTCAAACACACACACACACACACACACACACACACACACACACAGGTATTACTGCAGAAATACTCACTAACAGGCAGAATCCTGGACCTGACTGGAAAACAGGCAGCACACAGCACTATGTTCAAACACACACACAGACAGACATAAACACACACCCCCACCTACCCCAAACACACACAAACACACACACACACACACACCCCAAACAGGCAGGACATACCACCATGTTCAAACACAGAAGCATACATCCAAAAGAGCCCACATCAAAAGCACAGACAGGCACACACACATACACACACACGCTCCTACACATGCTCACATCTCAAAGGGGCAACATAAAAAAAAACAGACACAGAGTGTGCGCACACACACACACAGAAACACACACACACACACACACACACACACACACACACACACACACACACACACAGACACGGGTGGGGGGGGGGTGTCCCCTACATCAGAAAGGCAGCCATACACAAATCCACAGTGGTGGTGAGTAAGCACTAGGAATACACTGCTTTTCCACTTCAAGGTCCTGTGGGTTGATTTAAAAAAATATTTTGGAATTATGCAGTGTAAGTTGCAATATAATCCATGGTTTGCATTGCTTCTTTGCAAAATAAGGCCACAAAAACCTAGCTTTGAAATATGGCGAGGCTTTTGGCAAGTCTGAAAAATGCATGCCATGCGAGAAGTTCTTGTTCCTAATTAATACAGGGTTTTTAAAATAGGGTTCAGACAGGCTGTGAGGAATCAACTCACTGGTGCCAAACCAGCAGCAAGTAACTAATAATGGACAAAATCCTGTTTAATATTCATCCTGAAAGTTCTGACGGACAACCCTGCACACCATAAACCTGCATCACGTGGCCTGTGGTAGGTCTGAGAATATGACTTTCTCCACATTGCTTACAATGCATCACACATTAGTGTACCTATCCTGTTTTATCTGTTTACTGACAAGATAAGATAAGATTTGCAAAGCTTAGCCATACTTTCATGGTACTGTAGCTTTACAAACTGGAACAGTTTATGAAACACACGATTACTACGATACCACAAAAAAATTTCAAAAAAGGTATTTCTGACATTGTACTAAAAGTTAGCTGCCTACCTAGCCACAGCAAAACGCACAGTGCGAGAGGTATCGTAGATCTCATCAGCTCGCTTGACAACGCCATGTAGTGCAATGGCTTTTGGCGAATGTTTTTCACTCAAACCCTAAAATAACTGACAGACGGCTGATCTGGAAGACTCATGTCATTCATCAGCAAAAGGGGCATCAATCAAACAAGGCCTGAGGAAAAATAACAACAGCTGTGACAAGCTCACAGAAGAACGACCAGATGGCAACCCATGTACATGTATCTATACATCAATACATTACCGCGTATCTACGAATTTTCAGACTGAAAAAGGCTGTGCAATATGCAAACTTCTTAAGATATGCAGAATGAGCCTGAAGATTTGTAGGGTACACAATATAATGACCAACTATTACTGGGGCTGACTGAGAAATTTGTTGTTTAATTAGGAATTTAACTGTAATACAATGTTTTCAATCTTTTTATTCACTATAACATCAGAAACTACTATCCCTACTTGTGCTTTTCTGCATGACAGACCCAGATCATTTCAAGGAGGCAATGCAATTCCCAGATTAAAATCTACTGTGTTAGAGCAGGGCTTGTAACAGAAAGAAATGAACTGATTAAAGGATTCATAAAATGACTTCTAGTGAAGTTTTACTTTAAAGACAGACTTTGAAGGAGATGTAAAAGTTAAGCTATTTTTCATTTTCTCAACATAAATACTTTCAGAATTAATACTTTTTACTGACAGTTTTTTTTTTCCAGGAGCAGCCATTTACTGTTAATGCAGCGCACTGCGTCCCAGGAACAATATGACTTTCAAAGACACGGCTCTTTAGTGAACAGACAAACACAAGGGATAGTCATCTGTTGACCGACTAAGCATTTAGAAATCTGGCTTGTCGTGGCCATATACTTGCTGTGTACTGACAGATCCATGTGAACACTTTTCCTAGGGGCTCCTTTTTCAAGTAGTATTTTATAGGGGTGTTACAGGCGATGGCTTGAAAGCTTTGGGAATAAACCCAATGGGCTTTATCAGCCGTTAACATTCATGTACTTAGTAGAAATATTTAGAAAGTGTCCCTTTTTCAGCACTGCAAACATACTGTACATGGAAGAAAGCACATGCCCAACACACTCCCTCTTTCTCTCTTACACACATACACACACACAAACACACACACACACACACACACACACACACACACACACACACACACACACACAAATTCAAAGCAGCTTCTTCAAAAACAACTCCTCCGCCAATAAAAGACCTAAACCGGTCTGATCTGTCGGTGGACAGACAGTGCAGTGTTCCTACACTTCAGTCTGAAACAGTCGCGGGGGACTTTGATCAGCAGCCAATCCCTAGTGATTTGTGTGACACCGGCAGCTCCGAAACTCCCAGCGCCCGGCGTATAATTCCCTGCAGCGGAGGGCTCTTAATTCCTGATTGCTCCAGTGAGAACAGGGCGGGGCGGGGTGGGGGTTGGGGGATGGCTGCCACACACAACCGCGTGCGCTAATTACCTGCTTCCAGTGCAAGGCTCAGCAGGTGAGGGCGGGGCTGCGCGGGGGTGCGTCTGCAGCTGTGCAGGTGGAAGGCGTGCCGGAGCCTCTGTGTGTCTCTGACGGAGGTCTGCGGGTGAGGGGGGGGGGGGGGGGCGGGTCGGAGCTTCAGGGTCTCTGCGCTGGAGGTGTGCAGCCTGCAGGAGGGAAAGATCACAGGGCTTAGGTCTTCAGCTCTCTGCTCTGTCTCTCTGCTGAGGCATGTGGAGGAAACAGCAGAGTACAGCATATACACTCTGATAGTATCACTCCTGGTACACTGATCTCTGTGCGTCTCAGTATGTGCGCAGCAGTGTGTGTGTGTCGCGGAGGTAGTGTGAATTTTGTTTTGGAGGTGTTCTTTGTGAGCGTGAGTTTAATGTGCTTATGTATTTGTCTGTGTTTTATATACTGTGTGTGTGTGTGTGTGTGTGCCTGCATGTGTCTGCATGTTGGTGAATGTGTCTTTGTGTCTGTGTGTGTGCGCCCGCACATGTGTGTGTCTCTGTTTGTTTGTAAGGTTGTAAATGTATGTGTGCAGTGAGGTAACCCACAGGAATCTCGCTTATTAACTGTCTCACTGATTTATCACAATACTGTCCAATACGCTGGTTCATGGCTCTTGTTAATAACTCTGACTAGTCATGCATTCAATTCCACAACTTTTCCAAATGTAGAGATGATCAAATGTGTGTTGTGTGCATAACTGAAGTAGTGTGTGTGTGTGTGTGTGTGTGTGCGTGTGTGTGTGCGTGTGTCTGGTCGTCTGGGTGAAGCGCCCCCCGTGGCTACTGCACTCAGACTCTCCTCCCTTACAATAGACTCCCAGCTCAGTTGATGAGCAAAGATCTGACAGCAGCCACTCTCCCCTCCAAAACCAGTGTACATCAGTACATCACATACCTCTCTGTGTGCGTACAAACACACACACACACACACACACACACCCCTATATTATGCCATTTTGTTGCTACCTTCCCTTCTCCCTCCCTCTCTCTGAATATATACCCATGACTTCCCCAGGGTCCCCTATCCCTTTGCCCTGCTCTCCCTCTCATCTCAGCCTCTCTGCATTCCTGTCTGAACCTCTGTGTTCCTGCTCTCCCTCTCCCTCTCCCTCTTCCCGCTCTCCCTCTCCTTATTCCTCCTCAGCCTTTCCCTGCAGATCCTAACACAGCAAAAGGCCCGGGTTAGGCATCTCTTTCTGTCTCATACCCCCCTTCTCAGTCTGGACAGGGGTGGACAATGGAGGGACAGACATGCCCCCCAGGCAGGAGAGTGAAGGGGGCAGAGGGGTATTACTGCAGGACAACACGGGAAATCAATACTAATCAATTCAGGTCTACTTCCTCCAGCCTCACCACTCAGTCTCACTCACTAGTACATCAAAGCACATAGCCGACTCCAGTGAAAAGAGTGTGTCTGCGCATGTGTGTGTGTCTCTGTGTGTAATGTATATGTGTGTGCGTGTGCATGTCTGCAAATATTTGTCTGTGTGTATGTATATGTGAGCACGTGAGAGTGTGAGCATGTGTTTCTGTGTGTATATGAGTGCGAGTGATGCTCTCTTGCTGGGACCTGGCAGTGATTCAGACTCGCATTACGGAGGCTGAGTGTCAGTGTACAGGCTGCGCGGGCTGTACGGATTTACAGCTTTAACACGACCTATACAAATCACATCAGCAGGCAGAGGCTCGCAGCTGAGACCAGCGTGCCTGCCTGCACCTTCAGCAGGGCCCAGCCTGCACAGCCGAGCCTCAGCATTAATGAAACATCACCTGCCCCTCATACGCTATTCACACCACTGCACAGGTGTCTGCAGGTCTCACACACACACACACACACGCACGCACGCACGCACGCACGCACGCACGCGCACCCACGCGCGCGCGCACACACACACACACACAGATACACACATACACATGGACACGCACGCACGCGCACACACACACACACACACACACACACACACACATAGATACACACATACACATGGACAGACACACACGCGCACACAGACACACACACACACACGCTGCAGGGCTGTTATATAAGACTATCATATTCTCAGTGCATTAATTTTAATAGGACAGTGCTCTGTGCCCTCGTGAGCCACGGCTGCGTAAATTTAGCTCTGAAATCATTAGTTGTGGTTCATGTGCATGCCAGACAAGATGATGATCAAACACCGGGAGAGGGCAAAGCCCAGCGCGGTGTGTGTGTGTGTGTGTGTGTGTGCGTGTGCGTGCGGAGCCACGAATGCGCTCCCAAATGAGCATCTTTTCTACATGAGTGACGAGCGCGCGTTTCTATGACTGTGTGTCTCTGGTGATGACTCTGCGTGCGTCTCTGGCTGTGAGAGTGCGTCTCTGTGATTCCGCCGCTCTGCCTTGCTATCAGCGCACAGCCGATGGCGAATTTCTCTAACAATGAACAAAGACCGAGCGCGAAAGGACCACGCATTACAGTTACGGGAGTTCAGGCAAAGCGAAAATCCCGGGGGAGGTAATTCTGGACACCTGGACTGAATTAGAATGCTGGTTCTGAGAGATGCTCACCACACTGCTTTTGGCCAGTGATCACGGCGTTAATTGCAAACATGCAGCTGCGGATGTGAGTAAAGCTCAGGACTGAAGCCCTGCTTCATCTTTTCTCTCGCTGTCCGTCTTCAGCACCTGCTCTAAGTCCTCTACAACAGACAAGGAGGTCCGACTCAAACACCATGAATAAGAGTTTGCGTAAATAATGGTTCTAGTAACTGGACAGAATACTACTATTTTTTGCATATGCAAAATAGAAATCGCCCCATGGCTCTTTATGAACCAGTACTGTTTTTATTTGTTTTTACTGTAGATTCACAATGAAAATATCACTGTACTTTACATCCTAAAAAGAATGCATACTAGTAATATATAGAATTCTGGAAAGATTAATCTAGCAAGATTTAAGTGATGCATTATTCATCGCTGTTGTTATAACTGGCTGTTACAAGGATAATTGTTGTTGTTACTATTGATTTTAAGCTTTGGCACACATACGCTTTGGTATATCTTGCCAATAAAGCATTTTTAGAACTGCACTGCTTTACAGTGTGGCCACAGAAACAAGGTGGGGGGGGTTTGACACAATGCGCACGTGGACACAAGACTGAGCACAAAGCAGAGGAGGAGCCCCCAACACAGCAGTGCATACTGCGGCACTCCCCCCTCCACCCCAACCCCACTCCGCCCCCTCCCACCCCCTGCAGAGAGGGCCTCCTGTACCCTTCATTCATATTTAAACGTCGGGCCCGTGCCTCTCTTTCATCCCCTCTTCCCCCAGCGCTTTTGTATGGAAATGACGGAGGCAGATCTGCATTTGAGACAGACCCCGCTTTCTCCCTCTCGCCGTGCGACGGTGGCGCGTGCCGGGCGCTTCCCCTCTTTGAGGGAGCGAAGCCGCGCCGCGGCGAGGGGCGCGCCGCTCATCCACACGCACGCTACTGAGAGACTCGCACTCAGAACCGAACATATACACTACTGCGCTACATCCGCTGCGCAGGATTAACCCAGAGCCCGTCCTAAAAGCGACCAGACTGACGTGTCTCCCAAACTGAAGTTCACCGGAGCCGGGTCCTTCACGGTGGCTGTGACTACCCATCGCGCTTCCACACCTGAACGGCGCAGCTTGTGCCATTTTGGGATCTGAGGCTGGTAAATGGCTTCTCGCGCTACCCTGGTGGGGTAGATGTCAGCAAGCGGCATGACAAAAATCGCACTGAGCTGGGCCTTCATGCAGATGGGTTAAAGCTGCATGGTGCCAGCCGGGGGGTCGTGTAGAAGACACCATGGACCACAATGGAACATTACTGCATTCTCCTAAACCCTGTGAAAATCGCCCACTGGCGTGGAAGATATGTAAGACTGACTGCCAAAGAGAAATGCAAGTATGAGAGAGGAAGAGACAGATTCTGACTCCTAAAAATCCTTTTTCTGTAAAATGGGGGGGTGGGGTGGGGGGGGGCAGAGAGCCACGAATGCTTAAAAGTAAGAGCTGCTTTCATTTGCTGTGATAGTTCCAGTTCCATTATCAGACCACCGTCAACTCCGGCTCACCTCCCTTCCCCCAAACCCCAGAAGAACACTCCCTTTACTTACGCCTTAATCACCTGTGCTCAAAGCTGCAGGAGGGAAAGAGAGAGAGAGAGAGAGAGAGAGAGAGTGAGAGAGCGAGAGAGCAAGGAAAATATGGGGGGACAGAGGGGGGAATGAGACAGAGAGGGAGGCATAAAAACACACAGGATGGGAGGGAGGGAGAGAAAAACAAGTAAGGGAGGAGGTGGGGAGAGAAAAGGAGAAAGGGGCAAGGCATGGAGGATCAATCCCACAATGCCCCATGGCTTTTGATTTTAAAATATCTCATCTCTCAGGACGGCCTCTACTCTATGATGCTCCCAAATGCTCCGAACTGTAGATTGCGGCACCTGGGGAACAAAACCAGAACCCGACCGTGACCCAGAACTGGTCTGATCCGGTTCAGCAAGCACATGGCACCTGTATCCACCTTTCCGTGGACACCCAGCCCTGTGGTCTCCACAAGGGCTCTGTGACACCATCCCTGTTTGTGATCACATGAGCTTCAAACAGTATATGCAGTTTGCACAATGAAAGCTGGTTAAAATGTGAGTGGTTTCATTGCAGAACCAACATAATAAAACACAGTGTAACCCAGTATATTAGCTTAGGGAGAGGCAAACAAATATCTCTGACAAAGAATATACCCTTGAAAGGGAAAAATATGCAATGGCCTTTGGTGAAACTGAGAAAATACCTAAAAATAATACTGTTCCCTTGAAATAACGTAACATGAAATAACATACTTCCTGCCCTGCTGTGAGCACTACTGCTCTCAGAATCATTGTCCCGGAGAACAAGCAGCAGCCAGATCAACACAAATTGTTGATTCGGTACAGGCTGTTTGCCTGGATGATGGCTTTGCGTGGTGAGCAGGAGTGCAGCCCCTCTCCTGTGTGTAAACGGGGCGTCCCCGCAGTCATGTTGTTAGGGAGGGCCCTGAAACAGGGAAAACACTCCACCCCGCTGAGGCGGGACAGGACCTGCACACCAGACCGCGCCTCTTGACTCTCCACAGGTGGCGCGGTAATGGCGGGTGACGGGGCGAGAAGAGGCCGAGTTCCACTGCCCCCCCCGGACGCTGCGGTTTACGGCGTGCGGTCACCCCGGCAGGTTCCACAGAGCCCTGCACACGCACAGCTGCACCTCGGCGCTGAGCCACTCCAGAAATCACTGAACGGCGTCACTGCGGACGCCCAGTGACACGAACACTGACCGTTACACCACTGCTCTGCAAAAAGCTGACTGTACATTACATTTGCGTGCCAGATGCTCTCACCCGCAGCAGTTCACATCATTCACAATCTACACATTACACGTACTTGCAGCTAGATTTTTACTGTGTCTATTTTGGGTATCTTGGTCCCAGAGTTCTGTGCCTGTCTGTGAGAGCCATCCCACTGCAGTGCTATAGTATGGCCTATACACTTCATAAATAATGACACAGTGACAGGAAATGCCTCTCAGTGGCCTTTTTAAACAGCGGTTATTTAGCGTTGAAAAATAGCCCTGTAAGAATTACCGTGCCTACAGTTTACAGTACACAAAACATAAAACAAACAAGGCTGTCTTTGATCAATTTAAAAATGGAGAAAAGGAAAAAAGGTAGCAAAGTTTCAACAAAAAAAAAAAAATCTTAAATGGTAGGCCAAATGTGCAAAATGTAAAATAAGATGGGCTGTCTTTCTGATACATTCAAGCTAAAAGGACACTAAAAATTGGTCATAATGATTCATAATAGTAGGTCATAAGTATTACTGATGAAAAAAACATCAGCCTATGCATCAATCAACTTGATATAAACTAGGTTGTTGCTGGCATACTTTCGACGAGGTCCTTTTTATTGTAATGCCAAACCGGTTCCATGCATCTGACTCTACTCTTGAATTAATCTCCACAATGTAGAACTCACGACTGGTAATACTGGCTTTCACCTTGTTCATTGCCAGGCTCTATTGTTCATGTTTAACGGAACCGTCCCTCATTGGGTTTCCGTGCCAGCAAACTTCAAAGAAGAATGTTCCGTTTCCCTACTAATTATTCACGTGTTCAGAATTATCCAACAGGTTGCTAACAGGATTTAAACCACTAAAATGAAACTAGGTTATCACACTTGGAATTGATCGAACCCCCCCCCCCCCCCCCAGTGACGTGTTTGTTTTGGACTGCAACCCAAACTGCAACATAGAACATTAAAACATAGTTAAAATTACCTGCAGGCTCCCAACCCGATGCACAACTCTGCCTTCCCACAAGTAGCTTGCCCACGCATACAACAGCAGGTGCCCAAATGGGAATCGAACCAGCACACGTTGGGTTAGGACCCTGCTCCTTACCGCTACACCACACTGCCGGCAGCCCACACAGAGCTGCAGCTGCCACGCGCACTCCCCACTGCACTGAGACGGCTGCACTCCCCGTCTCCCGGGGACTCCGCAGTCCTGGCCCCTATTAGGCCGTAACGACAGATTGCGCACGCTGTTAGTGACACGTCTGTGTCACTCCTGTCACCTCTCCGTGTACGTACGTCCCCTGTGGGAATACTCCGGAGACATTTCCTGTAACCCCATTAGCAGGACGACAGTAATTAGGATTAATAAGCAGGCTGACAGGGGTAATAGCCTCCTGCCCTGGAGTCTGGGTGGTGACTGCCCCGCAAGGCCTGGTGGGAGAGCAGGATCCTGAGGGCCGGTGCACTGGATCTGAACATCTCCAGCTCCACCGCAAATCTCCAAAGTCCCTTACTCCAGATTACTCTAACACAGGGTCAATCACAGATTAAAAAAAGTCTGAATTAAAAAAGGGGGGGGTCAAACAAATTAAGATCATCTCAGCTCAGGAAGGTTTCTGCAAATAGAAAATCTTACTTTCCAAGCATGAGGGATTATACCGATATGCTGTGTTTGTCAGCAGTCGCGTATGAGAGAATAGAGAGAGGTTTCCTACGGAGCTGATCTGTAAACACTGCTGGCAGTAACGTGAGGTGAGGAGAAGGCCATCAGAGAACAGCGCAAATGTGTGACTGAGGGGGTGAGAGGACAGATCCATTTGTAATCCTCACAGATATTTACCGAAATGTTTTACTACTCTTTTTCTTCTCAATAGCAGAAGTGTAGATCAGAGTTGAGACCTCTTCTGCACTCTAAAAAAACAACACGTGCACAAACATAAAGACACACAGAAGAAACATTAACTCACATGGCCACACAGTGACACTGACAATGAACCAGACTCTACTAATACCCTCCCACACAAAACCACATGGACTTTCACACATACAGACACATCCACCAACACAGAAAGACAGAGTAAAGACACACGCACCCACATACACAAAGGCACACAGAATACACACACACACACACACACACACATATACACACACACACTATCAGCAGAAAGCAATGCTATTAGCTGGGTTAAGGGGTACTTGCAAACAGCACTGTACTGCGAGACAAAGGACAGCTCTGACACAGTTTTTGGCTCTCTCATTCCATCTCTCCTTTTCTCTCCCTCTTCAATACCGCCATTGAGATGGGGGGCGGTTGACCCAGCAGAGGGACGACCTCCTGTGTGCCTGCAATGGCGGGGGTGGGGGGCACTCAGACTCTCTCACAGATCAGTTTCCTCCTGATATTTGGGATCTGAGCTCTCCATTGTAGGGTAGGCCTTTCAGCCGAGCACCCAACAGTCATGTGCCCTAGATAAGCCCACTGGCCAATTAGAAAACATTACCGACAAAGTTGGTGGGAAGGACACTGTTGTTTGTAATAGCGCTACAAAATGCTTCCTTCTCAGAGTCCTGTAAAGCGGGGTTCCGCTGTGGGAAGAAACTGGCGGCTTTCAGTTGAGTTCATACCATGAGCATTGTGCAGACTTTAAGCCATCCAGCACAACCATACAAACAGGCTGGCTCTGCATCCAGACTAACAAAAGCCACACCACAACTTCTGCTCAATTCAGATGTGATCCTTTATTCACCATAGACACTGCTATAATTCGAGAATGACAGTTAGCTATGCCCTGGCGGGTTACACACCCACTGACTTGATTTCGGACTGGACAGTGCAACTCAGTTCTGATGGAGCGTTTGACTGATCTCATCGCTCTATGAGTCGATACTGTGGTGGGCGGGATGGGCTGCTGCCCAGGTAGGGCGGGGTGGGTGATGGATGAACAGCGGCAGGCAGAAGCAGAGGACTGCTGGGGCTTGAAGACCGAGATGAGAGGGGGCCTGTGACAGTCATGAAAGAGAGAGAGAGAGAGAGAGAGAGAGAGAGAGAGAGAGAGAGAGAGGGGGAGGGAAGAGGGAGGGGGGGGGAGAGAGAGAGAGAGAGAGAGAGAGACAAGGCTGCCCAGAGAGGACAGTCTTCCCCCCCCACTGTCAGTTAAAGAAGACAGATTTGAGAAAAAAAAATGAGAAAAGAATTGCAAAAGAGAAAATCTCTGATTCCCTTGAATTATTATCATGTGGGTTTAGCAGAAATTGCAGGCACTTCCTGATTCCAGCAAACTCCCTAAATCCCTGGTGGAAGTTGAGGGACAGAAGAAGAAACAGTAAAAATATACCGTACACACCATAACAACAACAAACTATTACTCTTTGCCTGGCTACCTATACACGTACTTCATCACTTCTTAACTATAATAATTTCAAAATACACTGTTGATTCTTGCTTGGCACTGTTAAAGATTTGGCAATGAATTGTATGTTCATCATATATAATACAGTACATATTTACTGTGGATTTAAAGATTCACATATAGTTTATATTTATATATCAAGTCCAACTATATAAATGATTTATGCCATGCAAAGATAGTACTTGAAATTTCAAACAGAGACGGGGATCTAGGACACAAACACTACCCACGCACTGTGTTTAAATATGATCCACATTGTTAATTTTTCTTTTCAGAAATACAGTACAGTTTTGTCGTGTCATGTTCTTTTTATTAACTTTTATATTTGTCAGTTGCAGAGTTACCTATATGGCTTTATCCATATGAAAACTACTTCTGTCTCACCCATAAAGCCAGACTAGAATGGACGAGGGACTGTGCCAGGATGGGGCGGGCCCAGGTGTGCAAGAATCTACCTGGGAATCAGGTCAGGTGACATCAGCCAGGTGGTGAAAGAGAGAGAAGAGCAACTGCCGCCTGTCTTTTTTTTTTTTTTTAAAAATTCAATTATTCATTCAGCTCTTTATCCCAACTGGGAAAAACAAACTTTCACAGTTCTGTTTCAATGACCTCATTTTGCATGCTGTGTGTAAGAGAGGAGAAAGAGAGAGAGAGAATGACAGACAGAGAGGAGGAGTGGGAGAAGACTGGAGAGAGGGAGGCAAGGGAAGACTTTACATTTTTGTTTACCATTCGCTGCTCCTGAAATACTTTGCACATTCACCAGCTGAAACACGCTTGATGCTTTCATACATGTCAGCATTGCTCAATAATCTGTACTGTGTGTGTGTCCTCTCCTCAGTCTTGCTTTTACCAACACACCGATCATTTCGCTCTGCCTACTTCTGAAGACGGCAAGCTTTCCTTAACCTGGCGGGACATTTGCAATTCAAGTGATTTGTCTGTCCTTTCCGTTGCACTAAAGCCCAAAGACAAAGAAAATTTTCGCAATAGAGCTGGGCGAATCTTACCCCTAACACTAAGCGCTCAGGTACTCAGATCACTCAAGTACTCGAAAATGCTCTACAAGCTGATAACATAATGCTGTGCCAAGAGATTATTTTGTTAGACACTCTGAATACAACAGTAGTGCTGCTCTCACGGACCACAGTTTTGGAATCGTCTGAAATCTGATATAAGCAGCGTTGTTCTTATTGGTCAAGACGATGGCATGCGCTTAAATGTAAATGTGGGGCACTAGAGTATGTGTGCGACAAAACAATGACTGCTGTAACTTCTATCTGCTTGTAACACTGTTAATCAGCGCGATGCTCAATCACTTCGCTCTTGTAGTATGAATTTATGACACTGTGCCATGATGATCTTGTAAGCACTGTACACACAAATAATTAAACGACAAAACACGATCTGCGCTACTGAAAAGCTGTCCTAGGGGGCAGAGAAATAAGTACTAATCTAGAACACATGCCAAAAGAATGAAAGTCGGTCCCTCTCTCTCTGTGCAGGAGGGATACACATCATTTACACCGAGACGAAGGGCCGTTTTAAAAGCGCTCGTGGCAGCAGCTGTGTGGGAAACCCTGTGCTGCCATTGGCCAGCATGTCAAGACAGGGGGCTTGCATCAGCTGTTATGGGTAGGTGGCCCCGGCGTGTGGGCGGCAATAAGGGACGGAGGAAAGGAGGGTGAGACTTAACTTTAACTGCTCATACCACATATGGTATCAGTCCAAGTATACCAGTTTCAAATAGTAATCGCAGATACACAGGAGAGTGTGAGAGCGTGTGTGTATGTGTTTGTCTGTCTGTCTGTATACATATATGTTTTTGCATGTGTATGTGTGGTCAGGCCAGCGGTGGTGGTGTGCGTGGTTGTGTTCAGGGCAGCAGAGCAATGGCGAAGCTCAGGCACTCACAGACTCCCTGGAGCGACTGCATTAAGGAGCCCATGAGCTTTCCCGAGCAGAGCCAGAGTAATGCCTGACCTTGGATCAGGCCTCCACGCTAAGCCCAGCCTGGCTCTGCTGGGTGAGGCTGGCACAGCACAGAAGCAGGAGCAGGACAGGCCGGGGACAGCGCATCTGTCCTGATGTGATCCTGGATGCTCCATGGCATCACAGGAAATGGAAAGCGGGATGAGGGATTGAAAGGGGCGAGGGGGGGGGCATCAAAGGAAATTAAAACCACATCACTCCCACCCTAACTGACGGCCTCCCCCCTCTCTTCCCCTGTCTGTTTCCTTTGCTCCCTGGCTGTCTCAGCTCTGGGACACTCTTTGTAAATGGCAGAGGGGGACACAGAGAGAAAGCGCAAAGCAGAGAGGGAGGCATTGGGAGGAAAAGAGTAGGACGAGCGGTAGAGCGAGAGCAAGAGAGAGAGAGAGAGAAAGAGGAGGAAACCACAGCGTCCACAAGCAGGAATGTGGGGCAGTGACTGAGTTCTGGGGCAACTTCTGCCCTTTCTCCCTCTGTGTCCTCCCATTCTGTTTTCCTCCCCTCTTCTCTCTGTACCTCCCTCCATACCCCCCGTCCTGCTCTCCCTGAACTCCTCCCTCTGCTGTGGTCGGGTCTGTCTGTGGCTTTCAGAATCAGCTGGTATTCAGCCACAGTCCCAGATCTGCCTGAATCGACAAGTCAGGGAGGGACAGAGTGAGAGCAAGAGGAAGAGAGAGGGAGAGAGAGGGAGGGGGAGAATAAGCCACAGACAGGGAGGGAGCCACAAAGAGAGAGAGAGAGAGAGAGGGGGGAGCCAAAGACCCAAAACACTGCTCTCCCTGTTTCCAGATCTCCAGAAATCCAGAGGCCAACTGCAGAGTGAGAAATTCATTTTTTCACTAACAATACAGCAGGCTACTACATGAATGAGGGGAACCGTCCAGTCAGCCGCTCACCTCTCTGTCTTCACAAAGTCTTACATCAACAGAACACATTTTCTGGCATAATTACAACTCTATCTCTCTACCTGCTTTGTCTTTAAGGAATGTGAATTTCAGTGCATGCTGCTGGGTTGCTATTCCTCCAAACAGGACCCATGGAGGACATTCTTCTCTCTCCTGCCCTACTCAACAAGCTCAACTCCTTCTCAAACTTTAATAACCCCCCTTTTAGGCACACGCACACGCACACGCACGCACGCACACACACACTTTTAGCTCAGCGGTTCACTGCTCATTACCCCCACTCACAGCCCAAGCAGCTGCCTTTAGCACCTATAAACTTGTTGTAATGCGGATGAGGGAGAGGGGGGAAAAAAGGAAGCGTGCTGTGGAAAATACTGAGCGGGATCACTCATGCCCAACAACAAAGAGCAGGCAGTCAGTTATGGGGATGAAGAGGAGAAACACATGAGTGTGTTCCACTGACGGGGGGCCTGCTGCATTACACACACATTGAGGCTCCCACTCACATGGCCTGGGGGAGAGACAGACACACACACACACACACACACGTGCAAGATGCACACAGGTACTCAAATATGCACAGACACAATAATGCACGCACGCACACATGACTCAGTATGTAATTAGCAGCAGGTGGATCCACAGCAATTGCCTCCCTAACGATTTTGCTTCAGGGCAGTGAAAACAAACAGCCATAGCCATCACAACCTCCCTGGGACTTCATATGCAGCACTTTAATGAGTGATCTGAACCCCAATCTTCTATCATTATTGTCAATATATCCGCCATGTAAATCACAATTTGAGCAGGATGCAGATGAGGGCGAGTTTTACAGTCGTGCTGGACCACACTCGAACACGCTGGACCACACTCCAATATGATGAACCACACTCCAATATGATGAACCACATTCCAATATGCCGAACCACACTTGAACATGCTGGACCACAAGGGACCACCCAAGATCCCATTGAACCGATGGACTTGAGGCAGAATTTCTGAGTTGAAAACCCCCCAGCAGCACCCAGTCCCTCGCACTTCTAGTTTACGAGCACGGCACATCCCTAAATGCGACACACGTGTTCAACACATTGAGTCACTCCTCAATGACTCTCTCCTCTTCCCACCTCTTCTGTCTCTCTGTGGGGTGAAAGAATGAAAGAATGTGATGAATACAGAGAAAAGGACAGAAGAGATGGAGAGAAAGGTCCCCCCCCCCCTCCAAAGCTGTAGTGGGTGGTCTCTCTCCTGGGTGGTGGTTTGATATCGTTATTGTTTTAATATGAACACTGACACTCGCAAATGGTTAAACCTGAATGGGCGTGTGTGGAGGGCAGTGAACATCAGCTGTGAAGAGATCGGTTGAGACACGGTTGAGTCAGCCCCGCCCATTCCCACACTAACCACTGAATGCGGCACTGACCTCCATGCGTTTCATCTCCTCAAATAACGGGAGACATTAAGAACAGGTTTCGCATTTCAGCTGAAGTGGGCTGGTGCAAAGATTGGGCTGCAGCTCTAACTGGGGGCGGGGAGGGGCGAGAAGGGAACGGAAACCTCAAAGGCAGTCTGACCCTGGGAAAGACCCGCACACACACGCACGCACGTGCACAGACACACACACGCATGCACAAGCATGCAGACATGTGCACACGTGCAAACACACAAACATGCAGACACACACACACAAACACAAACACGCTCACTCAAAAATACCATCCCATTTTTGTCTGTTCCCCGGCCAATACAGGCCAGAAGCTCTCCAAAGCAAATATTGACTGTACGGGCAGCAAGACACTCAAAGTGCCTCTAAGCGGCTGTGGACAGCCATACACCACAATGGACATTTAGCCTGACACTACTGCCATGTCTCACAATAAGAATAACCTTCCGTAATAACAGCCTCTGGCAGAGTGGCATTAAAAAGTTACAGTGACAGCTATTCTATTGATCACCAAAATACTACTGCTGCCTCTGCTGTCCTTTAGCACAGATGCTTCTAAAATTGCTTTAGCTGCAGCGGAGCCTCTCTCAGTACCGGGTCCAGTAGAGCTGACGTGGCGCGTTGGGCCCAGATGGCATGTGTTCTGGCAGGGCGGACTCTCGCTGAGGCCTCCAGCCCTGTGCCAGCTGTCTGCTGTGGCGTGCCGTGCCCACCTGGAGCCGCAGGCGAGGGGCGGGCGCCGCCGCCACGCCATCCTGTCATCTTTTTCCCCCTCTTCGCGAGTCCACTTTGCATCCTCGCCCTCTTTTTCCCCCCCTCAGCGCTTCAGGTCCCCCGCCCCCCTCTCACCTGTCCGCCCGTATCTGTCCTGCTGTCCCTCAGTACCCCTCCGCGTGGACGTGGAGCACCTCTCTCTTCCGCTCCAGCAGTTTCCAAAATAGCTCTTTTTTGGCACGAAGAGGCAGCGCCAGCTTTGCGAGAGCATTTGCATACAAGTCAAGCAGGCTCTCCCTGACTGCGATTCCCGGCCTCCTCCTCATGAGCGTACGTTCAGGCGAGTAAACCCCAGGCCTGCCTGCCTTTGATTCCCCATTCCCTCCTGTTCGTCTGTGTTGCAGGAGAAGGGGGGGCGGGGCAGCGGCTCCGTTTGGGAGCCGTGCTCACACCTAACGCGAAGTGACAGAGTCTCCACTCCCTCCTCCACCCACTGCCTCTCTGCCCTCCCCGGCGTTTCCAGGCTGAGAGCGTCCGGCGCGGTGCACCTACCGAAATGAAAACTGCTCTGGCCACAAAAGCCACAAAGGCCTGCGGGGTCTAAGCTCTTCTTCCTGTTTTGTTTCCTTGTCACACCAGCTCTCCTGCAAGAACTCCGCTAGCATGAAGAGAGGATCTGAACTGAGGACCAAACAAAGAATGTAAGTAAGAAAGGAAAAAAGAATGAAAACAAAAAGGGAAAATTCAGCGGATGCCTCTGTTTGTTTTCTGTACTTTAGGCAGTGCAGGAAGGGGTGATCAGGGGTGATCAGCCACGCAGTATATAAGGTATAAAGGTGACAAAAGCACTGAAAGGGAGTTAAAGCCGAAGCAGTGAAGGCCGTGGAGGAGTGAATGAGGCTCAGTGTCCTGCCGGCCATGGGGGGATGAATGAGAGGGCCTGTCCCTCCGTAATCAGACTGCGCAATGGGGAGGCCCACTTCAAACCACGCCGGTCTTCAACGGGAGCCCTTTTTAGTGACAGGAAACACACGGACAAAATGGACTCACAAACACGTAAACTGGAACACACACACACACAATCAGTCTCTCTCTCCCTCTCTCTCTCACACACATAGACACAAAACTACTTGTCGGTAAACTTGGCCGAGCAACAGGATTAAACACACCAGCCTGCCAATGTTGGCGGGGTTCCCAGCAGAATATGTGTGTTAAATGGGATAAAGAACACCCCTGTCCTCTTAATCTCGCCCCCCTCCTTTCTCTACTGCGCTTTCTCTGGACGAGGAAGCGAGCTCATCAAAGGAGTCTTTTGTGGGGCTAGGGGTCAAACAAATTGAAGAGTGCAAGACAAGCAGCCGACTCTTCCTTGCCCCCAGGTGTTGTGGATTTACAAGGGCGTTGGGACTGCTTGTCTTCTGCTCTCTCTCTCTCACACACACACACACACGGCTGACACCATTAGACCTCGGCCTGCTCTCTCTGTTCACAGTCGCGCCACTTTGTTGCATTCACACACTGTCCAAATTTACGCTAGCCTTCCATGTGCACACACCATAGATTGACACGTCTTAGCTGTGTCCGCACACTGCACAGCCTCACATACTTCACACCACTTTCAGTGTACGGACTGACACTGCTTCACCGCTTGCCAAGCTAGCGCTGAACATTCTCACAACCTTGCTGTGACATTGCAGCACTGACTGTACATGAGAGCATTACATATTAGCTGCCCAGGGCCACACATACAGGACACACGCACAACAACAGAGCTCTCCGTTAAACTTCCACACAGAGGTAAACCTAAAACACAAGAGAAAAAAAATGGGAGTGTACGGCTCTGGAAGTGTTAGTGGAGGACAGAAACTGAGACCAAACAGAAAGATTAACCTGCCGTGTGATGAGGGCGGGTCCCAGGTAGTGCAGTGTTAATACATGACACTGCTATTTCCCTTCCTGTACGTGCACAAGCAAACGCATCGCTCGTTGCTAACAGTGATGGCCCTACAATCCTCTGCATGTCAAGCACACAGGGTGGGGCCCCTTCAAGCCCGCTATGGAGTCACACAAGTTGGGTCCGCCCAGACCCTGGACAGTCTCATACAGGCGCTGCAAGATTGATCTCCCTACAGTACACTTTCAGACACACGTCTCAGATTACACAAATAAAGCTGTCAATCAACATCCAATGTTAATTAATACAGCCTATGAGAAAGTACCATAAACCACCACAAACCCCAAACACCCCACACCCCCCTTTCCCCTCCCCCATCCCCATCCTTACCCCTGCCCAACAAACAGCCAACTGCCACACAGTGTAAAGCTCTTAAAAGGGCAGACTCCCTTTCACTGGAATTCAGTGTTCAGTTTTACAAGGTGTGGGTAGCTGCAGCAATAAAACTTGTTTTCTTGACGGTTGATATGTACACTTAATAGAATGATAGCCGAGTGTATTTGCTCTCGAAACAATGCCACTAAAGCCACTGGCAGGGCTGTGTAATAAAAGGGAGAGGTACATAAGAGGCAACACCGTGCCAGATTGAATCCCTTTTTTCACCCCCACAGTTCAGAATGCAATCTGATAGTCGCTTTATGGTTTGAGTGCCACAGATCATTCTCTCCACCCTGACACCCTTTTGACTGTCTTGTTCTTATGACTGAGTTTTCAATTTCTCCCATGATGAGGGTATGGGCTTCTCTGTGACAGTGATCAAACACACAGAGGCGACCGGCTAAACTCTCCCTGGCACGAGTTTGGGAGAAAGCAAAGCCTTTACTGGTCCACACAATGTCCCCCTGGCAGCAGGGGCAGAGAGCCAGTGTGTGTGTAAGCATGGTAATATGTACATGTTTGCCAGTGTGTCTGTGTACATGTAAATGTTGTATCTGTACAAGTGTGGGTGTGTTAAGTGCCACAGGGCACCCTGTGGGGCCAACAACATTCCTGTCAGGACTGAGATGTGGGAAACAACTGAGGTACAACTGAGCTGTGTGTGTGTGTGTGTGTGTGTAAATAAATTAAAGTGAAAAAACTGAACTTCAGTTCTTTCAATTTGAGTCAAGATTACGTGCCAATTAGGTGGAGCTGTATGAGTGTCTCCGGGTTACTGTTGGAGAATGTTTATTTATGTCCTTGTCATGAGCGCGTCCTCATTACTGAGACCTTTGAACCTTGGGCTGGAGCGAGGTCTTCGCACAGCACCATGCTGACAAGCCAAGACCAACAGAACAGCTGAACCATAGACACACCCTGCAACTCTGCGGACAGCAGCAGAGAGAGAGCCTTCGTACTGTTCACATATGCGCTAAGAGCCGGACAGGATATCTGTCCTGGAATTCTCTCATGCTCCTCAGTGTGCTGCTATGTTTTAATGTTCTTGTTGTGAAGGCCTGGGTTTAATGTAGGTGATTAAAGAATTTCATCTTGAGAGAACAATAGAGGAAGGCAGAAAGAGGGAGACAAAGATGAGGGTGGGGGACAGGGGGTTGAGGGGAGGGGGGGGAGAGGGTTGAGTTGCGGTAGAACAGAAGCAGGAGACGGAGGCCTGCGCCAGCACACTACACATCTGTCCCACTTTCTTTCACCTCCCCCCCCACCTTTTCCTCAGTCTTCCGTCTAACCTTATCTCTCAATCTCTCGCTATGGTAACAGCGTTCTTCGCCTGTAAAGAGCAGGGAGAAGGAAAAAGTCTCCTTCCCCAGTTCTGTCTCCGCCTGTCCCGTCTTCCTGACGACTCAGGAGCAGCCCTGTCGACAGGACGTGCTTATTACGCATCATTATGAGCTTAGAGGACACCTTAATCCACGACTCCTGACAGCTCAGCTCTCATCCCTGCTCAAACCTGTGTATACACCGCAAGTGTACATGGCGTCAACGTTCAAGCACCAGCAATTTGGGTGAAGAGCGGAGAGTTCCTATTGTACTCATTAGCTGGCTTACTTCTGCAGGGCTCCATACTTTCAATCCCTGCCCCTGAATGAGCCACAGAGCCGCAGCAAACGTATCTCGACAGTTTAAAGCAAACAGTCTCTAACCTCCATTCCAAAATCCCAAATCTGATTGAGGGCCCAAACGCACTTGCATCAGCCGACAAGAGGGAGGCATTTACGGAATGAGAACAAGAAGATAAGCACAATTAACATCAAAATAAAGACGCTATACAACTGGACTTGATGTAGAGTGGAGGGCTCATGGGTTAAAAATGCAGAAAATGCACACGCAACCCCCCCCCCACCACCACCACTGAAATTCCAATCCTTCCAGGGGGTGGAGACGAGCCCAGAGCCCAGGCGCCTATCAGCCTAACGGACAGAGAGGGAACAGTGAGGCCCCTCCCTCAAATGCAAAGTGGCCACTAGGAAGTCTAGAGTTTGCACTCACATCCCATGTTATAGCCTGTTGTTTCCCTTCATTCTTCCACTGTTGAACAGCGGCCAATTCCTTGAAATTCGTCAACACTGCTGGACAACGACCGAGTTGGAGCTGCCGCTTCTGTAACTGCCCGACTGAAAACCCTTAACCTCTTGAGGCGACAGGCCGCTTTGATCTCGAAGGCAAGCCGAAGGCGAGATGAAACTGGACTCGCAGCAAATCAAACTCTGACTCAGCTGGGAACGTGAGGGCAGGCTGACGACCCCCTGAGACGCAAACACGAGGCTGCAGACTGTGCTGCGGCCTCGTACATCATCAGCCGTCAGTTACCCGGGGAGGGCGCAGACACTGCGGGAAATACAGCTGCGGACTGGCGATGGCTGTGTCACTGGCAGTTCAGCCGGGAAACCCAATCCCCACCAATTACAACAACCTTATACAGCCTAATCCACACTTCCCACCTCTGCGCGCAAACCACGCCGCCGGCAGGAGAGCAGGGAGCTCTCTCTGTACGGGACGCTGCTCGCCGGTTGGGCTATCGACGCTGTTTGTTAACGCGGCAGCCGTGTTGATGCGAGTCAGTCGGACCGAAGGCGCAGTCAGCTGACGAGGGTGAGCGGAGGTTCGGTGCGCTCGGAGGTGAAGTGGAAACCACGCTGCACTGCTACATAATTAATTTGCTTAGCAGACCGGATGACCATTTTTGCCTCAGAGTCAAGCTGTGCGGGGGTCTTGTGCTTTCTCTTTGATGACGCCAGTGGTGCTTCTCGCTGCCAAGTAACATGTTCTCACACACACAGATGCACTGATGAAGACAGACACACAGACAGAGGCAAAAATATACAAGCAAACAGTTCCCCAGCTCCACTTCTCAGTTCAAGTACTGTGCAAATGAACAGAGAAGGATGAACACACAGGTAGAAGAATCAAACACACACACACACACACACACACACACACAGGAGTTCTGCCGGCCTGCCCCTCGGCTCCGGCTCTGAATGCCGAGGGCCCACAGGGTGCACGCATAAACCCGGGTCTGACCTTGCCTTTGCCGCATTCCACAACCTGAACTGTACTTCCGATGCGCCCTCACCCCCCTCCGCACACCAACAGGCACGCTCGGACTGAGGGGATGATTCAGAGCCTGTCATCTCTCAGCGCCGGGACTCATTTCCTCTGCCTCTGACCCTCCCCCCGCCTCCTGTCCCCTCTCCGCCCCGACCCCCCTGCCCTGCCGCTCACTCTCTCGCTCGCACCCTCCCCGGGACAGCAGCCACAGCAAACAAGTTTATGGTCTAAACTCAACGCAACATGGGCACTGAGAGAGGAAACCGGCTGCGGGGGTCACAAGGGAGCCCATCAACCCTAACTGATAAGAAGACACTGACCGGACCCACTGCTCTGTTACAGCTCTTTCTTTCCTTTCCTACCCTACCGTTTCTAGCCATTATTTCTCTCTTTTTCTCTCCCCTTGTATAACAGGGCCTTTGGAGAGAGAAATTTGGAAAATTTGGAAATTCAGACCACTCTTCTGCCTTCTGTGCCTCATCCCTTCTGGCATCTCTGTCCACGATCTCACTTCATTTCAAGAGTCCATTTTTAGCATCGGCTTGAGGGGAAGCAAATCCAATAATGGCATACTGCCCATTAAATTTGCTACTCAGGAACTCTAAAATATCCATCCATAAAGGACGAAAGAGAGGGAGAGGAAGGGGAAGAGGCTCTCCAAAAAACCCGCAGCAAGGAGAGCAGTGAAATACTGTAACGTACCGCTGTATGTTAATGTCTCCTTCACAGGGCGGGACTGCGAGGGGTTTCCACAGCAGTTAGCGGTGATGAATTAAGCTCACACTCTGAACGCCGGTCTAGTCCCTCGTATGCGAAGTTGTAAAAACATTCATTTTTCCAAAGATACAGCATACTCTGCCATGTGTCTCGCCACGCTGCCATGCATCTTAGCCATGTTTCAGCCATAATTATCGGTCGACAGTTAAAGCGCTCTCTCTCTTGCTCTCTTTTCGTGTTCGGAGGGGTGATGCTGGGAGAAGCCCGCAGCGAGGAGGATCCCCGGCCCACTTGACATCTGTGTTTGTCCTCCGGCTAAAACCAACAGGCTATATTTACACAGGCCAAACAAACCCCAGCGATCCTGGAGCGGGGCTCACTGGCCGGGAAAGCGCTCGTCCCATTTGCATCACGGCTCCTCCCCCCTCTGTCTCCCCCTCTCTGCCAAAGTCAAGACCGCGCCGCTTCCATTAATTAAAAATCCAACCACTGCACAGAAACTTCAGTGAAGAACAGCTTTGTACGATCTTTGCGATTAATTCCATCTGTTATTTTAATACTTGTTACCTATCATTTACATCTATTTTCTGGATGCACATGACAATCAATACTCTTCACCATTCTTAGACATAAATTATAGCCTTCATTTCTTTCAAAAAAGCATGTTTAAGAAACTGTTTAGAATAAAGAAAAAGCCTGGTTGATTGACTGTTAAGCACCAGGGATGCAGAGGTCCTGCGGATGCTTCTCATTTCTACAGTGGTGAGATGGTATGCAGTGACTGACAGTTATCTGAAAATCTACCATCTGCTGTTTAAACACACATCAGCTTTATTGTACATGGTAAATGTTTTACACCTTGACAACTTATGATTCACAGATGAATGATGTCGACAACAGCCACAGGTGTTGGTGAGCTACACATGCTGTTCAAAATGATACCAGCAGTTCCCTCATGTCATCAATTCAACATAGTAGGCACAGCATTGAAGTACAGTCATGCTCAATGCGGAGACTCTTGGGTTTGGCCTCACTTGAGTCAGTTTATTTTATGTTTATTTAACAGTTAATTCTGTACACTCATGGGCCTCAAAGGAAATTCCTTTCACTCTTGCATATTTTAATGGTCAGTTATTCATTTCACTAAATGAATCATCAGGAAAACTGTGAATAAGTACGGCACAGCATACAGAGCACAATGGACTTTGGTTTCCCCTGGGACATGTTCATTTGGCAGTGAATGTATAATGGCGTGAATGCAAGACCATCCTTTTCCTCTGTGAGAATTTAAAACAGATGGGCCTGCCACGATTTTGTGAGGGCCAGTATGAGATGTGAATTAGCAATTATGTACTTGCTAATCAACAAATTAATAAAAAAAAAACCCTGGACAAAAACAGCAACTAAACATCTGGGGGATATTAACTTTGAAATTGCCTTCATGAAAACAAAGCTGAGTGATTTTGCTACCCCTCAAAGCTTATTAGGTCTGCTTTAATTCCATTCACCTAGACTACTGAGAAAAGACAAATACAACCCAGGCACGCGTGATATTCCCAAGATCTGACTCGCGTGAAGTGATCTTACCTAAATCACTGCTTAAAAGGATGCCCACTTTTCCATCCGTAAAACAATGTTTTTTTTCTCTCTCTCTCGTTTAAAGACCCCACTCGGTCAGATTACAGCAACCTGTCATTGTGGAAATTCATTTACTGACATGTTTGCTTCATACAGGCACGGTTCCTTCAGAGGCAAATCTCCTGCCTTCAAAATGTAACTGGGCTGAAAGCCGCGATAAGATTACAGAGGCCGCGGTCATACAACACACAAGCGTTTAACGGCTCTCCAACTTTCCGCAAACCGGTCGGGCTAAGGTGGAAACACGAAAACTCCATTTAGAGATGTCAACTATTTCTCCACGGGGTAGCCTACTGTCTACTGCGCAGTCTTTTGTTACACATTCCCAGACTAAGGCCCATTTATTTCAACCTCAGGCAAACAGTAGGTCTAATGAACAGCTGTGTCTGACGTACATGCAGAAGAAAAACCGTGAGGAGATTTCAAATATATCAGTTTCAGTATTCTGTCTTTTGGTACTGAATACAGCAAAGTGGTTAAAATGCCATTACTAAATACTGATGGAATTCCAAACACTTCCCTGTCAACTTCTTAACACGATCAATCGAAAACATAGACCGGTATTAAGGTGAAGTATTTCCTTGATAGTTTCAAGTACGGAAATAGGGTACCGATGGATGCAAAACCTCCTGGACTTCAACAGAACTTAACTCTCTTACCAGTTGTTCCATGCCTTTACTCTATTCGGGTTAAATATAGACAAGTTTTCCCTTTTTCTGTACCAACCTAAATGCCTTAATCATCATCATCTGTATCGTTCTCATTATCGTAATTTAATTACCCAAAGAGCGTAGGCCTTTTGACGAAATTCACGTTAAGGAGCGCATGCCTGCCCTGTTCAATCATGGGGGACCTATTTTAATATTTGACGTGTTATTTCCTGCGGCGCAATGAGCACGGCAGTTGGACTAATCTGTAACGACATCCCGCTGCTTATACACAACAACACCCCCCAACACACACACACACACACACACACACACACACACACACACACACAGTCGCCTGTCCGCCCTGCTGTAAATTTTCAAAAACTGGTTTGTCAGCTTCCGAGGCCTTGTCTGTCCCAACTTTAACTGAGATTTTGAATATGTGGCACATGTCAATTAGGAGACACTGAAGGGACGAAAAAGGGGGGCGCCCCTTCGGAATCAAAAATATTCTGCTAACATAAAAAAGATAAATTTAGCTACTTACATATCCTTACACACCCCGCTACGGTCACTGACTTTTGAACTACTAAACTTGTGATTTGACTTAGATAAATAACATTAGTTTGATATAACATAAGCGACGTTAACTGTGTGACATCCCTGCACATGGGACAACTGCATGGGAATTTAATATCCTAACATTCACTGAGTAGTAAAGAGCGCATTGTTTTGACATATGCACGAATGCTTGTTTCCTCACTAGCAAATTTTAGTGTACACATACTCAGCCCAAAATAAAGGAAACTAAACACTTCATTCATTTTATTTAGCATTATATTTAGACGCGTTTGTCTAAAACGCATATTTAGTAAAGCAACAATAAAAAAGTTATTATTACAATTATAGGTTGTAGAAGTAAATTACAACT
The DNA here is from genome assembly GCF_013368585.1 of Megalops cyprinoides. Classification (NCBI taxonomy): domain Eukaryota; kingdom Metazoa; phylum Chordata; class Actinopteri; order Elopiformes; family Megalopidae; genus Megalops; species Megalops cyprinoides. Next base: position 16,076,347 of record NC_050591.1, read on the forward strand.
CATTACATAAATAATTAATTTGTGGGAAATTTTAACTATTAGCAAGATAATGTTTGCCATAACGGGATTCAGTATCATTAGACTAGGTAGTGTGTGAGTGTTTTTTTTTTTTTGCATGAGGCACAACATTAAATTCGACAGAGAAGTTATTTTAACGCGAGTTATAACATTATTCTTCAACCAAAACGTAATGGGAGACAAAAATGTCTATTGGTGTAATTAGGCGACAGCATTGCACAGAAGTTGTATTCTCGCGCTGACACGTTCCACACAGACACACGCTCCAACAATTCTACTCACGGTATTTACATTACCGAGTAGTAGCCTGCCATATGGCGAGAGAGAGGAGGCGCATCATTGCATGGAACTTGTAGTTTAGACACCCGTAAAGTCTTCGGCCGAAAGGTAGGGCCAATTTAGTAAAAACTACAAAGTCCCATCATACGCAAAATATTGCGCGTGCGTATTGAGATCGCGACGGATCAGGAAGGACTACAGCATACCATGTAGTTAATAAAACATAAAGAAGGCATATGCAATCGAAATAGAAAGGCAATTTCCCAAATAAAGTTTTTAAAACCACCCGACGTTACGCAAAGACACATTCATTTATCATGGGAACAAGCACAATAAAAATTAAAAGAGACTCCATGTGTAGCCTGTTAATGATGTCTGTGAGCGTTTGGGTTGGTTGGCTGGCTAGCTAGCGACTTTAAAGCGTTGCTAACAAACTCGCTAGCAAGCAAGCTACCCACCGCTTCAAACAGCAATGCATGCAAAATTTACAGTTTTAAAAAGAAGCCTTGGGGCATGGTTCTTACCTTAGAGGGATCCTCGTGCTTTACAGTAAAACTTATATCCTTTTTTGACAGAGTCACAATCCTTTCGAGAAGAATCTAATTTCATCTTTTCCAGGCGCTCGCGGACCGCTGCTCTTGACTGAGGCTGCTCCCTCTTTCACTCGTTACTCCTCTCTCCCAACCAACCGAAACCGCGGCGCCCGGGTTGCACACTCTCTCTCACACACACACACACACACACACACGCTCTCCGCACTGCGCCTGTGCAGGCATGCTCGTTGTACTGCCTGTTTTTCGCAACAGAGAGCGGTAGTTCTCCGTGCCATTGAGAATAATTTCCTTACACTGGATATAGTGGCATATTCTTGTGCTCATAGAAAGGCCATAACGCATTGTGATATAGATGTATAAAAACGGAGCATGCAAAGGATATTACTGAGCAAACGTGTTAAGTATTTTAATATAGCTGCACCGTTAACGCTTAATGATATATACTTCGCCTCTTATACTATTTTTGTTTTCAAATTTAGATAGATTAAGTTATACTGTGCACCCAAATAGTATGACAGTGTAATGGGCACATTTTTGGGCATTACATTGCTAAACGTCTCTTGCTACAGTATGACTTTGTGTTTCATGCTGAGAAACTCTGAATGAAATGTATTTCACTATATGGCACAAAATTGCGTGACATTGTGCATTTCGGTAGATTTCTTGTTAGAAATACTATATATCTGTGACCCTGTAGGATTTTAAGTTCACTAGTAATCAAGCATTGTTGCATGGCGCCCCCGTGCGGTTATATGCACGCACACACGTTAGGATCATTATGCGCTTGAAAGCATGTGTACATGCTTTGACATTTTAAATTTTTTATGTTTATTTGCAAAAAAATCTATGATATCTGTGGAACAGAGTAATTGTACTGTGCTATGTTTTATGATTTATTTTGTGTACTGAGAATAAACGCTTACAGCCGCCGTCATCGTGCAAGGTGAATTCGTTTTTGAACAATGTAACAAAGTGAATGCACTGTAAGAGGGCGTGATTCTGATAATGACTTCAGTTACAGGAGTAACCGCAGGATGGAGACTTGTCTGACGGAGGACGAAACTATACGAGTAGAAAACATTATGTCATTTGGTGTGATAACAATATGATGCTTTGAAATGCAATCACAGAGATCAAGAAAGGATCAAGGCTATTTTTTTCTTTATTTTTGATACGTCCTCTGACTTATTCATATGTGTAGCGCACGCACTGGTAGCGCCATTCAAGTGAAAGGTGAGCGAACACTTAAGCGTTTTCGCTTGCATTTCTTTCCGTGATTATTACAAGAATTTTATTTTCGAAGTCGAATGATCTGAACGGGGACAGATCAGGACTGATTTAAAGCAGTTGCTCACAATAACCGTGGTATGAATGATGTACGCATTCACAATCCCTTTACCAGAGAAACGAGACTGAGATGTATACAGCTCCAGAAAAGAGGACAGAGAAATCTGGACAAATTCCCTGCAATTTTATTTGTGCTCTTGTTAACCACAATCAATGAAGCAAAAAAAAAAAAAACAAAAAACACCACACTTGCAGAAATGCATCTTATTATTATTATTTTTTTTTTTTGGTTGAGAGGAATATAATGTGTTTAACGGTAACGGTACGCTTTGCGTTAGACTGCTTGCATTTGAATAAAATTCCACTTCCGAGGGGTGCTGGATTCTTTAAAAAATATTTCAATTGTGTGGAAATCAAAGAAAACTGGATCACACAAAATACTTACAAAATAGATTCACAGATGATTGTTGGGTGCACTAGCTTTAGTTGCATTCACCAATAGGGCTTTACTTACTCGCAGAATCTCCTAGTCGCCTATTAAGCATGGCATGTAAGATGCTGTGATCACTAGCTGTTTTATCCATCTTAAGTCTGTCCAGAGTTTTGCAGGCCACCCCTCCAGGTGTAGGTCAAATGCACATCCAGGGCGCCAAGGTCAGAGCTGAACCACCTTTGTTGTTTAGGGGAGTCAGTCAAGCTTCCCAAGTTTCCTCTATAGCAGGTGTTTCCCAAACCTCCCGGAGGACCCCTTGTCCTGCATGTTTTAGATCTCTCCCTGCTCCGACGCAGCTGATTGAAATGATCAAGTGGTTATGAACTCCTGAAGCTGCTTAATAACAAACTGATCATTTAAATCCGCTGTGTGCAGGACAAGGGGGGCCTCCAGGAGAGGTCTGGAAAACGCTGCTCTGACTCATCTTGGCCACTTGCCTGGTTACATGTGCAAGGTTCTTGGACAACTCCTACAAACACAGTGTTTTGCTTGCACTTGCTCTTGTTTTCATTGTACATGATGCTGCCCTCCATTCTGGCTGTTATTCTCTCCACAACTGAGTGTGTAGTGCTGGAAAATGAGCCCATTTTAAGTAACAAGTAACAAATGCAAATATAATGCACTGCTGTGCCTTAGTTGTAGGTTTACAATCCATATTAAACAGACTGTCCCCACAAAAATTTAAACAAATGTATTTTATCTTTAAACTGTTCATAAATGGCACTCATAAATATAGTGTTGTATGTTCAAATTATGATGAATACAATGTTCATTTATATAATAACATATTAATAATGATAATGTGAATGTTTTTCCTCACCCCTATCCTCCCATTTGTTGTTTGAATTAATTTAAAATTCTCTGTTCTTACCCTACTGCTGTGTTGACGTCTGCTCCTGTCCATCTTCCCTGTTCTGTCTTCCTAGTCTCCCTCACCCTCGACATGAGGGAGAGCAGGAGGAGCTTAAATCATCTCTTGTACTTCTTTTCTTTCCAAATACAAAGGCTCCTGTTAAACCTACCTGCCCTTGGCTTATCTTTTAATATGGTCAGCAAATTTAAGAAAGTGTAGCATTCTCACTTTTACAAATCATTGTCCATTAATGTCAATATACAGTGCACTTCATTTGTGACTATCACATGGGAGGACTTGATTCTTGTAAGCGGTTGATTGCAGGCTGAAAAATGAATGCTTAAAATGGTGCTTTATATCATGTTTTTCCTCCTGTTTAATTGATAAACATCCTTGATGAACTTCTTCAAATATGGAGCAGAGCCTATTTGAAAGTACAGTATCTTTTATACAATCTTTGAGTCTGTTTAGTCAAAACATGACTGTCCTTCACTATCAGCATCACCTATATAGGCTACAAATCTATATTAATATCTGTATTAATATCTTAACTAAATTCTTCTGAACATAATATAATAACTTGACTCAGGTTAATATTTTGGAGTGCTTGTATGATATTTGGTGCACTGTAGTGTAAAATGCTGTAGCGCAGTCAGTTTGATCAGACATGTCCAGCATGTCAGGGGTCACCTCAGTCATAACTTCCTTTCCTGTTTGAGATTGTTTTAATTCTCTGTGCTCTCCCTGTCTTAATAGTACAGAAGGCAAGGCTGCATTTTTCAGTGGCAGAAAGCTTCACCATTCTTTATCCTGCCATGGTGACTGGTTCCCATCCAAGCAATTATCTGCACAAATTTCCTCAAAACACTTACACTGCCAGGTGCAGCTATTATATATAATACTGTACTCTGAGTGAGCACAGAAATATTTGTATACACAGGTTGCTTAAGTGTATGATTCTGCCACAGTATGTCTGATAACTACAATAAATCTTATAAAAGATTTTATAGAAGTTTTTCTTATGTACAGAGTGCACCGTAGTTGCTTAACTTCATTATAAGTTATCGATACAGCACATTGTGGTTTGTTTGAATCCATCTCTAAACATTAATCTCATTTATAATATTCTCTAGCATCCCCATGATGGAATGTTTTGCTCGCCAACACAAGAACTGTGCAGTCTTTGATTGTGTTTTGTCATCCTCTTAAAGACACAGTTCTTTATATATTACTGTTGCATCTCCTCTGCTCAGAACTGTTTTCCCCATACTCAATCCTTTGAGTTATTTGATTCTTCCATCTCCTTAGCAATAGATTTTTTCCTACATTGATCATTTTGTACATGGCAGATGAACTCATTCAGAATAACTCACGGCAAGGGTAGCCACACCCACAGAGTTCAGTACAACAAATTATGAACTATGATATGGACTTGGGACCACATTTTTCAACGACTCAAAATAATCTACCCAGCAGTACCATACAGTTAAATGAGCAGGCTAAACCAATCAGCTGTCAGTCAGTTTAGGGACCTGTCACGTTTTAGGACAGACCTGAGAAATGGAAACCAAAGCACAGTTTGAAGAGGTGTATCCTAAGGGACTTTATCAGGCTTTTATCAGTTTTACCTTGAATCTTGTGAATCTTTTTTCCTTCCATGCTTTGTGATGCATGAAGATAAATTTTGTAAATTACCTTTTCAGGTGTGATCATATATTGCCAAAAATGAGAGTAGAATGATAATTAATCTTCCTTCCTCAAATTCTGTGGCATATGTGAACATCTATATATGCTTCAGTTTGGATAGAAATGCGGAAGATGACTTTGACTGAAAAGGTGGGTTTCCATACAGATTCTTGGTTCCACTTTACAAGCCAGGAAATGGTCTCCTTTAACTGAGTGAACACAGATTCTCATCTTCTGTTTTCCTTGAACAAGAGATCACTTTTTGGTTTTTGTCAATGAGTTTAAAGCAGCCAATGCACACATCTACAAGCCATTTTTTGAACTCCACAGCACAGCATTCTGTTGCAAAATGTGAGCCAATCAAAGTTCCTACACTGTAGCTGCTGAAGAATGCCCAGCGCAAAGCAAGGTAACTAGTTACATGGTAGATGAGCATTAAGCAGTAAAACTGTGCTAAACTCTAAAGTATTTCACCACATACTTGCACTTAGTGCATGTGTGATGGATAACAGTAACAGTACCGATCAACAAGTTTACATCACACTAACATGCATATTCAGCCTCATAAAGCTTTATGGCAACATTTCTTCATCATACACTGTGCCAGAAATGAAAAACATTATACTACATGATACAATGCAAGCTTTCTCTCCCTGTTTGATGTGATCAGGCTTTGGATGTTTGGTGTAGGTGTAGGGCTGGTGCACCAATGCAATGAAAGTCTGTGAAAGTGACAGACTGAAAGACTGAAAAGAGTGAAAGTCTGAAAGACTCCTTCTTCTGATCTGTTGACTCTCGAGCGGGTTAATTAACTGACTAATTCAGCGAGCTAGTGGCTCCAATACCTCCAGCATCCCAGCACTGCCAGCCCCTTTAATGCCAAGCCACAGCTCTGTCTCTAGGGCAGCATAGCTGTCTGAAATTAAATAAAATAAATAAGAAACACAGCAGCATTTACATTTTGAAAGTTCGGCTTTTGTTCAAGAGAAATGCAACGCAAATGCTGATTTTCTGCCCTAATTAATAATTGTCACTGTTTCCATGGCAGGAAATGCTGGAAGAATTCAGCAGTGGTGCTCGAAATGCTGATGTACCAATGGGGTGGGAGGAACAGTGAGTCTGAGAGACGCTCATGTGTTCATTGAAGGGCATTCATATTGCAAAAAGCAGCATTACTCCTGACAGATATTGAGTAAGCAATTAGGTCTTTCCAGTGTTCGGGCAAAGACTGAAATAGCACATTGGTCTCCATCAGCCTGGCAACAGGGGTTTTAACAGTGCGCTGCTGCAGTGTCAGGAACAGCATGAGGCAAGGTGACATCTTTCTCCGTCAAAGGTCTTCACTCCTGACCTAGACACCCTCAGAAATCTTGGGAGGACCCAGGAATCACTTCCCAATATTGGGAACTTCCCCCTGGCCCTGAGAAGTACAGGCATCCCCCATTCTCCCTTTGCAAAAACAAAAACGTCAGTCAGGTCTCTCTGGGCATCCCCAACAAGGGGTGTGTCTCAGAAATCCAACAGCAAGGAGCCAACATCAACCCTGTTGTTGTTTGCCTCCAGAGGAAATGCACACCCTCTTATGGCCCCACCCTATTATGCTCCAAGCCCATCTTTTGCCAGGACACTTTCCATGACTCACCCATCCTAAGCACCCTAATGGCAGGGACAGCCTGTTCCAGCTTGTCTTTCTGCTTCATGCTTTTCCTCATTGATACCCCCCACCCCCACAACACCCAGCGCAGCATTGGACCTGGTACCCTCTCAACTCCAGGCAGCTCTGCTAGTTCCATTGACGTAAAGTCCAGGCTGGGTGGAGAGGTCTCGCTTCTGCCTCCACCTGGAGCTTCCTCTGTAAAGGCAGCTAAACAGCCTCACCCTGGGAGCCGCGTTGGGAGGCGGAAGATAAACGAAGCAATATGACAGATGGAGTCCAGAAGCAGGGGCATGTGGACTGTGAAGCCGTTGGTTCCCAGTGAATGGCAGGAAGGGGAGGGCAGCTCAGGGCTCATAAGGAACCACTGCTGCACCCTTAAGGAAGCAATCATCACAATTGCTCATTTACATTTTTTATATTTGTAAATGTAAATTTGTGATGGCAGATTAAACAGAACCAAATGTTCTAATATGCACCAATGTGTGCTACACATGCACACAGACAAGGTCACATGCAAACACAAACATGCAAGGGCACACAGGCACTCAAACACGCACACACATGAAGTACAGAGAGATGATTTCTTCTGTCATATGAGACAGTAGGGAACCCGGTCTCCAAAGTCTCCACTTCCACTGAGCTGATGCAGATGCCTGGATGCAGGGAGACATCAGCCAGCATCAGTGTCCCCTGATCGGTGCAGGTGGCATGCAGAGATGATGCTGGCCCCGATGTCAACCCCATCCTCAGAAATAGACTGAGATGACAGTGATAAGACACATATATAACTAATAACAAGACACGCGCACGCATATTCACAATTCCTAGGACACATCAAGTCTCTCACAAACAAAAACCTTAATTTTCTGACGTCACATTTCGGTGTGTGATGGAGCTTTTCCAGGACACGCATCGCGTGCTCGTCGTCCCTCGTTTCCTTCTCCCTCTTTCCCGATCGCAACACGGCTAGCCAATCAGTGGAAGCTCCTGCAGACACACCGAGCCAACCAAAAAGGCTTGTGCAACCAATACCCCTTTCCGCCTGTTCTATGCCTCTGTTCATCGATTGCAGGACGAGCCCAGAATCGTCAATAGATAGCGAATAACAAAGACTCCAGCGCCACGGCCTCTGTTGTTCAGGCTTCTGTGAATTTACGTGAATTTACGCCTACAGTATTAAAGCTGAGTTCGATCCCAAATGAATCAGGAATTATAACCATGACTACTTGTGTGTATTGTGCCAGCTGCTGAAGGGGCTGGCTCTGAAATTCGTGCCCATGCAAATGTAACAGGTGACATCCGGAAGTAGAGCAGAAAGATAGGAAATGATACAAATGCTCGAACGGCAGGTGTACTATTTGCATATACGCACAGGAATGAACTGTACTGCTTATAATAAACGTGGCATTCGAAAAGTTATTAGAATAAACGTGAGCAGTAAAGCGATTGTAGAAGTTTGGTGACATCGAACTGCATGTCATCAAAACACTAAATACTCCGCCCCTTCCATTAACACTCACCGTCTCTCCCTGCAAATAGTGTCGCTGTTCCTTGTAGTATCCTTTTGTATGTTGTGTATTTGGGAGTCTTGTAACTACATTTCCCAGAAGCCATTGGCGCCCTCCTCCTCCTGTCCAGCCGGTGTATTTGGATACAAAGTCAGCCGTAGCCACTGACAGCTCGGACAACTGAATGGGGCATTTTTTAGAGGGAAAAGAGGGTTCTGATAGTGGTGGACAGATGGAAAAACGAGTGACCCCAACGGGAAAGACTTAAAGAAATAGCTCCCCTTATTTATTTTGGGTTTAGTGTATTGCTGTTTTAAGAAAACAGTGGACACCTTCGGACATATTCATACGCCCATGCGACGACAATATGCGATTGATGTGATATAGCAAACTATATGTGTCACACAAAAATAATGGTAATTGGAAAACCCGTCATTTCAATAACCAGAAGAACGGAACGCAGCCTTGAGGAATAGCCTACATCGCACCTGGATTATAAATATTTGTGGTTTACTGTCAACAACTATCATTTTTTATCCTTATTGCAATGAAGATGGTGGATTTCTTTTCCACGGACTTCGCGACAGCCAAAGGAAACACATTGCCGAAGTGGATTTCATCGTCTGATCTTTGTTACACCGCCACGAATTATAACAATTCTGGTGACAACGCCGCCACATCAAGATACACTGCTATCAACGACAGAAATAATAGCTTGTTCCTATACAGATAATAAGCTTCAGTCCATCTTGTAGTTACGTGGTTTGGGTAGCTAGTCAGCTAGCTGGCTAGCTGTGTAGTGTGTGAACGTGGGTCAGCTGGAGAATATTACGAGGTAGGCAACTGTGGTGTCTCGATAGCTAACATTATAATGAATGGATGCGGATACACCTTACCATCGCAAAAATACGAATGGGTAGACTATAGCTTAAACAATAAAAGCATTTTGGTTGTGGTGATAGCAAGAAGTGGTGATCGCAATAGTGTATGTGCTTTCAGTGGGTACTGAGGTGCTCTTTTCAAACAGTACGAGACTAGCTAAAATAAAACATTTTCATAATCAAGGTAGTCTAGGTGCAATGCATAGTTGGCCGTCTTTGAGAAAATATTTTCATTCCGATCTCTAAAAGGGAATTTCTCTAAAAGGGAAAACATTCTCAGGATTATCTCAGTTTGGCTAATTAACTCTTCGCTCGATGCATTTTTAAGTGAAATAGTTATGATGTCTAGCTCCAGGAAAATGAACACTCTCATACCCAGCGCACACTAAAGCTATACCAAACGTGCAGAATGCGCCATCGGTGCTCTGTTTTGGTCATGCAAATATTAGACATACAGCCACCGAAACTGGCGTACTAGCTAGCTAGGTCTCCGTCGTAATTCCCCATCTTAAAATGGTCGAGTGCTTTTTTTAACGGCTATTTAAGGGCATTAAACAGGCTTATACGTTTAGTGATGTATAGGGCTTAGCCACGGAAGCGATAAACAAGGGCAATAACGCTCGGCTTAAATATTTCGCGAGATACGCGTCGTTTCGCAGGACTGACGATGCTTTTTTTCGCAGTCCAATCGCCCATATTCGGACGAGATCCCGTGCTAGCCAACTGACCCAGCCTATCGCATCCTGGTGGAAAGAAAAAACAAATTGTGTCGGTCAGGGCTGTGGCGGCTTCAGGCAGTGTAGACGTGCTGCACAACCATCCAGTTTATTGCGATTGTTTTGCTACGTTTAATGTAACAAATCCCTTTAAATATGAGAAATAATTTTACAACTGCCCGTTCTGAACCAAATGACCCGACCGAGTTCTACCTTTTGTGCGGGCCCTCTTTGATCATAAATGAAGGTGCTGTTTTTGGTACATTGCAATTTAGCTAAATGTCATCGCTCACAAAGAGGATGGATAAAGAGCAGTTATGTAAATATCTTTTGTGAAGCCGTAAAAGAAAAGCAAAAATTAAAACGTGAAATCACCTCGGTTTCTTTATTAGTGCACAACCACCTACAGCTAGGAAATTGCCAGGGTTTTGTGATGTGGAAAAAACTCAGTGGTCTCGAGGACAGCCAGTGATCTTGGGGACTGAAGCGTGTAGAGTGTGCAGTGCGCTGCAAGATACTGTCTCATGCGCATGGTGCCCTGTAGGATTGACAAACCAAGTTGATGACAGTCCACTGAGCCTTCAAAAATAAATGGGAGGCTGTCTTCATAGACTGAAGGAAACACAATGCCAGTACATTTATTTTTGCAGACCAGCTGAACTTTCAATAACGTTTTTATGTTTGTATTGCAATCTGCACAGCACTAGACTCGCAGAAAGCTGCTAGACAGGCACTTGTTTGAGGTAAGGACAATGGAAAAGTGGGAATTTTTTGTGGCTGGTCTCCCGGATGGCCGTAGATTTACAGTAAGCACATCTCCTGACAAACCGGCAGACTCAGGAAGCTGTCCATAAAGATACAGGGTGTATCAGCTCTGGCAGTGACTATCCTGGCTGTAGTGAAAATAATGGGACAGCGCCATACTGGATTTTGCTATTGATTCCCCACCACTACCACCACCCTCGTTAAGGAAGGCTGGATTCGGTCGATGGGTTCTGCATGGATTTTGTGCATGCGCCGACACAGGGCCCGTCCCAGCTGTTGATCCCACACCGCTGACCCGCAGGCGAGCATGGACCCGTACTCGAGAATGAGCGGCACCACTGCCCCGCTGCCGTGCGCCAGCTGCGGGGGCTGCCTGCCCCTCGCCGCCCCCTGCGCCGCCCCCCCGGGCGATGCCCGTCCCGCCTGCGCGGCGCCGGCCGAGAACGGCAGCAGCTGGAACTCCTCCACGCTGTCGTCCTCCGGCTCGCCGGACTCCCACCTCCACCACCAGGGCGGCGCCGCCAACCCCTTCTGGACGGCCGTGTTCGACTACGAGGCGACGGCGGACGAGGAGCTGACCCTTCGGCGGGGGGACCTGCTGGAGGTGCTGTCCAAGGACTCCAAGGTGTCCGGGGACGAGGGCTGGTGGACGGGGAAGATCAAGGACAAGGTGGGCATCTTCCCCAGCAACTACGTGACGCGGCGGGACGCCGGCTACCCGCAGCTGCCCGGGGGCCTGGTGGCGGGCGGGGAGTGCCCGCTGGAGATCGACTTTGCCGAGCTGCGCCTGGAGGAGGTGATCGGGGCAGGCGGCTTCGGGAAGGTCTACAAGGGGATGTGGCATGGGGAGGAGGTGGCGGTGAAGGCGGCGCGGCAGGACCCGGACGAGGACATCGCCGTGACGGCGGAGAACGTGCGGCAGGAGGCGCGCCTCTTCTGGATGCTGCGGCACACCAACATCATCGCCCTGCGGGGCGTGTGCCTGCGCGAGCCCAACCTCTGCCTGGTGATGGAGTACGCCCGCGGGGGCGCCCTCAACCGCGCGCTGGCCGGCAGGAGGGTGCCGCCCAGAGTGCTCGTCAACTGGGCCGTGCAGATCGCCAACGGCATGGACTACCTGCACAACAAGACCATCGTGCCCATCATCCACAGAGACCTGAAGTCCAGCAACAGTGAGTACAGTCCCTGACGCTGGAGTGGGAAGGGGGGGTCTTTTCTGTAATGATTCTGGGAGGAAGGCTGACTTTTGTTTTCATGCTGGATTCAGTCAGGTGTGTGTGTGAGTGGTGTTTGTGAGCCTTCTAAAAGAGTAGCATCAAGATGCACATGCACATGCCTGAAGAGAGAGAGAATGGACGGGAAGGACCCCTTTGAGTCCAGTCCGCATGTTCCCATTCTGCACAGTACAGAGAGTCTGATAGCCAGCAAGGGTCAGGATTCGAGACTCAGCCTTTGTAACCTTGCTAGGTTGGCACTGCGAGTTTCCAATGCTTCTTCCTCTTTTCCCTGTCATTCCCCACACCTCTACCCCCACACCGCCATCACCACCGCCCCCCCAAAGGATAGCAGCTCTGTTCTGTCGTCTGAGCTGTGAGCTATTTTTGGTGCTTTGTGCTACTTGCGGCTCAAAGACGCAGTTGCAGAGGGGTGTATTGAAAAAACTGTGTTTGTGTGAGTGTGGCGGTGGGGGGGCGGGTGGTATCTGAGCGCTGGGTGCTGACTACTGGGCTTTTGAAGCAGAGCTTCAAATGTGTCTGCAGCTCAGAGGCGAGCGCTGAGAGATTTGTCCTCTCACCGCTCTTAATCTCCAAATTTCCACCTTCTCCTCCACGCTTCCCGAGAACCCAGACTCACGATCCCCCGAAATCTCATCAAAGATGTCTTTGCCTGCAAGAAATCAAAATGACTCAGTGTTTTTTTGAAATGCTGAAAAGCAAAGCCTTAGTCTCTGCGGAGCTATCAGCACAGAGGCTGCTTTCGTCACTCAAATGTCAACCCTGCGGCTTAGAACTTGGGTGGGTGAAAAAAACAGCCATTTTTTCCACCAATATCTGTTTAGAACCCCAGCATAGGATCAGACTAGGATACCAGCCTGCCTGTTTGTGATGCCCCCCCCCCCTCCCTAAGACACACACACCCCAAATAACACCATCGCCAGCACTTGCACAGCGAGGGGGAAAAACAGCGTTTAAAGTTACACCCCAGTTCATTGTCCAGGTGCGTGGGTTTCGGGTGTCCTTTTCAAACTGCAGCCGACTCTGCGCAGCTGCGGCGAGCGGGAACTGCAAGCCCTGCAGCCGTATACCCCCCCCGCCACTCCTCCACCGTCCCGTCCCAGTTACCCCCCTTCACCTCCCCGCCGTGGCTGGGAAGCACACCAGGCCCTGTGTCACCCATCACCCTCTTCCCTCGCCCCCCTAGGAACCATCAACACACAGACGCACACACTGAGTAACCTGGCATGAGGGTGACTCACTGCCCGAATCGATTACCTGCCTAACTTCGTGAGGATGCCTATACAGACTGCAGCAATGCTGGGATGTGTAGGACACTGGAGGCCACAATGGGATTCTGAGGCTCCTGAAAAAGGTGCAGCCAGAAATGACTACCTCAGCGTGAGTCATGGTGGAGTACATATGGTTATCCATTGGATTAATAAAAAGGATCATAAACATTACAATGCTAATAAATAACAATAATAATGATAACATGCTATATGATATTATTCTATTAACATCATTATTATTATCACGAGGCAACTCAGCACCCGCAGAAATTTCATATAGTCATACATATCATCCTGTGGGTTTGTTAGAGTAACAGGGGTCATTAGTGTACTGTGCCTCAGTCTCTGCAGTAAGGAGAAGTAGTATAGCATGGCGATCCATAGCCCCCTCCTCTGATTGGTTGAACGTGTGTTGGTGGGGTGTTTTGCGTTCTCGACGTAGCCCATAGCAACTGGGCTGTTGATCAGTGTTGGAATGACTCAGCAAAAGGTAACCGAATCTCACCTGTGTCAGTGATACCGGTCAGCCAGACACACGGCACCGGGGTCTGACCGCAGGCTTCTTGGAAGAGCGCGGTGAATAGGCCATTAGTCATTATGCCGAGGCTGCAAAATCACCAAATGATAAAAGACACGAGGGGTGTCACCTGCGGTTGTCTTTGTTGGCACCTCAAATGACATTGTGTTTTGGAATGCGACAACAGATAGAGACAGCCTCTTGGTGTCAACTGGTTGGCTATTCAATAGAGGATGGAGATGACGTGCAGGGTGGGGGTGTTTTTGAAGCAGACGGAGCTCTTCAGAGGTCAGCACTTTTAGAGAGAGGCGATGTGGTATTGTGGTGTAAGGCACTGGGCCCATAACCAAAAAATTACAGCTTCAGTGCTATACCTCTGTTGTATCCTTGAGCAATTTATCGAACCTGCTTCAATAAAAACCTTCAGTTGTGTAAAGGTGTTTCTAAGCAAAAAAGGAAGCTGTGTGCATGAGAAATTTTTGACATGGGCATCTGCTAAGTTTGTAAGTTATATTAAGCGTAATAAGCTATACAGTAATGTCACTAAGCAGATAAATAGCACTCACTTAAAAATATCTGTAAAGTCTATCGACGGGAGGCCCGATGTCGTGGAAACATGAGCGCTCTCGCGGGCGGCGTCTGTGCTCTCCCCGCGGGCCGGCGGGTCTCGGGCAACGCTCCTCGCAGCAGGTAGAGACAGGGGGACTCGGCACCGGGGGGCCGGGAGCGCTGCGGCGCACCAACGCCAACAATGACGCCTTTATCACGCGCTGACAATTACAGGAGTCACTGGGGGAGCGGACGGGGAGTGGGAGGAGGGGGGAGGTCAACATACTGTAGACCTTGTACTCTGGACGCAGAGGCAGAAAGTAAACATGCAGAGGAATGTGCGATAGTGAGAGCGCTGGGAAAAAAAATGTCCCTGCCCCCAAACAGAAGGGGAGCAGCTGTGGCCCCACGCACAGGGCCGGGCGTACTCGCTCTCTACTGCGCGTGACACACAGATCGCACCGGGACGTGTGCTGAGCGTTGTGTCGGGCTAACATAATGTCCCTGTCACTTTGGAGTGGCTGGCACCGCGGGAACACAGGTGTACAGCTGTTCTTGTCCCCTTCTTAGTTAACACTGTCATAAGTAATTGATGTAGCTCTGCAATATGCATTGGGGCAGGGAGCGGGGCTGCGCTGTGCATTCTGGGTATCTGGCAGTGACTGGGGCAGCTCGGTGTCTCTCCCAGCTTGAGCGGTGGTGACACAGATCAATGGTCAATTGGATAGCAGCAGACGCACACATGTGCACACAAACATGCACTGACACTCTCTCGCCCTCTCTCTGTCACACACACACACACACACACACACACACACACACGCACGCACACACAGTATACGCTGAAATCAATAACAAGATAAAAGATAACGCCAGTGGTGGTCTCTAAACTGGGCTGCTGGGGTAAGATCCTGAGTTAACACAGTATGACCCCATAACAGAGTCCAAAAACAACAAAGCACCTCAGCACTACATTACCCATATTGCACGGGGAATCTAAAGACCCTAGCCACACAGCCCTACAGACGTAGTCTCCGCTAGACACAACACAATGTGCTGCTGTCATGCCACAAACAAATAACACAGTGTCAAAGCATGCTGTTGACATGGCGCCGAAGCACACTGTTACCACAGCGTCAGAACAGCGAGCAAAGCCAGTGACATACACAACACGATGGCACAAGGCAGCCCCGCAGATCTGCAGCAGCACAGCACACACGGACACACTCGCACAGCGCAACATTGCACATCACACCACCACGGCCTCTGCCACGCTGCTTCTTCTGCAAGCGGGGCGTTGTTGTAGACCAGCGGGGTGCTGGAGGGCACAGGGCAGGCAGCGAAGTTTAGGCGAAGAGAGAGGCATCCATGCCCGCCTTTCACGGGCTACCCTGAGCCTGCTGGTTTGTTACTGAGATGTTCAGGGATGGAGAAATGCGCTCAAGCACTGTTCTCTCAGGATTGCTGTGGGGACCACTTATAACAGCGACCCAGGCACTCCCTCCAGCCCCCAACACCAGAGGTCCAGGTTGGGCCAGCTCCATCTGAGTCAGCATCCTCGCTCTGATTGGCCAGCCGAGATCACCTTGCGCAGGCTGATTGAGCTGATTGGCCCGTGGAGCGCGCCCTTGGCCTCGGGCCTGCGTGGGGGGACTCGCATGCAGTAAAGCACATAAGTGGCTTTGCGCAGATGGATCCTCAGGAAGTGTGTGAGCGCGCGGCGGCGGGTGGGTGGGGAATGAGCCCGGTGACTCAGTGTGCGGAAGGCCTTATTGAGTGGGCGGCTTGGCAGCGTAGAGGATGGCAGGACATTGCGGGCTTCATTCACACAGGGAGGATCGCTGACACTCTGGAGCCGCAGGGACTTCCTGGTGCTCTCTCTGCGTCTGTGTAGAGGCATGCACTCGAGACATGAGGCATGCAAGGTGTGTGTGTTGGGTGTTTGGGTGTGGGAATGTGAGTCTGACTGTATGTGTGTGTATGCTGTCAGCTTGTGTGTGTCTGTGTGTGTGGGAATTTGAGCGTGTGCATAGGTATAATAAGGTGTGTGTTGGTATGTCCAGTAGTACCCAGTACTGACTCTGCTCAAAAGCAGAGTTGAGTAGTCTTGTGCCCTTCCTCTCTATCCAGGCAAATTTTTATTCGCATTTCCTGGAGTCGGTGGTTTGCATTCCAAATAACCCGAAAAAGACAGAGAAAGACAGAAGGAAAGAGGACGGTGTTCCTACTTTAAAATGCGTTAATGTGTAAAGATATGTTCAAAATATGGTTAGTTAAATATTGGATAGGTTTTCGGGAGTGATAAGACAGGCAATGCGTATGCTGTGATAATAGATAAGACAGGAACTCAGTTGCAATATTGCCCACATCAAAGTGCTGGATATGTTGCAACAGCCAAAACACTCATATAGGCAGATATGCCGGGAAACTAAGGGCCAACAAAGAGGATCTGTGTTGTAGGCACAGTTACTGTGCCCAGAGAGAGACTAAAGAACACACTGTTCTATATTGATTATGGGCCTTCTTATTTGTGGGCTCTTTTAACAAAGAATTTGCAAAGGCCCTTATGAAAATACTGTCAATATATGGTCAAATTTGAAATTAAAATATAAGGAATAAAGTGCCACATATTACAAATTACATCTGTTATTGTCACCTTTACATATACAGTCATATTCACATATTAAACATTACATTTTAGGTTAAATATTCTACAGTATATCTAATTTTATGACATATACATGATACTATGTGTATATAAGTTGGCAACTTATTTAGTTCCCATATATGTGGCATGATTTACAATTAAGAAATGTTGTATCTTAAATATTTTATATTAAATGACACATTTTGTAATCCTTAAGTCATCATTTTCAATGAAAGCACAGCCAGGCCAGAGTGGTGGCTGCATCCAACTGCATCACAGTGTGGTAGAAGTGCTGAAGTTTATCTGAACCTTCATGGCGGTTATGAAAATTTAGACAAAACAGAACTAATCAAGCAAAACTACAAAGTATTAGCTGTCCTTAGCAAATCAGTGGACTTTGGCTAGCATGCCATCTACGTGACAAAAATATGAAAATAAAACAGCTGTTCTGAGAAATATTTTTGCACGGAAGTTGTTTGGTGTTTTTGAAGCACTTTACCTTTGATTAATCATTTGATTAGCAGCTCAGATGTGTACACATAGCTCATTTGCACTATAAAATAGCTGGCTAGCAGCTAGCTATAAATAGCAGAGGAAGACTTCCCACCGTCTTGCTGTCAGTGCTGGTGGTACCTCTGTCTGCTCCCACCTGCGCGTTGCGAGAGTGACAGTTCTGTGCCGTGAAAGATGACAGGTACATGAAATGACACGCGGGGCTACAAAACAGCGCTGACGCGAGATCCCTGCGTGAAATATGCAGGTCTGGGCAGATGCATCGATTTCCTCATGCACTGGAGTCACTCGTGAGATATTAAGTGCTAGGCGGTCGATGGGGGAGCGGTTACAGAACAGCCGATTACAGGAAGGAGACAGAGAGGAGCACCTACAACAAACTGCCAAAAAAACGACATCCGCCGCCGCTCTCCCTCTTTGCATCCCGTCGCCTTTCCTCGTCCCTTGTTGTCTCCCTCCCTCCTCTTTCTGTCACTGTGTCCCTCTGTCCCTGTTTTTCCATCGGCTTTACCTGCCCCTTTTCTCTTTGCCCCTCATTCTCTCTGCTTCTGACTCAGTGCAGCCCCTCCCCGTCTTCTCTCTGGTAACAGCTGGGATGCGAGGTGGGGTTTAGTTCCGGTGGGGTAGGGGGATTGGGGGATTGGGGGATTGGGGGATTTTCTGTGCTGCAGTGATAAAAGTGAAAGTGCGGTCTCCCCAAAAACCCCAGGGGGTGGTGGGGGGGGGTAGGCAGGGGAGCTCGGGGTGGAGCGAAGGATTTGGAGCTACGGCGCAGTCCAAATTGATACACCCCTGTGCTCTACAGCACCGACTGCTGAAAATCAGGTCTGTCCACCTCAACACATCACCCCCACCGTGTGCCCGGACTACTAACACCTGTCACCTGTACTTTGCGTCCTGCAGCAACCTTCCTATTACATTCTATATTATAATATCTGTCATCGATCAAATGACATTATCAGCATATGGGTTTTCTGATACTGATATCATATTTGCATTGCAGTTCTCAGGGTTTTTGTATTGTAGAAATACCAGCGGTGGCACACTACAATAGAGGAAAAAAGGTGATCACGCAGCTGTTGTTAACAGTGACGCATTGTGGTTCCCAGAGGAAAGTGTACAAACTGTTGCAGGTAAATTAGAACACTAATTGATTTGATTACTTGGCTACTCGGAAGGCGGCAACTAAACTACACGTCAAATCAAAAGGTGAGAATGGCATAATTACGGTAATGCCTAATGCCCAATTCAAAATAAGGCTGTGTGAATATGCATGCAGCTGATGTTATTGCTGGCAATTACACAGTGTAACACCACAAATAAATACAAATATGTTAATGCCATTACAAATATAGGCTACTTATTCCTTGTGCAATGTTTCTAAAGTACTGTTGTAAAGAACAGTAGGCCACTTTGGGAGTCTGTTACCATCAGCACTGAAATGCACGGTAACGCATGGATGAAGAGGAATTAAGATGCTTCACAGATCCAGTTCAGTAGTATCTGTTTCACCCACTTGGCTGTCTGATGTGACTGTCCTTGTAACAGAGGGTCATTTAAAACAGTGGCCTTGGTGTGATGATCAGTTGTGACTTTCTCTGATGGCACCCACAAAACCAATAGATATTTTGTACTCATGGCACTCACAAAGAAAGAGCACAAGTTTATTTGGCAGAAAAGTACTGTGCTTTCAGACAAGGGTAATGGCAATGTCAACACTGACCTGTTGTTAACTGGGCGGTCGTGAGGTCACATCTCCTGTCGGCTGCTGCAACATGCCCTCTCAGCCAAGATACTCTGCCCTGAGGGCTCCAGTGATGACCCAGCTGTGTGAAAGGTTTTTCCCCTCTGAGAGATGATAGAAAGGAGGCACTGGTTTAGATCTGTCAACTACATGTGTAATAACGGCGCAAAATCACTGTCCAGAACTTCCTCTCCCCATTGGTTGTACCCCAATGGTGGAATGGAGTTCCACACGTCATCCGTTCTGCCGAGTCGCTCTCTGTCTTCAAGAAACAAACACAGCTCTTCCGCTCTCACTTGAGCACCTGAAACACTACCCCCTAAAGGAATTTATCATGTCTCAAAACTGTTTCCTTCTAAACTATATAACAAATGTAATCTAATGGTTTAACGTACTTGTTATCTCTACCATGGTCTTGGTTATACAGTGAATATACAGTGTTATACAGAGTAATGTAGTGAAACACAGGGAAGGTGTATGAGAGAAACTGCAAAACTGTCTGAACTGTATCAATGACTGATAATGACCAATACGTTGTGGCAGAAAATAATTGACTCTGTCTTGGCGGAGTACAGCTGGCTTTGTTGGCTAAGGTTCCCTCGTCACACCTCTCTGTGCACCCTACGACTGGCCAGATGCCTAAGTCATTCAAATGATGTCAGGGAAGTGCACCTATCCTCCCCTGGGCCTTTGCTTTCCTGGTGCATCATGGGATTTGTAGTGTGAAAAATAAATACGGTTGATGAGCATGAGTGTTTGAGGATTGCATTAATATACAACTGGCAATTCCAAAAGTTAGGTGTGAAAAAGGGATTAAAATGCTAAACGACACAGATGACGTGGCCCTGCTCTCTCCCTTCACAGAGCAGGGGCTGCAGCACAACCTGGATCTGTTTGAGTAGTATGGTCACATGGGCACCTATTATCATTCTGGACAAGAACAGAACATGGTATTCCAAAGGAAATCTGAATTCCATGTGAACAGATACAACTTTAATCCATCTCAAAATCCTGCTTTATTGCAGTGAAATATTTGGCCCACTGACATACCTTGATTCTAACTGGTACAGAACCTCAATGGAGGCAATTTGGTTGGAGTTATCTAAAAACATTATGCAATTAAACTGAAATTTCTCCAGAAACCCCTGCAGGGCTGTGCAAACCCACTGAGCCCTTTGAATACACATCAAAAAGAGTCAGGTTCTGGTTTCACATAAGCCATGCACACCAGAGGTCCAATAAATACAAGACCCTCCTGAGCAACCAGGCCTCCCTAGACGAGCACCCTGTGGGCGAATGATTCTGAGGCTTGCTGTGTAAACACACACTGAAACCAGCAGACCACAGGTCCAAATCAATAACAAAACATCTCTGAAAATAAGTACATAAGTAAAACTGGCTTTAACTTAAAAGACAGTGACATAGACAACTGGACAGAGGAAATCACAGAACAAACTTGATATCGGGCCTAAAAGGAAACGTTTCATCGCTACCTAAAATGTATGACACTGAAGAGAATTACAAAGTCTAATGAAGTGAAGACTCTGTGACCACCGCATAAAAAAGGGAAAGCATAACAAATTCTGGGCTCCCAGAGAAAATTGGCCTTGTGTTTGTTGGGTGACAAAATACAGAGATACAGGAAACCTACATGAAGCCCATGCATCTGACACCCTAGTTTAATGCCAGCACAGACCGCTGTAAACATGTAGACAGTAGACGGCAAACTGTAGACGGTAGACACATACCTGGTTGCTTACAGGCTGCTAAGCAAGCAGCCAGATATGTGTCTCCCTGCCACAGTGTGAGTGACAGTGCCGCAGGTTTGTCACTGTTTATAGGACCAGAGAGACTCGAAGACTTGCTTCTTGTTGTGTTTTGTTTTTCTTTTTACAGATGGTGTTACTTTCAGTAATTTATTACAAATTTTTGTTGTTTGTGCCTCTCCTAAATCCATCAGAACCTCGCTTTGGAAATACCGTACTTTTTTCAGTTTGGGCCAACAAAGCATATTTGAATTAAAGAGAATGATAGAGAGAGACAGAAGGAGTGAGCAAGCAAGATAAGAGGGAGGGAGAGTGGGAGAGAGAAAATGAGTGAGAGAAAGACAGAGAAGCGGAAAGAGAGATACACAGGGGGGGTGGAGGAGTAAGCAAGGTGCATGTTCATGCTAAACCCTGACTCTGCAAAAGCTGCTTTGCTGACAGGGGCTTCCAAGGGCACTGGGCTCGTGTCCCACTTAAGCTCCTGGCTAAGTGAGCTTGAGCCTGGGAGGCCCCTGGTCTTGCGCAGGCGGGGAAACTCCCAGCGCACCTCAGGGCTTCGGAGCAGGGGCCGTGGGCGTGCGACAGGAGAGCGCACGGGCGCTAATCCTGAGCGGAACAGTACAGCTGTGCCCTTGAGGAAGGGCACATCACCTCCAGCGGCTCCAGCAGAAATCCCATTACACAAACATGTCAAGTAGAAATAATGAGCGCAAATGATATTGTGTTGCCACATGTAATGTATTCGGTGTATAATTATGCATTAGTTTCCACTCATCGCCAGCATCCTGGCTTTACCCGGCAAACATGTACGATTCCAATGCTTTTGCTGTGACAACAGGATAACACTGCTGCAACATGACCGAAACACCCCTTTATGTTGTGTGCGCGTGTGCGTGTGTGTGTGTGTGTGTGTGTGTATGCACGCCTGTGTGTGTGTGTGTGTGTGTGTGTATGCACGCCTGTGTGTGTGTGCGCGCATGTGCGTGTGTGTGTATGCGCGCGTGTGTGTGTGTGTATGTGTGTATGTGTATGTGTATGTGTGTATGCGTGTGTGTGTGTGTGTATGTGTGTATGTGTGTGTGTGTGTGTGTGTGTGTGTATGTGTGTATGTGTATGTGTGTATGTATGTGTGTGTGTGTGTGTGTGTTTGTATATATGTGTGTATGTGTGTATGTGTGTGTGTGTGTGTGTGTGTGTGTGTGTGTGTGTGTGTGTGTGTGTGTGTGTGGTGGGGGGGTACAGAAGGATAGAGAAATAGCTGATAGAGACAGTATTGAGCTGCAGGAGCAGTATGCCCCTGTGCGCTCACACATTTCATTCCAGTGCACAAGCAGGCGCCCACCGACGAGCCCTGTAGCACAGACTGACAAGTACACGCGCTGACATACAGAATCAGATGCACACATGTATGTACACATGCTCACTGCCTGAGTCTCAGCACATGTACTGGCTGCATACACATGCAGACTGGCTCACTTGATTTCACATGTACATGCTCTCTCTCTCTCTCTCTCTCTCTCTCTCTCTCACACACACACGCACACACACACATTTAGCTGTCTCTTACGCTGGCAGAAGCACTGAAATAGAAAAAGAGAAAAGGAGAGAGAACAAAGGCGTATTATTACTGTCAGCAGTGATCTATTCTCTCTGTCTCCATTTTCAGACACACACACACACACACACACACATACACACACACACACACACACACACACGAGGGCTACTGCACTTTACGGACTCTTGCTATCCAGTTGTGCTGTTAGAGGGCACCGAGGTGGCAGCAGAGTCACGCCTTAAAACACAGAAGCAAATATCAGCACTCAAACTTGCGCCTACTGTATCTGTGTCTGTGTGTACTGTGACTGGAGATGGTAATAGGTGTAAATGACTTTGGGAGACATTTGGTCCATCGTCAAAAATATTGTTTTGGGATAACGCCAACAGACATCATGCATCATATTGATTTTGTTTCTGTTACCATCAGAAACAGTGAGGCGTTTGCAGAGAGAGCGCTGACGGGACCGGGGCAGGTGACTGTTCGTTCGGGTTACTGCCGCAGTGCTACACACACCTGTATCCCGTGAGGCCGGCCTAACAGTGCCCTCTTGTTCAAACAAAAGCCTGGCTGTGGACTCTCTGAGTCTCTTTGCATACACCCAGAGATAAGGGCAAACACACTCCCTCCCCCCTGAAGCCAGCCAGCCTGTTGACACTCCAAACATTTCCATAGTGGGCCTGTGCGCGGAAGCTAAGCAGGAAGTGCGGCGCGCCCTGGTCTAAAGGCCGTCCGTCAGCGCTCGGAAGCGCTCTTCTCCACATCCACGCCACAAGACCTTTAAATGACCGCAGTGCTGCCATTCCCAGATAATAACGGCCAAACTGCAGAATTTCTGTGGTTAATCGTGTTGGATACGCTCCATCTTTTATTTGCATCGGCGTTCATCTTCGAATTCTGAGCTCTTTGATGATCTTATAGATACTCTGCAAAGCCGTTTGCCTGTTTTAAATGACAACCATGCCACCGTTCTCGGTTACGGTAATGGTAACGTCGTCTAAAGCGTTGTCACGACTGCACTTAGTAGTGTTGGAATGTACTGTGGTTTTCATTAGCACTGGCATCTATCTTCTGATTCTGAGCCCCATGACAGTGTTATTATCATTTATCGGGGAGGAGACCATTAGCGGGGCCGTCGATACCCGCACCGGTCACTGCCGACTCGTTTCGATCGGATCTGTGTCAGCATGACAGCGATCCCGAGGAGAGCTGCACCACGCCACAGTCCATTAACGCCTCGGATGTCAGCGTTAGAATTCCGCCGATGTTTTCACTCAGTCAACTGTGCGTGCGTTCCCGCGGGAGACCGATCAAGACAGCGGCCTTTCTTTCTTCCCACGTTCTGCGCTGCAGAACGGAGCACCCCCTCACTACATTCTAACAGCTGTTGAAATGGCGTAGCTCATACCTGACCAGTCGCTCATGGATGAACAGCAGTGATTGGAGGGTGACGCTTTATGAGCAGCGCCACTCGCTGTCAATCGCTGACTCGCAGGAATGAATGAGAAGACTTTACTCTCCATCCTGAAACACCGTGACTGGCTCGAATCTAAGAGGAGAGGCAGTGAGCGAGCTCCCACTGGTTTTGGTTCGTGAAGCCGCAGTTTTCCCTCAGTTGCGAGCGCTGTGTGAGGGTGTAACTGGATAGGGTCTGCAGCCCTGCGGTGCATAGCACGGGGAGCTTGTAGCTCGACAGGTTTTGGAGATGCGCGGTTGCTGTCTGATTAATATTTGATTGCAGCACAGTGTGTGGGCTTGATCTGCAAAGGAGACTGTGTGATTAACCATATGAAAAACTAATGTAGGCAAAATTCAACATGCAGGGACAAATTTGAAGAGGCACTGTCAAACTACAGCATTTATCAGAAAATACAAATATTTTAATACTATTACTGGTGATAATAAAAATATTGTGAGTAATACTATTCACCAGATTTTGCCACTTTGTATGTGGTTTTTCCACATACATTATGTATATTGCATACATTACATTTTTCAAAGTGGTGTCTAAATAATCAACATATTTTGCAATACATAACATGAATGGAAAATTTATTCATTGTATTTTCAATTTCATATTGTATTATTGTATGTCTCTTCATAAGTGATCTTCCACAAAGGCACATACAGTAGCTTCAGGTGTGACTGCAAAGAACAAGCGGGAAAGACATGACATCCAGCTGACTTTAAGCCTGGATTTGATCTAATCACATTGTACCTTGATTTCTACCTTGAGTAATGAATTCACACAGGTTTAACATTTTGTTCTGTTGCTTCTGTTCAAGATTTTGTATTCAACCTCATGGCGTTGTGTAAAAACAACAGAAAAAACCTAAACATATGCATGTATTTGTTACTGACATTGAAGGATAAAGCACGGTGAAGTTAGACTGAATCTGGGCCATAGATTCATAAATCCTAAATCAGCAGATTAGAATCTGTTGCATGATCTGATGACAGAACGTGATCTTGACTAACTGAGTAGTGCATATTGAGCTCTCACAAAAGGATGTCTATCAACTAGTAATTCAATGTGACAAATGAGCAAAGTGTGGCTGCACATTTACACTCTGGGGTTATTTTTGGATCAGTGATATGCAGGTTTAGTGCAGATTTACTGATCTTCATGTCATCTGGATGGGCTTATCCTGCTCACTGAACCTGCTCAATGAACTGATCCAAGTGCTTAATGATCAGTGAACCTGCACTGCAGCTAATCCCCACCCAAAAAAAGCCCGCATGCTCACACGCACATCCTTTCTCCCACTCACCTGCGCAAAATTAAACTGCTCACCCGCAGAGCATCTGGTGTTGGCACACTTGGACAATACGCCAGGTGATTGGTCTCAGAGGCATGTGAAGCACTGTCAGTATACAGACAATGAGGACGACTGAAAGTAGCGTTGATGGCGGACTTTGTGTTTATCGTTATTTATCATGATACTTGCAATGGACTGCTCCTATTATTAATGTGTTGTGTGTACCACTGAGCTCAGTCTGTACCTGAGGGCTGTGAGGTGAGGTCAGGTCAGCGGAGTCCAGGTGCAGCTCAGATGTCTGCCCTCCAGGTGCGGCTGAAAAAGGCCAGGGCAGAAGAGCAGGTGGACGCACACACTCCCCCCTCTGTTCTCCTCCTAAAGGTCATGAACAGTGGCATGGGGAGATTATCACTTTCTCATGGCTGTATAAGATTGAGTTTAACAGGGCACAAAGGTTGCCTCTTCTAAAACAATAAATTCCAGGGTAAAGCGCTTGGTTGAATGTACATGCATTTACAGGATATGTAAACTCTAGTTGGTGCGTGCTCTGATAAATATACTGTGTGTGTGTGTGTGTGTGTGTGTGTGTGTGTGTATATATATATATATATATATATATATATACCCTCACTGAATGACTGGCCAGTGAATGACCATAGTAGTTACCATAATACTAATAGTAGCTAAGAGTACCATAGTAAAGATGGTTTAACACCTGGTTTACCAGAGGAGTGGTATTATTAACAAATGGTGTTTCAGGCTTGCGTTTTTGAGCCAGCATTTCATATATTGAGTGACAAGCACGTGCTTAAATGAGATAAGTACACACAGGCAACCCATAACTGCAAGGAAAAGTGAAGTGCGTCATCTTCTTGTCCCTTACTTAGACACACCTTGGGAGTACTAACTCAGAAAGGTGAATCCCCCGATGATTTTGATTTGTCAATCTTTGCACGTACTCGGTCTTACGCATGGTTGCCACCGGATTTGTTATCAGGCCTTATATTCTGGTGTATCCAGCCCTAGCAGATGAGTCGCAGGCCAGTATGAGCATTTTTGTTTTTCAGTGGGATGCTCGAGGTGCACTTTAAGGTCATTACAATGTATTTCCTCTTCTGTCAATTCCCCTGCCCCTGTCCTGAACCCCCCGACACTTTCCGTCTCCCCCCCCCCTCCCCCTCCCTGTGTCCTCCAACCCCCCTCCTCGCTCTCAGTCCTCATCCTGGAGCACGCGGACAGGGACGACTTGTGCGGGAGGACGCTGAAGATCACGGATTTCGGGCTGGCGCGGGAGTGGCATCGCACCACCAAGATGAGCGCGGCGGGCACCTACGCCTGGATGGCGCCAGAGGTCATCAAGCTGTCCCTTTTCTCCAAGAGCAGCGACGTCTGGAGGTAGGGTGGCGGGCGCGGGCTGCGTGAAACACACAGGCAGAAGATGGTTCGTTAAATTATTTATTTCACAAGCGTTTGTCATGTAGAATCACTTGCAAGAATGTCATGATTCTGTTTTAACAGGCATCCCAGAGTGCCATGAACAAGAAATGTAGATAAGGAACAAAGTTAGCTTCAAGCTAAATGTCTGTGCTAAAATGTCGCCATACAACAGTAATTATTTTAGTTTATCACTGATGATCCTTTAAGAGCAATGCCATTACTACTGTTTACATTGCCTGAAACAACAACCTTACCTTACCTTACATCACACTAATACACTTATATTACCTAACAATGATCTGCAAAAGCAACTATACTCTTGCATTTCACAAAGGGTTTACAGCAACCAAGTGCTAGGTGAAGGACACAGCCAGGTTCTGGTACTCTGTGTCATCGACAGCTAATCTATTCAGACCTAGTCCTAACCCCATCTACGGAAACTGGTCAAAGGTCAGTGCTTGTGGCAGAGTCTGTCAACATATCAAGCTTGCACCATCCCTCTTCCTTCCTGTCCCTCTTTCCCAGTTTTGGGGTCCTGCTGTGGGAGCTGCTGACAGGGGAGGTGCCGTACCGGGAGATCGATGCCCTGGCTGTGGCGTACGGCGTGGCCATGAACAAGCTGACTTTGCCCATCCCGTCCACCTGTCCTGAGCCCTTTGCCCGTCTGCTGGAGGGTACAAAACACCCGCCCCATCCGTCATCCCAGCACAACCGCAAGACTGAGACTCATGTCCACTGGCTGGGGCTCATTCATAAAGCTATTTTTAAGGGCACTCATTGAAAACAAACACTCAATAATTGTTGCAGCTCTCTGTATGTCTAAACGGACATTGACATGAATTTTAAGCGGTAGAACAAACCCTAGATAAGTTTATAGTTAGCTGCATCAAATACTGAGGGAGTCAGTGGTACATGCCAGGTTGATTTGCTAATTCTTGGAACACCCAGCCAAACACTTTTCCTGGGATTTTTTCCAAGAGAACATCCTTAGGTGTATTTTCAATGCACTAATAATTTCCTTTTTAAACTGTGAAAGTGGAAACCAGGTCAATTGTACAAACAAGAAAATAAATTCATGTCATTACCAAAGCTGAAACATTAGCGTCCTGTATAGATAATGTGTGCAATATGTCCTTGTTCCTGTCAGTGACTCTGTCAATTTACATTAATATGAATTTTACTGAATAAGCCGGCCTTGCTTTCTGTATACACAGGCTAATCTCCCAGCACAGCACAGCCATTAACCTCAATATCTGTCTTCTTTCTCCTTTTCCCACCCTTATACCCTCCCATCACAGAATGCTGGTGCCCCAACCCTCACGGCCGCCCCTCTTTCGGGAGTATACTGTCGCGGCTGTTGGCCATCGAGCAGTCGGCCATGTTCCAGATGCCGCTCGAGTCCTTCCACCTGCTGCAGGAGGACTGGCGTCTGGAGATCCAGCAGATGTTTGACGAGCTGCGGGCCAAGGAGAAGGTGAGGAGGGGGAGTTGAGCTGGACCTGCTGAACAGAAGGATCCTCAGAGCTCCTCTGTGTTTGCTGGGTCCTGAAACTCAGCTGTGGAATCAAGGGAAGGGGATCCTCAACAGGGAAGGGGATCCCCAACAGGGAAGGGGAATCCTCAACAGGGAAGGGGATCCTCAACAGGGAAGGGGATCCTCAACAGGGAAGGGGATCCCCAACAGGGAAGGGGATCCTCAACAGGGAAGGGGATCCTCAACAGGGAAGGGGATCCTCAACAGGGAAGGGGATCCCCAACAGGGAAGGGGATCCTCAACAGGGAAGGGGATCCTCAACAGGGAAGGGGATCCCCAACAGGGAAGGGGATCCTCAACAGGGAAGGGGATCCTCAACAGGGAAGGGGAATCCTCAACAGGGAAGGGGATCCTCAACAGGGAAGGGGAATCCTCAACAGGGAAGGGGATCCTCAACAGGGAAGGGGATCCCCAACAGGGAAGGGGATCCTCAACAGGGAAGGGGATCCTCAACAGGGAAGGGGAATCCTCAACAGGGAAGGGGATCCTCAGCTTTTTTAGGCAAGCTTCAGCTCATGTGATTCCTCTTCTGCTCATGTGCTAAAGTACTTCAGCAAGTGATTTCCGCTTTAATTGATTCCATTTTAGAACTCCCTTTTTTGAAAGGGTTAATCATCTGCAGAGGCCCAGAAATCCTGCAGACTGTGGATTGATTGACCCAGGAGTGACAACCCCTGGTTTCTAAGTGTCAGTCCTGATGTGTCTATTGGCACGACCAGGTTATGAACTGGTCCCATAAAAGCCCACTTTGTAGAGTAACAGGCCACCACCCATGGCCTATTTCTGCATCTCTGTGTTCATTTGAACTTGCTTTACATTTCTGACCAAGGCAAGCCTCAATGGGCTGGATGGTCTGTTGTCTCCATTAAGTCTTCTTATACAATTTCTTGTCTGTGTGTCCCACCCTTTCTCCCTGGTATCCTCGCCTCCCCTCTGTCCCCCTCCCGGCAGGAGCTGCGGTCCTGGGAGGAGGCGCTGGCGCGGGCGGCGGAGGAGCAGCGGGAGCAGGAGGAGCAGCTCCGCCGGCGGGAGCAGGAGCTGGCCGAGCGGGAGATCGACATCGTGGAACGAGAGCTCAACATCATCATCCACCAGATGTACCAGGAGAAGCCGCACGTCAAGAAGCGCAAGGGCCACTTCAAGAAGAGCCGGCTGCTCAAGCTGGGCCGTGACGGCAACCGCATCAGCCTGCCCTCTGGTGGGTGGAGGGGGGAACTACATCCCTGTGCATCCCTGTTTCCTTTCCTGCTGTGAGAGCCTGAAACTGAGTGGGTGCCTCCTCTTGCTCTCCCGGACTCTCCTGCAGGGTTTGAACACAAGATCACGGTGCAGGCCTCCCCCAGTGTGGACAAAAGGAAGACCCAGGGAAGTGAGAGCACCACACCACCTGCCAGCCCGGGAGTTATCCCTCGACTGAGGGCCATTCGCTGTGAGTCTGCGTACGAGACAGGATATAGGGAGGGGACAGAGACAGTGCTGGCGGTTTGCCTGTGCGAGAGAGAGAGAACGTGAGAGTGAGCGAGCGAGTGAGTGAGTGAATGAGTGAGTGAGCAAGCGAGTGAGTGAGTGAGTGAGAGGAAAGACTCTGGAACAGGAACATGGCAGTGAAAGTGCCATATATTTCCGTGTATTGGGTCAGAGCTTAAGATAAAAGTGATTATTCAAACGCAACCCTGCCAATTGCTAGTGTAGCCTGCAGTGCTGTAATGCAGTCACCGTCTTGAGCTAAATAACAGAATGAAATAACTTAACTCACATTAATTTTCATGAGTCTCCATGATAATCGGTGCTGTGTTTGGAGTTGTTCCAGTGTGCTTTTGTTTTCCCACCTTCTGAAAGATGTTGATGATGTGCTGTTGATCTCTAGAATATTTCTTTCTTTTTCTTGCCGTATCAACTGGCATCCAGGCATGTAGAACACACTATTCTTTTTCTCAAAATATTTTTCATGCAGGGTGGCTCAGTAATTAGCATGAGGGATAAATTCAAAATAGAATGTATTTGACTTTTTGAATTACTTTTTGAATTACAAAAGTGATTCTTAAAGTGAATTGCTAGATTTTTTTTTAAAGCAGACTATTTAAACATTGTTACTACAGGAATAACATTTACAGTCACTGTTTTTGATCATTACATGTTTACATGTTGTTGATTCTAAAGTTCTAAACACTGTGCTTGGGATACTGAGAGGAGAGACACTAGTGGGACACTGATACAGATACATGTTACATGTTTGTTGATTGTGTGTATATGAATACAGCATGGGTATTGCAGCATGGGAGTGAGAGAGAGAGAGAGAGAGAGAGAGAGAGAGAGAGAGAGAGACAGGGAGAGGGAGAGGGAGAGGGAGAGGGAGAGGGTGTGTGTGTCGATACTGTAACACTGCCCCTATGTTATACAGTGACGCCCAGCGATGGCAGCAAGACTTGGGGTCGCAGTGCCGTGTGTAAGAAGGAGGACCTGGCAGCCAATAAGAAGAAAGGTCGTACCTGGGGCCCCAGCTCCACTCACCAGAGGGAGCGGCTGGGCGGGGAGGACAGGTACACGCAAACCTGCTGACACACCTTATCTCACGCACACATGGTACAGGCTTTCGCTGTTCTCACACACACACACTGAGTACACTGGAGTTCACTGTGCACACACAAACACTTGCTCTGTATATTTATAGGTGCTCCAAAGGCACTTACAGCTCTTCTTGGAAAATGAGCAGTAGTTTACATCACAATTGCAGGTTAATATGTGTCTATGTCTAATATAGCCTCCCTAGCAGCCAGATATGTAGTACAGTACACTACTTCACGCTTGTTATGAGGGCAGGCTATTTTTAATGTGAGCTTTAAATGAATTTAAAGCTTAAAAATGTCACTAATTATTTGAAAATGAACCCCAGGCAAAGTGTAAACTTTAATATTTCTTTCTTAATATTAGCTGCTTTCTAGACACACTGTCCCTATTTGAGAAGTAGTTTAAACAAGCTAAAGAAGATCCAAAATAAGGACTGACTTCAGCCCCTGCTGGGAGTAGACAGTAGGTCTGGAGTCGTGCTCACAATGGTCAAATCGGGATTATTTAGCTGTTGGGTTGGTGCTTTTTGAGGGGTGGTGTGGCTGACCGGTAGCATCTCTGTTTGCAGGCTGAAGTCTCTGGGCGAAGGTTGCAAGCAGTGGTCATCCAGTGCCCCAAATTTGGGCAAGTCCCCCAAACACATTCCTATGAGTGCTGGCTTCTCCAGCCTCAATGAAATGGGTAAGACCACGCCGTTCTGTCGCCCTCATCTGTCTGCCTGTCTGTGTGAGCCCCTGTGAAGATGAACTATGCCCACCATAAACAGAAGATTCGCAGTCCTGACAAATGATTTGCTTGTTGAGGGCTACGGAGGAGGCACAGGGGATGGTTTGAGGCGTAATATTTGATATTTATGCTGGAGATTTTGTTTTTCTTAATAGGTAAATCTTGCTGTGTAATACCTTAGAATGGGGGGAAAATTATGGACAACTGTATTGCTCTGTCGTGAAATCTGTGAATATTCATTTTTATTGGTTAAATATAGACAGTCTATATTTAACCAATAAAACGTCATGTTTTGCCTGCATGCTTTTGTGTGGTTATGTCCTCACTGTGTTTACACTCTTCAAAGACGCACAAACAGAGCTTTGTTTATAGCCTCTTGTCCGTGTGAGTGGTGTGTGTGTGTGTGTGTGTGTGTGTGTGTGTGTATGTGTGTGTGAGAGAGTATGTGCACCTTCACATCATAGTGGCTATTCTCAGTTTCAAAGAAAACTCTCACCAGAGTGTAAGTAACCTGATGATGGTTATAACTTACGTAGCATTGACAACACATCTAACTGTAAATGTTGTCTACAGATAATTTATACAATAATTTATATAGGTCACTTTTTGTCAGAACAGTCACCACATGGGAGGAGAGGCAAGGCTTTATTCAGCCTGTGGAAGTGGGAATTTGGCCAGGACACTGGGGAGCATCCCTGTTTTTTGTGATATGCACCATGGGATATTTAACAATCGCTGCATGTCAGTTTGACATCTAATGCTGATGTGAATATTTGGCACAGAGTGTACTTGCCTGTCTGTCCAACCTCACCGGCGGCTTCTCTCCTCTCTCTGCCCTGTTCCACCCCCCCCCCAGAGGAGCATTCTGAGTCGCAGGACTCGCCTGTGTCCCGGCTTCCCTCAGAGACTGACAGTAACGGGGGTTTGGAGGAGGGCGGGCCCTCGTGGGTCGGGGTTGGGCCCGGGACGGGGTCCCTGGACTCGTCCCGCCGCTGCGGCCAGCGCAAGAAGAGCGACCTGCTGCTGCTGGGCTGCGCCTCGCTGCTGGCCTCCGTGGCTCTGGGGCACGACCTGATGCAGCTGGGACGACTGCAGGTACTGAGGGACGGAGGGAGGGAGAGAGACAGGGGGAGGGAGGGAGAGGAAAAGGGAGTGAGCAAGGAAAGGGGATAGAGGGGGAGGGATGGAACAAGACAGGGAGAGAGGGGAGAGTGAGGGAGGGAGACAGCAAGTAAGAGAGGGAGGGAGGTTGAGTGAGAAAGAGGGGAGGAGATTGAACGAGGGAGAGACGGACAGAGAGAGTGTGCCTTTCACAAAACTGGATTAGTCCTACCATGACAAACAAAACCAGTGTGAATCCATGAGAGAGCAGAAGGAAAGACAGATGCAGCCCAGACAAACAGCCACAAACAGTTTCTCCAACCTTGACAGCACTTTTACAATATCCAGGACAGGATACATTTTGACCATCTACATTAAAGACAGTTATGGAAGTAAGGCTTCATGAACCCTGTGGGTGTGTTTTGAGCAAACCCATATATAAAGAAATATGTTGTTCAACTCAATAATATATTGAAAATATATTCCAAATATATTTATGCAAAGCAGGAGAATATTGCACTATTGCAAAACAGCAGTAATGTACATATTTTGAATATATTGATTGAACAAAATGTGTATTCTCTAGATACATATTTTGATTAATTATTTTTTAACTGAGCTGTGCTGTAGGTGGAAGCAGGGTGTGTTAACCCCTCGTTGTCCCCCTGTGCAGGATGAGCAGGAGCAGCGGGAGGACCAGCGCAAGAAGAAGGAGGGGCTGTTCCAGCGGGCGGGGCGCTTCCGCCGGAGCACCTCCCCCCCGAGCCGTACCCTCTCCCTCTCGCTGTCCCACATCCGGCACCACGAGTCCACCCTGCCCAGCCTGGACCCGTCGCCCTCCGTTACGCTGCTGTCCCTCTCCTCGCTGTCCGACTGCAACTCCACCAAGTCCCTGCTGCCCTCCGACCCCGACGAGTTCCTGCAGACGCCCGCCGGGCCGTCGCCCGCTGCTCCGCCCCCCGCCCTCAACCCGCTCCTGGACCTGCGGGCGGAGAGCTTCAAGAGGGAGCCCAACCAGTCGCTGACGCCCACGCACGTGTCCGCCACCATGGCCCTCAACCGCGGCCACCGCCGAACGCCGTCCGACGGGGCCATCCGGCCCCGCGCACAGACCCTGGGGCACCGGCGAACCCCCTCTGACGGCAACACACCCCTGCCCCCAGCCCCCATCCCAGCCACACCGCACACAGGTGACTACAGTACAGCTTTATGCCTTATACAAATAAAGACACTGTCTCCTCTTTATATGGAAGGTAACTCATCATCCATGTGAACAGGAGAGAATTTTTTGTATTCTACCCAAAGCTGAGAGCCTCAGCCATTCAGAGGATGGTCCATATAGTGTTTGATTAGGAACACAGTGTGCTCATACACTCACGAGGTCCAATGGAAACCCCAGGCACACTCCAAACCGAACAGGGAGCCAGAGGTTGTCCTTATAAACTAATTACAATGCAGTTATTAGTCAGCTGGAAACAACACAAGTAATGAGGCCCTTGAAGCAATAGTCTCCCAAACAGTAGTGCAGTAACTGAATGACCACTGATAACGAGGTATTTGGAGCTGCTGCCACAATGTCACACACATTACATTCCACATAAATTCTATCACTAGTGCCTCTCCAAACCTGAGGGCCTAGGCTGGTAGTTTTGATAATGCAGTGTCTGTTTGTCATGGTTGGTTTATCAAGACTTCTGTCAAGCTTGAGTTATGCAAAGAGTGGCCACTCAATGGTGCTTAAATCTCAGAACACATAAACACAGCAAAATCACATCCATTACGTCATTGTTAACCAGTACTGGTCCTGGGAACCCACTGTGTGCTCAGGCAGTATTCTTGCACAGACCTCTAATACATCAGCCTTTTTTGAAAGAAATGTAAGTTTGTGTTAAATGATAAACATAAAGTTGTCCCTTTGACCTACTTTAGTCAATATCTGTCCGTTTAATAAACATTAGGATTTGTCTCAATTTGTCCTCATTTGTTATTCTATTGATTAGTTTAGACACTACCAATGATCAATAACCAATTTTATTGGAGGCACATATCAATACAAATAAGTCAAATGCTTTTTTGTCTTTTTTTCCTGCACCCCAATGATGAATTGCTTTGACAGTGGATTTCTTGAGCATCACTGTCAGAAAGAGCAGATCAGTATTTATCAGACCTTAACTGCTTGAGTTCAGGTGGAAAAAAAGATAGAGAATATGCTCACCTCATTGCTGCATTTAGTAGATGACCTTATTGAAGATGCCTTGCACAGTTCACATTTTTAGTTATTATATACTTAGGTGGATATTTATAGAAGGTTAGATTATACACTTTTCTCGACAGCAGTGTTCCGCATATGATTTGCATCCACAGCCCTGGGGTTATCAGTGACTGGTGTCACTGTCGGTCTGCGACGAGTTCTCTCTCTCTGTCCCCCAGGTTCTAGGGACACTCTGGAGATTCCGCGGCTGCCTGATCCCTCCACCCTCTTCCCGACCGCACATCGTCGCAAGGCGCCTCCCCCGCCCCCCTCCGAAATGGACAGCCCGGGCGGCGCGGGCACCCTGGAGAGGCCCAAGACCCTGGAGTTCGCCCCGCGACCGCGGCCCACACCGGCAAGGGCGAGGGCGGACCCCTGGCGGCTGGGCTCCCTCTCGCGGACGCTGAGCTCGTCCCCCGGCAGCGGCTGTGACAGCCCGCTGGGCTCCGGGGACGGCAGCGCCGGCGTGGCGCAGCCCACCCTGCTGGACATGGACACGGAGGGGCAGAGCCAGGACAGCACTGTGCCGCTGTGCGGACAGCACGCCCCTCCGGCTGCCCTCTGCGGGCAGCACTTCTCCTAGCGCACGGCCTGTCCGCCCCTGCACCTCCACCGCCCTCCTCGGCACTCTCCTCTCCTCCTGGTCACCGCTGCTTAGCCTCCTCTCTCCTGTCTGCACTCCCACCGTCCCTTACTCACAGACAAAGACAGCACCTCAAGACTCCACAGGCTCTGCCACTGGACATGCCCGTGCACCAATGATGTTGCTTTTCCCTGTGACTTTGGGAGTGGTTGTTTTTTAAGTTGCCATTTTATTCATTTAAAAAAAATGCGAGCATTATTTCTGCCAGTGTGCACAGTATCTGGGTGCTTTTGCAAAGCTGAACCTATTGGTTGAGTA
This sequence comes from Megalops cyprinoides, assembly GCF_013368585.1. Classification (NCBI taxonomy): domain Eukaryota; kingdom Metazoa; phylum Chordata; class Actinopteri; order Elopiformes; family Megalopidae; genus Megalops; species Megalops cyprinoides. Next base: position 16,112,121 of record NC_050591.1, read on the forward strand.
AGGTTTACAAACAACAGCAAAAAAAAGGCCTTTGCACACTGCATCCATATCATTTTCATTCCTCGCTGGGACTTCAGTACTGGATCGAACTGAAATCAATCAAGGAAAATTATAGAAAAACATAGTGAGGCATTTCTGGGGCACTGTAGTATGCAAAGGCCTTGTTTCCATCAGGATGTTCCGCTAACAAGCCTACACGTGGTCTGGGTCTAAGTGTGCCTGTAAGCGTTTTATAGCGCGAAAAGACAAGAACTGGAAAAATACCTGTCGTCCATTCCTTTGTTCCCATCTAATTACACTGTATATGTTTGCAGTTTACAACCCTACGAATTGTTATCTTTCTCCTCATCGTATAGCAAACAAGGACAGCTTGCTCTCCAATGCAAAACAGGAGGGGGCGAAGGGGAGAAAAACTTCGAAGGAAAATGAGGGTTTTATTCAAACGCGTGAGGCGTTTCAAAGGAAGCAGCTCTCACTATCCTCTTCCTCAAGCTACCTGTTTTGTAACGCAAGTCACCAAACTTTCTTTCTGGAGTACTCTACCTTATCAATCGTGTTATTGTCAGACATTCTTCAGCTTCGAATAAGTTCGCAAAGAAAAGACACGACGAAAGTACGGGAATGTATGTATGGCTTGACTGCAGACAGGAAAATCGGGAATATCGCACAAATTTCTCTCAGCGTTTGGGTCGTGGCGAGTGCTGCTCTGGGAACTGTAAGCGAACCGTTGCTGAAATGTATGTCACTTCGGTTTCAGCTGAAACAAATATTTTTATTTTACAAGACACAATACAACACAGTTGAAAATATACAATGTACAGTGTCTTTCGGGGAAAAAGTTTTATTTTTTAATTATTATTTGTATGGGATGGTTTTAAAATGGATCTAATGAAGTGGACCCGTTACTCTTTCCTCTGAGTGATTGAGAACACTCGGAATATTTATTATAATTATTGTAATAATTAAAATGGTCGTTAATTATTGTTATTATCATTAGCCTCTTCCCAGGAATTTCTGTATATATTTGTAGATACGCAACCCGACCGACAACCCAAGCAACAACTACCTTTGTTGAACAACCGTCTTATGTTCATGTACGGAGATTTTGATCTGAACTCGTGACGTCTGAGGCTAAATGAGTGTGACAGTCAGATGATAAAAGATTATTAATGGACGCGTGAATAAAAAATAAAAAACAAGGGAAACTTGGTTTCAGTTGTCTCCATCAGTGCCGAACATTTAAATAGTTCGACGACACGCATACATAGGTCACTATTTGTTACTTTAAGTGATGCTATTGCACGTTTTTTCCACTATAGTTGTATTTGGTGGCAGTGGCTTCACAGTATTACGTAACCTTTCCTGTGATTTTATGCGTTTTCTTTTTGTCGTAATATAAAAGTGAAAAGCTTATCCTTAAGTACCCCGGTTCTTCGCAAATATATCTACTTTTTTATTATTAATTTGCTAGGAAACGAATTCGATTGTAGACACTTGTAGTGTGCACTAGATGCCGCCAAAACTATTCATGGTATAATTTCAGCGTTTTAAATTTTCAAACGCAGTGAGAACACGATATTTCTGATTTGGTTGATATTTCCCTGTTTGTATCATTTTTATATGCCTCTGTCGGTTTATCCCTACCACAACAAAGGTATTGTATTCTGTCTGTCATGGTGGCTGTGTTTTATGCAAGTCTGAAGCTAAAGTGACGTTCAACAGCAGGGGCCAAGATGAGGGGGGTAATTTAACCGTTCCTGTATGTCCAACTCTACGTTACGTTACATACAAGAGGCTACAAACGTAGGCTAGGTTTGTACAAGAGAATGCTCATGTTTCAACACTCAGATCTCAGAACAGCTGAAAAGGACAAAGATGTAGCAATGACATTGTGATAACCAGAATCAAGTCTCAGTCAGCTTCTCCAAAAATTCTTTATATGCCATCGCAATTTGAGACAGGTGGAATGAATTTTATGGATAAGCCAATGAAATTAGCGTGGACATGAACATTTAAAGATGGAAACACATCCTATCAGCAGAGACAGAACAAGACAGAAAAATGGGTACACATACACAGACACATAAAGAGAGAGACAGACAGTCAGACACACACACACGACAGTCTTACTCACACAGACAGACACACACGGGTTTGCTTCTCTCCACTGCTCACTCTGGCGGTACCGCCGACACTCAAACACTCTTTCAGACGCCAGCCAGTTACCTAGCAACCTCGCTTCACTTCCATGGCAATGCTATTAAAAGCAGTGGCAGGGAGGAAAGGAGACAAAGCAGGGAGAGATGGAGTGTGTGTGTGTGTGTGTGTGTGTGTGTGTGAGGGGGGGGGGGGGGGGGGGGGGGGGGGGGGCTTGGGAACACAGAGAGATTTGGTAGTCAAAACCTCAAAAGAGCAGCTGCTGACCTGTGGAGTAGCCAGAGGCCGTGTGCAGGTGTGAGGTTTGGTATTTTGCACCTGTGCTGTGTGAGAGCGGCGCAGTGCAGCATGGTGCCCCCCGTTTCAGACCCAGGTGTGCCTGCGCAGCCTGAGGGAGCTGCCGCTGCAGACGTGTGCGGACACACACACACACACACAAACAGGTGGACACCAGCTGAGGCGACCGAGTGCCACCACAGCCACTTCCCTTTGTTTCCATCCGCACGTCAGTCAGCGGATCCAGCCACAAGCGCCATCGTCATCTGTTACCGGGTACGCTTCTCTCTCCCTCTGCCGGTCCTCCCTGTCTCTTTGTCTCCCGCTCCCACGTTTCCTCTCTCCTTCCACGCCGTCTCCTTTGCCCTTTCCCTCTCCTCCCTCCTCTGTAGTGGAGCAGTGGGAGCCATTAGCTGGGCAGTCAATGGTGACAGACAGATTATTACCTTTGGAGAGCAGGAGAGAGGGAGGGGGGGGGGAGAGAGAGAGAGAGAGAGAGAGGAGATGCACAGTGCCGCAGTCTCTGAAACCAGCGGAGAGAGAGAGGGAGAGGGGTACTTACACAAGGATGTGAGGGATCAGTAAACAATGATACATGCAATGTCCACATAAAAGAGCAATCTTTATATTGCAAAAGACAAGTTCTTATAGATTTTTAGGGGTGCATAGCCTCAGTTTGCTTTGGTCTTACAACAGCAAAACCAGAACACATCAAGGCTTTTACCTGCCTATGGGTACACACACAATGGAATTCATTTAGCAGACCAACCTGGGTGCAGGCAGAAGCCACTGAAGCTCCATGCCTATTTCTATGATGGACAGAACTTGTCTGAAAGCTGTATCAATACACAGATGAATATCTTTAAACTTTTGGATTCTGCCATTCACAGTGAGTCTTACTTTCATGAATGACTGCAGAAAGACAGCACACTAAGGCTTTAATGGCGTGGGTGTGGATGTGGTGTAGGAGGCGGGTATGCCTCTGTCTACACCAACATGCACCAGCAAACAGGGACACCCAGCTGCCACTGGTGTCTGAGCTCTTCCTCAGACAGATAAGGTGACTGCATGTTAACTGTACGAGGAGACTTAAAAACATGCACCTATATATTGCAATGACACATTTGATATGCCTACATTGGCAAAAGCAAAGGCAAACAGACAAGGCATACAGGAAACTTCTTTTTTCCTTTTGAATTTTATTTAAGATATCCATAGTGCATTCCTGGGCTAGCAGTTCAATGTAACCAGCTTTCATTGTTTGGTTTACATTTCTTTTTTTATTATTTAAATGTTCCTTTTAAAGAGATAATGCATGTTGAATGTCCAGGTGGGAAATGGAGCTGCAACGAAGGTTCTCCTCCTCGGTGACCGTTCTGCTCTCTGTTTCAGTCCCAAAGAAGAGAAATGGGGGAAAATCCCTGGTGCTTGCATTCATCCAGCTCCACCGAAACATTCCCCGCTTCCCCACGATTGTGGGAAAAGTAGCAGTCCTTCAGGTTTGCGCACACCTGGAACGGTGTTGCAGCGACCAACGACAGTGCCCCCGTCCCACACAGAAACACAGATAACATATGGACAAACTCCCTAACACAGGCGCTGCTGCCGAACTGTTTGCAGTGTTTAAGATTCATAAACACTCGCAGACCCACCCCCTACTCCAACTTCTCTCAGATAAAGAAATCAATTCACTTAAATCAGTATTTCCTTTATTACAAACATTTGATACCACAAAAAACACTAGCTTTTGATGAACATGTACATGTGACAAGTGATCATAGCCAACAAAAAAAAAAATATATATATACTGCCTTTTTACTTCTTATGTTTCTCTAGTTGTGCTTATTGTTGTTTCTGCCTGAAGACAGACTGAGCCAATGAAGGACACATCTCTTCAAGAATCCCAGCTCCCGAGCACAAGGCAGGCACACAGCACAGGCACATAAAGGGTGCCAGACAGTAGGGTTTGTACATGACCAGAGCGGAGCACAGTGTCCCAGGACACAGATGGCAGCGCTCAGCTCGGATGGAGGCAGCCTGGTCACAGCGCCGCTCTCTGCGCTACGCACACAGTCACCACTTTTCCAACAAACGGGGAGGGAGGGAGAGAAGGAGGGAAGAATACAGAGAGAAGGAGAAAAGAGTGATTGTCAGGAACTGAGGGGAGTCGGGAAGAGACAACAGAGAGAGAAAAAGAGAGATGGAGAGAGGGAGAAGGATGGAAGGAGAAAGACAGGGACGGAGGGGGCATACAAAGGGAGAGAGCGAGAGAGAGAGAGAAAGAGAAAGAGAAAGAAAAGGTGTCAGAATCCGAGAGAAGGAAGAGAGACCGAGAGGGAAGGAAAAAGGGAGGGCAGACAGAGAGACAGACAGTGAGTGACAGAATCAGACAGCAGGGCTGTAGACAGACTGTTCACTGCCCCAAGCCCCCCTTCCGCAAATTATTACTCCTCCATTGGTACTGCCATAACTCTCTCACTGCAGCCACATATCATTTTCCTTTACTGCTTGTAATGTAAAAATATTACTGCAGCAGTATCATTATTACGTTACTACAATGTCACAGCAACATTGAGAGAATGTTATGCCCTCGCAGGAATGGCGCCTTCTCAGACCTCCATGCAATATAGGGTTACACATTTCCATCAACTTACATCTCTGAAGTCCAACTGATATATTTAGATCTTCAATATCAGGTCATTGGGAAATTAGGTGCTCTATTTATCTCCTCGATCGCCTATTTATTCATCCAAAAGAGTAGCTGTAAAAATGGCGTTAAGGGATGACATTAACTGTTTATTACATTTAATCTGTGGCTGGGGAAGTCAATTTGCGACCCCAAAGAGCCCACACATACCGTAGCAACAGGGCCTGTTAGTCATCATTGAACCTGTTGAATCTGCAGTGAAATTCTTCATTGAACATTTTTCTGAAACAGGCAGCACAGCTGGGATGGCTCTCTTAAATATATGATTGTTTTGTTTCTGTTTGTTAAGACACGAGGATGAAGGAGTACAACGATGATGAGCTGACCTTTTTCCTCACATGCAACTGTTAAAAAAAGCCACACATATTAACAACATTGACACCTTTCAGATTGAAATGGTCACTCAGGCATTCATTGCCATGCTCATCTGTTTCAGCAAAAGTTGGGCTCCCTTGTCATGTCAGGTCTGGTATGTCAAAACCATCTCCCCACTCCTGAACCCACGCCAGTTCTGTTCAGGACCAAATCAGGACTGGGACTTCTGAGCTATATTCAGGTTCTACCAGTATGAGTTATAACCAGACTAAACAACAAGCTATAACTGCCAACACCAATAATGTCATGAAGCACTTGGGGGTTTAACAGATAATACTCTGAACCCCTATGGAGAACTGGGGCTGCCCACACCTCACCAAAACATGAACACCCCCCCCCCCCCCAGTCCCTCTTGAACACCATTCTGCCTCTGGAGCTCCTCCCAATGCATACTGATATATTGGAAACATCCAGTGTGCCTCTGATGACTGATGTGTTCCTTTTCAGATTGTCTTGAGTCTTGGAAGGCTCAATATCAAACACAGGCTTAAAGTGAGGAGACAGCTAAATGTTTTGGCTCATCTAACTCCTAGCTTTGTAGTTTGACTAAAATATGCCACTGTAAAAATGGTCATTTTCTACCACTGCAGTCATTATCATTAATCTAAATACAATTCTTTTACACTGTTCTATATTTACTTAACTTTACTTACTTTTCCAATTTTAATAACATTTAAAGTACACAAATAAATTTAAAAATCTCAAATGGCAAAAAAACTGAGTTGTTCACCTGATTCAAATATCAGACACAGTATAGACAGATTAATATCAGTTCTCCTGCACAAACACTGCCAAGTACAGTATGTCCTATAACTGTCCACATTTCTATTCAAACTCTGCCTCATTTAATTTCTGGTTCAGAATAATGGAGAGTAGAAATGTAGAGATGTGTTCTGGACAGAGACCTTTTCTGTTATGGTGCTGTAGACCAAAAATATTCCCTTGATTCCCACAATGACTGGACCATTCTTTAAGTCATTAACAGTCTTGACGACACAACATATTCCAGGTAGGGATGGGGGCTTGAAACACAGAATTACTGAAAACATCTTTTCACAGCTATGCCTCATTGTTTTGCTTTTGTACCTTAAAATGAGAGCATATGCATGCTTGTTTCAACAAATGATAATAATTACAATGATAATAACAGCCACAAATTTGAAAGACTTAAAATAGGTATCAGAGAACAAATTACAAACATTGTATTAGCCCTTGAATTCAAACAGATCAGAAACTGACACAAGGTATCTTTAAAAAGAGAGAGAGATTAAAAAAAGAAAACAAAAACCAAGCTGATGGTTTCTTTACAAAAGTAAAAAGGCAGCAACTATCCTTTAGCGTGGCCTTACCCCTTCCTCTCTTGATTGGTGTGATGGAGGGTGGGCGGAGTCTCTCTGAGCACATATCAATAACTGTGCTGCTCAGCTGTGTTTTCAACTAGAGTCTTTTCTACTGTGCGGTTGCACCTCTCCATTTGAGCCACACCCGTCCTCCTCAAACTACCACCACAGTATGGCCACAGCCATTATCGCACATCCTTAACTCTCCAACTATCCCCTCTTTTTTAAATACAAAAGAAATATACATACTTAACTTCTGTACATTTTCTGGTTTTAATAAATAAAAGTGAAGCGATCTCCTGTATTTTACTTTTTTCTAATCATTATCATTCTTATAACCAGTACTGTTACTATAATTATGATACATTATTTCGCTTTATTTTTGTTGGCTTTCTTATTTAGACAGTCACTGCCTGGTATTGTCCCAGAGCAATGGATGGGGCTTAGAGGGTTTCAGAGAGGGGTAGGGGGAAGTGCCCTGTGTGCATCCACCCCTTGTGGGCACCAGGGTCGCAGCCATCCAGGATCAGTGGTGGAAGGGAAATCGGGTAGGGGGGTATACTGGCGGGAAGGGTAGAAGGCTGGGGGCTGGGTGGTGGGCAGGGGGCATTAGCCCATGGCTTCTTTGCCAATCTCCCGCTCTCTCTGGCCACTTTTACTCATCTTCATCTCCGTCAACTGAATGTAACGCAACACGTTGGTGTCTGAGAGAGAGAAAGAAGGAGAAAGAGAGACAGAGAGATAAGGAGGGAGAGAGAGAAAGAGAGGGAGAGGTTATATTAGCTAATCAGTGTGATCAGTATTACTGTTGCCTGTGAGATATATAATTCACTCCACAGTTAATATACAAGACTAGACGTAGCATTTACATACCGACTATGCTGTCTCTTTTCTTTGTGCAGAAAAGTAGCCTTTATCAGTCCCTACATATGTACAGTATGTTTACTGCCACCTGTGCTCTCCAGTGCACTTGTTTAAGCCAGCCTGGGCTGTGGTCTAATGAGCAAAGCACCACTGGGGCTGATGGGAGGTGAAGTCCACAGATGGGTAAATATACTCCACAGCCTGAAGTTCTGGACTTCACTTCCTGTCAGCCCTAATACAAAACTCGTTGATTAAGGCAGCCTAAAGGAGCTTAGGCCAATGCTGCAGGGCACCTGTGGGCTCGCGGCTCGCAGCATCACGCAGGTGGCGCAGGGCGCAGTCATAGTCTCCCAGGTGGTAGAAGGCGATGCCGGCACGATACATGGCCTTGAAGTGGTCCTGCTGGTGGCTCAGGACCTTCAGACAGTACTCCTTGACCCTCTCATAGTTGACCAGCTCCGACTGTAGGAGGCATGCTGGGATAGAACAGAAAGTCACTCGTTTTGCCACACAGAGACGAGGCTAGAGGCACAAGCTTATCAGTCATCACCTCAATTAGCACCACGATTTCAGGGGAGGGAGGGGGAAAGGAAGAAAATGAGCCAGACAGAGAAAGTGATGGAGGAGGAAAAAGGTTAAACAAAAGATGAAAATAGATAAAAAGACAGAAAGGCATAGAAAGAAAGAGGTAAGGATGGGAGCAGGACAGAAGGAGAGAAGGAGAAACAAAGAGAGAGAGTGTGCCTGAAATGCAGACACAGAGGAGGAGGGGGACAGACAGAACTCGCTGTCCACAGACACGCTGTGCATGGAAATAACCACACTTGAAAAACAGACTGCTTCATTATAGTCATCAGCTGTCTTCGGACACGCCTTGGAGCCATGTTTCCCGATTCTAGGCTGGGGAAACCCAGTGTCTGCAGCTCTGTGTTCATGCTGAGCTCTGGATTGTGTGATTAGAAAACATTACAGCTTAATTAGACCTTTTTCACCAATCTCAGCCGTTAAAGCACTGACCATGGTGCTGGTCAGGATTTTAATCGTGCAACTGAGCACTTTCCCCTAAAAAACAGTGCACACTTCAGCGCTCCAGAATGCGAGAATGAGAGAATCCTGCTTCAGAAAACTGCCAACATGGGGATTCGTGTGGTGTCAGATCTTAGAATATGGACCTAAGGACTGTACAGTTGAATTATTGTCAGGATGTTATTGTTGCACCCTTGAATGTGGTACTTTGGCTGTCATCAAAATGCAGCTATCTAAATGGGTTGCAGAACATGTGAAATTATAAACATAGCTGGCTGCCCTGGGTACCGGTGCGTGTGTATGACAAACCACCACCTCCGCCAGCAAGAGAGGATGGCCTGGTGACTTTCTTGCCCGGGAACAGGCAGCAGCAGTAAGGCCCATATATTAGCCCTGAGACATCAGGACTTGATTTCCTATTTCTATTTCTGTGACTCAATCTCATATGTAATCCCAGCGGTGGCCCTCACTCTCTCAGTCTCACCACCTCTTCTTCCTCTATGTTTCAGTCGGGATATGGCTGATCTTACGTGTTTGGCCTGGCACTGGCCATCTCTTTCACCTGGTTCCCCACAGTGAAGACGGGGTTTTGCCAACACAACGCATGACATACTGCAGCAAGATGGAATAACTATCTGATTTGTGCTCTCTGGTAAATTTAACCTGGTTCCAAGCCACAGACCCCAAAACCCTGTGGGTGATATGGGCAGGTATGGTAAGGTATGTAACCTGATTTGCCTCAGTAAACATTCAGCTGTATAAATGGATGATAAGTAAGCTCTGTAAGTCTGTAAGGGTATCTGTCAAGTACCTAAATAATGTAATGTAATAATATGATCTACCTTAACTGACTACCGCTGCCATCAAAATCCCATTTTCTCCCTCTCACTCCCTCTCACTCCCCCCCCTTCACTATGTGACAGAGGGCTCTGTGAGAAACAGGAGTCAGGGGCGATTAGCTGGCAGAGAGTGTGAGCCAAGCCTCAGAGGCAGAACTGGAGTGAGATGGGGACAGGGCTGGCGTAATCAGTGTTGGGGGGGGGGGGGGGGGGGGGAGTATGGGAGCCTTGCACCTCCCTCACATCCGTCCCCACAGAGACAGGGATGTGCAGGTGGGTGGGGGCCGTGTGCGGATGTAGGTGAGAGGTGTCACAATACTGTACCCTTTGTCCCTATCCCTGCAGTTCAGCAAAGATAAAGAGGACCAAAAACAAAAGGTACATTAAAAATATAAACAAATGGAGAAAAAATGAACATACAGATTTTGTAGATGAATCACTCTCTGGCACTGTTAATGTGAGCATCTGTTAGGGTAAACAACCAATGTAACACAGTGTGGTGGAATACACAAATGCCTGGATGACACCTTAATAAACATTACAGGAAGAAGCACCAACCCAGTCAATGTGTGATGCAGTGTTGATGCTAAATTGCTGCTGTTGCTAAGGAGACATCAAACCGCTGTAAGTCAGGATCAAGTTCAATCCGGTACAGACTGCTGGTGCTGTCGCAGAGATTACTCTCTCACACTGTCCTTCCTTCTTTCTCTCTCACTTTCTCCCTGCCCTCTCTTTCTCTCTCTGATCATCCGTTTTTTAACCACAAAGATCCTCCAGGCAAAATGTCTGAGATTTTGTGACGACAGATCTTCATCTGCATATAGAGAGAGGAAGTGAGAGACTGAGAAATACTGAGAGAGAGGGAGAGAGAAAGAGGGATATGGAGGCTAATACAAAGCTAATTCAAAGCCTCAAAAGATCTCAGAGGATCCGCATTTGCAGTTTGAATGTGGAGGAACAATTTGTCAGCAGACAGGAAGTCACAACTACAGAACCAAAGCCAAATGGACAGCTAAGCAAAACTAGTCAAAGTCACACCAAATTGCTGGGTGAATGTGTGCAGTGTACAAACAAGGATGCTGAGACATGCAATTCAGCCTCTGCCAACAAACTAGTCTGGTGGGGTCTTCACAATCCATGCAGCCATTTAAAAATCCCTCCAATTTGCCTAACGACAGAGTGAAAGAAAGAATGATTATATCCATGTCTCCTTTCATCCCTCCCTCTCGCCGTCTTCTCCCACTGGAGTCCTGGAAAGCTTTCAGTGGATCCAGTTTCAGCCTGTAAGGGCCTAATGGCTGCTGACACTCTCAAAGCTCTCTCTCTCTCTCACACACACACACACACACACTCTCTGCACCCAACAGCAGACACAGTGTCTCATGGCAGACAGAAGAGCAAGAAGGTGTCAGAGCAACAACAACTGAAAACTGCATTCAGGCAGTTATTGTGAGTCTGAGAAAGGAGTGTATATGATAGGGTGGAGAGGTACATACCAACACTGTGGTACAGCATGCTCTAGATCATAACACCAGAAAAGGGAAACTCTGGCTTGAAGAGCTGGAAAGGCTGTTTCAAAAATACAGGTAACCCTTGCTGTTTCAGCAGATTCAGTCAGAGTTTTAAATATTTCTACCAGGCAGAACTCCTTTTTCCTGGGCTGTAGAGCACTACACAAAAACCTATGTTATTTGATATGTCATACAGTTGTTACATTATTACATGAATGCAGACAATAATCACTTGTTTACTGAATTATTACATTTAATGACTTTTTTATCAGGAACAAATCCCCCTTTATGCATAAGTGTACTATCGGTGTAGTAGAGTATTCAGACATATCCGCATTTGTGTGCCTCTCAAGTACAAAGCCAAGGTAAATGGTGAGGGACTCCTGTACAAGATTTAATCCAACTCTACATGTGAATGGGCCCTGGTAGGGACCCATGCAGTACCCCGTCTCCATTCTGTCTCGGTGACCCTGAGCAGGTGAGACAGATTGGGCCTCAGTGCTGACCGGATATGACCCACCTGGCCCTCACAGATGTTCCATACCCCCACAGCAGCCGGTGCTGAGAGAGGGGGTGGGCTAATGGGCCTTTCTGCTGAGGGACAGTAAATGGAGGCCTCAGTTCAATTAGTGTTGTAATGCTGATCACATACCAATACAGCACCTAATGAGTCACACTGCATTTGACGCTGGGAAATTTAAGGGCTGACAGCACACACAGTATTCATTTAAATGACAGATCTCAGAGTTATGTACAATCTAAGCCGTAGACATTCAACAGAGACAATGTCATATTTAAGTTCATACGAATACAGAGAGAGGAAACATTTAAAACTACTAAAAGATCTGACTCCAGTTTCAGATTCAAACTCTCATAACAGCTGGCAGTGGGAGAGAAGGAGAGCTAATGGGCAGTCCTGCTGAGGGAAAGCAAATGGAGGAGTCAGTTCAGCCTCTGGTTTAATGCTGATCCCACGCTCATTCAGCAGCTAATGTGTCAGCACACAAATGCTTTATTTCCCCTCAGCGCTGGTGCATTCCCCCTCCCCCCCTTACTCCTGTGCCTACCTCTGAAGATGAAAGTCAAGGATTTTGTGCTCCAGAGAACAGCTATAAAAAAACAGTTGAATCCTCAGTTTATGTGAAGAGGTAGGAAACCACTAGCTTTGAAGTTTTGTTGTTGTTGTAGTGTTTGTTTTGTCCTGTTCAGTTTCCTCTTTTCCTTTCTATTCTGCGCTATTTTTTGAATCTAACAGGTGCAAGAACAGGTGGTGGAGTGGGTGGGGGGAGTAACACCTGTTGAGGATCCCCTGAACTGCTGTTTCTGAAAAACCTGAAATATGCAAATTAGAATCGTCTCCCTATCTTCTGCAAGAGGAGGCCTATATAAGGCAAGGGCAGGCCCAGAACACCCAGAATAAAAGAGGCAGAAAAGTGACATGAAAACAAGTGTCACGCAGTCAGGTCACTGGCTACATTACCCACTTGGTTAGTAAATACTCACATCCAGAGCAACTAAGATTTTAAAATATAATCCACTTATAAAGCTGGGCATTTACTGACACATGCCAGGTTTAGCACCCTGCTGAATGTTGCAAGAGCAATGCCCCACCTGAGAATCAAACCTGCAACCTTTTGGTAGAAAGTCCCTCTCCTTCACCACCACACCACTGCCACAAAGTCATGCTCAGTCGTTGCTCGTTTCATTTCCAGGGCATGAATCAAGAAGCTGTTTATCTCCCTTTTAAGCATTTAAACTTTTTTTGACAGGACCAGCAGCCGAGGCATTACGAGCGTTGCAAATTTAAAGCCTGTCTTCCTCTGTGGTGATTACACTCCTTTCAGTCTCGCTGTAATTAGCGCTCACTCCAGAAAGTTAATGGTAGTCTTAGGGACATATCACTTTCCTAAGCAATCTCCCCTCCCACTGTGTCCTGAGTCTACCCCGGCCACCCTCCTCCACAGACACAGACAGCAGTCAGCAGCAGTGTGGTGTAGTGGTAAAGAGAAGGGTTTGTAGAGGTTCATTTGTCAGGTTAGGTACTGCTGAGGTACCCTTGGGCAGAAGGCTTAACCAGATTAGCTTCAGTAAAATATCCAGCTATATAAATGGATACTATGTAAGTCACTTGCTATGTCACTCTGGATAGGAGTATATCATATGCAAATGTAATGGACATTCATAGTCATCATGGTGCTTTAACACCACCTTAAGTCCATATTAATGGACAACAAAGCCCCTTCCACTAAGATGAAAAACAATGATACATTACTGGTCTATACTGTATATTATTGAACATGTAGATCAGCGTTTCCCAAGCCTCTCCTGGAGGATCCCTTGTCCTGCATGTTTTAGATCTCTCCCTGCTCCAACACAGCTGATTCAAATGATCAACCCGTTATGAACTCCTGAAGTTGCTTAATAACAAACTGATCATTTAAATCAGCTGTCCTGAGCTGTCCTCATCTTCTCCTTTCTTTTATTTTCTTTCTCTCATTAATTTTCTCTCTCTGAATTATTCTCTCCCTTTTTATTTCTCATTTCTTTGCCTCGCTATATGATCATTTTTCTCTGTATTTCTTGATGCACGCAGTGTACGTGCCTCTTCCTAACCTCATAGAATCTTTTCACTCCATCGCTTTCTCTCAAAGCCTCCCTCTCCTTTTCAATCCTTCTCTCTGCTCAGGAATGATAAGACTCAATCCCAGATTAATAATAGACTGCTCTGTCATCGTCTTGGCTTTTAAAATGAGAGCAGGTCAATGGTAGTGACTTACAAGCAAGTGCACTGCGCAGTAATACCAAAGAGTATATGTCTAGTTAATTTTCCACTCTCTCTCTCATTTCCTTTTCTCTCTCTTTCTGTAATTACCTGCCCCCACCAATGACACCAGAGTAAACTATACTGCAGTGTCTCATGGCATTATTTACTCTGATTCTCTGGGTCATCCTGCGCTTGAATTTGTTGGGCTAGAGGTGTAAGAATCCACTTTCCAAATAAAACTAAATTGTTCTGAGTGGCACCTTGGGCCATTCTCTGAGCAAACATCACTGTTTTATCTGACAGTTCTCAGTGAATATATACAGAATTTGATAGGAGGATTCAATTTAGTGCTAAGTGCACTGGACAAGTCTACATTTTTTTTTTAATAATACTGGAAATATGAGGATTAAGGTGGGACTTGTGCACCAACTGACCTGATGAGGTAGATTTATAAATACTTCATTTAGTCCATGCATTTTTATTTTCTCACAAGTGTTGCCAACTTAGCAATTTTGTCACTGGGTTACAGACATTCAGAGTAATCAAGTGAAAACATACATTATACACTTTCTAGGTGTGTGCACTATCTGGTGTTGTTTCTATGTTGTGGCAATGCAATTTTGGCAAGAGGGTATGTCATCCTCGTTAGCAAACATTCAAAAAGACAGATCACCACAGCACACAGTTAATCTGTCGCGCTCCTGCTGATGTTTAAAAGTGTGACAATTGTAATGTGCAAGTACCATATGGCAGTCTGAATGTTGCGTTTGGGAGCATGTAGCTGTTTTTACCATATTCTGATGGAGAATCCACAAACAAGCCTGAAAACAGGTGTTTGCTCATTGCGTCTCTAATTGGAGTCCCCGGACAGCGGCGCGGCGCTCAGTGGCTTCCTACGCTAGCGCGTGGTTCCCTCATTAAAGCCGCACGCCTCGTCGTCCCTGGAAACCGCCACTACATCGAGCCTATTTGCATACATCACCCCAAGAGAAAACAGCAATCATCATGGAAAAAACAGCCCAGTTATTCCATCAGACTCTGGAGCAGAGTGCAGAGCTTTTCGCAGTCACGCATTGAATGTTTTCTTTTTAAGAACCATGAAAAATTGATGATTTATTCGCCTGCTGTAACCCCACGGTTCTCTAAACACCGACTCCAGCTGAGTCAGTTCACCAGCCACTCGCTTCAATATTAATGGGAATGCAGTTCTGACACCTACCCTTGTGACTGCTGTTAAAGGCAGCGTCCTCCTGTTTAAAATTCACCTGCCTCCCCTGATGCTTTTGAAGAAAAAGGACAGTGTTTGTCAGTGTACTGGTCCTGTAATGTTGACCACATGTCTGAAAGGCAGACCACAGGACGTAATTTTTCAGAACAGATACGGAAGGGGAGGCATCCGCACGGCACATCTGGCTAATGGTGATGTACCTGCTGAGGGCAGAAGGGGCTGTCCCCAGCTGACCGCCTGTCCTAGAAACAGTACAGTGTGCACCAGCTCTACCAAGGCCTCAAGGACCTTTGTCTACTGCACCCAGATGGACTCAGCATGGCCCAACACTACTGTCCGCAGCACCATAGCACTAAACGCCCCTGATTACCGCTAAATGCCATTGTATGCGATATTGAAGCACTGAATACGAGTGTACACTGCACAACTACACTGAATAATGGTGCGTGCAGGACTACAGAACTGCACTCCACTGCTGCTAACACTCCTGAGCACTACTATACATTGTTAACAGCTATATAATTCAAATCCAAGAACACTGTAGCCTAATATGCCCTGCATAGGCACACACAGTCAAACTGAAGCCAGCTACACACTGCTGTGCTGGACTGTACATTGCCTCTTACTGCCTTATGCTACACTAAGGAAGCATTACCATTTCCGTAACAAATTGTCAAACACAAAGCATGGAATTATGGGTAACATTTAATCCTGATGTGGTATATGATAGAATCCGTCATTGCACGCTTGAAATGGTTACGTCAGTGTACACTGTTAGAAATCGCAGTAGGGTTTAGCAGTCATTTCAAGAGCATTTTCTGTACAGAGGCAAGCTCATCATCGCTTCGTAAGCAGAGGTCATGTCACGCTGTGCGTCGTCTCTCTCTCTCTCTCTCGCTCTCTCTCTCTCTCCTCCCCCCTTTCCTTCTCCCTCTCTCTGTTTATCACACAGTCTGAGGGGGCATCTGCTTCTGCCTGCAAGTGCTGTGCTGTGACTTTAACTGCAGACTAATAGAGAACCTTGCCATTCCTGTTATCCTTCTGTACCTCTCTCTCTCTCTCTCTCTCCCTTATATATATATATATATATATATATATATATATATATATATATATATATATATATTATATTATATATATCCTTCTGTCTATACTATGCTATATTTATTGACTTAACATAAGCTTCCCAGTCCTCTCTGAGCCTTCAAATAAGACATTTGATTTTTATCATCCAAATTATGGTGAAAATCAGGAACAAAAAATAATGGCAAAATACTGCAAAATGTTCTCCTGTGCATAATGGTCAGAATGAAAAATTATCCCCTCCACCCTCTCACTCACCGTCCCTCTAGCCTCTTCCACTCTTTCAACCCCTCCCTCAGTCCTCTTCTCTTACACTCTATGTCTGTATTTTTCGCCACCATCTCTCCCACTGTTCCATCTTTCTTTGTGCCCCCCCCCCCCTCCACACCCCCTTTGGCTGCAGTAGATACAGCACGGTACAGTAGACCGAGTGCCCAGCACAGCCCTGAGGCGATGCTGTGCCATCTGTGGACCTGGCATCCAATGCCTTGGCCCTCATTGACTCGCTGCCCTGTCCATCAACACGAGCTCTGGGTGAACCCGCCCCTGCTCTGCACCCTCGTCTTTGCTCCTCCTCCCTCTCTCCTTCTCTCTTTTGCTCCCTCCTCCTCCTCCTCCTCCTCCTCCTCCTCCTCTCTCTCTCCTGCCCTCTCGTACTTCCTGTTCTTTCCGTTCTTCCTCCCTGTGACAGTTTTTGGCAGATGATGAAAAAGAGGGGTTTGGTGTCTTCCTTTCATCTGAGGGGCTGTGAGGTTCGCGATAAGGCCAGCGCTGCAGTGAATAAATGATGAATCTGACTTTATCTTCCTTCTCTGTATGCAGAAAATAGCAATGGACAAAGGTATATATCCAAAACCTTAATTTAAATCAATAATCAAAATCAGAATTAAAACAAATGATCGCAGCTGCCAACAGATGTCCACCACACAGACAACACTTGGACGCAAAGACACCCACATAGATGATAAATAAAGAACAAGCAGGTAATGCCAAAAGATCTGCCTTGACTGCGTGGACAGATTGTTCGCACTTGCATCGATTTTGCATTGATAAAGTGTTTATTTTCGTAGCTGGATGTGTTTTAGCTGGAATAAAAGCCCTGAGTTGAGGTAGGTAGGTGTGTGCGTGTGTGTGTACAGGTACAAAATGTTTCCTGTGTTTTTCTGCACCACAGAGTGGTGGTTGCATCATGATCTGGCATCAAGATATCACAGTATCTATGAAAGTTATGCAGTATTAAGGATATTTCATGTATTTAACCAATTAGCATTACTCTTTGTAGTTAAATCATAGACACACATTTGGCCAATCACCTTGAATAAGTGTGAGTTAGTCACAGATCAGAACAAATCAGGATCTGTCAAATATCCCCTAAAGGAGGGATTCACTTCTTTTCATGTTTGTATTTAACGCACATCATAAAAGACTAGCACAAATGAGGAGGAGTGCGATGCCTTGCTGTCTCCGTTGTTGCACGCTGCAGGATTAACTGATAAATTAACACTATCATTAAGATGCTGATGGAGAGAGCTGGATGGAGAGCTGCAGTAACTCACTGACTGACCCTGGACTACATGTTGCACCGAATCTCGAAATCTCCCTGCCAAATGATAGCATAACCCACTTAGAAATGAAACACACCATCTCTCCTGAGAAACTGTTAATGTGTCATAGAGAGAGAAAACCTATAGGAAAGGAAAAATGACTGGGTAAAAGATCATTTTCTGTGTGTGTGCGCATGTGTGTGTTTTTTATGTATGCTTACAGTATATTATATAGCTATGTTATATATAATGATAGGAAATTGGCCGTTCATTTTGGTATAGTGCTTCTTGGACAAATTGAGGCAACATCTTCTTCGTTTTCCTTTGGCCTCTTTTCCTTACCTCTTTATCTCTATACAAACTGCTGGCTCTCACACAGACCCAGGTAACATGTGACAGGTGACAACTTTGGACAATTTTGGATTGTTGTCTTGTTTATTTGATGTTTTTAATGTGTCTATATGTTTTGTGCTGTACCACAAATTGCCTCTTGGAGGACATTAAAGTTTTCTATCTATCTATCTATGTATCATGTTTCCGTTGTATACCTCTCTTCTTACTCTCAGCCTCTCTTGTGTTCCCATCCCTGTCACAGGACAGTTGCTACACTTCACTGACCCTGTAATCAATGCATTCTCAGAAAACTGCTCATCAGCTTTTGAAGTTTAGTCATTTAAAAAGTCGCTGGGTCCAACTAGAGTGGCACAAGTGACGGATTGTGACAAATTGGTGGTTGAGACTGACAGTGGCTCACACACACACACACACACACACACACACACACACACACACACACACACACACACACACACACACACACACACACACACTCACACACACAGAGCTGTGTCAGCACCGACACTGTGGGAATGAAAGGTCAAACAGCCTCCTGTCCATCAACCCAGCCTCCACTCCCAGCACCCGATACACTTCATTACTGCTGCTGAGGTAAACAGAAACACTAGAGGAGCTTCTCCTCCTCTTCCTGCATCACACACCCTGCGGCCTGCCCCACCGCTGCACGGTTTCACCCTTGAAACAGAACACCGCTTTCCTTGAGCTTGTCCGAGCTCTTCTTCCCTGCTGCATGTGGCTGCGATTTGCGCCTCACGCAGCTATGCGTTGTGGGATAGGAGCAAACGTGGGGAGGTGACAGCAGAAGCTGGCAAATGGGTGTCCTGGCAGAAATTGCTCCTGTTAATGTACTGCTCTGTCACTCCCAAACAGGACCAACGCCGTGGACCATCAAAAGAAAAAGTAAATTAGTTGACCCTCACCCTGCTGTGACATACATCAGAGGCTTTTACAACCATATGGAGCATCCATCCCCCTTCACTGTGTGCTTAAATATCCCACAAATGGCAGTCCCTCTCAACCTTCTAAAAGAGTCCCCTGGGGGATAAATAATATAACCAAGGTGTTCAAGTGGCAGGAATGTCTAACAACTCCTCTCTGCAAGTATATTTTGCCGAAACATTAAACCTGTGCTGGAGCATGTCTGTATCACAGACCAGATTCTAGGTGCTAAACGTATCATCTTATGGCAATTTATCAGCATCATGAGGCCATTAAGTGTTGGCTTGAGGAAGTATGTATTTTAGTCCCATCAATCCCATCTGAGCACGCCCCCAAGCGATCACCTGACCAACAGGTAACTCTCTCGGGCACAGCTGACGCCAAATCGTTATGGAATCTCCGTGTAGGGGGAACACGAGCAAATCACAGGGGAGCATCGCTCGGAGACGACGAATGAACACAAAGTGACCGAAGACAACACGAGCGGAACGGAGCAGGCCGACAAAACAATCATGCGAGAGAAGGGAAAAAAAGACAAAGTAACCCAAGACTGACATCACGTCCTCACACACGCACTCATTCTCTCTCCCACACAAAATGAGCTAATTAATGTGCGAATGGAGAGTAAATTAACTACGCTTGTAAATCATAAATCAAGCTGCATGACTGAACAAAGAATTTTGAATTGCTCTTGGGTAGGCACTGACAGCAATCACGACCTTTATTGTTTAGGACACCGCAATGCCATGGTTTGTGCAACGCATTATTAATCTATATCTCAAGAGTAAGAACAAACACGACGGCGGCCTACACTAAGTGCTAACAGAATCTACTCCAGCTCCAGCTCTCGCTTCGGACGGCACTACCGGAACGAACAATGGCAGCAAGCCTTCTTAGTGCGGGATTTCTGGGTTCACGCTTCCAAAGGAGGTCAAATGTAAATGTTGGCACACATACATTGACACCGACTCACCTGTCAGACTGTCGTAGCATTCGATCTCTGTGCTTTCTACGGCTCTCCGCTGTTCCTCGGTCAGCCTTACTGCGGCTTGGCTCAGCAGGTTGACCTCGGAGCCCGTGGTCCCTTCGGCTACATGAACCCCCTTCAGCTGCAGCAGAGCCCGGTGATACTTCCCTATAGCTTCCCGGAATTTCTTTTCCTTGTAGCACCGGTGGCCCTCCACCTTAAAGTCCACCGCTTTTTGTATCTTCGCCTCCATCTCCAGTTCCGCGGCGCCGGCACGGTACCCAACGCCTCCACCTCCACCGCCGCCAACGTCCCCACCCGCAGCCGCTGCCAGGCTCCGGCCCCCCGCCTCCGGGTAGCTCTTCAGGCTCTTAATCGAATGCTGCTTTGCTTCCATATCTCTCAGTGCGCGCGACAGCAGCAGGCCATGCTGTTCCGACGCGAATGCCTGTTTTCTTTGGGAGGACTGGAACAGCGTGCTGTGCATAAAGGATGCGATGGAAGAGGGGACGGGAATTCAGCAACAAAACAGTGCAAGAATAGCTCAGACAAAAAATAAGCTAACATAAATCTCTAAAGATAGAATAACGGAATTTCAGTTTTTTGTCATTTAATATAAAAGAGAAATGGCAATGCTTCGTTGCTGTATTGCCTCTCCGCCTCGTCGCTTTGTGTGTCCCTGCTCAGTGGTTTTGCAGAGTGGTGCTGGGTAAAGGAGAATCTCCTGTTTTGCGCTCGAGCCGCCGGCACGCGCAGCTTCAGCACCACAGACAGCGAACTTAGCCTTCGCTCGCGCTGCATTGTGGGAGTGAGGGAGTCGTGCGATGCTGCTGCATCACGAGCGCAATCTCAGCAGTCTTGCACGCTGTGCTGCTCACAACGTACATATTGCCATGTCAGAGCTTTACCGACAATATATCTTAAGAAATTTTACCAAACAAGGAACGACTGTCGAAATATAGGACAAATGCACGTAACTGTCAGCAGGAGTGATGAACTAATAATGACTAATGCAGGTTTAACCAGATGACTATTATTACTGAAGAACACAGGGAAGCTTTGGGGACAGCAGCTAACAGTAACTGCTTTTAATAAACAATATAGTATCATGGACACCGGTTATTAGCAATTGAAACCGTTTGTATTCCGAGCGCATTCGTGCCGTTTGTGAAATCGTTCTTTACTGAATGTTGAGAGCATGGTGACATGAAACAAAGGCGCACCGAAAGACACCCACAGAGGAGTAAATGGTGTTTTTGTCTTTTTTAACGACGCTCAGAGGAAATAAATAAATAAATATTTAGGAAAACCCGTATGACACACTTGGGATTTATATTTTATTTTAGAGTTTGCTCAAAAAGCGTTTTTTAACGATTTAGATTTTAAGAGGTAGGGTAAGATTGTCTTTCTGTTAAGGAAGATGGGGGAGGAAAATTTCGTCTTTTGAAATATGTAGTCGTGGGTGCCATAATTAAAATAAATAAATAACATTCGATGATAAATAACAACAGGTGATGCGGTCGCTTCAAAAAGCACGTAACAATCTGTAGAAAAGTGTATTGCGAAAAAATATGTCTAAAAGGAACTCGCATGAGTTTCATAACTCAGGTGAAAATCACTATCTGAAGACGAATTTGGTTATTAAATACGGGCCTGAAAAACTCTTAAATAGTTAAACTGAATCTCCGAAACTGCTACCGCTGTTGTCACATTCATAGAACGAAAAACCGTTATTTGAGGGAACGCAAATTAGCTAAATAAAGAAGGATTTTGAAGCATTAAAGACAGTCGTTTCACAAGGACATGGTTTTCTATTCTAGGATCTGCATTTGAGACATTTATAAAAATGACATCACAAATAGTTTTAGGACACATAATACCTACTACGAAAAACGCCCCTCTAACGTGCGAAGCAGAAGGCAAAAAGGCCATTGAAACAGAGGCCTAAAAAGGCAACAAATATTTTTGTCCGAATTTTATTTTCATCCAGCGAATTCGTCAGGATGTAGGACAGGATGTATTTTATCCCTCGCGAACCATTATTTGTGCGTTGCTGTTTTCCTTGTCCTGGCGTGCGTGCGTACACACACACACACACACACACACACACACACACACACACACACACACACGCGCGCGCACACAAAGTATTTGTTCAGTGGTAATAAGTATACTGGATAGGTATTTAATTCCATGTTTAATCTTTGTAAAAATATGTTTTGTAGCTCGTGTTTTGGAACTTAATCTCGTTTATAGCATTGTCCATTGGAAATGCAACTCAATTCATGACAATACCGTTAGGGTTTTCAGGAATGCATTGCTTGTCAAATGCAGGGACCGTCTGTTCCATGTTCATCGTTGAACATGCCTGGCTTTACCACTCTTCAATGCCCTAGACTGTCACAACAATGGCTAATACACCATTTATTTTTTTCTTTGAAATCAGACTGACGAACAATTTCAACACCTGTTGAACCACTGGATTGCGTTTTCGAAGCCAGCTATGACGTTTCTGTCATAGTGTACATCTAAGGAATGAATACACTTCGTCGTCAAAATGACGCTAATGTGGTGGGGGAAATTCAGACACTTAGCACCTTGTGCACCAGGCACTGTTTCGTGACAACACTTTACTTTCTTGCAGTTAAGGGACACAGCTGAGACGACTAATTGAAATTGTTCGTAAAAAGAGGTCAAGGTTAGAATTACATACAAATGGACCATCGTCTAGTAATTGGCAAGAGATCTCGGGGCCCTTTTTCCTTAAATGAGAAACATTAACGCCTCCAATAATCAATATTTTACTGTCAACAAAACCACTGGGTTGCGGGAGCCTGCTGGTTACCTAGCAACGACAACCCTAGAAGGCATTCCAGGTGAGACCAGTTTACACAATGCCAGTGCTAGCCTTTATTGTGTGCGTTATTTTACAAAGCAGAGAGGCGCTTCAGGGACGGCATGAGCCATTTTCTGCATTGATCCCTGCAGGACTAAAAATGTACTACCTTCATAATGGTCATAGGCACAGCACTTCAGTAATGAAATCTTAAGCTGAAATCAATACTTGTCCAATGTCTGTCACAAAGGATGGACTGTAACAGCACAGCAATGGATTACAGCACCATTGTAAGAACAGCAGCCTTGCTAACCATACCCTGCTACTCCCCTCTATCCGGGCCAAATGGGAAGCAGGACTGCCTCAGCCACAGTAATCCTGTGTTAGAGGTACTGTTTCAAGACATGCTTACTTGTGTTCTGTGGACTGATATCATGGTGAATTCTGTTTGAAGGCCTTGCTATTGAAAGTTTGGTAATGAAAAAACTACAGCATTCGGCCCCCCAGTTTCCCCCAGGAGTCCATCAGTAAGGGGTGAGGAGAGCTTTGGAGGAAATTGATCAGCAAAACCTGAGGTCAAGAGAAGGTGACTAGCTGACTGACTGCTTGCCAGTTCCTTCCCTGCAACTGCTGGTAGACCCCAGAGCCAGCCATCCTCCCTCTCGCTTTCTCACACACAAACACACACACACACACACACACACACACACACACACACACACACACACACACACACACACACAAACACACACCCAACTGCAACACTAAAACACTCAATCATTCTCTAAAATACACAGGAAAATAATTTCAGTAATCTTGCTGTATCACCTATCACTCGTAGAGATTGGTGTCACCCCCGCTTCACTGTAAAATGTTTTGATGTGCTTAAAAAGATAATTACATTTATAGAATGACATTTATCACTAATAAATACCAAAATTAAAAACGTAGTGTATTGCTTTAGGACTAACTTATGAACTGGTCAATATATTTTGCCCATGGCACTATGCATATGCATTTTGAACAGTTTGGACATCACATTGCTGACCTGAAAGGTGGTCCTGTCTTGGGATGATGTAGTTACTGTATCTCCTGATCTGAGTAAATACAGTAGAGAATGAATAAAGAGAAGAAAGCCAGAGCACTTAGCATTTCACCTTTTTTTCCTCATGAACATTTCTACAAGACAAAGAAGTCTTGTTCCATTATATATTTAAAAAATACTACCCTGCTGAAGTTTTTTTTTTTCCCAGTTGCAACTCTTTAAATCTGTACAGTGTAGCAAAGGTCTGGTGTGACAATACACTTAAAAAATCAAATTACAATACAAAATTTGTAATTGAACACAACACGCAAGAACTGAGTCCATTAGTCTGTAGGTCTTGCTATCCACCTGTCCCTTTCCAATCAGATATGGTATGAAGTGTAGGTGAAGACGAAATTTCATTGCAAACTCAACCATCACTCCAACTGACAGGTGGATAGAGTGCAACCTTGCTCATCCCCTCCAGAAATGAAAACAGTATATATTTGAACTGCCCAACTCATAAGGGTAATAAAATAATTGGCAACGTTCCTACGGTTGGCAGTCCAGAG
Organism: Megalops cyprinoides; assembly: GCF_013368585.1. Lineage (NCBI taxonomy): Eukaryota > Metazoa > Chordata > Actinopteri > Elopiformes > Megalopidae > Megalops > Megalops cyprinoides. Next base: position 16,136,530 of record NC_050591.1, read on the forward strand.
AGGAGGAAAGTTCCAGCAGCAGAGCGGTCAGAGGTGAAAACTGGGATCGTTTGCCCACAGAGGTTGAGGTAAATACATGGTCCAGTATGGTTGGATTATGACTCCAATCCCTTTGTGAATCTGATTGATTTGAGGATCGATGGCTTCCCAGCCTTATCAGTCATTCAGAGGACCACACCCATCACAAAGAAAAAGGTGATCCAGCTCCAAAGCCTTGCCTCAGTCTTCCAATCGATCACTGGTCTCGGTTTTTACAGTACTTGTATGAATGAAGACTTTAGTGTATGTGGGTGCGTCTTCGCCATGGATAATTAACTGATAGGTCAGACACGCCCTAGGTAACTGTCTAAATGTATACAAGCCAGACAGCAATGTCATTTAGTCTTCTAAATCTTTTCAAGAAGCTGCTGTCATTAAATTCCGGGTTCTCGAGGGTCATGTTCTTTATGCGTGCACACATTTCAAAGTGAAATATTCCCAGAAGCAGGAGGTCTAGTAATTCTATATCTATGGTCTCTACCCCCTAAATTCAAAGAGTTAAAAAGAAAGGGGGTGTCAAGCAGTCAGTCTGTGGTTCATTTGTGCCATGCCACATCAACAACACTCGTAACAAGAAAAACAAGAGTAAAATGGGAAACTTCACTTCTAGTTTCACATACTGAAAAGGGGAGTGGGGAGTGAAGAAGAGTCAGGAAGAGGAAAGGAGGAGTAGTTTGGCTCTAAGGACAGAAGAGAGGGCCATGTCTGAAAAGCAAACATCACTCCTCCTGTCACCAGCATTCCAGGAAAAGCCTGTACACCGCACTAGACAACACCAATCTTACATAAATTTAACCAGCTTTCCAGCCATTCCAAATGGGTCAACCACCCAATGCAACTTGTCACATCAGAAGTCACACTCCATCCCAAAACTGTTAAAATTCAATATTAAAATTCCTAGTGACGCACATGCTTCCCATTACTGCCGTGGGTGATTACTCCATGTAAATAGAGCGTGGTGCAGAGCGTGTGCTGATCTAAAAACAGGGAGGGGTGAGACTGAGGTGTGTACATGCGTTAGGTCCTCTTGGTGCCCAGCCTCTTGAAGACACTGACCACACCCGCATTGTCCATCTGAGCCCCGAGGCAGTCCCCTCCGCCGCTGCTGCTGCTGACCTTGGTTCTGGTGCTGGTGACGCGGCTGTCCTGGGTGTCGGATGGCTGGGGGGCTGTGGAGGTGGGGCCCGGGGGTTGAGTGGGGGGCGCCTTGCCCAGTCTCTGCAAGACGCTAAGTTTGGGAGGCGGGGCACGGTCGGGGGAGGAGGAGGTGGATGGGGTGGAGGTGGCAGAGGGGGAGGGAGGGAGTTTGGCCTTGTTGCCCAGACGGCGGAGGGTGATGGGGGGCTTTTTGGTGGAGGGCTTGGATGGTAGCTGGCTGGAGGAGACGGCCGCTCTCTTCAAGGAGGGAAGGGGTCGTTTCAGGACGCCGGCGTACTGCAGCACGGAGCCCTCTCCGTCACTCTCCTCCTCCTCGCCCCCATCCTCCTCTTCCTCGCCCGCTGGCCTCCGTGTGGCTCTCTTCCCAGCTCCTACTTCCTCGTCCTCCTCCTCTTCGCCCCTCCCAAGCCGGCTGAAAACCCCGGTGGGCTAGAGAGGGAGGGGAGGGAAGAAGAGGATGATCAGCACAATGCTGACAAACTGCACGCTCTGACCCCTTGAGCCGTCCCCCATTTCAGTGTTATCTTGAAGCGAGCGTCAGCATTTCCACACAAATGCCTCACCTTGCCGCCGGTGGTAGTGTCTGCCTTGGACTCTGCCCCCAGTCTCTCAAACACTGAGGTACGCTTCATTCCCTTCTCTGAGACACAGACAGACAGAGGGTGAGACACACGGTCCGTGTAAAATCATTGACTTTTGACCCAAGGACAGTTTAATGTGTCTGCACACCCAAACATTTTGAGAGTTCACAACCGTTTGTTAGTATCAACTATTTCTACGGGTTGAAATATTGCCTGTTACATGTATGCGCAAATAAACTAATCTCATTTGGGAGCTTATGGGTAAGGTGGGAAATCTTTCTTGGTTTTTTATCGTTTTCGTCCAGCAACATCCACAATTGCACTGATGTGCATGCCTTTGTCTATTGTGTGAACAATAACGACCCATTTCAAACAACAGAAATCCCGTAATACTTTGCCAAAACAGCTGTGTTGAAGCGGTGCCTCAATAATCACAAGCACCCTCTTGAGACCGTAGCTGAACAAAACACAGCTGGTCTGCTGCTTTCATATTCACTGCTTCAAGGCAGTGCTGGAGGCGACTCATTTCCCCAGAACATTATCAAAATCAATATTTCTGTACTCAATTAATAAAGCATAGACTAAACTCAATATTACAAACCACCCAGGGAAATTGGGGCATTTTTCATTACATTTGCAGTATAACAAATGGCAAATTGTGTGATGATTTGTAAAGGCGGAGGCTGATCAGTCACAGAAAGTCAAAGAGAGAGCGAGGCAAAGTAGCAGGTTAAACTGTGCATTGGCAAACCCAATACTGTCGCACAGACAATATTTATAAATCATGAGAACAATACAATCTGAATTCCAAGGGTGACAGTTACTTTTCTGTGCATGATGCCTGCAAATATTACAGAAAGTAATCTTACGTCGACACCAAGATCATTAAATCCTGTCCTGAGCACTGACACTGTAAAAACAACAAAACATCAAAACATCCTACTGCTTTGATACTAAACAGGGCTGGATTAAAGAGTCCTCAGTGCTGGAGTCTGAAGGGTGCTGAGTGAAGCTGTGGCTGCATTATAGGCGGCTGAGTGGTTTGCTACCTCTCTTGGCCTGCTGCTCCAGGATACGGCGGGTGCGGGCGGTGGTGCCCTTGGGCATGTTAATGATGTACTTCCCCTCCATCTCCGCCGTCACGCGCCGGCGCTTCACCGGCACTGCGCTTCCCTCGTCTGCCGGTCGACTCATCACTAGGGAGGGGGCAGAAGGAGAGGAACCGGGAGGGGGGAGGGGTGAAAAAAAAAAAAAGGCAAGGAGGCAGCTTTCTCAGAAGAGAAGACAGCAGTGTTCTAAGAGCTTACTGGAGAGGCATTGCAGGGGAAACAGGCGAGGAGACCGGCTGACGGAGACAGAGAGAGGGAGAGAGAGATGAGAGAACCCGCTGGGCGTGGGTGTGAAAGTACCTGCTTTGGTGCTCTTGCCTGCCTGTTTGTTGGACACGGTCACAGAGAGGCGGTTGTCAGGGCGACGGGCAGGCGTGCTTGGGGGGGAGTCCCGGCTCAACGCATTGGCAATCATGCGCGTGGCGGCTGGTGAGAAAGAGAGAGAGAATTCAACTTTACAGGCGCACAGCCTAACAGCAAAAGTGTGAGGAAATTATTCTATCTCGCATACACACACGAAAACAGCACACTGGACTGAGAAGCTGGTGATGCTTCCTGTATCTTGATATGAGCAACTTGCAGCGATGGGACTGGGAACAGAAACTCATCATTGACGATATGAGCTCCTAGGCAGGAAATACTTTACCAAGACTGCCATTTCATATTTCTATATCATAAGGTGCAAAGTACACATTAAGTGCACATATTGTCAAGTATTACAATGACACCATACATGTCACTGACAGCACACTTTATCAACTCCAAATGGCATCAAATTATCAACAGTTAAAGTGTAAGAGGCCCTACCCAAGCATTTGGTGCTTGATATCTTTTCTTTTTATAGTAATACTGGCAGAATGAAATTATATAGCACTTTGTTTCAGACTGCAGCCCTCATTTTTTTTCAAAGAGTGCAACAGATGCCTGACAAAAAGTGATAATTATCATATAACATAGTTGATATACTGGCATGATAAAGACATGGGGACTTGGTAACTTGCTAATTTTTTTTTTTATTAACATCATCGATGTCAATGTAACACTGGTAATGGGTACTGTATCAAGTCATGTCTGCTCTCACTGTCTGACAGTGCTTCACTTTGAATGAATGAATGACACACACAAAGGGAATTAACAGCTTTAACAGAACAGAGAATCTCAAGCTTGAATAGAGGATCGGGTTATTTACCTACATATTTAGACAGGAGAAGCTTATCTTCGCCTAAGTGCACTTTCTCCAGTCTTCCAAAAAAAAAAAAAAAAAAAAAAAAGACTCTTCCTTTGATGAATTGTTGAGCTGTATTTTCCCCATTTCACTTTTGTACTTGTGCAGACTTTATTCATTGTATAGTGCTCTGTTATCCTAACAATGAAAGATGGTATGGTGTTCATTTGTTAAACTGCTGAACACTCCACACTTTGGGAATTATTCGTTTTTGTACGGACCTTTATCCAGGGTGCACTACTCAAAAATGAAGATGATTATGTATTGATTTCATACTTACTAGTAGCTGGTTTGGTAATTAGAGACAATTATTACAATGATGTATGTCATTCTATCCATGTTTCGTTGTATTAGGTCTTAAGTGGGGAGCAGCAGCATTTTATCCTTGGAAATGATTTAAGTGGCATGCCTTTCATCACTCAAGGTGTCCCGCAGGGCACAGTTTCTGTACTTCTACATTTTTAATATTTACAACCTTCCTGTCAGACAGATTTTACAGCACAATGAGGTTTCATGGTTTTGCTGAAACCTCATGGTAACTTGCCAGCTGCTCCAACTGGAAATTGTCTGCAAGTCTAACTGTGCATGGAGTGATATCAAAACTTTCAATTTCAAGTCATTATTTCATACAGCGAAAAGTGGTCTTAATAAGCATCTCCCCATTAACAAAAAGTACTGAAGCCACATTTGGTTCTAACCAAACATTTATGCAAATATGGGACTAACCTAAACTGAAGCATCACTTTTCCATCTGTGTAAACTTAAAGCCCTATCTTTGCATTTTTTTTTTTTTTACTGGTGGAACCATCCTTAGGAACGTATCCCAAAAAGCCTGATTACAGCAATGCTCAGCTGAATGATGTGAGCATGATGTTAGCTGCATTAAAGCTAAAATTATGCACCTCTCACCCTCAGAAACTCTGAGTCTTAGGAACGCAACATCTCGCCTGCTCTAAACAGCTTCCACAGGCTCTGTGTAAAGTGTCACACAATTTTAAGATGCCACTTGTGACATAAATCTGTTCTACTATTATTTTTATGACTACTTTTTTAGTTTGTTTTTATCTTTTTGTTGACCAACTGTGCAGTGCACTGAGTGGAAAACTGCAAGCAAGACATTAAATTCTAACATGGAAAATACTCACGTGTGTTGGCTGTTCTCCTCAACTCAGCCTGAACGCTGGTCTGTCCTGAGGAGATGGCTTCTGTGGCCATCTTGCACATGTCCTGTGGATACAATGGAGAGACGGAGCAGTTTTAGCGCCTGCTGTACAGCATGCTATTCTGTGGACTTGTAACCTGCCCAATTCTGGTGTGGGAAGTACAAATCGGCAGTCATGGCTATCATAAATAAGCTGCATCAGGGAGCAGAGGTTTGGGAGGTGTGCCACACAGGTTTTTGGGGTTTACTGAAAAACAGGTATAAGCAGGCACACCTGCAGACGGTTGTCAGGAGAACATTGAGGCCAATGTAACACTGAGAGCAAAGTTCCATTTTCTATTCAGCACAAATTAATGCACAGAAAACCGAGTGGGGAAGGGCGTTATGAGGAGAGTGGCTGGATGTTTTCAGGAAAAGTGTATTTGCGGGGTGGTGAGAGAATGGCAGTCACAAGTGGTTCCCCTCCAAATCAAATCAGAAGAAAGAGAACAGCAACAGCTGCCAGATGAGTGAGCATATATAGCTTAGAAATGGAATTTCCCTCTCAGATGGAACTGGCCATCCAAAACAGAAGAAGGCATTCCAAAAGGGAATCACACAGGTTTCATGGCCATGTAATTTACTGCATGGAAACTCACATAAAATGACTTCAATAGGCTGCGTTGTTCCTATGTTTTATCTAGTAAAGTAGGGGGGAGGTATGCATATTGACTAACCATAAGCTACACTAAGCAGGAAGCATAAATACATTCACTAACTTGTGCAACCTGTGGCTGTGCTAGGTGCGTGACCAATGCAATTACTGAGCCATTTCACAGAAAATAGCACACAAAAGGACTTTGATATTCGGAGTGACAAATGCCTTAACCATAGTAAGAAGCTGATGGTGCCTCTGCCTTAAAAGCCTCACTAAACTCATGAATGACCGTTCACTTGTAATATGTTTAACTCTTTCTAGTTTTACTTTGCTTTTAGTACTAAAAAAGAAATCTCTCTGGAAGATCTGAATAATTGTTGGGTTGTCTTCAAGTGTATTCTGACAATAGATTAAGAAACTAATGGATTTTAAAATAAAAACAATTCACCGTACATGCACATCTAAGTATTCCAGAGTAGAATTTTAAGTTTGTTCACAGAATTTAAATCCAGATCATCTTCAAAAGGCGATGTGTTATGAATGCCAGCCCTACGTCGGCACCTTTATTTTGGTACTACATTAATATCCAAACATTTTGAAAAGGGGTTCACCCAATCATGGAAATTATGAAAGACATTTGATGTCTCCTAACTGATCTCTCTTGGACTGCAATTTTAATACTATAACTGAGCGAAACATGGAATGTCTGCTGAGTGTTCTCATGTATCTTGGAAAAAAAGCATTCACTGCTTCTGTGGTCTAGGCTAGAGGTGGCAACTGTCAGAATGTGGCTCACTGAGGCCTCTACCGTCTTACCTTTAGAAAAGCTAACATCTGACCTAAGGCAAAAAATCAAGACAGATCTTTGGAAAATATGGTCACATTTATGGTCATTCATTTATATCAGAAAGATTCATTGTCTAGTGTACACTTATTGTCATTGTCTCCCTTTATGTGTGTGGCTGTGTGTCTGTGTTACAGACTCTGTATCAGAGTGAGAGTGCATAGCAGCAGCGGGTTCTGTCCTCCGCACCTGTCTGTACACCTGCTTGGCGTGCTTGAGGATGGCGATGATGTCGCCGATGACCGTGATGCCCAGGTCCATCATTATCTCCTTACTGAGGTCCATTAACATGTTCTTCTGGATCCTGCAATTACAAAGACATCACTCTGTCTGTAGAAATGGAATGGCACTAAGAGCTCACTTGCTACAAATTCATTTTACATGATGCCATACCAGCATACACAGCTAGTGGGAAGGAGTGTGTTTGAGTACATTTGCAACTCTTCCAGAGCAAGACTTGCACAAGATGTGTTTATGTCTAGTTCAACCAGTCATTTTCACTAAATATATTAGTCGCACAGTATCCATATTTGCCACAGCATATGTTATAAAACCGCACTAACTGAACATGTCTTTGAAAATTTAGTCAAATATAAACCATAAACCATTTAAGCAATTGGAGTATGTATGTACACAGAACCTCACAAACCCAAATGACAATAATTACAAATCAAAAGACTGTTAGTTGATATTTTTATTGCATTTGGGGGCTTCCCCTTACTTATGTTGCTTGTTTATTCTGTATCCAGACAAAAAAATTACTCCAATTTTGCCAAAACCAAAATTCAGGAGGTTAATTTACATTCTGGGCTCTGTGTGCTTGGGCTCAAAGAATCCCCTCCTAAATGGAAAGAAAATAGGAATGCGCATAAAATGCAAAAAAAGAAAGACTTTGAGTAGAATTACAGAGCTAGAGCTAGACCCTTTTTTGAGTTCACTCTTGCACCACAATGAGAACAGAAACTGCAGCACACTGACCTTATTACAATCAAACAGACGTTTCCCTTTATGCTTCGTCAGAGTGACAGAATCTTTTCCTCAAGAGAGACCCTGACCAACAGCTGCTGCTCAGTACTGTGTGGCTATACTGGGTGATGATGCACTGGTGCTGTGACCCAGATAACGTACAAGAGAGCTTATTGGTAGGCTGGGGCTGCTGTGAAATTTTTTTAGGGGAAGAATGCAGCACAATTCAGATGAGCACATGACTCCGCCACAGCGCTTACAGTTACCCCTGGTCTCGGGGCATGTGTACAACTGGTTGCCTCAGGTGGGGACCCAGAACTTTATTTCATCAAGCTAGCCAATAGCGTCTCACATCAGAAGTTGTGCCATATGGACGTGAGGGCTAGAGTTAAGAGTCCCAGCTCAGGCCTTGCCAGTACATTGACAGCAGCCATGTGTGCTTTACCTGTTGTCCACAAAGGACAAAGCGTAGTTCACAGCGAGACTGGGAGGAATCCCAGCATCCTTGAAGAACTGGATCCATTCTGAGGTGGCTGGAAGGTAGAGGAAAGCAGAGGCAGGCATTACAATACAGCTTTCAACAGATAAAAATGGCACGTGCCAATCATTAGGTGACAAGGAACAACAGACGCCATATTGGACCTAGATTTTCTTTCTTCTTCTTTTCTTTTTTTCCCAAAGCTGTGAGGAATTGCTCTAAAACAAAGTGCTGCTTGAAAAGAACTATTTTACAGGGATATAAACGGTTATAGTAAGCACCCTCCAAGTCACATGATACAGCTGCTGTATTGGATCATTGGAATATATTATCCTGCCAAGCAGAGTAAGTTTCTGTTCACAACCATTTGTATGGTCACATTTATTTTCAGTACACAATATAAAACAAATTCTGATTAATGAATTCTACTGAGTGCTGACGCAAAATACTTCAACAATTACTCCTGGGATGAAATGCTACAGTGAAGTTACGCATGCCAGGCCAGCTGCGTGATATTTATAGTGCTTGCTCACGCCTGTCTGAGACAAAATTCCACTGGTTGTCCAACGCTGGGGCCGGACACCCACCCTGGATCAGTCCCCAATTTTACGTAAAAGGCTTGGAGTTTGGATTAGGACTGCAATATCTCATCTTGGGTCGGTTGTTGCCAGTACCCGAACCAAGTTCAGCAAATTACGCAATGTGGAAGCGCTAACGTTACAATAAGTCTGTTCGATCCGAGTTATTAGGGAAATTGAAAAAAGCACACAATAAATGTCATTTTAAAAGAAAATCCAACAAACTGTATAGCCAAAACATACATTTTTGCGGTGATCGCAGTTAACTATGTACAGACATTTCAATACGTAGCAGCAAGCACACTAGCAAAGTCTTATGATTGGACAGAACAGCAATCTTGCCGATCTATATCCAAGATATTCTAATTAATTTGTAGGTAGCTAGTAGCCGGTAGCTAGCAGCCAACTAACTCATGCCCTGTCTCACTCATACCTAAGTTAAACTGTTAGGCCGCAAAATACAGTCAGATCAGACCTACCAAGTGTTAGCTACATCCAGGCTCCAAATGCAACGGAAATCACTGGCTAGCCTTAACTTGAGCCAAGAGTCTGTTAGCCATGTAGCCATGAAACTGGACAAACCAACACGTCCAACGATCGATGTTCATTTAGGCGGCATGTATATGGCTACCTAGCTTAACTAAAATATGTCCTTTTCAAAGTAAAGTAGCTCTAAAAAGATAGCGTTAGACTGTGCATTAATGAAATAGCCAAGTCGTCTAGCTTCTAGATTAGCTCTGGTACCTATAATTTATTCAATCAAAGCACGGAGGCTAGGTAGCTAACTAGCCAAGTCAGCTGGTCATTTTCGCTCTACAGTCTTCGGAAACACGAATACGTACACATGCACCACGCCTAATGTGCCTATATTGCCTAAACAAAATAAAAATATTACAGTAAATCGATGTAACCTCCTGGTTCTGACCCATTTAGTTACCACTCGAGCACATTTCCATAGGGCCCTGTGCCACTCACCTGTTGTTACAGACGCCATGTTTCCCGAAAAACAGCTGCGTCCGGCCGGCTCAGTGACGGAATGTCCGGTTTACGCTTGGAAAACTTTGGCAGGCGGTCGTCGGCAGCTTGCGTTCATTACGTTTTCTTAAAGCGCTCGCTAGCAATTGTAAACTCATTGTAGGTCACAGCAACAACGTCTGACCCACAAGTCAAAATATTTTGCTATGAACACTCGGCTAAATTAATATGTGTTCTCTGCCTTTGAGGCACACTGCCTCGTGTTGGTTGTCATGGCCAATGAAAAGTGAGTGCGGTTTGTAGTCGACGCTGAATAAAACAACTTGACTTTGTCACTGCTAGTGAAGGTTCTCTGTGTAGCCAAAAAGCTAAGCGTCTGTATTGGGTGGAGTATTTCCACTCTAAAACATCGTAAGCGCTATTCTGGACACGACAGGGATATTGCTGATGCGTTAAAAACTGCGTTTGTTGAGTTTTCGGTGACAGAATGAAGTCTACTAGAAATGCAGCTGTCTCAGCTGACCTAAAGTGCAAGCTCAAAATGTATTTGTAATTGGAAGAAAACTTAACTAATGCCAACATTCACTTCAGTTCCTTCACAATATCATAGGCGGTTTAACTGACGTCAGTACACAGTCCAACTATTACGCATATACAGAGTGGCGTCTGGTGAGCTACAAAGAAGGACACACACACACACACATTTACATCTATGGTTACTTTCTCGTTTATCCTCCTTAATTAACAATAAAACGAATAATTAACAGAACAATCGTGGCCCTATTTTTCAATGGGTTCACTGGCCCATTATGTTTGCTGTTTCAACCAGCTATTAACGCTAACTAATTAGTGCCATTTTAAAACAGTTTTTGGAGCATTGAGCATGTGGGATAAAGTAGGCCTATGGCCGGACAAAATTGAAAAGTATCCACTCAAATACAAAGGATAAAACATAGAATTAGATTTAAATATTTTAAATTAACGACAAACTCACACCTGCATAAACAGAACTTTAATGCACTATTTATTGTCGATGTGAATGGCTGAATGATATAGGTAATCATAACCGAAACTGTCCAGCGTTTATTCCAGCACGAGGACGGGAAACACAGTTGGGCGCTTTTGAAAACGTGTGGCTTTTTCGGGTAACAAAAAGAGGGTGCAATATCTTCTGTCACCCCTAGAGGATAGTATAAGACCTCTTTTCGTAAAAACCGTTTTCTCATGACCTTTTAAACGCTAAGGGTTACATTTCCACTGATTTCAATGAAACTACATTTAATTTCATACAATGAAGTCATTCAAGAGGGTCAAAGGACTTTTTGAATAATTTTGATATACTGGAAACCAAAGAAATTAGTCAACAAAACAACTGTTAACACAGAATTCAGTTTGAACATAATTAAGAGTCAAGACAGAGAAGCATTTACAGAATTGAATTTATTGGGCATGAAACATTACAAACATACATGTATAAGAATGTTTTTCCTTGGAAAAAACAATATTCAAAATGTATAATTGTAGAACCATCAAATGAGAGACAAGAGTCCCCTACCTAATAACAGAAGGTTCCTCTTTGTTTTGATACACAAACAAAAAAATAACAGGACAGAGATTAATAGATTCAGAGGGTGAAGCCCTCCCAATATTCACAGTCTGATAAAAAAAAAAAAAAAAACAAATGAAAAAGAAAAAGCTTCCCTGTTCTTAAAAAGAACATGGAAGAGGGAATGGCAGAATGGAATTGAAGGCGGTTATACAAATCGTATGATCATGTGATCTTTATGAAGAAATACTGTTAAATGATGAACGATAAAGAGTAGGACTGTGGGTAAGCTATCATCTGGATAATCAGTACCCCCACACCCTCATCCTACCTTCCTCATTAACATATGAGATAATTCAGTTCAATGGCTACTGAAAATTTCAATGAAAATAAAAATGTTTGAAGGAATAAGGACACGGAGGCCAAACGCCACCTACACTTGTCCGGTTGAAGCAACTGGCAGTCAACGGCATCCATTGACAGCTTCTCCCAACCCGTTGCTGGGGCTGTAATCTTTGTGCTCCAAAATGCTCAAAATGTCACATAGGTAAAAATGAATTGCAATTTTCTGTCACAATATTTGTATATTAGTTGCAAATGGGCCACACAAAATGTATGCCCATGCAGTAAAAATAGACAGAGAACAATTTTTTTCATCAACAGGTGAATAACTCCCAGAGAGGATTATCTAGTAATTGACAAAGGACTAGATGCTGAGAGGGACAGAAATCATTGATGCATATACTATTCGTAATTGTGAATATCGGTGAAAGTCAACGAATTCCATGCAGATTTCACAAGTTGAGTCCTACGGTGTATCACTGAATACCTTCCCTCACATAAACTTCCTCTCTAGGGAGACTTTAGTGTCATAATGTTGCACAGTGCACAGCACAATTAGAAAAGCAGCTGCGAACAAAATAGTATGGCAACAGTTTAGATTAGGGGTTGCAAACCACATTTATAAAAACATAATTACACTGAATACATCTATTATAGTGTGTTAATTATTCAGAATCTTCATGCTCTTGAAATATAGCTACATATTGTGGTTTAGAATATTGCATTTCAACGTTTCAGTACTAAACAAACAGCTGAGTTATCATGGATTTATAAAGTGCATTTGACAACCCACAAATCATGGTAATATTAAAAGCTTTCCTATCTAATACGCTCATTGAAATTAAAGGTATTTGTCTGTCAACTGGCCACAGATTCACAAGAATGACAGAATCACAGAGCAGATGTCTGTCACGTTAATATTGCAACAACCTATCCCCACCCCTGGACAAAGTTCCTCACCCTACCCCATTTGCCATACAGAACAGTATGGTGACCCCCAAGGGTCAAACAATAATGACATTCCTGTTCAAAATGACTGCAGTTGAGTTGGGGTATTTTTACATACTCATTCTTTAGCAGGACAGCAATTAATCTGTATGCCAGGGGTAAGGGTACTTATTCCACAGTACAATACCCATTTTGAAATCAAACAACAAGATCACAGGGAATGTAGAAAATAAGATTGATATATAAATATATAGAGATATGTATTTATGTATTATTATATACACATTTACATGCATATACGTACTGTGTTTCCTCTATAGATCAACTGCACACATACAAGTTTGCGAGGTCCAAACAAGCTGCCTCACCCTGACAAATACTGACATAACTGGGCATGTCTGCATGAATGAGCAGCACTGATATAGTGGTTAAGGCTCCCAATTCTTGACCCTGGGAGTGTGGTTCAATCCTGGGTGGTGCACTGCTGCACTGTAACATGCAGGCACAGTGTATCAGAATCACACAAGATGTTAAAAGGGCGCCATAATAACCAAGCTCCCCGAGGGCTGCTTGGTGTACACCTTGCAGCTAGCGCTGACTCACAACAGGAGCTCAGCATGGCCTCTGAGACTGAATTCCCTCAGCTCTACTGTAGTAAAGGGAGAGTGAGGCTTCAATAACTTTGAAATGGGTGCTGCTGCCATGTTGTACCACCAGCTCACTGATCTGAGACTATTGTATGCGTTTTGCCACAGAGAGCAAAGTGCTTGGTTTGGTTTTGTATGAGTCAGCGATATACAACACACAGTAGCATCACCCATAATGTGGTTCATGGAACCTCAACCTCCCATCAAAACTACAATACCATAACAAGTGACTGCAGTGTGACTCCCTATGTACCCTGGTGGCTGATCTTGGGAAGTGCAGATGCCATTGTTAATAGGACAGGGCTTAATGTTGGCTCAAGGCAGGGCAAGGTTGGGAATAACCCCACAGAGAAGAGGAGCGCAGAGCTGTGAGTAAGGAGAGACAAAGGGTGAGACATAGAGGTCTCTGTTACATAGTATCACACCAATGGGTGCCAGCAGCAAGGACACAGTGCCAGCCTCAATGACACCACGGTGTCTGCCATCAACACTTCTGCAAGCCAGCCATCACCTCCTGTCCTTGAGTAACATTGACGTAGCATGACATGGTGCTCGTATAATAACCCCAGCTCTGCATCAGCACTGTTTGAAACCACTCAGCCCATACAAATTCAGATGAAGCTCAACCCATCTCATACCACCAGTCATGTTTTATCTTCAGCCATTCAGACAAATTTAGGTTCTCTCCAAGTAATTACAAAATAAATGAACATCTCTGACCTTTTTTGATACAAGCCACAAATTGAATAAAATGAACCCAGATGATAATGACCAAGGGTGCAAAACATGTGGAATTTCCTAGTTGGTGTGTACAGTATGAATGTGTGTGTGTGTGTGTGTGTGTGTGTGTGTGTGTGTGTGTGTGTGTGTGAGTGAAGCTTATCCTTTCTCTCAGGCCCTTTTGTCAGAGCATTCATTACAAGTATAACAACATGATATGCCCACCACTGTAGGTTGAAACTCCATTCCTCATATGAGCAAATTATCTGATGGATTTCACACATCCAATATCACAAGTGTTCTGTCATTTGGACTGACCACAGATAACTGCTGCAACTGTCAACCTCAATTAATACACTTATTTTTAATACAAGCTGTCTTGTTCATGTCATAACAGAGCACAACATTTGCTTAACACTGAGGGCTGTGCGTAGAGCTGGGCTGAGTAGGTCCGGTCCTGTGGGTAACCTGTGGGTAATCCCGAATCCATTCTGGGTTGACATTCAGCACTTTAACTCATTTTGACAGGCCTAAAACATAAAGCAGGAGCTGGTTCCAGTCAGAGAGGCCACCCAGCAGAAAAGTCCCTTGCAGGATTTCTCAGAATCTGATCACAGATATTCTACATCACGACCAAATATTCAGTCCACGTGTTTCTTCTGTCCTACATGTAGGAGGTTTAGGTTTATGTTGGGAGGTGCCAGTATTGTCCGCATTGTTGTGCTAACTCATGTTGTGTTTTTGACCCAAGCCTTCTTTGAAAATGCTCACAATGCACCAGCAAATCAGAACATGGCAGAGACAGAACTTTCAATGTGAAACACCATGAGATGACTATCTGGTCAATATATAGAATGTCTGTGATCTTATAGTACACTGGCATCAGAACATACATGTTTACAGAGGGCAATACACATCTGATGCAAAGTTAAAAAAAAACCCTGTATAGAACATTTTCAGGTACAGACACGGCAGTTACAAGTTTGCCAAAATATGAGAACAACTGTGGTCTGTAACGTGAAATAATTTAATTTATTAGACATTGTTGTGCCGCAAGCATTATAGAGCATTACACAGCACTCAAAAAAGTGAGAAACCTTGAACAGTTTGATTTCAATAAGTTTTAAACTTTCAATTCACATTTGTTTAGTCATTTCTGTCTGTTTGTTTTTGCGTAGGATGTACATTGCCCTTGGGTGTAGAATTGACCAGTGGTGGTATACACCTGCCCACTGATCAGTCAATCAACCAATAGCAAAGTTGTGGTACAACTGCGATCCCACAATACAAAGATATACATACATACATACATACATACATACATACATATATAGGAATATTTATATGTTATATAATTATATAAATTGCACATATAAACACACAGCAGGGGCTTAGGCAGTGATAAGCTTCTCATATTAATCAAAGATGGGAGATTGTTGTTTATTCTTCTGTTGTCTTGTCCATTTAGAAAAATATCTATAATAAATCCTAGCAGAAATTGACCTGTTTTCAATAAACTCATCTCCCTTCTTCATTGATAAATCACAATTAATTTTTTTTTCCCAAACATTCACACTTTACAATCATTTATGCTTACATATGCACATATATGTATTTATATGTGCATATTGTTTTTATGCCTCATACCTTTCTCCATATAAAAAATGTTAATAGTGCAATACGTGCCTCTCAAGTTGCCAAAGTTATATTAACA
Organism: Megalops cyprinoides; assembly: GCF_013368585.1. Taxonomy (NCBI): domain Eukaryota; kingdom Metazoa; phylum Chordata; class Actinopteri; order Elopiformes; family Megalopidae; genus Megalops; species Megalops cyprinoides. Next base: position 16,152,199 of record NC_050591.1, read on the forward strand.
ATGAAATGATCATAAAGACAATAATAGTAATAGTTACAATATAAGATAATAGCAGTAACAACAACATGTAAAGCTTCAGGTCCCATCGTGTCCATTTGAATGACAATATCACTACAGGCTAGAGTAAAGGGCACACCAAGTTTTTTCTCCCATCAACTCAAACATAAAAAAAATTCACAGGAGTATGAAAAAATACACAAAAATACATATCTTGGACCCCTTCTCTTCTTCTCCCCATGGCTATCTGTCCCCTCTGACAACTTAGCAGCCTCAGAAAGAAATAAAAAGGGATTGAGGCCTACAGCCCCCCCTAAAAATCAAAGCATGCACTCTCAATTGGCACCTTTATCCAGGACATCAGAGTAGCCTGCTTGAGGAGAACATGCGGGGAGTACTGAGGCCATGTTCCCGTCTATTAAGAGGCTGTTTTTTCAAGTCCAAATAACCCCATAAAGAAAAGTAATTCCCACTAAAAAGGCAATTACAAAAACAGGAGTATCGTCCATGATGTATGAGGAGGGACAGAGGCCAGTATTGTCTTTTACATGTCCCTCCCATTCCTTTCCCCACCATATAAACAATTTTTTGGCACTGCGTCTGTCAAAGTTGACACAAAACAATACAAAAACACAAAGCCAACAACAAAGTGACAATAAAATACTCATCGTAAAACGAAAGGGAATTACGTGGTACGAAACAATCAGAAACTAGTGGACGGTGGCCACAGTGAGTGTGGAGGTGGGGGCATAGAGGAAGGCTTGCAGTGCTGTAAGTACACATGAGGAGGCAGCAGGTGTCAGGTAAACAGCTAGCTATTGCGTGTTTTTTTTTTTTTTTGCATTTCCCATACTGAATCCAGAGGGCCCGCCCATTCTCCTGTCGTCAGTCTCTGGGCCACATCTACTATCCTCCTCCATCTCAAACTCTGTCTCTTCTTTTGTGTTCCTGATTGGCTGTCTCCCTCAGTTTAGCGGGTCACATTCCAGCACACAGATCTCTTTATTAGTTTGTTTGTTTATACATCCAACAAAGCCATCAAGGGAACAAATGAAGGTTGCATCCCTTCTGCTTTTGCTTCATATTTTGTTCTGCCACTTTTTTTGCGAAATTTCTAGATCTGAGTTATACTCCGCAGTCCCTCTGGGGCAGGGCGGGGCCTGGGGGCGTGTCTGGTTCTCAGTCGAGGTCCCAGGAGCTGGAGGGGCCCAGTGGGCTCTCAGGGGCTGGGGGCTTCAGAGAGGGAGAGACACAGAGAGAGAGGAGAGAGAGGAGAAACAGAGATGGAGAGATGGATGGATAGAGAGGGAGAGAGGGAGCAAGAGAGACGGTGCAGAGTGACTCCCCTTGTCCAAGTCCCAGCGAATGGAGAAGAAGCAAGAGCGTGTGGGGCAAATGGGTTTGGGTGGAGTGAGGGGTGGGTCAGCTGGCGGGCCAAAGGAAGTCCTTTTTTTCCTACTCCCTTTAAACAAATACATTCTGAAGGCAGTCATTATGGCGAAGAAAGTAGCAGGACAAAGTGAAAAGCCACAATAAGACCAGGAACAGCAGGAGAAAAGGGAGGGTGGGAGAGAGGGGGTGAAAATAGGAGGCTGGGGGTAAACTAACTGTGTTTGTATGACTGCGTACTTATGTGTGTTCCTATGTGCGTGTGTCTATGGATATACATGTATGTGTGTTTGAGGTGTCTCCAGCACAGGTGTTGGAACCTGAAGATCCAACATGACTTCTATAGATGAAATTCTAGATTCATCTGTTACCGAGCTTGGCAATTTGTTCAGTATCACAGATGTCACATATAACACCCATAGACAGGTGAGTGAGACTGTGAGGTCAATTTGTTGAAAGCTAACTCCTTGTCTTTAATATTAAGTGATTTAGTTGGAGCCAAATAAAAAATGTAGCACTGTTTGGAGAGATTAGTGGTATATGTGTATATGCATGCATTGAACAACACATAAGTCTATGTGTAACTTTTTTATGCGGAGGGCCTAGCTACCTGTGTCTGTGCATGTCTAGATATGCCTCTTTTGTATGTCTACCTGTGTGGGTCCTTTGTGTGCGCATGTGTGGCCTCCCTACCGTGTCTGCGTGTGTCTGCGCATGGCTGCGCATGGCTGCGCATGGCTGCGTGTGTCTGCGCATGTCTGCGTGTGTGGCTCTCAGAGCGCGAGCAAAGAGGGGGAGTTCAGGGAGTCAGAGGATTGATCGCTGCTGCTGTTCCGCTGGTGTGCCTTGACCCCGCAGGATCCCTCTGGGTAGGTGAACACAAATGAAGATGTGTATGAGGGGTTGCAGCTGCCGATGTCATGACTGCAAGTGCCGACCGCCAGGCACGGGCCACCCAGTGCCGGCTCACTCTGCGCATAGAAAGAACTAGAAAAGGCTACCTCCTGCATCATCCCAGGCTGCTGCTGCGTCTGCGGCTGGCCTGGCTGCGGCTGCACGGGCTGCGGCGGCTGCGCGGAGGGGTGGGGTGTGTAGGCGGGGGGCAGGTAGAAAGTGTCCTCCTTCACAGTTAGGCCCACCGACGACGCAGACGGCTGCTGCAGCTGCGAGGGCTGCGCAGGCTGGGGCAGCTGCGCAGGCGCCTGCTCCTCGTGGTAGGGGATCTTGCAGCTGGGCTGGTGGGCGACCAGGACAAACTCCAGACGCTCCTTCTCCTTCTGCAGCTCCGAGATCTCCGCCTCCAGCTCTGCTTTCTCCTCCTCCAGGATGTCTGTCTCCTGCAGGGGAACGCGGGAAGCACAGTGAGAGAGTGAGGGAGGAGGGTGCTGATCAGCTTCTGTAGGTGTTCAGCCACAATTACAATAATTGCACTCCACACTAATAAACCCCTTCTCTTAATCATCAGCCACATAATTATGTGTAATGTCCTTGTAATTACCACTGACACACACTAATTACCCTAAACCCTATTATACCATTAATGGGACATAATTATCATTTTAGATGTTATTATTTTTTATTGTTTCCATTGTTATCACTCTGACTGTAAATTCAGTGTAGCTCACCGACTGCAGCCTGTCGGTGAGCTCACGACGGCGGTTTCGGCATTTGGCAGCTGCCAGCTTGTTTCTCTCCCTGCGAACACGCCTCTTTTCTTCCTCTTCTGGGGTCAGCTGAGGGGTGGGATTGAGGTTAATAGAGATTCCTGCACACGGACACACTCTCAAACACACTGCCACACAGACACATGCAGGCACAGAGTGTAAATCTTGCACAAAATTACACTGGTGAAGATGCACAGACACTTACATACTGACACACAGAGGCACACACATATTTTCATGAACTCTTGATCACAGCTCAGTTGACAACTTACTATATGCTCTTACACAGTCATTCACAGCTCCAATGAAACTTAAAGGATATGCTGATATAAAAATTGGTCTAGAAGTGACTAACAAACACAAAAAAAACATAAAACACACAGCTCCACCTCCTAAACCCTGGAGAAAAACCCCACTCACAGTCTCATCTCGTGTACGTCGGCTGCGGGTTCGGGACTGACGAGCGGGCCCTGGGGTATCAGTGCTGGGCGGCGTGAACCCGGGACCCGAGGAGTAGCTGGGTCCTGGCAGGTCGTAGGGGTCCAGCGGGACCGGCTGCGCCATGGCGGACGTCCCGGCAGCGCTCTGACCGGCCGCGGTGGAGCTGAGGGTGGGCTGCACCATCCACTGCAGGTCCTGGCTGGTCGTGATGGCCGTCACTGTGGGCACGAAGGAGCCTGGCATCTCCACTCCTTCTCCACTGGCACAAACCCCACCTCCCACCCCTGCCCCACCAGAAGCAGACACACACTCCTGGGAAGCACACATGGCCACAAGGATGTACATGGAAACACAGACAAATGGACAAACAAACACACACACACAGACGGAAGAGAACAGAGAGGCGGTACAACGTTAACAACATTTAACATTTCTGTTTTCATTTCTGAAAACACTATATTGTTCATGTGTTCATTTTGTAATGTGCATATGCATCACGAGTCTGTTCAGTGAAGGAATCCCAGCCCCCCTGTACTCAGATTTGGCCATTCCCATAAGACCTAATCACTAAAATGCATCACTTCCCCGATGTTTGCAGGCTGAATGTTTGCATTGGGTGAATGACCTGAAACCACACCAGGCACACCTCATAGAGAACATGCAAATATCTATACAATGAGCATGACTTCAGTGACCTTCAGACTGATAGTGCTCCACATAAGAAAATGTGGCATGTGGTGCTGTAAGACAGTATCATAGAAAAAGCTCAAGCAAACTCTCACGGATTTATCTCACACTCATTTAACAATCCTCTGCAGTCACTTTCATCATAAAGCACTTGATAAAAGCAGGAAATAACTAGCATGACAACCATCAGACGGAAAAGAGATGAATAGACATGTACATTACGAAAATACACACTGCTTCTAATTTTCCTTATTGGAAATTAAATAACTGCCTTCAGTATTCAACGGGATGTTGGAGCGTACGTCTCCCCAATTCCTGTACAACAAGGAGCAAAAAATAGCACTGCTTCTACGTTACACACTAAAAAAAGATCAAGACATCCCGAATCTATAGAGGGCCCCGTGCTTATTTTAGTTCAGCGGAGGACAGCGATAGTACAGCAAGCACGGTTTTTCATTAATATTCATACGAAGCGGCCGAGGGAGGGTGACATGCGGCTTTGAAGACCGCTCCGCGGCCAATCAAATCGCTAGAACGATCCCCCCTTCCTCCTTCCTCATCCGCCCCCCGGTGTTCCCCTTAGCAACGCGACGTAACACTCCAAAATAGAACGCACGCACGTCACAGCGAAGAGAGAGCGGGCGAGGGAGGAGCCAGTGCGTGTGCGTACCAAACGTCAGTCGGAGAGTTCCAAAGCCTTGTCATCCGTTGCGCAGCGTGGAAACCAACCACGTTGCCGTAAGAAGCCCGTATCAGTACATTTGCTGACTTGTCAGCCTCCGCAGCTTAAAGATGAAAGTGCCCGTTACCCGGGATAGGAGGCGGACTTTGTGGGAGATATTGCGAACAAGCTTTCTCTCCTCTTATTTTAAATCACTTCGTCGTGGTGAAGTGTTGCTGTCGGATGTACGGAAAACGGTTGACAGCCGTCTTAGCATCGAAGCGACAATAGTAAGCTAGCAACGATACTAACGTTTTATGTTGCAAACGCCTGACACATGCTTGTTTGTCCCGATTGTGGAATTTGATATGTGTATTTACAGTTATATTTACTATCAGATGGGACTTCTACAGACGTATTTTTACTTAAACGTTAAACGGTGAATTTTACGTACACGTAATGCACGTAATGTACACGTAATGCAAAAGGATTGAAGACATTTGCAAATGTTACATCCCCTATCGCTTTCTCACCTATCAAACTTTCGATATTAAAGGGAGCTTACTTGTGGTGCACTGGTGGTAGGTGGGCTCCCAAAGGAGTCCACGGAGGACAGATACTGTGACTCGATAGACGGAGACGAGCTATCACGGGAGCCAGAATCGAGGTCGCCGGGGAATCCTTGGAACATCTCCCCGGCAGAGCCGAGAGACAAGGAGACACCTGCGGTGATGTCACCTGTGATAACAAACACAAATGACATTTACGAAGTTGTTAATGACCATCCGTTCAAAGGTCAAAAAAACGTATACTGGTTTGTACTGATATAGCCTACATATATAAATATATCTGTCTATACGTTGGTCTCTCTGACTGTGTGACTGTGCATTCCTATTCATATAGTTTTCTCACATCTCACATTCCTGCATGCATGCATGTACTTAACCAACAAAATACAAGGACAATAATTACTTTCATAATAGTTACGAATATGTATTACCTTAATTATTTGAAGAATAATATTATTTGATGAATCATTATTAAATAATACATACAACTTATTCAATAATAATGCGGTGGGTAGCAACTTCGCTTTCACTTTACGTATGTACTTTTGCATATAAAATGCTCATATCAATGTATAAAATAAACGTAACAGGAAATAATATCTTACCTGCACTTGTGTTCTTAATGTAATCCGGAGCGATGCTGTCGGTTCCCCACCAAACTAGTTGCATTAAGAAGGCAATCCAGGTCTTTGCTTGTGATAAATTCCTTCAAGTTTCCTGTTTTTTTTTTTTTTTTCTTGATGACAAAATGAGATCCACCGATATGATTTTTCTTGGTTCAACGTTAATGAAAAGTGTAAATGGGCATATAAATCCAAAGAATAATCCACAGTTTGTAGTATAGGACCGACGGCATAAAAGCACAGTCCGCTGTAGCCGCGGTTCGTCTTTATGAATGAATCGAACTAAAGACGAAGCATTGTAAGTAAAAGGAACTCCTAGTCCCGCCCTCGGTGTTCCGATGACGTACATGTCCATATATGGACAGGCTTGTCTGTGTTTTTGTTTGGTATCCAAGGCGATGACGTTTAGGGATTCCCTCTCCCACAGAAATGGTGCAGGACTTGCTGGCGGTAAAAATAGAAATTTTTACTATCAAGGACTCAAGAGATTTCTCACTGTATTACACTTTTGAAAGGAAAATGAAAGAAATGCTATGTCTGTGCAATTTTATCAGCGCACGAAAATGTTTTTGGTCTGTCAAGAAAAGGAAACGCACCGCGTGTTCCGAAACGAAAGGACGGATCCACATCTGCACAACAGGCAACAGTATCTCGCTTATTTGCTTTCTGTTTATGTTTTGTATAGCCTTTAGATTAATAAATATCCATTGCTTTATTGAAAAACTTTAAAAACGTATTTCCTCAGCAGTTTTAGTTTGGTAAAAAAAGAAAGAAAGAACATCCACAGTTAACTATTTATTTTATTTAGTATCCTTCCATGAAATGTTTTCGAACATACACAATATTTATTCTGATCACAAATGTATGACGTGGAAATATCAATTAAAGAGAAACATAATATAAACAACTAAACGCTGAAAAACGTGCTGTTTTAAAGCCAGTGTTACAGTATGCGTGTAAGGCGCTGCCCCTAATTCGCGGTATTTTACTTATGCAATAGACTACTGTTATTCATTAACCGATATTATCCTGTAAACGCGCTACACAATGAGGAAAACATGCCTAGGGTAAACTAAGGAAATCCTTCTGAGTAAACATTCTCACGGACACACCCTCCGGAATACCGGGCCGTTGGGAACTAGCTTGGTGTGTCCTCGTCTCAGTCAGTGTACGGGCAAGTGCTTTGTGAGTACAAGGAGTGCCGACCTGGTGAGTACAAAAAAAAAATGAGTTTAAGGGGTTATCGAGAGTCTTGAATAGCGAGACTGGGAGGGAAACATTTGCTTACAGATACACTCTCTGTACATCCGTTGATCCGTACATACACTCTCTATACACATAGTTGGAGATAAATGAAGATTGTATACACATATCAACAGGCTTTATTATTATAGGTGGACAAAGCAATGCTGTATCGTGGTACGGCTGTTTTGCTCTGTTTACCCGTACTCACGGGTTTACGATTCCTCACAAAACATAGAGTAGCCTACACTAACATGGAGGTCCCATGTCCACTTTCGTATCACTTAACACGAGCATAGGCCTATCATAAGAAGCGATGCTTGAATATCCGTGATATTTGGCAAAGGGAAGTGACATTATGCATACTTAACTGAGAAATACATCTCACCTTACATTGCCTTCCTTCTTTGCAGGAGTACAACAGGTTGAAATGTTCGTGTTAACGTATGACTTACATTTAAGTCATCTCTTCTTCGGTACTCTGGCGTGGGCATCTGTCTTATTTTGATTCTAGAACAATAAGTAAGAAGTTTCGAGGTTCAAAGCAAAACGCTGTCGCTTATTGACAATGACCATGTAATAGTTAATACTTTCCGAATAATTCCAAAAACAAGATCAATGGGTTTTTATCAGCTGGATGTTTTTACTAGAAAATAGCATGTAAACAGGGCAGAACGTTCCAAGTCTGCCAGTGGGCTGCAGTGACGGAAATCATTGCTGTGCTGTCACTGCAACGTCCTCTTCCATGCTCAAAAGAATAGAAAGTGATTCATTGTTAAGTAGATACTTTGTTACATGAATAATGTGCACGCGGCGATAGGAAAATGACAGGTGGGAGGTGCGACGGGGACTGAAGAGAGACAAATGCAGGGATAAAAAGTCGGGAGAGGAAGCAAAAAAGACGGACTGAGATGCTGCGAAATGTCACCTGTTTAAATAAGCGTGTAGCGGCGCGAGGAAAGAGGGGGATAACAACAATTACTCAGCACAGCAAACGTCACCGACAAGGAACGTTCAGTCCTGTGTGAGCGTTCAATCAGGATGAGTAATCCGGACAGACGAGGCTCGTGAAAGATCGACGAGTGAGATCATAGCAGCCCATCCAACCGCTCTGTACCCCCCTAGATACCCCCAACTCCTCACAGCGCTGGCCACGTCATGATCACATCAAGGCTATTCAAACAGTAGGATATTGTCAACAGCCTTTCAGAGAGGCTCATGTACAATCGCATTTTCCAACGACAAAAGTAACGAAGCAGCCATGCATATAATTTTATTGCATGAATTATTATATTGACAGTTCATATATTTATAGAGGGAACGTGGTAACCATATTCCTGAAATAAAACACAGCACGTCTCCAGTCATTAGTCAAAGCAGCGTTGTACACAACCATCTGCATCTGTCACCCTGCAACACTAGCTAACTAACTAAAATACTGCTCGCAAAACTATCGTCATGGGTGCAATTGCGAAAAAGGTACTTATTTTAACAAGGCTTTAAGCACAGAAGAATTCTGGCTGGCTAGATAATGTGCTTGTTTTGTCAACTCTGACTGGTCTGGTTAATTCGTTAGCTAGCCACATAACACAACTGACGTAGGTTTTCGCAATGTAACTGCTGAAGAATAGCTAGCATTGGTCTTCGTAATATTGCAGAAAGCGAGCGAAATATTTAGTTCTTTAATCGGGATTAAAAAAAACTAGTTGGGCTAAACTTTCCACGGCATCAGGCTTTTCCGCCAAAATGTTGCGCTTACTTGTAAGGCCTGGCAAACTTAACAACAATTCGTGTTGTGTTATGGAGGTAATTTGAGTAAAAGCAATGTCACTTCTAGATTGAAATATACGGTCATATGGACACGTTTTTAAAAGTCTAGAACTATCTCGAACGCTTCCCCACTAAACCCCACGTGGTAGTATTCCAGCCGCACCACGAGTCTGCGCGTGTATACACAGGGTTGCGTCGTCTTGGAAACGCCGTTCCAACACGTCTGACGTAAGACGTTCGTTGGACCTTTTTTTTGTTTTTGTTGCCTGGCAACCCGTTTCCGCAGTAACGGGTTTGGGGAGGGACAGACGTTGGAGTGGCAAGTGCAGTGAGACATGACTAACTTTGCAGAAAGCGCTGATTTGCGTGAAAGTTTAATGGTTGTTTTCGTGGCAGCATAGGTTTGTTGGCTAAAATTCACAATGTTGTCAGCGAATGCGTTAGCCTTTATATATGAACCAAAAGGTAACATCGTGTAACTCTGTCTTTAACGAAATAGATGCAATTCTCATGGTGTCAGGACTTTGAGTTTGGAGAATAAATGTCAAGCGAGCTGTCTGTCATGTTGTCATATCATGATTCGCTAGCTAGTTAGCTAGACTAGCTAACTCTTCAGTAGGATTCATCCAGGCAGGTTAGCGTGCTAGATAAAATCAGCATGAAGATAGGCATGCAAGCCAGCAAGAGTTGGCCAACTCTGCCTTCCCCCAGCCACGTCGATATTTAGCTGCCTAACGGTAGCAACCTTCACGAAGTTGTCATAAAAGAAAAGAAAAGTAACTGTCGCTGGCTTGTGTTTGTGTAAAGACAAACGCGGCTTACTAAATTAGCTAAATGTAACGTGAATCGGTTTTGCAAAATCTTACTTGCTGTACTGTCAGTAGCACCAGCCCTCATTTGAACCAGCTAATGTTGATTTAACTAGCTAACTAGTTAAAGGACAGAGCTAGCTACCGAGATAACTAGTTAGTTCAACGTTAGCTGGCATATATGCGTGTAGAATTGGCAGTATATGTTACCTGTGATAACTAGAAACACTTCCAAAGGGCTTTCCGTTAATCTGGAAACGCTGCAAAATTACTATACCATACAACGGTTGTTTAATTTTCTGCACAACGTCTATTTTTCCCTCTTTAAGCCTCCAATGTCTGGGTCATGGTAACCCTAGTAGTTTAGCTAATCAAGCTATGCCTGCTAAATGAATGTGCTGAAGCGTTCACCCCTCTCATTCGGCGAAACAAATTAACTCCTGGAAAAGGAAGTAATCTGACATGATTTATGAGTATAAAATATGTGAAACTTCTGTCTCGTCTCGGCCTGTCCTGTCCAACGCCCTGCATGTCCGGTACCCACCTCAAATAAATGCTGTTTATACTCCCACCCGTATGATCCCATCCTGGTAATCCACTAACATTTGTCAAGTTTGAAATAAGGTTTTACAATGGACATAGCTAGAGATATATCAGAAATATACATTCTGCAATTGATAGATGTACAAACAAGAAACTATATTGCATGTATTGACTTATTTCAGACAACATACCATATGCTCATCATAAAAGTTATCTTTAGAAATTATTAGTCATTAAGTCATATTCATTCATACTGTAAGAACCGTCTTACAATGTTATGTGCTAATGTTATCATTTCCCTTGACCCAAGGCTGCATTGTGGATAATTGGTGTTATTACATGCAGAGACAAGCACCTGAGGAGCATTTTATAGGAATGCAGTGGCCACACTTTTATTTGGCACTGCCACCCTTATGTAAGTTCAGCTATTTCCACCTTTTACAAACACGCCTAACTGCAACTACAGTTACACTGAATTTAGTTCTATTTTGTTTATATACATTATATACATATATATATGTCATCCCATGTCAGTACATGGAAACAAGGTTAATGAAGGCTTTTCAGTTTCATTACATTGAAGAAGACAGAATTGTTGTGGACCCAATTATTTCCACCATATGTCAGGGAGAGAGCGGTCTGACCACCTCTGGGGAAGGCAGGAAACCAGCAGTGGACAGTCTGTCTCTTAGTCTAGAACCACTCTTGAGCTACTGAAAAGACCATGCACCTGTCCAGATACATGCTACCTCTGCTGCAATTCACTTCAGGTGAACAATGAAGAAAGACTGAGTCCACATCAGAAAGCACATCGACGGTTATTCTTTTTGACCTCATCGTCTGCAGTGGGATGCACTAAAATCTCCTGAATCTCCTGAATAAAATCTTTTGGTTCACTCTGGGCTTGTTATCCATCCTGTAGTGAAGGGTGAGAGCAGTCACCCCACCCGGCCTCAAACCCGGGTCTACGGGGTACCTAACCTGCAGCTTGACTGCAACGTCAAAGAGCCAGGCTCGTTGGTATGGCAGTCAGAGCGCATATTCAGCTGTAGTGACAGCACTCTGTCACACTGCCCTACCCTTCGGGAAGCACGCCCATGCGCTTCACATACAGAGGCGTACCTCGTGCATTCCCCCACCGTGCTTCTCCCATCCCAGGGTGCCCCACTCACTAGTGCTTCACCCATCTCTGGGGTCCACAGCTGTCTGCGCTTATTGAATCCCGTGTCCTAAGCACTGATCCAGTCTGTTCCTTCCTACCCTCACCATCTCATGTATGACAGTTGAGTTTCCTTTCAAGTTTTAAGCCGAATTTATAGCGTTGTGAGTTATCCTCACAGAAACGACATTGAAACACCCACAAGTCTGCTTATACAGTCTTCCAAAGTCTGTACCTTAAGTGCATGCTTAAAGCTTTTGTGGAAATTGGGTGGAGTGACTCAGGATTAATGTTGTAGTGTTGGGGGAGATGGTATTCTACACAGGGTTAAAATGTACGTAGGAAATAAATATGCAAGTAGATGAAAAAAGCCAGTTTAAGTGACTGATACACGTATTTTTTTGCTGTGTTTCTGGATGAAAGAATAATTTTCATTTGTCACCAGAGCTTGATAGTGCAGCAGTGCTGAGAGGACTGGCTCCTTGACCAGTGGGTTGTTGGTTTTATTCCCAGGAAGGAAACTGGGATCATGTACCTGGAGGAACTGACTTTGTTGCAACAATTCTTGCAAAAACTGTGTCTTACATATGTTGCTTTTAGAAATTGATTGGTTGCAAGACTGGTAAGTTACCTTGGGAGGGGTATTGTATAAACAAAAACCTATTGGTGCAAACATGTTCTGTTTACGCGTGTCACAGGTTCGCAGCCCACAGGGAACAGGAAGTCACACGGCTTTCCGCTGGTGGCAGTGTTGCCACTGTGGCTGCTCCTGTGACGGGCTCTAGGCAAATGAGATGCGTATGCATGCGTTCCCTTCTGGTTTTGGTAGCGTGTGTTTTCTCTGTGTGTGCTGCGCAGTTTGTGTGGGCGGGCGTGCAGCGGACATAGTTCGTTGCCAGTATAAAGGCTGCATGTGGTGTCTTGTACTGTAATGTACTGTAGCAATGTATATGTATAATGTATATGGGTTTGGTCAGCACACTTATTTATGCGTATGTGTCTGTATGATTGTGGCAGAGGGAGGGGTGCATGGTTTCATAATACTGAATATGTATAACACTTGTATATACAGTGCTGGCCAAAAGTATTGGCACCCCTGCAATTCTGTCAGATAATGCTCAATTTCTCCCAGAAAATGATTGCAATTACAAATGTTTTGGTAGTAATATCTTCATTTATTTTGCTTGCAATGAAAAAACACAAAAGACAATGAAAAAAAAATTAAATCAATTATCATTTTACACAAAACTCCAAAAATGGACCGGACAAAAGTATTGGCACCCTCAGCCTAATACTTGGTAGCACAACCTTTGGACAAAATAACTGCGAACAACCGCTTCCGGTATCCATCAATGAGTTTCTTACAATGCTCTGCTGGAATTTTAGACCATTCTTCTTTGGCAAACTGCTCCAGCTCCCTGAGATTTGAAGGGTGCCTTCTCCAAACTGCCATTTTCAGATCTCTCCACAAGTGTTCTATGGGATTCAGGTCTGGACTCATTGCTGGCCACTTTAGAAGTCTCCAGTGCTTTCCCTCAAACCATTTTCTAGTGCTTTTTGAAGTGTGCTTTGGGTCATTGTCCTGCTGGAAGACCCATGACCTCTGAGGGAGACCCAGCTTTCTCACACTGGGCCCTACATTACGCTGCAAAATTTGTTGGTAGTCTTCAGACTTCATAATGCCATGCACACGGTCAAGCAGTCCAGTGCCAGAGGCAGCAAAGCAACCCCAAAACATCAGGGAACCTCCGCCATGTTTGACTGTGGGGACCGTGTTCTTTTCTTTGAAGGCCTCGTTTTTTTTCCTGTTAACTCTATGTTGATGCCTTTTCCCAAAAAGCTCTACTTTTGTCTCATCTGACCAGAGAACATTCTTCCAAAATGTTTTTGGCTTTCTCAGGTAAGTTTTAGCAAACTCCAGCCTGGCTTTTTTATGTCTCTGGGTCAGAAGTGGAGTCTTCCTGGGTATCCTACCATAGAGTCCCTTTTCATTCAGACACCGACGGATAGTACGGGTTGACACTGTTGTACCCTCGGACTGCAGGACAGCTTGAACTTGTCTGGATGTTAGTCGAGGTTCTTTATCCACCATCCGCACAATCTTTCGTTGAAATCTCTCGTCAATTTTTCTTTTCCGTCCACATCTAGGGAGGTTAGCCACAGTGCCATGGGCTTTAAACCTATTGATGACACTGCGCACGGTAGACACAGGAACATTCAGGTCTTTGGAGATGGACTTGTAGCCTTGAGATTGCCCATGCTTCCTCACAATTTTGCTTCTCAAGTCCTCAGACAGTTCTTTGGTCTTCTTTCTTTTCTCCATACTCAATGTGGTACACACAAGGACACAGGACAGAGGTTGAGTCAACTTTAATCCATTTTAACTGGCTGCAAGTGTGATTTAGTGATTGCCACCACCTGTTATGTGTCACAGGTAAGTAACAGGTGCTGTTAATTACACAAATTAGAGAAGCATCACATGATTTTTCAAAAGGTGCCAATACTTTTGTCCGGCCCATTTTTGGAGTTTTGTGTAAATTGATACTTGATTTGACTTTTTTTTCTTTCTCTTTTGTGTTTTTTTATTGCAAGCAAAATAAATGAAGATATTACTACCAAAACATTTGTAATTGCAATCATTTTCTGGGAGAAATTGAGCATTATCTGACAGAATTGCAGGGGTGCCAATACTTTTGGCCAGCACTGTATCTGTATGAATGCACGTGTTTGCTATGCATATGTGCATAGGGCAGCAGTGTGGTGTAGTGGCAAAGAGCAGGTTTTGTAATACATAGGTTGTTGGTTTGGCTCCCTGCTCCTGCTGCTATTGTACCCTTGTGCAATGTACTTTACCTGAATAGGCTCAGTAAACATCCAGCTGTATAAATGGATAACATAAAAATTGTAAGTTGGTAAGGCAGTCTGGATAAGTGTCTGCTAAGGCAATGTAAGGTATTTAATTTTTTTGTGTATTATTGAACAGAAGTGAACTATGTCACAATGTACAGTGAGCAGTGTTTTGCAAGGCAGTTCAGCAAGAAGTTTCAGCTGAGAAGTTTCAGTATGCAAAGTGGTCACATGACCTCCCCCACTGGCGTGCGTGTGTGTGTTTCAGGGGGCAGGACATGCTGCTGGCCCAGTTTCCCTGCCCAAATATTTGTAACCAGGCAACAGTGCCCTGCCGTTGGGCTGTAGAGCAGTGTTATTGACACTGTAACGTCTGCAAACCCAGACCATGTTGCTCCACAGTTTCTCAAGCTTTCACCTTCTCTTTGCACAGACACATCCACACTCAGTCCTCTCCTAGTCTCTCCATCTCCCTTCTGCCTTTATGCCTTGCAGTCTGTCACTTAGGCAGCCTTACACAGAGAAATGCAGTCGATTGCGGTATAACTCTGTAAGTAATTACTGCAGGCAGAGTCGTGCTCAGTGTGGTTGCTGCCTGGGGCGACGCAGCTGCAAAGCTTCGCAGGCATCTGTTGCTGCGTTTGAAGCTGAACTGTAAGGGGACGTCTGCTCTCTCTGTCCCGCTCGCTTACTTTGTCTGTTGAATCCAGTTTGCCTTTGTTGGCGAGGCCGATATCCAGAGTTTCAGCCAAGGAAAATACAAATGCACATGTAACTTAATAAACGAAATACTGAGTAGGAAAGAAAAATAATAATAAGGGAGGCCTATGTTTTCCGTACTCTGTTCTCTGAATGACCTTCAAATCGTGTATCCCCTGCTAGTATACACAGACAAACACACACACGCACACACACACAGAATATGTATATATAGATAACTTTTACAACTTTTTCATTTTTTGGATATCTAATGAACCCAAACAGAACGACTGCTTGTCCTATTTGGGAGCTGATGAAACTAAGCCCTCCCCCATCCCCTACTCGGCCCCTGTGTGTGTCCCCCGCCACCATGTTCTCTGGGAGTCTGCCTGGGGAATCACATGACTAGCTGTGACTAGAAACATCTGGGCTGGCGCAGAACAGCATGAAGTCATCCCTCTCTCTGTCTGTCTGTGTTGTGCTTGGCTTGAGGGGGTAAATAAAGCAGGAGTACTCCTGTCTGGCCCAGGCCGGCATATGCAGACAGAGTGTTAACTGTGACCAGGTGTGGGGGAGCACGGTGTGCTACGTAATCGGCGGAGAGAGCCTGCTTTGGGAGGCAGTGTCATGAACTCCTCCAAGAGAAGTGGAAGGCGACTCCAGGGTCTGAGAGCTGGAATGTTGCTGGTTTATAGTAGGCTCTGTGAGCTGGAAATGCTGTACTGAAAGTCACCTCAGTTCGACCTCCGGAACATTGAAGGCTTCAGTGTAGGGGGATCCTGTCAGGGTCGGGGCTGGAGGAGAAAGAACTCTGCACCACAGATCAGCAATGTAGGAACGCCTGCAACTAGAACTAAAGATGATGGCAATCCTAATATTAGTAGTTTACACTTTCAGAAAGAAATTTGTTTCCTAAATATGGTTGCAGTCATCCTGTGGAATGTGGTCTTTTACTAGCCCTGGGATGTTGCTTACTTCACCAGTTCATGTACATTTCACATTCCTCTCATACCTCGCAATCTTGTGCTTTTCCATTCCTTGTAATTTTAAACCAAACTTCTTGAGCAATTGGCTGTCCTGGATTGCCTCTCTAGTCTCCACCCCTGAAAAAGTCATGTATTTTTAATATTATGTCAAATGAACACTGTTTAAAATATGTATATGTTATTTTAAAGATGACCTTTAATCTTAAATGAGTGTGCATTCATCTACATAGTCATGACATGAACTAAATAAAATATAGTTAAATTTTGTTACCGTTTTAATAATGAAAGACCCAGGGACATTCTGATTCTTTTCTGCTACTCTAATTACCATTCAGTAAATTGTCATTTTTCTTTTTTTTTTTAGTAATCATTAGTTATAATCTGCTGTATTGGACATATTACAACATAATGTATATCAGATTTCATAATTATTCACAAGCAGTATGAGCACATCCAAAGTATTTTTTAAATTCCCAATACCATGAGGAATGCTAGGAAAAACAGATACTCACGTACAAAATGCTTACAATTGTGAAACATGGCGTAAATGGTATTTAATATTGTATCATATGGCATGTGAACAGGGTAGTCGGTTTCTTCTCATATAAATGTTTTCTTAAAAAACGTGATAGATCAAAAGATATGGTTTTGGACAAGATGAACAGGCACAAGTGAAGGGGACAAAAATCATTTAAAACAAGTTTTACCCAAATGTCCCTGTTCTGTTCTTGTTCTCCCTTAAATCTAGTCCTCATCATCTATATCACATGGTCCTCACTTGTGACATGTGACCAATCAAACAGTTACCCACAGCCTGAAAAGACACATACTCATGCACACTCTGTCAAAGGTGAAATGTGAAAAAAGCTTTGCTATTGAAAGGTTTCCAGCAACCTGAAAACCCAGGGCCCTTCAAAGTAAATGTACATTCATGCTCAGTAATTCAGTCGTAACACAGAGGAAAACATTCCGCCGCATCTTCACGTTGCATATCATGGAATATTGCGCACTCTCCCAAGTATGCAGAAGCTTGTGAAATTATTGTGAAATATAATCAGTGGGTTTGAATGGCTGGTTTAGTATTCTGCGGAGTGCTCTGACTCAGGCAGCAGCAAGCTCAAGCGCGTCAAATGTAGCCTACTTTCATCAGGCCTACAGCCAGGCAGGGAGACACAGACTGATGAGCGAGAGAGACGGAGAGAGAGAGAGAGAGAGAGAGAGAGAGAGAGAGAGAGAGAGAGTGAGTCTACTTGGTACAGGGTCAAGAATGCCAAGTTGACGAATTCCCCCACTCTCCCTCTCTTTCACACACCCTCCCTCCCTCCCTCCCTCTCCTTCTCTCTCTCACTCTCTGCTTTATGTAAGGGCTGTCCTACATTCTGGGGGATTAGGAAGCTGGAGAGAGACAGTGGGTGGGAGAGGGGGACAGATATGAAGTCAGTGCACACGTCAGGTAAGATGAACAGTTTTCCTTTTTCCCCCCTCACTCCCCCTCCTCAGCTTGACTTCATCACCATTCTCTCTCTCACTCCCACGCTATCTGCTTCCCCAGTGAAGACTCTGCGGATGGCTTCACTGTAGGGGCTCTTGGCGAGGTACAGTCCAGATAAGCTGGCAGACTGATGGCACTCGATTGGTGGTGGGAATAGTGTCAAGAAAGCATTTACTACTGTGGTATAATAGCTGTGATGTTTAAATAGGAAAATTCACCTGCATGCAGACGTTTGTGGGTTCAGATCCTGGGCATAAAGCTACCCCTGAGCAAGGCATTTAAATCTGAATGGCTACAGTAAATAACTAGTTGTGTACATGGATGAAGGTGTAACTTG
The DNA here is from genome assembly GCF_013368585.1 of Megalops cyprinoides. NCBI lineage: Eukaryota > Metazoa > Chordata > Actinopteri > Elopiformes > Megalopidae > Megalops > Megalops cyprinoides. Next base: position 16,170,114 of record NC_050591.1, read on the forward strand.
TATGACTCTCCTTGGCTAAGGGTGTGCACTGCACAAATAAAGAACAATTCAGCAGAAATGAATTTCCATGCAATCAAAGTGTGAAGGTCACATTTAATGTGGTTATAGCAGTGCTTTTATTTGGCTTGGAGTCTGACGAAGGGATTGCACCTGGTCGTGGGCCGAGGTTGTTGACCCCCTGTGTGGACATCATAAACAGGGAAAAGAAAAGGGGGAGACAGAGCGGAGGAGGGATGCTATGAACAGCTGACGTGGAAAGGAAGCGGGAAGTGGGATTTTTATAGTCGTGGATGGGACCGGTTTGTCTGGGTTTGGTTATTGTGTAGGGATTATCTGAAAATTCTCTTCCTAAATCTTCATTTACAATTTCATTAATGAAAATCCAGTGGCTGCTGCTACTAAAATCTCAGGCTGACCCAAGACTCTGGGTACAAAACCAGTGTCCCTAAGGGTCAGTTTACATTAAATCAAACAGACTTCAACATGTATCTCTCAGACTTAAACGCATGGTTCTGGTGCAAATTTACCCTGGTCACATACTTCACAATATTCAATCATACATCATTTTTAAGACACTGCACACAGAAATAGTTACATCATTTGATTTTGATGCCTACCCTTGCCTCTTTTAATAAAATGTGTTGGCTTTGGGTCTGTGTATGATACAGGGGCAATATTGCTGTTACATTAATACTAAAACTCAGTGTGTGCCCTATTAGATTATGGCGTCTGGTGGTCCCATCACATCACTTTTCAGAACTTTCTCCGCTGTTGTCCCCCAATGGTGGGATGAACTTCCACACTGCTGCGAGTCTGTTCTGAGTCCCTCACTATCTTCAAGAAACATCTGAAGACACACAGCTTCCGTTTTCACCCGACCACATGAAACACTACTGCTTAAAGCAGTTTCTTATGTCTTAAACTTTGTTTTCCTTAAAAAATGTCCAAATCTATGGTTTCATGCACTTGTATCTCTACCTGCTAGCTTGTACCTTGTCTGGTCAACTATTGAAACTTGGTCATGCAGTGCTTCTAATGTTGTTGACTCCTTATATGGCTGTTTGCTTGTTTTTGACTCTGCCTCACTCATAAGTCGCTTTGGATAAAATGTGTCTGCCAAATGAATAGATGCAAATGCAAATGTTTTGCTAAAAAAAAATAAAGGATGATATTTCAAAAAATGCAACAGGTCTGTTGCACTGCAGAATGCATTACCAGAGGATAGAGCCCTCAAGTCAGTGGGCTGGTGTAGCCCCAAGCACAGCAAATGATGAAAACATCAGACTGTATACCATGATCCAAGCTTATGGCAGATTGTGAGGAGAAATTTATTATTAGGCTTATTTGTTGGTTTAGCAGGCAACCTTTTTAGACCATTTTTTCTTTATATATTACACATTTAAACAACTGGATATCAAGATACAATTGTTCGCGTGGGAACCAGTATCCTTCTGATTATAAGTCTGCCAACCACTCAGCTACACTGCCACCCCCGGCATCTGCCTGGCAAATGAAACTGCAACGTAATACAGACGATGAAAGGGATGGAACACCTATTCTTACAAACATAGCCCCCCGAGCGCAGAAATATCCTCACAGCTGGTGCGGCGTCACTATATTAGCAACTCGGGCGTAGAAGATGCGTTCCACGTCAAAGTCGTACATCCTTAAATACACCCTCTGATGACACTTTGGATAGGATGGCATTTATCAGCAGGGCTTGTGAGCCAGGAATGAATTCACATCTTGGAGAGAACCTTACGCACATCCCTCCACCTCCATTGCAATGCCCCCCTCCCGCACACGGCAGTATAACTCCAGTGCTATTCCTGGACCCACCCCCGTTACTACTGTACAGAAATACCAGCTGGGCTAACAACAGATTCGGAGGGTGTGACACCCTAAAGAGGGATGGTGCGGGGAGGGGGGGGGGGGGGGCAGAGGAAGAGGGCGGGTGGGCTAGGGTGGAGGGGCAGGGAGGCCATGCGAGAAGATGGCGTTACGAGGAATGGAGGGAAGAAGGCTGGATTTGCAGGATGGAGAGGCGAAGGAAGGGGGGATGGTGAGGACAGATAGAGGTGGATGGAGGGAGCGAAGCCTAGGGAGGGATGGAGGATCGGTAAGAGCACGCGTGTTAAGGAAGGAAGGATGGACACAAAGAGAGATATGTGGGGGAGGGGAAGAAATGAAGAGGCTAAGTCACAGCATCAGTTTCAAAAGAGATTAGGGAAGAGTGCAGAGGGACTCATAAAGCGCTCAGTGATTTGAATTCAAATCAAAATTAAGTTTTAAATTAAAATTCAGTCACACCAACAATGCTGGAATTTGACTGGTCCCTTGTGAAGTTGTTCCATGTTGCTCGGCTCTGCGTTGGCAAGCTCATACAGCCGCTTTTTGGAAATCACAGTGAGGACAGACACAGTGCATGCTGGGATATGTTACATCTGTACTAGGTTCCCATATGCATTATGCTCATTGCTTTACAAGATTTGACAAGACCAGGCCTGTCATGCCAGTTCATCTCCTGCAGAGCACTGTGACCTGGAGCCAGGGGGAGGAAAGCAATAGAGGGGAAGGGAGACAGAGCAAGAGAGAAGGAGCCACACACATCTGTCCCTGCTCTGTCCTCCATCTCTCTCTTCCCCTCTCTCTATCCCTTTTTCTCTCTCTCTCCTGTCCTGAGGTGGCTGGCTGGTTGCCGCGGGCAACCTGTGCGTTGCCACCTGACGACGGGGAGGAAGTTATTCGAGGAAAAGGGTCTATAAATAGGACCATCAGGACTCAGAACAAGAGCGTGTGTGCGTGTGCCTGCGAGTGTGTGCGCGTTTATGTGGGTGTGCGCATGTGTGTGTCCGTATAGGTGTGTGTGCGTGTGCGCGTGTGTGCCTGTGGGGGTGTGTGTGTGTGTGCCCCTGTATGTGCGTGAGGGCATGCGTACGTGTGTGTAAGTCTGTCAGTGTGTACTCATGAGAGAGAGAGGGGGAGGGAGGAAGAGGGCCAGTGTGAGACTGAGGCAGCTGCTGGAGATGGAGCGAGGGAGGCAGGGAGTGAGGGACGGAGGGAGAGAGCGTAACAGAGGAGGGGGCGGCGGCGTGCTGACGCTGTGCGTGGCGTCAGCGCGATAAGAATAGAGACGGTGCGTGTGGCGCTGGCACTGCGCTGCTTTTAATACCCACTGTCACTCTCACACTTACAGGGTACACCAAGCTCAGAGTGTGTGTGCGTGCGTGTGTGTGTGTGTGTGTGTACGTGTGTGCGTGTGCATGCCTGCGTGTGTGCGTGCATCTGTGCGTGTGTGTGTGTGTGTGTGTGTGTGTGTGCGTGTGCGTGTGTGCATCTGTGCGTGTATGTGTGTGCGTGCGTGTGCACGTGTGTGTGTGTGTGTGTGCGCGTCTGTGCGTGTATGTGTGTGCGTGCGTGTGCACATGTGTGTGTGTGCGTGTGTGAGTTTGTGTGTGTGCGTGTGTGTGTCTGTGCGTGCATGTGTGTATGTGTGTGTGCGTGTGTGCATATCTGTACACAAGAATGTGTGTGTTTATTCATGTATGCATGTGTGTATGAGTTTGTAGAAAACCTGTGATGGCACATCTTGGTAGGGGAAAAATTTTGCTTGTTTCCAATTCATACAACACGTACAACTGACATAAGCCATGACAGAACAGTTTATTGGTAGATATCAGCCATGCACTTTTTCAAATAGCTCTGGAACAAAGAAACTATGAGCGTAAGAGATACAGACAAAGGTGAATAAACATTATAATATACTATAATGATATTACACTATTATGACTATATATTGTATTCTATAATAAAATTCATGCATTGGTAAAAATTGTTAAAGAGAGTGGTGTTAAAGAGGCTTGAGCCATTCCTGCTAGCAGTAAGAAAGGCACTAGTTAGTTGGATCTCACAGTAAAGCTACAGCCTTTATCTCTAGAGCTAGTCTTATGTTTCACAGTAAGGAGAATACACCAGGACCAATAGTCAGTAGTAGTGATGGGCAATGGCACTGTAGGCTGAGGATATGGAGGGTATGGTGCAGACAGACACACAGCTGTGACCCCTCTGTGATCATGTGGGGTTGAAGGTGAGCTCACACCACCAGAAACTTGAGGAGCCACTGCAATGCATGGACAAAAGGACGGACATTCAGTCAGTCAGACAGACAGACAGACAGACACACAAGAGGCAAAACAACAACTGGCCTGAACTCAAAGAGGCTCCCTCCAAGTCTCTCCTCATCTTATGTGCTCTCACCACATTAAACACATACTTAAACTTAGCCTCCTCCCTGAAAAACTGACCGAATGTAAAGAAAATTTTAAATCCAAAATTAAGGGGCAAAGCTTAGTCATGTCAGAGCTTAGAAACAGAGGGAGCAGGAGAGTGAAAGAGGGGGAGAGGAGAAAGGGGGGGTGTGGAGGAACGGAATGAGAGAGGCGGGGAGGGAGAGGGAAGGGACTTACTGCATGAATGCCACGCTCCTTCACCTCAGTGCTGCTCTCTGACTCATAGAGCGCTGGGGAGAGAGAGGGAACAGAGCCGCGCATCAGACCACAGACAGGGGGCCGAGTACAGCACCACATAGCTCAGTACGCCAGAGCACGTCACCTCACACATTCCCCACACGGCACTATGACACACTCCGGCTATTCACCTCACACAGTACAGCACAAGACATCGCTGCCATTGTCCTCATACAGTACAACACAACACATCACTGCCATTGTCCTCATACAGTACAACACAACACATCACTGCCATTGTCCTCACACAGAATAACACAACACATCACTGCCATTGTCTTCAAACAGTATAGCTCAACACATTGCTGCCATTGTCCTCATACAGTAGAGCATAACACATTGTTATCATTAAAATCACAAACAACACATTGGTGCACTTAATCTCGCACAATCACCACAGTGCTGTACCTCACATAATAGGGCTGGGTATTGAGGCTCGGTACTTCTAAAGCACCGACCGAATAACGTTGGTACTACCGAGTATCGAAATCTGTTCATGCATTCAGTGCTACACAGGGAGTTCCTGGCCGGAATGTTTTAACTTTCTGAATGAATGAGTGGACAGATACACCAAGGTTACTGACATTCCGATGTAGCTACTTTCCTCATTGTAATGGGTTCTCAACTAAAAACCTCAGACAAAAATAGAGCTAACTAGCTGCAACTGTTTGTCAGTGCCTGAAAGTGGAACATTGCAGAGACATTAGTGCGACTGTTGTCACTTATAATTGTGGCTCCTAGCTTGCTGGGTAGCTATAGGATTTGTTATAAAGCTATATATATAAGTGTTATTTTAATTTCTCTGAGCTGCATATAAAGTTATTACATTAAAAAATTACACGTTATTCGCTCGCTACAAATTAAGTCATTTTTTTCATAACCCGCATTTTCTCTGACGCTAGTTTAGGCCACACTTATTCACAAATCATTGCTAACTAGCATTAGCTATCTACTTTAGGCATTATTGTTATAAATAGATTGAAAATATGACTGTAAACCCCTTTGTTTGGTAAAATAATAAAATGGTAAGATAATTTTGTACATTTCATATTTCATTATTTATAAAAGCTGTTCATACAGTTGTTCAGTAAGAGAACAATAAATACTTTGCAGTGTGGAAATTGAGAAGTGTTGGTTTATTTTGTCAAATGAAATGAAAATTTTGGTTATTGCAGAAAAAAATTGCTTACATCAACAACGAGCATAATGAGGTACCGAAAAAAGTTTTGGTATCGGCACCGATACGGAAAAATGTTTAAGGATACAGCCCTATCGCATAATGCCACCATGCATCACAACTCTACGCCTCACTTAATATCTCTGAAACACACAACAACAAAATACGGCACATCCAGAGGTAGAAATGGCTTCCCCAAAACCTGCGGGTGGTAGTGGTGTCGGCGGCCTGAGCTCACCAAAGAGCATGTGGAGTTTGGTGACGCAGGAGACAAAGCCATGGAAGGGCAGGTGGAGCTCGCCCGCGCCAACTCTCCCCCACAGCGCCTCCTGAACCTCTCTGCTGCACTTCAGACCTGGGGACAAGAACAGGGAGAGACAAGGAGGGTAATTGTACTGTATAGGATTAGCACGAGACATATTCCAAATTAGCGGACACAAGTCAAGCAGTTCCAGCGGTATAACATGCTGTTTTAAAGCCACAATCATCATGGAGAGCAAGGTTCAAGCCCCACTTCCTGTCTTTTGATCAATACAGTTCAGTAATGCTTTTGACGTTCTAGGACGCGCACTGAAAAAAAAAACAGAATAAAGACTAAATCAAGTATAAAATTATATATTTGGTAACATATATGTGGAGGGATATACCAGCAGCGTCCAGTGCCAGGCTTAACTCAAAGGGGCTCATTGTTCCAGAGGAGTCTTCATCATACTTGAGGAAGATGGACTAAGAGAGAGAAAACAAAGAGAGACGGCCTATTGGGATGTAACTTTATCATATTTTCCCCATTTGTAATAATACTATACATGGCTGGGTCATGCCAGTGAAGCACAATTTAAATCTCAGTTCTTGAGAGAGAAATGGAGAGTCTCATTGGTGTCATTCAGGTATGGCATCTAGAATACCAAGCAAGAAACAGGGCATATACGTGTGCATTAGGGTTTCTTTGATCACATAGAAGGCATTGCTGAAAAATGTTTTACGTGCCCAAAACACCAGTATATTGCAGTTCAATAACCCCATTCCATTTCTGTGCAGCTGGATACTAAGCAGTGAAGGAGAGGCTATTGTAATAATTTCCTAAAATTCTGTCGTGTGACTCAGCTGGGTCAGGTGGTACACTCCAACCACAGACCCACTGAACTGGTTTACAGGCCCTTCCAATCCTTGAGCTAAGCTAGAACAGGGCTCCTGCCCCCCTGCTAGGTTCCCTGGCAGAAAGGATGTGGGGATGAGAACCAGCAGAAGTCTGTGTTGAGTATGTTGAGTGTCGGGTGCACGACTCAAACAGATCCGTCTGCGCAGCTGTACCGTACCTGCAGAGTGCGCAGCGAGGACAGCAGCTTCTCCGTCTGTGGCAGGGTTGGTCTGCTGCGGCCCTCCGCCTGACAGCTGGGGTCAGGAGCAGCTAACATCACAGAGAGAGAGCTGGGGGGGGGGGGTCTGCATGGAAAAGGGTGACGCGCAAGAGCTGGCGGGAGAGAGGGAGGGGATTGACGGGCGGATGGGGGCAAGGGAACGGGTAGGGGGGAATGGAGAGGGGGATGATGAGAAGAGAAGACGTTGTGAGGGAGGGGGTGGGCAGCTCTGGCTGGAGAGGGAGGAGGTGGGAGAGGAGAGTCACGGTGGTGACAGGAGAGAGAAGTGGGACGACGGTACGACCAGAGTGAAATGGACCATCGAGAGTCAGTTAATGAAAGGATACGTCTTCTGACAGGATGAGCTGTCTGCAAGTGTCCAAGGGGAGCTGGTAATCTTTATCCAGGACTGAGGGAGTCACACAGAGAGAAACAGAGCTTGAGAAAATCATGAGATGACTAAACTAAACATTTTACATACCCTTCGTATTTTATTGCTTTAGTTACCATTTCATACCACAAATACAACATTTAATTTACAACTCAGATTACCATTACACAAACATCATGGCTTACTTATACAGATCTGTTAGCATCCTTGTTGGTGCTCAGACAAAAATGGATAGGAATGGATAGGATATTAAGCATATTGGCAAAAACACAGACACCTATGAAAAATTTCCCAATATATTTAGCACTTGTTAAGAAATCAAGCAAAGGGGAAATAGTACCGTTAATATGTGCGTATAAATACCGGCAAACATACATATGATTGATATAATAGTAATATTCCCAGATGAGACACAAAAATGGTTGTGCCCCTGGTTTGACAGATTAGCTCCTTTAACAGCTGCCCCTTAACTTTGCGATCGTGATTCTGGACGATCGACATGGCATTTTGCTTCCATCTTGTGGCTAACATTGGAATTGCAATTAGTATTCCCACACTGCCACAGTGGACTACGTCAACAGGCCACACTAAAGACATTCTGGCAGGACACTAGGCATATGACAGACCTTCCTTCTGCTATGTGCCAATTCTGTGTCTCTCACCTGAGTTCACCAAGTTCTGAAACTGCACTGCATCAAGCCTGCCATCCTGTAGCATTAGAAAACAGTATAAACATTTAATGACAGAAAGTGGCGTAAGAAATATTCATTTATGTGGGTGGATGCAAATGAAAGACTGGAGATAAATAAGACAAGAGGGACGAGAATATATTGCTCCTACATAGTTTGGGTCAAAATTAGCAATAGAATTTGACACTGAGTGCCCATACCGGCCCGGCCTCTTGGTCAAACAGCTTCCTCACTCTGTTGTGATCCTCATCTATGACTGGCTTCGACTGTACTGCCTATGCAACACACGCACACACACACACACACACACACACACACACACAGACAGTGTTACAAAGTGTGATAGTGAGAAAGGCAAATGGGAAATAGCAGAAAAAATGACTCTTCTTTTTATGCTTTTTTAGGAAACACCCAAGTGGCTTCTTAGTGCCTTTCTTGTTCACACTAGCTAGCATTCATGAATCAATGTTTCAGCAGAGATCTGCTGGTAAAGGCATGCTGGGTTGTGAGAGGTGCCCTCACCATGAGGAAATCTGAGGCGCAGATAAAGTCTTTCTCCCTGAAATGGAAGCAGGACAAACAGTCAACATCTCTGCTCTCCAGTCACTTCCTACTGTCTCCCCCCCTCCGCCGTCCTCCTTCCATCCCTCTCTCCCTCCCTACACCCTTCTCTTTCCCTCCATTCTCCATCCCTCTCTCCCTCCCTCCTACCCCAGGGTGTTCCCAGTCTTGGCGAATATGCGCAGGAAGAAGTCCGCCGGCTGGTTGGGTCGGAAGGTGGAGACCACAATGACGTAGTGCCCGGGGTCCAGGTGGATCTTTCTGCGCACCCCTCGCATGGCCCGGTACTTCCCTGAGCGAGCCACCGGGCGATTCGAGGAAAAGAACCGCTGACTCAAGGGAGTGAGGCTGTCCTGAAGCTGCAAGCAAGGAGTGAGCAGGGACAGAGCCAGTCTATACATACGCCTAAATGGGGTATTTATACTGACATCTTAATGGACGAATAATGATATGATAATGATCAAATAGGTTAATTATATTATAGCACATGCATGTTTGTTCAATCAATCTTGAAAAAGGCCTTTTACAATGATACTAATTATTTGAAAATTATGAACATATCGCAGAGAGGTCATCTGTCCTCTGAATTTAATGCTTTCTGTGGTTGACCATCTCTGAGGTCATCTCCAGGGGAAAGAGTAACTCTGGGTTCTTGTTGATGGCTCTACAAAAGCCTGAGAGAGACTGCTTGTTACTCTTTTAACAGTGAAACACAACCCTGTGATCATGAATGTGAGGTGCTTACCTCAGGAGGAACCTGAAACAAACAGAGAACGGGAAAGCGTTAGACACGTACACTGTCACAGTGACATCATCGCACCTGCACCAAACACGACACACGAAGGCTACGATCTGCTCTCACATTGTTGCAGGGACACCTGAAAGTGTATACTCACAACCTTAAGCTCACGAACTCTCTCTCTCTCTGTCATGGTGTCCCTGATTCTCTCTCTCCCTTCTCTATTCCCGTTCAGAGTGTGCATGAGAACAGAGCGAACCCAGGGCTTCTCTCCCACTGAAGCCCTCTCTCGTTCTCTCAGCTGAACCTTCAGATTCTCTCTGTCTCTCTCACCCTGTAGATGTGGAAGGCGATGTAGAGGAAGTTAACTTTGTCCCTCTGCCTCCTGTGCTTCTGCAGGAGCTCCACCACCACGGTGCACTGCAGCCTCTTCTCCCTCTGCCTCCGGGCCGCGCGCTCCTCCGGGGTCATCACGCGCACCGCCTCCCCTGCCCCCTCCTCCGCCACGTCATCGTCCCCGGTGTCGTCCTCGCCGTCGTCGTCGTCATCGTCGTCGTCCTCGTCCTCGTCCCTCTCCGAGAGGATGAGACGGTACTGCGGGTTCTGCCAGAACGAACCTGAGGCAGAGAGAGAGAGAAACGCGCGTGTGTGCAAGTGTGCGTGTGTGTGAGTGTATGTGTGTGTGAGTGTGTGCGTGTGTGTGAATGTGCGTACCACTAGACATGCCTGTAGTATTGACTTAAATGTGTCAACTAGGAAACAAAACAAAAGCGGTAAACAAAGGCCACTGTGAATATGTAATGGAGGAAGGCTGATGATTTTATCTGTATTTGAATCAAATAAAGAACTTATTACAGGACAAGACCCTGGGTGATGCAACAAGCCACCTTGATTAGTAATGCCATTCGTTAATTTTTTATTTTTAGTAGTCTGGGACACGTAATGTACATAGACTGGTTGTAAGAGGATTGCAAATTTCAGGCCCGATAAAGCACAAAGCCAGGCAGCTTTAAAAGTTCTGTTCTATCTCAGCAGTAATATGAAGCATGTCAGGTTGGATAAGATGATGTTTTGTATACCCCTTAATAAAGGGAAGCTCAAATTGTTTGTGTAAAGTATGTATATATTTGTATGAATACCTATGCATGGCATAGGTAAACAAATCTAATGTTTTTTTCAAAGGACTCACATACAGTATTAAAATGTACATAAGTGTGTAAGCATATGATACTGTTTGTGTGCGTGAGCAAATGCATGAGAGAATGTAGAATGTGTAACTGTGAATGTGTGTGTGTGTGTGTGAGTATGTGAGTGTGTATGAGTGCTAATGCGTGCACGTGGTTATATGAGTGTGTGCGTGTGAGTGTGTCTGTTTGTGACAGTATATGTGTGTGTGTGTGTGTGTGAGTGAGTATGTATGGGAATGTATATGTATGTCTGTGTATGTGCGTATGTGTTCATGTGTGTAAATGTATTTATGTGTATGTCAGTGTGTACATAAATATATATTTATGCGTGCGTGTGTGTGTGTGCGTGTGGGTGCACATGCTCACGCCGGAATTTGCGGCTTCCTCCCGCAGAGCACCCTGGGACCCAGGAGCCGTGGTAGGAGCTGATGGTCCAGGCAGTGGGGGAAACCTCATGTCCCTCCTCCAGAAGAGAGTCTGGATTCACACTGCACATTTCCACCATCTCAAAGAGCTTGCTGAAGTCCTCCACATTTATCCTACAGAGAAAGAGCGTGTGTGAGAGAGAGAACATGGATTCAGGCAGGGCTGCAGTTCAGGCTGCTCCCGGGGCTCCAGCGTTGTTCAGTATTTATATCAGTGACTTAGCTGCATCAGTGGAGGAATTGCAGCCGCTGGGCTCGCTCTGAACCACGCAGCGGTCCATTTCCTGCTCTGTGCAGATGGTCTGGAATTGGCCACAGAACAAGCTCTACTGCAGAATCCCGCTCTATCAGAACAGGCTGTCAGTCCTGGCAGTCATATTTCTCTGAAACTTTAAAATGAGCCAAAAATGTTATGGAAGTTGATTCCGGCATATTCAAACAAAAATCACTCTGAAGCAGTTTTTTGACCTGCAACATACTCATTTGTGAAAAAACATTACACAACTCTCATACGACACGAAAAACACCGAATGTGACTGAAGGTTTACTTGACATGCCCATTTAGAAGAGGGAGCTGATTAAAAAAAAGCGCTATTAATGGCATGATTTCTATGTTAGGTTAACAACCAGATTCCGTTACACTGGCTCAAAACCGAGACAAGAGAAAACCTATAGCTAAGCCAAAATATTCACATTAGTTCAACATATTTATGAATTGAATAAATAAATACTGTGTCTTTCCCCATGTAAATGCACAGGTTAAAAACACACAGATACTGGACAAACATGCAGAAAAAAACTATGTAATTCCACAATCATCATGAGATGATAACACCCTCAGGAAAAGCCATCAGGGAAACTGATTTCGGCAGCTAAAGCAGCTGGCCATCAATGACTTTCTTGTCTCTTGTTTGGAGACAAAACACATCCAGCATAAAACAAGTAATAACAGGAGAGCCAGGGGCTGGGTGGAACTGAAGAACTGACAGACGTCTTCTTCCACCTTTAGACGGCCTCTGTACTTATTCCCCGTGTAGATTTGGGCTGAGCGGCCCGCTTCTCAAAGATAAGTCAATCTGAATGACATAAGCCGTAAATTCCTCGAATGCCACTGTTGACCTGACATTGTCATTAGGAGGGCTTCTGGATCCACCCTTCAGGTTTCAGTGAAGAGTAAAGAGGGTTGAGCTTTGTCCCTGTAGTCCTGCCTTCAGGACATTAAGAAGATCAAAGACATCTGCAAGGTAGGCTAAGAAAGGCAATACAGCATTTTTCCCCCGGACAGTCACTGGCTGCCGGTGTGGTGCACCATTTAGTGATGCTCCATTCCCTTTTGCTGGCACAAAATTGTGAAGAGCTGTGCACTTGTTGAGCTGGGCTGATTTGACTGTATAAACTGCTTGACTGTATTAGATTACATGATTGTCCTTTGGCAAACAATCTTTTCCAGAGCGACTTACAGAGGTTAAAATTTTTACATGTTATCCATCTTTACAGTTGGATATTTACTGAGGCATTTCTGGGTTAAGTGCCTTGTCCAAGGGTATAGCAGCAGTGCCCCAGCAGGGAATCAAATCGGCAACCTTTCGGTTACAAGCCCTGCTCTTTACCAGTATGCTAAACTGCAGTATGCAAAGGCAGTATGAACCACTTCATCTGCTTAAGGGCCTGAGTTGTTTTGTTAGCCACGAGGGCTTGCCTGTTAATCATACAGGGGTTCGAAACTTCGAAGGGAACAACGGCCCGTACTCTTGTCCCCAGCTCGAGGGGATCGGCATGTGACTCCTCACTGCAGATTCCCACACGCAGATGCCCCTCGAAAACCATGACTGAGAATGAATGCATCAGCCGAAGCAGAAAGATGTTCCCTGGCCCAGCAACTGGACAGCAAATCAAACCAAAAAACAGGGAAGCAGAAAATAAGCCATTACCTGTACTATGGCACTGTTCCACGCACTGCTCATGCAGTAAACAGGGTACCAAAAAAATCGAATAATTAACTGAAAAAACAATAACCCAAAACTAGTATCGAGCACTGAAAGTGTGTCCAGCGTGAGACAGCCAGCATTAATCAGTTCATTACCAGTGGCTGCTGTCTTGAGGAGAGGTCTCTGGCCTCATAGCTCCTTGGGCTTTCTCTGAAAAAGCTACAGCAGTTTGGTTTGCAGAGAAGCTGTCGAGTCTGTAGTGCCACAGTATTTCCACGAGTTTTATTCTCTCTTCTGCCAAAGCCATCCTAAAAACAGTACACTGTGGCTGTGGATCTTCCACTTGTCCATTGTATGCAAACTCATAATCCAACAATCCTTTTATTTTGACCTCCAGTGTTCTATTATTTTCATTTGTTGGCGACCTGCTAACAAGAAATGCTGACTCTGCTGCTCACTGTGTAGCTCACAATCAACAGTGTAAACTTACAGGGTATCTTTAATATCAGGCTGTTTAAGCCAGCCAATCAGAAGCACAATTGATGAAAAATGTTATGTTTGAAAAATGAATTTCTCCGAGAAGCCTGTGGTTCAATCAGGTGGTCTGTAGGTGGTGCCACTGAACCTCATAATTTTACAAATATGATCTTATTTTCATATTGACATGAGAAAAAAAATATTCTGTTGTGTTGCAGCCCCCCAACCATGACCTGTCACGACTTTCCAGAACCCCAGTTTCAGAGAGGCTGTCCTAGAACATGCACATTATGTTCCATCTACATCAGACTAAGGATCAGTGCATTAAGGAGCTTTTGATTAGCAGTAAAAATGTGTGTGTGTGTGTGTGTGTGAGAGAGAGAGAGAGAGAGAGAGAGAGAGAGAGAGAGAGAGAGAAAATTTTGAATGGAGTCTAATTAGGGAAATCTAATCAGTCACAAGAGGATACTAAATAGGAATAGGTAAAAATGAAAAATGTCCCATCTTCACAGTTGGTACAATGAAGCTAAATCTCCACATCAGCTTAACAGCTGTCAGGCCTTAAACAGAAAACCACCCTTCTGTAGATCCCTTCCCTGCAAGTTAAAGAAAGCAGACAGATCCTGACCAAGTACAAGGATTATAGTGACCGAAGTTTAGCCACTGACAAAGACCAGCAAAAAACCAAACACCTGATGAAGAGGATGTGGTTACTGTGAGACAGAAGAGATAGATATGCACTTCCTCCTTCACTGCAATATTTTGCATACAGTAACACCAACAACCAACCAAACTGTCACCCTTTTCATATATGTACCTGTGTTCACGTATGCATGTACATATGTATGTATATGTCTGCACTTTCTCTACTATTAGTAGTAGTGTTATTATTGTTTTACTGTTAACTTTTTCTTTTATTTGTTCTCTGTCCATGTGATGTGATATAGGATGATGTTGTTTGACAATAATTGGTAAAACTGCTCATGCCTGAGAGTTATTTTGGTCGAAGGTAGTTTTGGATGTAAATTAGAGAGAGAGGCCAAAGACAAACAGTGATAGAGGGAGGGAGGGAGGGGAGGGGGTTGTGAAGAACTGGTAAATGTACAAAGCTTGTGTTTGTGAATTTTGTCTCTTGTGTGCCATGCCTGTGTGTATGGGTGGGCTATTGTGCGTATGTGTGCAGGCATGCGTGTGCTTGTCTTCATGTGTGTCTGTCTGTTCTTTGCACGGCTCACCAGAACTCTCCGTCCTCAGCCTTGATCAGCTTGATCTTGTTCTTCTCAGAGCTGTCCAGCTTGTCCCAGTCATCACACCTGCGCAGACAAGCAGTCAGCTTTTCGCAGACACACAGTTAGCACACACAGGTCTGACTGGATCAGGTAGTCATGAATTATAACACAATGACACTTCTCCCCAGCCCCCACTCACTTGTCGCTCCAGGGTCCACAGTACTCCACGAAACCCCAGGGGTTTCGTAGTCTCAGCAGTAACACCTCCCCAGACTCCTTCTGCACCTGAACACACACACACACACACACACACAGCCATTATCCATGATGTGCGCTGGTAACTCAAAATATTTATATATTTCTATCCTTTATTGCATGTCTCTCCATTTCGTCTCACTTTGTGCGGTGCTCTAAGCCGTGTCCAGTATGCAGTCAGGGTGTCAGTGCCTACCTTGTTTGTTTCGGTGATGGCGTAGGCATGGCCCATCACCAGCCCCTGTGAATTCACCCTCCCGATATCCTGCATGCTTGGAGCCTGTATAGAGTCAAAGAGACAGATGAGAATTTATATATAAAATATAATATATAAAAAATATATGTGTGTGTGTGTGTGTGTGTGTGTACCTGTATGAAGCAGCTGATCAGAGTTCCCCGGGACAGGGAGGCACCGATAGCTCTCCACAGCACCCTGGGGGTGCGGGCAGAGACAGGCAGTGCCCTGGCAATGCCCCCCATGAAGTCCTCCATCCCTTCCGAAATATTCCCTCCCTTCAGACTGCCGTAGGACCCAATCAACCTGGGGACAGGGGTGTGGGGAGAGAGGACAGATCTGCTGATTCTGTTGCACATGCAAATGCATGTATAGTACCAGTCAAACTTTTGGACACACTTTTCTTTCTTTGCTTTTTCTATTTTCCACATCGTAGAATAATAGCAAAGACATCAAAACTTATATTTTTCATTCTTCAAAATAGCCCAAAAATATATATTTTTTTAAATATTTTTGGAAAGAAATTTATACATAGGCATTAACTTCATGATTTATATTTTTCTAAGAAACAATTGTCTTGTTTGTCAGTTCGTCTTGAAACTCATTGTCTTTGAATGCATGTTACCCATAAAGTATTCAAAACCTTGACCAATTCTCACTTTTTACTGAATTACAGATTATCCATTGCAATTTCATTCTGTGCGACATTTTATTTAAAAACAATGAAACTCTAAATTAATTATTTTAAGGTGGCATTGGTTTTACGTTAGAAAATATTTGTAAGAAAAATTTTAAAAAATGAAAAATTCAGTAGTATTCAGGCCCGACACATTAATATTTGGTAGAGCCACCTTTTGTTTGGGGGTGCTGTTTGCTCATTCTTCTTGGCAGATATGCTCCAGGTTGTTCAGGGCACTGTACATAATTCCTTTCATAATTCCTTTACAGGCCAGAAGGCCTTTTGGGCTGTTGCTTCTTAGCATGAGATACTCCTGGGGAATGCTTTCACACATTGAGATGTTGACAAGCGCATCCGCTCACACAATCAGGCGCACGCATGCAGACACGCTAGGACTGACTTGGCGTAGGCCTTCTCCACCAGGGCGCTCCAGAACTCATTGCGGGTCCGAGAGTAGCTGAAGAGCAGGCGGCCGCTCCGCACGGGCAGCCTGTCGTCCACCACGACCTCCACCCACTCGCCGTACTGCCAGAACTGAGAGGAGGAGAGAGAGGGGGGGGGAGCGGTTTACCTGTCTGAGATGTGTGTAATAGGGAGACAGGGAGTGAGAGAGAGAGGGAGGTGCACCTGTCTGTGATGTGTGTGAGAAAGGGAGGCAGGGAGTGAGAGAAAGAGACAGAGTGAGGCACACAGTGGAGCAACTAGGAAAAGAAATCGAGTATCTGTGGGTGTTACCTGGGTGTATCTGAATTTCCATCAGCTTTACATGTGTGTGCAGTTGTGTCAGAAATAAATTTTGTGTCTGTGTGTGTGTGCGTGCATGTGTGTGTGTGTGCGTGTGTGAGCGTGTGTGTGTGTGTGTGTGTGTGTGTGTGTGCGTGTGTGTGTGCGTGCGTGTGTGTGTGCGCGTGTGTGTGTGCGTGCGTGTATGTGTGTGCATGCATGCGTTTCATGTTTGCATGACAAGGACTGCATCAGTGTGGCGCTTGGAGCTCAGGACTGTGGGGAGAGGAAGTCAGCTCCGTTTATAGAGCCGGTAGGAGCAGGCCTGCGCCAGCTCACTGCAGTGGCAGCAGGAGCGCTCACGCCCTGGGGCGATGGGGGCATGCCTGGACTCCAGGAAACCCCTCCTCCCTCCATCCAGTTCCAGCTTGACTCCGCACGCCCCACTGCACTCCTCTCTCATGCACAGTCATGTCACACATACCTTCAACACCACCCGAGAGAGCCCTCAGAGACATAACATTCAAGGAACAATTGAGGAGTGCCACTGAATCATAACACACAGGGAACCTCCTGGCTGCTTTTAACAAGAACAAAAAGATTTTCAAGCATTTCCTCTCTTTGGATTCCAGGCTGTAAATTTTATTTTCTAATACTAATGACAGTAGACTCCAGGACATCTCTCCCACAGTAAATACCTAGATGATCTAATTGCCTGGCCTTCTCTAGGTGCCAAGAATGCCATATTTCATCAGCTACTGTACTCTACAGGTCTACAGCATTGTACTGTAAATAATTATTATTATTATATATGTTATATATAAATTATATTATATATAAATTCACTTAATTTATAGCTATTATATCAAAAGCAGAGGAGAGATATAAATACACTATGGTTATGGATTAGGAGTATCTCTGAAAACCTTGATAACCCAGATTTGATCTATAAAATAATCCTATTCTGACATCATAAATAACTTGAATGAATACACTTCTGTTCTCTTGTGCTGGAAGCTAAATGAATGTAATGTAATAAGCACATAACAACCTTTTAATAAAGTCTGCATGACTGCTTTACTGGCTTGGAGCAGTCAGAACACAAACTTTGAAGGCCCACAAATAACGGGTGTATGGGTTTTTGGGTTTTCCAAGAAACAAATACAGAGATAGATGTCTCTGATGACAGACATAAAAAGATCTCATTGCATGAAGAAGATGGGGTGTGGAGTAGTCGTTAAAACAGGTGGATTCTGGGACACAAAAAAATTTGAATGGGGGATAGCTGACATTCCCTGGAGCAAGGTACACAGAGTCCTCCACTGAAAATCTGTATACTTCTAAGATCAGTAATACAGCATAGAGCATGGTCTCTGCAATATGATGTCAAATATGTTGAAAGCTGTGTGCATCATCATGGAACGTGAAATAATATGTTTTTCTGTTTCCACTCACAAAATCATTTTTAAACTCAGAAAATTGTGTTACTATTACTATCTACTACAAAGAAAGCAAGTCTGCAGTAGGTTCAGTTTATGAAATGTCATACTTTCAGGAGCTGCTGACTGAGAAGAAGTTAAAAAAAACTGTTTACAACATATACAGTAATGAAAGGACTGTCAAACTACTCTTCACCATGAGTACTTTCAAAGACAGATCAGTGTAAGGTACTCGCTACCTGTCTGAAGACAATAGGTATACAGTATACCATATATAGAATGTATTCTGACCTTGATGGGGACAGCTAAATTGTGAAATGGAGCAGAAAGCGAAGGAAATGATCTTGAGTGTTTCGCCTACAGAACAGGAAGTGATGCACTTGAATGAGAGGTGGGCATGGCTCAAATGGGCCCCAGCGGGCGGATGGTGTTGGGGGCGGGAGTGCTAAGGGGCCCGATCGTTAGTGTTGGCGGGGGCCGTAAATCCAGAGGAGTAATGACACAGGTGCCGGGGCTAACATGGTCATAAATCTGGGCCCCATCCAACCCCTCCATCTCTCTGATCTCTCTCTCTCCTCACTCCTCCCCCTTGCCTGGGCGCCACCCTCACCTACGGACTCCCTGGATCCCTCTCTTCTCTCCTCAGTCCTTTCACTCACTTCTCCTTCCCTCTCCTTCCACTCAGTCCATCACTAGCAATTCTCTCTCAATGTGTGGTGAAACAGACATCGGAACTTGTGGAATACTTCACCATGTTGCATTACACAGACTTATTGGAGTAGTAGCACACTGGAATGTAATGCTAGTGTATCCCTGTAAAATACAGCATCAAAAATACGGCACAGATGAAAGCTAGTACTTGCCAGCATGAATATGCAATCAACATGGAAATGTATCAAGCAGCTAACCCCCCACTGCCAAATCCCCAGCGTTACCCTGAAGTGGAAGATGCCAGCATAGGGCTCATCCATGCTCTGATCGGATGGTACCACCTGCGTAAAGAGACGGGGGTGCAAAGTAAGGCAGGACAGGGCAGCCAGGAGCCAGCAGTCTCCTGTAGAGGGCAGAGGAAGACAGAAGTAAGACCGGGCTATGCTGTGGTCCCATATTTCTTTAATAATTTAGCTAACAATGAAGAGAGTGTTGTTAAGAGTATGAGTACAAAAAATGCTCAGTCTCTGTACTCTCATAGTGCAAAGTCCTCTTTCACACTGACATGCATACACCCATACACAGAGAGTAAGAGAGAGAGAGAGAGAGCTACTTTCTAACAGTAAACATCTGCTAAATGTGCAGCCCAGTACTTTTTGTTATAGTGCCTCTCCACACGTGTGAGTGTGTGTGTGTGTGTGTGTGTGTGTGTGTGAGAGAGAGAGAGAGAAAGAACAATAGAGATAAGGGGAAGGATTATGTGGAGGTTGACTCAGGACAAGACTCAAGGACCCCCGCTGATCCCCTCCCCCAAATTTTGAACCCTTGAGCAACATACTGCCTG
Organism: Megalops cyprinoides; assembly: GCF_013368585.1. Taxonomy (NCBI): domain Eukaryota; kingdom Metazoa; phylum Chordata; class Actinopteri; order Elopiformes; family Megalopidae; genus Megalops; species Megalops cyprinoides. The sequence goes on from NC_050591.1 coordinate 16,189,627, forward strand.
CCTTTCATGTACTAAAACACAGACACGCACGCACAAGTACACTCCCTCCCTGCCAGCCCCCCTGCTTTACCCTTCTCTCTTTTTTCCTGTTGTCACTTTGAAACAACCACAATCAAGTGGGCAAGGCCCACAGAGACCCCCCCATCTCAAACTCAACAGCACAAACACACACACACACACACACACACACACACACACACACAAACACATGCACACACACAACCAAAGCATTGTCACATGCAAAACACACAACGAATCAGAGACATTCATACTGACCCGCCCCATATAAGATGCTAAACTAAACCAGACTGAAAAGGAAGCATAGTCAATTTGGTGGGGAAGGGGGGGGGGGGTGGCATTCACTCGAACCAGCCATTGCCAGCACCCACTTATGTTGGCATGCAGTAGGTGCCAGAAACAGACACTCACCATGAGGTGAAAGGAAGGTATGGAGTCGCCTCAAAAATGAGCAAAGTGTGTTTACCAGTTTATATGTTTTGTGCTCCTGACCAGTTCACAGAATTGGGTAAATGTGTAGTGGCTGCCAAGCCACTTATCTGTGCCCTCCACAGCCTCTCACAAGGGATGTGCTGGGCTTCTGAGACCAAGCACCACCATGGGAGGGAGTGTGGGGTAGTGATGTCGATACTGAACTCGTAACCAGAATGCTGCAAGTTCAAACCCCTGTGAGGGCATTGCTGTTGTTGTGCCCCTCCAGCGAGGTACCCAACCTGCCTTTTATCAGTAACCATCCAGCCTTATAAATGGCTGCGGGGGAGTGTGAATCCAATGAATAATGTAACATGACAGTGCTCACTGAGGAATTCAATTGGACATGATGTCTTGGACTGAGCTTGTTAAGAAGGATTGGGACGCAGGCCAGCAGGGCGCCTTTCCATTGATGCCTCCCTCACGCCCCGCGCGCTGCGCGGTGTGGTTTTTAGCTTCTCAAGGAGTCGCACGCTAGTTCCCATAATCCCATTACCGCGGGGCAAGATTTCGGAGGTGTACAGGCAGCGGCAAAGTGATATTACACTCACCCAGTTGACCTTGGCAGATGTCTGTGGTGTCTGTGGTGTCCTGAATGAACTTGGCATCGCGGCTGATCTCCTGTGGGCGGCCATGCGGGGATGATGAGAAAACGCCCACGTACCGTTGTTTTACACTATAATAATAAATTCAATATTGCTTTCACTATGGCTACAACACTGCTACTACCTACACAGCTACAAAGTGGCGGTGTAGCATAGTGGTTAAGAAGCCGGACTCATAAGCCAAAGGTTGCTGGTTCGATTCCCTGCTGAAGCAGTGCTGCTGTACCCTTGGGCAACCCACAATTGCCTCAGAAAAAATCTGTAACCAATGTAGGTCGCTCTGGATAAGAGCGTCTGCTAAATGACAATAACATTAAAAAAAAAAAATGTAATGTACATCACTCACAGTACTACAGGGTGGCAGGGCGTGACAGAGGAAGCCAGACATGTATGACAGCAGCCCATCATATCCAGTCCTAGATATGACACTGCTGCCCCACACTTTAAGGGCTTTCTTTATCGGTTGATAACTTGTAAGTGCAAACTGCATATGTTGTTTTCTGTGAGGGTCTCTGCTAAGCTAGTGTGCGGGACACGCCTACATCTTCTACTTGCAGCCGCTGTGCATCTAGGGCTGAAAAGTTCATATTGGCAGTCTCAAAAGTATTTTTGTTCTCTGCCAATAGAATTTTTATTCTGCTCTGTCCCAAGCAGAGCCCATCTGTTTGCTATAAACTCGGCTCCTTTTGAGCATTCCTTCCCAAAGCTTTTGAGTGTTTATCCCGGGAGAAAAGTCCTGTTGTTGAACACCTGGGCAAGATGTTTAACAACAGTGTGGGACCCAGGTATTTGCTGCTCATGTTAGTGTTGAAAACTCGAGAATAATGATACCACAAGCACAGCCCTTGTTCTAGAGTGGCAGTGTAGCATAGTGGTTAAGGAGCAGGACTTGTAACTGAAAGGTTGCTGGTTTGATCCCCGCTGGGACACTGCTGCTGTACGCAAGGTACTTAACCCACAGTTGCCTCAGTAAATATCCAGCTGTATAAATGGATAACATTGTAAAGAACTGTAACCTATGTAAGTCGCTTTGCATAAAAGCGTCTGCCAAATGAATAAATGTAAATATCCAAATCAAACAGACAATAACTTCTTGAATAAGAATGATACTAAAAGTCATTTATACTGACTGCCTTTTAGATTTTCACGCATAAATGTTAGGAGCCGCCCTTGTATGGCTTGACTGTGAAGTATTTTGCCATGCATCACGTAAATGATGATGAAGAAACACTTCTACATCTGCTGTACTTAACGATGGCTGTCATCACGAGCTTTTGAATTGCAACAAGGTACCTTGGGGCGCAGCCATTTGACCGCATTGCTTGGGTCGGGGTCTGCCGGCATGCCGATGGACTTCTGGTCTGCCGAGAACTCCGGGTCCGAGAAGAGCGAACGCGACTTCAGACAAGCGGCGCGCAGAGATTCGTAGTCCTGGTTCCGGAACTTCCGAGGGTTGCCGGCAGAGCCGGGTTGGGGTTGATCACACGCCATGGCGATGGTTTATCAATAGAGCCTGCACGAAAAGTGAAACGTGAGAGAGAAAAGTGATCAATTTGCTGAGCTATCAGTTTGCTGCAACGCCAGCAACTATAACAACAGTTGCGTAGTTGACTGCGAACAAATCAGACCATACAGTGTTAGAGTTACTCTGAGCACAATGACTGAGAGAGCCCTGTATTTATACACTGAAGCACACACCTCCTATCAGCAGATATTGGGGCGCCTCCTAATTCGGACCAGCCAGAGCAGAGGCATTCAGAGCCGCAGGGGGCGTAGTGTAATGACAGTCGGGGTAATAGCAGGCTGCCAAAAAGCGACTTCAATCAGCTGCTCTTATTTATGGGTTATTAGCACTGTAGAACTGGACAAACACTTTAGGTGTTCAACCAAAAAATGCACTTTTGCACAATCGACATGCACATTGTCAATAACATTCATGTATGGACAATCGCAGCGCTGAGTAAACGAAACCGACAACTTATGAAACTGAAAATACATGATTATTTAAAATGTAATAGAGACTGTCACAGTAAAGTAATGAACTCAGAGAAAATGGCGAGTAAAGTAGGCTACTATGAAGTCAGAGTTAAATATATACCGTGAAACATGAAATATGCTTCTGTAGAGTAATAAATAAAATGACATCTGCAATCATGACATCACATGATAAATGCATCCACTCCAGCAATCATGTTTTCAATTTCTAAGGGCATAAATCACGAATAGAATTTGTATACTACGGATACTGACATCTGGTAAAGTAAGAGCCCCTGACATCAATTGATGCAATATCAAACGTTGCTCACTAGGTGGCAGTAAATATCCATAATAGAACGGTTCGGGACTCGGGTATGGTGAATAAGGTACTCACACAGCCGGAAGCAATTTCAGCATACGTTACGCAAAATTGTTACTGTGAGCCGTAAAAAAAACAAAACAAAATAAATAGTCATAGAACCAAACGGTGAAATGAGACCTCCCGATACGATTTATTCTATTTACTTATTAATTTCGGGAACTTTTGTGGTAAAGGGTTAATATGTTAAACCATCACTTAACTGACCAGCACAGCCAGCAAACTTACTCAGTACTAGCACGAGGGGTGACGAAAGTCAAAACATAATCTTAATAGTTTTAACGCATAACTGGGTTGTTTTAAGAAATAAACAGACGAATATACCAGATTATAAACAAACAGAAAGGCAGAGCAGACGATGCTAAACAAACACAAATAACGACGCTGATCATAGCAATCCCCAAGCAACTACACTCCCTATTCTCTGCACGTCGGCTTTGTGTCCAAGATTACCTTCGGAACTGCAGGCTTGTAGAGGTTGCTGACCCACCCCAAACATTCTATCCCTCCCATACCTTCTTTGGTCTCACGACCCCCGCGGAGGACACGGCCGTTAATCAGCGTTCAATTAGCAGGGACTTTACGGGACACAAGGCGGATCTCACGCGCTCACACAGCATTCGGGGGTCAGTGAGGTGCTGGGGAGAAAAAGAACCTGACCCTCGGTACCCCGTCTCTCCCCCCTGTGTCCTTCATCACCAGATTCAATTGAATGCATGCTGCTTCAATGACTTGAAATGAAAAAAAAAAACACAAGGCCAATCTCAACAAAATGCTCCTATGAAAGCTGAATTACCAAATGCTAAATGAATGAGACAGACCTTTGTTGGCATCTTTTCTGACTCTTGACAATAGATCCTGTTCAATGGTAATGGTTTAATGTTAATTCCCACACTCAAATATTTGTAATACATATCCGAGTGTTCTCACGCACATTGGATATGTTTAGCACCATTTTGTTCTTCTAGGTTTATTGATTTACACCCCCTGGCAAGTTAGAGGTGTACAGTGAGGAGTGACCAAGTCCCAAGAGGGTTGTTTAGGCAGGCCAGTTTTTCCAGTTCTCTGCGGCTGGGAGCCTCTCCTGACCTACGATGGTCATTTGGTCAGCGTGTGGGGCAGGTTCATTGTGGGGCCACCAGGTGCAGTGTGAGGTGAACCCGGGTACTGGGTCCTTTCTCAGTGCTGCCAGGATCTGAGGACCAGTTTGTGGGGCTGTGTTTGTGTATCTGTGAGAGGGTCATTCTTGGTACAGGACAGTCTGTACAAGACAAGACAAAGCTCAAGGGAAATTATGTTATACAATGCACTATAAAATCAAAGCACAGTTAAAGGACACAGGAGGTACAACATTCCTTCACCGCTCTGCTCTAGTGTGTACCTAGTGTGTGTTTATATATATATATACACGTTTATTTGTTTGTATATAGAAATTGGGATCTGAAACTCAGCAGGGCTGAGACAAAACATGCCACCTGTATGTGGATTTTCCTGTTGTTCATTTACAGGAAAACACATTTGAGCCATTGCAACATAGCTTTCACTTTTGCGTCTGTTATGGACACATCTCCAAACCCTGAGTACAGTAAGGTATGATAAAGTCATTGAGTGGAGGGTTGGCTGTGCCGCAATATTTTTTCTCATTTGCAATCAGATTTATTCTGGGGACCACCTGGTGTGAAATCACTTCCTTCTCAGGAGCCAGAGCCCTGGCCCAGTCATCACCTGTCAGCCAGGGCTGTGTGTCAGGTCTCTGGGGAGGGTTTCTGCTGTGTTTCGCCGCCTCCTCAACACCTCAGAGTGTGAGAGAAGGAGAAGCTGTTCACTGCGCTCGGTCTGGGCCCTGGAGCGCGACCACAGGAACAGCATGGAGATCCACCCTGTGGAACACAGGACCTAATCCTTCATAGCCGCACGGTTATACCCATAACGCCTGATGTTGTGCTCGCACCAGTACATTAACCGTGAAAGTGTCGGTGACGCCGGGTAGGGCTGTCGGCAAAGAACACCGATGACAACAACATCAACTCTGACTGCCTTCAAGACCGTTGTGAAACATCCATTATGGGAATGTTAGGGTACAGATGGCCACTGCAAAATGATCTACCCCCAAGAGAGGCATTGGACACGCAAGGCAACAAAACAATCGCATATATTTAGTTACTCGTAACGCCTCCTATAACTCCATGCCAAAGAACTTGACGCCTAAGGATTTTCTGATATATTGCACTACAATATACCGTAATGTGGGAGCGTTATACAATTTGATAATATATCAATGGTTGCCATTTGCCACAGTTCCTCGATGTCATTAAGTGAGGGAGTCGCACAGCAGCTGAGCACATGGCTGTGCTTGTGTTGTAACAGGTAATGTGAGTTCACAGTGCTTCAGGAATCTTGTCCAATGAATGACGCACAGAGAACGTGAGGGGGTGGTAATTCTAGGGTTCAGATTTCACACCTAGGTGTTCCTGGAGGCGCGGGTGCTGGGAGCAGGGAGGAGGAGTTACGGTGCTCGGAAAAAGAGCTCCTCTGCATTTTCCTCGTTTTCCTTAACATAATTCCAGCCCTCTCAGTTTAATCTGATCTAATGAGGGCAGCGATCTCATGAGGACCGAGGGGAAGATCCACCGGTCGCTAATCTCACTGCAGGATAACTTGGCCTGCTTTTGTATGCAGCGCTCATTCGAGAGGCACTCGGAAGCTCTTGCACAACTTTGACGGCCAACCAAAAGGACGCTCGGTTTAACTGGCAGATATTTTCAATCATTTTGCCTCGCCCAGAACGAACAAAAGGCCTCTGTGCTAGCGTGATACGGCTATTATATCTCAAAGTCCATATGGAGCACTGCTTGGGGCATGGCGTGGTCAACTGAGGACGTCACTGGGCCTCTCTGATGGAGGGGCAGTCTCTGATAAGGGCAGGGTTGTGATTGGTCCGCAGCGTGAATGCCACTGGTCTGGGAAGTGCCACAGAGGTGTGGAAGTGCAGAAAGACAAAGGGCACCTGGGAACCTATCCACCTGCCCAAGGCTATTGCACTCTGTATCATATTACCTTATATAATTGAGCTCCACATGGCAACCAAATGGTGTTGCGTCTAACCTGAGAACTGTGGGGATACCTGTCCTTGAGAGCTTACCTTTAACTGTCAAAATTCCCCTGAAGAGTGAATGCCACTATATTAGGACTGGGCACTGTACACTGTGTTCATTAATGGTGTAAGAATCCCTCAATTTCTCCAACATGATGATAATGAAGGATCGTGTCACAGGGGGTGGGGGGTGGGGGGCCTTACATATGGTCTTCCCACCCCCACCTTGTTGAAAGCTCATTAAACGAGCCTGCTGTTAACGAGCTATCAGGATCACAGAGCTGCAAACTCATTAGGGGGGGCCGGGCCGGGCCAGAGATGTTGGCGCAGGGTTTTGTATTCCCTTACAATGGAGTCCGCAATTATGCAACCCCCCCACCGCACCCCACCCCACAATCTCACACACACCCATCCCCACCCCCCAAGTCCTCCATTTGCCCCTTCGCCTCCTTTACTCCCCAGATAGTTACCCCTGACCCCGCATGCACGTTCACACACGCACACACACCCAAATGGACAGCGACGGCACGAGAAGGCCGCAATCCTGAAGCTCGGTCTGTGACAGAAGACAGCCACACATGGTTCGTGTGAGCCTGTGCTCCGAAAGAGAATTACTTTGGCAGGGCGGGGACATTAAAAATTAATAACTGAAAGATAATTGTAGCCCGCGAGTAAACACGCATGACTACTGATGCTAATGTCCTCTGAGCGCGCTTCAAAAACAAGCTGGGACGCGCCTCATCGCTCTGCCCTCATCTGACGCCCACCACCCTCACCACCACCACCAGCCGTCTCCCTTTGTTTCAGTTCTTTAATAATCCTCCTCGTATCTTTAACATTTTCAGTACAGGGTTTACAGGAGTCAGGAGCCTGCAGATTCACATCAGGCAGAAACAATGAGGACACGACACAGAGGGATTCTGGGAAATAAAAGGACCAAAAATAAGGAGATACAGCAGACTGATTTCACAATCATAACACCACCACCATAACCACTACTACCACCAATAACAACTACTTTTATTTGCATTTATTAATCTAAGACCTACAATGCACTGGTCCCTGAAAAAAGCATAACATTCAGTCAATTAATCTCATTTTTATTCATTTCCTAACTGCTTCCAATGTCACATTTTAATGTGACCAAAAACAAGAGTTCCTGACATCAGTGTACAAATAAAAGTTATAGTTACACAGCTTTTTACAATAGTAAAAAAAAAGGTTCCCTGCATGTGCACTGCAACAGATAGACAGACAAACAGACAAGTGCTTAGCCAGTGGGGCTAACAAGTTCACAAGTAACTACAATAGCTTTCCGCTTGCCATGTTTTAACCACCCTCCCCCTCCCCTTGCTGCTCATACAGACAGATTCATTTACTTTGCAACTGTCATGCAGCATCATTAATAAGTACAAATAATCCTTACATTACATTCCTGTAAGCAAATCATGCATATGTGATCAAGCAGTTCAGCGCATATACACATTATATGTATATATAATTGAAGTACAAAAATCATACACCCGTTTTTCTCTTTCAGTGGACAGTATGTGACAGCAGTTTTTCTCCAATGCATAGAAGGCCATGAAGACATCAGTAGGCCTGACTTGAGAAGTCGTCAAAAAAACAAAATAAAAAAACAAAACAAAACCACAGGCAGGACATTATATTGGGAGTGTGCCTTTTAAAATCCCAGTGGGAGGGGCTATCCTCCTAAATCTCACTAAAGGAGTGCAATGTCACAGTATGGCGGCCTTGCCCAAAGGCCCCTGAATGAGGAAGCAACACAAACCGATTCCATTTTTCCCCGTTTGCGTTGATTTTCCTGGCTGCTTTCTGGGAGTTCCAACGTGAAGCACCTGGTCCCTCAGAGGGACCAGTGAAACTCCTCAACCAGAGAAGACACCCCCTCAAAAAAAGGACAAAATAAAGCGATGCTTTTGCGCCACCTCTGCAGTAGTCTTCTGTCAGTCAGAAAAGAGTTTGTGAAGCTGGTTGCCTTTTTGACTGAAAAATAGGACACAAAGGGTAACCTCTCTGTCCATTGTGTGGGAGACGGGGGCGACCCACACCCCATCACATCCTGAGCCCTGTCTTTCCCTGCAGACTGCCAAAGAGCAGATGAGGCTTCCTGAACATTTCCCATGCAGTTTCTGTGTGTTCAGCCACAGTGCCTTCCAGCAAATAAGACTGTACCCTGATAACTATGACACTGGTGCTGAGACTTTCTCTGATGACTGGATGTGCTTTATTATTGCACTGATGAAGCTAACATAATAACCAGCAGCGGTTGCCATGTTGCGCTCCACATTGAAGTGCTTTGCACACAGGAGAGCTTCAGTCTGGCTAACCTCAGGGGCAGCAGAGAGGGGTGTGTTCTGGTGCTCGTGCGCTGGTGCTGGTGTTGGGTTTGAGAAGCTCGGCCCGGGCTCCGTCCCTCGGGTCCAGTGGCGGAACCGTGTCTGGGACGGGAGACCCCGCGGTTTACGCCTAGGCCAGGCCGGGCTCCGTGGAAACATCGGCAGCGAGACAGGCCGCGTTCTCCTCGCCCGCCTCCGGGCTGACGTGGGCGTCGGACTCGGCACCAGCTTCTCCGGACTCCTCGGCGTTGAGGCCCGCGTCGGGCTGGGCGTCAGTGGCGGCACCAGCGTCGGTGCAAGGGTCCACGCTGACGCCGCCCTCAGCCCCAGGGCCTCCGATGCCATCAGCACCGGCGTGGCCAAAGGCACCAGCGTCGGCGTGGCTGAGCCCGTGGGCCTTCTTCAGGTGCTTCTCCAGCGTGGCGTAGACGGTGAAGGGCACGCGGCAGAGGCGGCAGAAGAAGGCGGGCCGGGAGCCGCGGGCGCCGTGCGTTTTCATGTGACGCGTCAGCTTGCTGCTCTGGGCGCAGGCGTAGCTGCACAGGTTGCAGTGGTAGGGCCGCTCGCCCGTGTGGCTGCGGCGGTGCACCGTCAGGTTGCTGCTGTTGCGGAAGCGCTTGCCGCAGAACTCGCAGGCCTCCTCCTTCTTCTTCCTGCCCGCCCCGCCCCGCTTCGGCTCGCCCTCGCGGCGCCACTCCGGCACGCCCTCCCACTCGCGCTCCCCGTCCCGCTCGCTCTCCCACTCGCGTGGCCGCTCCTCCCTCTCCTGCCGCTTCGGGGTGCAGTCCCCGCTGGCGATGCCGCTCTCGCCGCTGGCCCCCGTCTCGCCGCTGTCCAGCGAGCCCTCCGAGGGGCTGCCGCAGGGGGAGGGCTGCTGCGGCTCGCCCGGCCCCTCCCCCTCGCCCTCCCCCGTCCCGCCCTGCGGCTGGAATAAGCCCAGGAGGCCCCTCCTCCCGGCCGCGCCGCCGGAGCCCAGGCCCTGACTGGACAGCAGGATCAGCCCCGCCCCGGGCGCGTGCTTGGAGAGGTCGAGTTCAGGGGTCTCCCTCTCCCTCTGCTCGCTGACCGACCCCTCAACCGGCGTCTCCTGGGACAGCCGGGCCTTCAGGATGAGCTCCCCGGCCTCCTCCACCCCCTCCTCCCCCTGCCCCACCCAGGCCCCGCCCCGCCTGTGCGTCCTCATGTGGCGGGCCAGCTCGCCGCTCTGGGCGAAGGCGCGGTCGCACAGGCCGCAGCGGTAGGGCCTCTCCCCTGCGTGGGTCCGCCGGTGCGCGGACAGGCTGCGCAGCGACTGGAAGCACTGGCCGCACAGCTCGCAGCTGAACAGCCCCTGCTGGGGCGGGGCGTGGGGGAAGGGGGCGGCGGCCGGCGGGGACGGGGAGGGGGAGGGCACCACCCCTCCGGCGCTGACGTCGGCCAGCTCACGCAGGCGCACGGAGAAGTTGAAGGTCCGCGTGTCCTGGCCCGAGGAGGTCGAGCCGCTGCTGTGGGGGTGATCTCGGGCCCGGGCCAGGCCGAGGGAGGCGGGGTGGAAGGCGGAGGCCAGGGTGTGGCCCAGGTGGTGGGGGTCCAGGGTACCAGTGGGGGCTGGCTGCTGCTCCTCTGTCCCCTCCTCCTGGTACAGGCTGAGGGCGTGGGTGTGCTGGGCGTGCTGTAGGAGGGACCAGGCACTGGGAAATACACCCTCACACACCTGGCAGGTGAAGCAGGAGGGCTCCTCTGTAACTAGAGAGAGAGAGAGAGAGAGAGAGAGTGAACGAGTGAATGAAACAGCAAGAGAGGAGGGAAGGAGAGAGAGAGTGACTAAGTGAGTGACAAAGCATGACAACCAGACAAACAGAACCAGACAAAGACAGGGACAAAGAATGAAACACATTGACCATCACAGTAAGAAAAATAATTATTTCAATATTTAGACTATAGGCTGATCATAAGTAACATCATTCAGTTTAATTAAAGAAAAAACACACTTCATTGCAACCAACAAAGAAACATAGTTGTCCAATATCACTGAGACCTTGTGCAGAAATGTTACACAGAGTTGAGATGACAGATAACAGTAGGATTATTTTTTGATGAAGTCATCAAAAGTTCATACAGTTGACTTAGGATGAATCAGGTTTTACTAGAAGGAGTTGATAAAAATCACTGAGAGCAAATGTGAGATTTACAGAGGGCTAAAGGAACTGTATGACCGAGAGTGAATTAATGTGCAATACTTCCTGAAACGAGCTGTACCAAATACCTGGACTGGAGGGGGGTGCCCAGGTGTGTTAAAGCTTCTTAGTGTGTTTATGCCTCCCCAAAAAAGCACGAGTAAAAGGGGGACGAGGAAAGAGAGAGCAATTGGATGGATATTTAAATACATCCAGAGATATTTCTAATTGTCGTTAGCTTTGTCTCTTTTCCGAGAGCCACTCACCAATTAAAGCTGCAAATTGCTAATTAGCGGAACGAAAAAAAACGAAGGCTCTATGCAAATCAGGCCTGAGTCAGCCCCCTTGACAAATGAGCTCTTTCCGCATAAATCGAAACCAAAAAAAAAATGGAAAAAAGAATCCCTAAATTGAGAGAAAAATGTTTTTTTTTCTTTTTTTTTGGAGAGGTTCAAAGAGGGAATGGCATAAGCCTCTTTCATGTCTCTTGAAGTCAAAATCCCTCTGTATTTTACTGCGGGGGAGAGAGATTAAAAATGAGAGAATCTTTAACTCCGCCTGTAGTGAAGTAAGAGATGAAGACAAGTCCTGAAGGATGGAAGGATGATAGGAAGATAGGGAACCAGACAGGGGGGAAAGGGGGGAAAATCGAAACAAAATAATAATACAAAAAATAATGCAGAATGCAGGTTAAGAAACATCACCAGATATTTCCCTCCCCTGTGATCGCTCCTCAAAACCCCCAGCCTCCCACCCCTCCCCTCTCCCCTCCCTGAGGGGGGCTTTGTCTTTCTGTCCTAGTGTGAAATACAATACCCAGACGGGTTTTCTTTCACTCTTTCTTTCTCCCTCTTTTCTGTAAGGATTCCCATTTGGCCTGGGGTAGCACTTGAATATTAAGCAGAGGCAATAACCGCTAATTAAAAATGCAGATTGGCTGCGAGCACTAACGAGCAGCAGGCAGAATCTCCTCTCTCTTGGGAACAAGGCAGCCGGAGTGAGGGAGAAGAAGAGGAGAAAGAGGGAGGAGGGGAAAGAGATGGAGGGACATAAGTGGGGGGGGGGAGAGAGAGAATTAATAGGGGGCAAACCAACAGCACAGAAAGGATGAGAGGGGAAAAAGGAGGAGAAGACAGAGAGGGAAGAATAAACGATAGGACAACATACCCTGGAAAAGAAAGATATAATCACCCCTCTACCTGGTTAGGCAACGGTACACCTCACACTCTCCTTCTCTCTCTTACTTTCCCTCTCTCTTTTGCACACAAATGCCTCCGTGCAAGGGGACCTTTCCACTGTGGGGTAACTGCTCTTTCACTTTGACTCGACTCCTGATCGTCGCAGGAGAGACTGCCATTCTCACACTCATCTCACATGCAGATGGACACAGCGGACGGGCGGAGTGTTTTCACCCAAATCACCCTCTGCGCAAACAGCGAAGAGAGAGTGTCGCATTCATTTCAGCCGTACCCAAAAAAAAAGGGTTGAGGGAAGTCACGTATTTAGTTGCTTGGGGAGATTTTTCTTCACCTGCGTTTGGTCAAGAAACTGGGGTCTGAACACTCATACCCAAAAATCACACACTCACACTTGTTGAGAACGATGGAAGTGAAACCAGGGCGGTGGGCGAGGGACTGAAACAGAGACAGAGTGGTGTGGACTGACAGAAACTGAGGTGCGAGTGAGCCACTGTCCTTCACTGGTGCTCGAGGAGCGTTACACAAAGGAAGGAAGTGTGTGTGTGTGTGTGTGTGTGTGTGTGTGTGTGAGCGCCTATGTATGCTGCCACGTGTACGCACACAACTATACATGTGCATGACTGATAAGCAGTCAAAAAAATCTTCTGCTGTAAGCAGGGCATATGTATGTGCTTCACTTCCTCACATGCTAAGCACATATACGTGCCCATAGGTACATGTATGTACAGTAAGTATGTTTATGCAGATTGCCTGGCTGCCCAGCTGGCAGGACGACGCTGCCCTCCCCCCCTCGGGCTACTATGAGAAACTGTTTACTTCACAGCTCCCCGAGGAAACAAAGTGTGACCTCACACCTGCACAGCGCACCCGGGCAGCAACGAGGGCAAGAGTGAGCACAACAGAAGCGCAAAGTGGAACGGCGCAGCACAGCGCTGGGTGCAGTATTGCAATGCCCCACTGCCATGTAGCAGGGCAAGATTTACAGCAGCACAGGAAGTGAAGCCAGGCTAACGGCAGAGGAAGAGGGCAGGGCCACTGCGACTGCTCAGAGCTCAGCGCGGGCGCGCACACACGCACGCACGCACCGACACACACACATGGACTGCTGAGAGCCAGGAAAACACGCACCAGCAGACACACACACATTAAAAACACAGATATATTAAACAAACAAAAAACACAGCCCAACTCTAGATGTCAGGCCGGGCATTCCCTAGGGTGGAAACTGAGAGTCCTCTAACTGACAAACAGAGCCGGGGGGGGAGGGGCAGAGGGCAGGCAGGGTGGCCTGAGAGTGTGGTGTTTACCTGGACACTTCACCTGAGAGACAGAGTCAAGGAGATGAAGGCGAGCTCAGGTGCGCAGGGGCGGCGACATCCCCCCAGGGCTACAAAACACCTCTGCCTATCCTTTCCGCACAATTAGTGCCGATGTCTTTAACTCGCAGAGGCATCGTCATCACAGCAACGCGGGGCTAATGAGCCGGACTGGGGAAGTTCGTTAAACGAGAGGGGACAGAAAACGCTAATTAGGGCCTGCGCTCACCTGCTCGGTGGGGCTCCAATTTCACGCCGGGCTCCTCCCCCCAGCCCCTGTCGGTCACTCTCTTCAGCTCCACAAACCCCGCCTCCAGCCGTGCCCGAGGGGCAGCCGGGGGGCTCCGTCTCAGCGTGCGATTGGCTGGGGATGGAGGGGTGTGGCCCTGGGGTCCGGTCCTGCCCACTCCGCAGCCCCCCTGCTTGTGCTGGATGAAGGCCAGGATGTGAGCAAGGGGGAAGGCCTGGCCACATGGTCCACAGGTAAGAAGGTCACGACCCCCGACCTCCAACTCCACTGCCTCATCATGCAAAGGTGAGCTGGTGATGTCACTAGGCTCTGAAGCATCTGCAAGCAGAGAGAGAGAGACAGCATAAATCTACTCTTGTTTGGCTTTAAACAAGGCAGCCAAAAGCTGGTCTCAGGGGGACAGGCATACAAAAATACAAAAACAAGAATAAGAAAAAAAAAATGTAACCATATTTACTTCTTGCTGATCTCTTCAATAACTCAGTCTTTGAAAAAGACAATTGCTGTGGAATGGTGTGAATACCGTTGACATTCATAGTTTAGGCTACTGGCATTCCAGGGCAAAAGCAAAGATGACAGATAAATGATAGACAAAAGCAAAAAAAAACAGCTCTGCTGTTATTGAAAGTGGTAGCTTTTATTGTACCCCCCCCCCCCCCCCCACCCCCACACACACACTTTCAAGATACCAGCTCCAAGCCTTCCATCTGGTCAGAAAGAACTGACCACTTCCTCTCTTGCACTCCGCACCAGCTTCTCTCTTTATAGCTGTTGCAGAGCTATGGGTGCCACACCAGACTCACTGACACCAACAACAGCAAAGACCTGAGCCAAACACACAACATACTGTCAGACTAACCAACCAAAGTTCTCTAAAGAGATGCCACAGCATTTGACTGTCTTATAATACTAAGTGCGTGTTATACACACCCAGTAAAAAAGATACACATTCTGTACAGATATGATGTACAAATGCACACTATAGTAACAAACCTGGTAGTTTAAAAATAAGTTTATAAAATAATCATCCACAACTTAAAATTTGTTTAGTATTACTTTTTCACCTGAGTTATTAAACATACTTATAAACTATGGCCTCCACAGCAAAGTTTCATGTTTCATGAAGGTGCAACATTTAATTGACTTTGTGAAAACAGGTGTAGGTTTTTCAGGCTTTTCAGTATTGCTCTTCCCTGGTCCTATGCCTGTAGCAACGCAAAAATGGACCGTTGCGTCCCACTGTGTGTTTTTGTGTCCTGGCCATAACTGTTCTCTACCAATCACCCATTTTTCTTGGGCGCACAAAGCAAAAAAAAAAAAAAAAAAACACAACTCTTGTGTCTTCGAGAGCGCTTGGCAACGTCGCAACTGGATACACCTGCCCCAGCAAAGTCGTCAAAGCAGGAACAGGTACAGACAGTGCTGAAGAGGAAAGATTTCAACAGTGGTTATTCAAAAATGTCACCTTTCCTGTTTTTATCTCGCTTGCTGTTTGCGTATTATAGACGAGCAAGGCGCGGTCGCACACTTCACCGAGCGACCAGGGTTGTGGTCAGGCAAAGCACGCTACAGTCTCCATTCGAGGAGAGAGAAAAAAGCTTGTTGTTTAAGAACATTTCGAGCAAGGTAGTAATCGCTAGGCAGCTACTAACTGTGGTAGAGATCAGAACCCAGGCTGTTTTATCTCGGTTCTCGGATATTACACGTTATGAAATATTGAATAAAAACAGGAGTACATGTATGACACAAAAGGGGCAGAGTTGAGGGACGCTGGGGGGGGGGGATCAAATAGCCTATGACTTAAAGCAACGGATAAACTGTGACAATCTCGCCCTCTGTCTCTGCTTCTGTCACACGGGTCGAGCCTGTAGCACGCGGTCTGCGCCACATTCCAAAGAAGCGCTCGTGTCTTGTCAAAAAAGATAAATGGTCCTCGGCAGCCGCCACGTACATGCAGCCCACTACACAAGGGAGCAACGGAGGATTTCAAATACCGGCAAGATGCGATAAGGAAGTTGCGGCGTGTATCACGTCGCGTACTCAACAAGGGGTGAAATATCGCAACACATGCCGTTGGGCTAGACAGATATGTACCACAACCTGGTCAGTGGTTTAACTGTATGCTTAAAAGCCTACACGCACGACGATTGTTAAAAAAAGCTATTCTTATGTTGTAACCTATTCCTCAACTTCAATGTCAAGGTGTACACAAAGCCAGCAAAGACAACCTGGTGGCGAAAGTGAAATTGAGAACCAGCTAAGTTCTAATTGCACTCATCAGACGACCTGTCTAATTGCAAAAAAAAAAAAACAGACAGTGCTATAGTGGCTGCGCTACTTATGGAAATAAGAAATACTGAATGTTGCTCTGCTGGTTCTTACCTTGAATTGCACTCAGGTGTTGCGGTCGGCTACCGAGCTTACGTCTGGACATAACGTTACTCTTTTCGCCAGGGATAAGGTTTAGGAGTTACTTAACTCCGTAACCACAGCTAGAGTACAAATGAAATGGCTCCTTTTGCGTAAGCGATCGGTCCTAATTGTCCGCTCCGGCTATCTTGCGAGACACGGCCGTCGTCTGAAAATCCTCGCTCGGTCTCACCCTGCGATCAAGTTCAGACCACACTGTCCCCGCAGCGTAGGAAAGCAGGGGCTGGGACAACACGCAGCAGACTCCTCCCGTTACCGCTTCACCAGCCCCGACCCCACCTCCTACCACTTAAAACTCCCCTCAACCACGCCTCCTACCTCGCAAAGGTAAATACATGTTGCTTGTATACAACAACAGTTATGGAAGTGTCATAACTGTTGTATTTGTCTTTATATTTTATTTTCGACCACTGCGCTATCGTTTACAACATTATTTTATTTGTACGAAAAACACACAGTTGTTCTGTCCCGGCGCCCTCAGATACGCCAGTGAAAGGATGTGGGTTAAGAGGAAGTGGGTTCAGCAATTGAGGACGCAAAAACAGGTGTTCTGCTGTCCGGCTACTTCTGAAACCAAGCGTGCAGCACTTATTTGTTTTTCCTCCAGTGAGCAACGTTTTTTAAACGATCAACATGTTTCATGTTTTTTTTCCCCCAACAGACACAGTGAAGTAAACTATAACCAGCTAAGAAACGAGAGAGACGTGTTCAAATAAGAGCAAAAATTATCGTTGTAACAAAAGTCCAAACTGCATAAAGTATACTTTAGAAACAATGGTTTATACTCCGTGATACGCCATCTTACCAAATAATTACCGCATTCTGCTTTCAGCGTGACTTTAAAAAGCAGACAATCGCCTCCTACTACAAACAGCACTGCGTTTAAATGGGAGTTTTGAACAAAATAAGGTATCTGACGCCTCCTGGTGTAAAACTTCAAAACTACACTCCGTGTAATGTCTGGCTTGAGAGGCCTCTTCCAGAAACAGAAATATTGTGGGTTTTATTGCATTAAGATTTAAAATCCCAAGGAGGAACAAAATTTGTAATCAGTAGGTAAATTAAAAGGCAACGTCTACAACTTGTTTGAACCCCACGGATATCTTTGGTTCACTCACCAATCACTTCATTATCTCACTGCCCTTTTTTATTGAGTTTAAATATAAAGGAGGTGATCCTGACAGATCACAGATTCATATATCCAAATTACATTGGTTTTTGTAGTGTTCATACCTCTGTGTGCCCTGCATTACAACACCAGGGTGTGACTTGCTGGCAAGTGTAACCTGGTTTTACTTCATGTGCATAACAAGTTGTGCCCACACTTGTGGAAAATGCAAAATACTAATTGGACCCAAAATCACATATCACTGGAAAATTACTAATGAGGCTGATAAAAATTAAATGAATAAATGCACCTTTTTGAGGACAAATAAAAAAGATGTTAAACAGCCCATTGTTGTATGCTTAAACTTAAATTTGGTGTTTAGTATTGGTCACTGTTGCCTTTTCTCTATCCCATGACTCCAGTTGTCTTCAAGGTCATTATTGCTGATGTCTGTCCTGCAGAACCCAAATATGCTCATACTCCATCAGACCAGTTGACCACCTCACACCACTGACCAAAGAATGACCACACTGGAAACCTTTCCTTTCACAAAATAGCCTTGCATGAACTAGGTTAAGAGAAAATGCCCGTTTTGGCTCTGATGTGATGGGTGACTTTGGTTTAATGAATAAGGTATCTTGTTAAGGTTGAGGTAATGAGGGAATGCACACACTACTTTCTGTGTCATGACAGGGGTCAGCAAAGAGGGAAATGGTAATTTTTCAGAGCTGGCCACAATGGCTTGTGAAGAAGACTGTTAAAGAGGTACATTCAGGGTCTGAAACAATTCACTAACTTGAAACCCAGTAGTAAATTTGCTTTACAAGCACTCAAACAGAAAAGCCTATGGAGCTTTTTACTTCGTTCATTTATACAGCTGGATATTTGGCAAGGCAATTCCATTTAAGCACACAGCACTGGCCCACACAGGAATTGAACCAGCAACCTTTTCTAGGTTACAACCTTGCTCCTCACAGACCAATAACAGAGAAATACTCACGTAACCCTTTCGCAATATTCTCAGTGCAAAACAGGGCCTTTAGAACCTATGTGAACATTCAGATTGAACAATACCCTCAACTGCAATTGTTTTGAGATTTTTCTGTGAAAATTTTGTGTTGAATTTTAGGACTGTGGTGTCTGGTATAATGCATGATTTAATGTGAAACATTTTTATCGATAACAGAGCTAAATGAAAACATGTAAATTAATGCACAGATAAATTTGAACTCACTTCCAAAGAAATTCAAGAGGCACTTTGATATTAGTGGTATGCATTTTATTTGGACATCAATCATTTGAGTTTCCTTAGAACAAATCACAAAAAATAAGTGACTCACTTCTGTCACAATTAACAGTAAAATTGCAGTATTTACAGTGGTGTGGTGTAGATGGGTGGGGGACAGCATACAAAAAGATCAAAACAAATTCTGGACAATAATATTCTTTTATATTTATAATTTCTTCCTCCAGGTTAGACCACCTTTTACACTTGAACTGAATATTTACAAGAATTGATCATTTTCATTGTTATGATAAAACTGAACTCCAAAATATTCACCAGTCCAGGCCTTATATCATATACTGGGAAGAATAAGGATACAAGGAGGAAGAAAGCAAAAAAAATCTACTCTATTAGCCTCTTAACCGTTATCCCGTTTATTCCATATGGAAGAAGTAGGTTGCAAACCACACATTCCAGAAAAGCATCCTGTCATGTTTCATTTGACAATTAATTGGCTGCCAGTTGCTCATAGACAAACACTGAAATATTGAAAAGTTGCTTGACACAGAAGTTACTGTACACAGAGTATCATAGTCCACTGTCTACACACCTCTGGACAATGCCCTGTACAGCCTCCGCAGCATTGC
This sequence comes from Megalops cyprinoides, assembly GCF_013368585.1. Classification (NCBI taxonomy): domain Eukaryota; kingdom Metazoa; phylum Chordata; class Actinopteri; order Elopiformes; family Megalopidae; genus Megalops; species Megalops cyprinoides. Next base: position 16,208,862 of record NC_050591.1, read on the forward strand.
ATTATGGATTATGATGATGTGTGTGGTGAGAACCAACAAAATAAGCTGGCAGAGGTTGGCTTCAGCTGTTACATTTTCAACTGTATTGAACCGTATAACTACTCTGTATCCCTGCATCCCTCCAATGGCTGTCCTATCTGAGGGACAGACAGGGAAGAACAGAACAGCCATACTGCAGGGTGGTGGCTATGAAGATAGGCATGGTGGAAGAAGAGGAGGAGGAAAAAAATTAGGGGGGGTGTGAGGGGTATCTAGTACCGGTAGTATGGACTCCGTGAGCGAGAACGAGACCTCCTGTGAAGAGGCAGAAAAAAAGGCATGTATACAGTGAGTGATTAGATCATAAAATAAACCATCAACATGATATAACAAAAGTTTACAAACACAAGTACCAGGGAGTTCCAGGGTTATAGGGGGTGATAAGGGTTATGTGGTAAGGCTCCTGTGATCAAGGTAAATAATCATAGATAATAAAACTGAACGGGCAAACATCATTATGGGATACCAGACTAAAATGCCTGGGCTGAAAAATAGTTCAGCTCCAGAACTGAAAAGCTCAGCCTAAAAAGATTAGCTTACAAATGAACAGCGTGGTGCCCTTTCAGTCAATATTTCTAACGGCTTCAGTTCACCAGCAAGCACCACTAATTCTTCACTTTATTCTCTACTTATTTCATTACAAGGATTTTTAAATAATTACTCATTTAATCAATCAGTGATTGAGTTAGTGTCAGGCTGGAATCTACTATAATGAACTAAATTTGGATAATCAGGCATAACCACAATTTAATGACAGCAGGCTGCAGAGACCAAAAAATATTTTCCTTAGCTTGGATAGAAACTTCCAATCAAAGCAAGTGTCATCTTTTAGATCATGTTAGCTGGCCTTGCCTTGACAAAGCAATCTCCCTTCAGAAGGCTAACTGAAGAGTCTCAGCAGAAGTAATGTTGTAAAGCTGTGCACCCCCAAGATCTGTTATCTGCAAACAATCCACTGGGAGGGTGTCTTAAATTGCAATATCGACCTTAGTACACCTTACCACGCAATACAAAACCCTTTTCTCAATCTGAATGCTTCTGTGAATCTAGTCTATTATATTTTACACAAAATCTAAGACATGAGGAGGGGAGCACTCTACACACCCCACCTGCCTCTACCGCCTTGCTGTGCAAGCACTCCGTGGTGATTTATGGAGGATGGTGCTGAGAGACGCGGCTGTTTCCCATATACCGAAGCTCAGCCCTGTCCTTATTCCACATGGCGTGAAACCCTACAGGCCTGGCGTGTGACAGACCCTGCTGGGGGGGGGTGAAGTGAGAAGTGTTTGTGGTGTGTCTGTGTGTGGTAAACACATAACTCTTCCTCTCGCTGGGGTCTCTGCGCTAACTCTTAGGGGGGCTCTTGTTCTTGTGAGCTGAGGTTTGTACATACCTTCTGGATGAGCTGTAGTCCCGACCTGAGGACAGACATTTTAAAAAAACAGGGAGATTTATTGATATGAGCAGTGTGGCAACAGAGCAAAATAATTTGTGCTGAAGTACAGTGAAAATATCTTTTAAGGCCAGCTGCATTGCATTTAAACATCTCTGGCACGAATGAGGGTGAGAATTAAACAGGAGTGTGAAAGGGTGAGAGCTGAGTGTTAGCGAGACGGTAAGAGGTGAATGTGTGAAAGTGAAAGCTGAGTGTGCGAGAGAGTGAGCTGAGTGTGCGAGAGAGTGACCTGTGTGTGCGAGAGAGTGACCTGTGTGTGAGAGAGTGAGCTGAGTGAGAGGTGAGTGTGCAAAAGAGTGACAGCCCATATGTGCGACTTACTGTATTTGGGGGAGGGGGAGTGGCTCTGTCTTCCATACTGTCTCTCCCACTCGTCCCTCTCCTTCTCCCTTCGCTCCCGCTCCCTGGAACACATAACGCTGTTTAACCAGAGGCACAACCCACTGCTGTATCAGCGCTACGCTGCGCTAATAACACATACACTGTGCAACTACACTGCGCTAACATCACATACACTGTGCAACTACGCTGCGCTAACATCACATACACTGTGCAACTACACTGCGCTAACATCACATACACTGTGCAACTACACTGCGCTAACATCACATACACTGTGCAACTACACTACAACGTACATCGGCATCACATACACAGCACCACACCTACTGAACAACTCCACACCAACATGAACTCCACTTCCCCTTACACCACACCAGCTACATAATGTTTACTTTAAATAACACAGCTAAAATTCTCAGTGAACAAATTTACTCTGCAAAACACAGCACACAATACTAGAGACACAAGTATGGCCACTACATCCCAATGCACAACCCAGAAAGTCACATGTTATAAAGTTACACGGCACTATAACCAGAGTGTGCCACACTGCAACACCCCACATTTCACGTCACACACGTAAACCCACACACGCAGTCGTCATACTTCATGCGGATCTTGCGTGCCATGGCTCTCAGCTCCCCCTCTCGCTCCTGTAACACAAACACACATGTGAGGGCGTGGGTCATCTCTCAAAAACCACACACAGACCCAGAGCCACAGAGGCCGGCTGTCACACCCACAGCCCACACTTACAAACCATGTGTGCTAGTGTTTGAGTGTATGTATGTGGTTATCTGTGGGTGAGTGAGTGTGTGTGCGCACGCTAGCATTTCAGTGTGTATGTGGCTGACTGTGAATAAGTGTGTGAATGTGTGTGTGTGTGTGTGAACAGCGGGTGTGAGCAAATAAAGGCAGTGAGACACACCTGTCGCTTGTGCTCAGCCTGTTGGATCTTCACCTGGGCAGCTTTCTTATCCGCCTTGGCTGCAGGGGGAGAGAGGGCAGGCAAAGCGTTAGGATGCCCCACAGGAATCAGGTTTGCGCCGTCTCTCATCGCCTGGGGAGACGGCTCGCTCTTTGTTGCCAGGAGGAGTTTAAAATACATCTTACTGTTTACTGGGTGGCTGATTTGAAGAACACAAGTTACGGCAAACTAGCTTATCATTACCGGAAAACACTATGTTATTATGGTCTAACAGGATCACTAGCATATTATTATATTTTGATACCATACAATCATTGCCATACAGTTCTATGCGTTTCTAACACATTAATCTTTTACTTTATGATTGCTTCACTTTCCAGTACAGTACAGGTTATCTACATTGCTTGTTCAATGGAACATTCACCTTAATGTCTTACTGTGGCCCAACTCTAATGTAAATATAAGCTGTGTTGCAGTACTGTGGCAGTGTGAGCTGTGTGAGAAGAAAGAGTAAGGTGAGGGTGAGATTGGCGGGGTTCTCACATTGCTTGTTGAGAGCTTTCTGCATTCGCAGCTTCAGTTTCTCCTGGGGGGTCATCTTGGGCTGTAATGGACACACGGGCGTCAGTAAGTACAAGCAAGGCGGTGGCAGAGGGGTGTGTGTATGGGGGGAGGGGACAACTAAAGGCCACCACAACACAGCAGTTTGAGCCACTCCAGTGTTCACCAGTGACAGGGTCCACAGCCACAGAGGACGAGCTAGGCAGCCACTGTTTATAGTTGGACCGTCCCGAGATCCAATAAGGTGTATAAAACCCAACTGAAAAACAAAAATTTGAAGGAACTACTCTCACAAATAAAACACGCCCTGGCTTAGGGCTGGTGTTCCTCAGCTCGAGGAGCTATGATTCCACAGTACTGCCACGACCTGGCCGGGCCTGCACTTTCTGCTGTGCAGAGACCGAAGTGATTCAAACTGCTGACAGGTGTGGCCTGGTTAACTTTCAGTCTGGGAGGGTGTGGGCTGTAAAGGAGTCCCCAGAGCATGGCTGGAAGCATGTGCAGTTTGGTCAGATCCCCCCCCACCCCCCACTCCCCACCCCCCTGGAGCAACAGGAATGCCAGATGGGAAAGAAAGCAATACGAGAGGATACGGTTCTGATGTGGTGTGCGGGGAGATGGAAGCAACTCAATGCAATCCGTGCATAGAAATGGAACTGTGAAGGAGTGAATAGCAAAGTGCCGTGCAGTTTTTTTTTTGGAGTTTTAATCCATCTTGCTTTAACACTCTTCTCTGTTTTACCCATTTTTAAGTTTAATGCTTGATGCAAAGTTTGTCAGTGGTTCAGTAAATGTTTTTGCTAATGTTAGCAACTTGGAAAAAAAAACTGGAAAAAAGGTTGTTTGCCACATTTCAAGCATTCCGTTGATCAAAATTTGTAAGCAAACCTGGTACATGAAATACAAGTGTAAAATTATTGAGCTGATTACTACTCAGGTAATCTAATTTGCATAGCAACAAACATGATCGCTATACTCTCTACACTGCATGACAAGAGTTAAACCTCTTGTTACAGTTACTGAGCATTTTAAATTTGATTTGAATGGGAAAAAAACTTGCTGAAAAACATGCAAATATTCAGGAACTACTACGATGGATCAGCAATGAATTAATATCTAACACAAGGATTTGCATTCTTTGCCGTGTTCGTCTTTGACATTCAAAATGGCGTCAGAACCGTGTTCCTCTGTATTGCATTTCAAAATGGCCATTTCCTGCTCTTTGTCTTCAGCAGTCCTCACATGTCTGGCCTCAAATATCTGGAGCCTTCATCCCGTCTCTCCTTCATTAAAGCCTACGCCGCCCTCTTAAAAAATGCAAGTTCACTGTGTGACTGGTTTGGTAGTTGTTCCTATGCCTGTCCTGACAAGCCTGCAGTACAGTACTGCCCATTCCCTCTCCCTCTCCCTCCAGCTAATACTGTGCACCTGGACCTCCCTGCTGCCCTGAGCCTTTTCTTCCCTTTCATGATCTTATTCAGTGTCTTCATTAGTGTAAAAAGCAGTTTCTTGATTTGAGAGGACAGCACAGAAATGCTGGTTCACTTAAGTTCAGTGATCACAAAGCTTTTCAGCCACACCAACATTTCACTCCTCAAGTGGACGAAGACGAGAGAAATGACACACAGGGGCTCTGAGACATTAGTGTTCAGCAGCAGGGCTTCACCCTCCAACAAAGCCCACAAACCTGTTCAGCTACAGAACATCTTTGCTGATGCAAATAGAGGCAAATTAAAACAAAGAATAAACCCAACATGAAAGGGTCTAACATCAGTCCGTCCAGGACATGGGAGCTGTGGGGTCGTCAGCTACGACAGCAGAGTGTGTCGTCAGAGACCGAACCCGAGACCTTCAAACGGAACAGGAGATTAGAATGGAGAGGCCCTGAGCGAGGCGGCCTTGGGGGCAGGACTCCCGGCCTGAGTGACAACCCTGTCAGCCTGTCAGAGGTGAGGCGCAGACTTTAGCAACAAACACAGCCAAATCAAATTCTTACTGACTTTGGCAGCTCCCGTCTCTTTACCACCCGGAGTATCAGGCCTGGGGAGAAGAGAATAAGCTTAGTATCACCATGGTCTGCATCAGTCACCTGTAGAGTACTGTCTCTAAGTACAGTATGATTCTATACACTTCAATGAGACAATCTCAATAAGATTGACAATATACATATGGCTTTATATAGCAGTCTTCATACAAACATACCAGTGCACATTACAACAAAACAATTGAAAATTAAAATCATCTTGAAGGAATATGTACAAGAGGAGAGGAGGGCAACAGGTAATAGACAGGCACCTGCTGTACTACTTTTGAGGGTTGTTCCTATTTCAGTGTATGGATATACCGCACTCACTTTCTCAGTTTGTCACAAAGAGCCGCTGCTGTGGTGGGTCCATGCTTAGGGGCGGGGGAGGGGGAGCGGCTGAGCGGGGGGGACTGGGAGGGGCTGGGGCTGCTGCTGCCTCCCCTCCGTGGACCAGAGCCGCGACCCCCGCGCCGGGAGCGATCACCCAACCGCGAGCTAGAGCGAGACCTGAGGGCGGGAATGAAACACAGCGTGAGAGCTGCATTCTGAAATGAACTCGACAGGAACGCTTTCATCCACAAGAAATGATCATGCAGGTGGCACAAAATTAAGCCAACAGTACACTACAAGCGGTAAAAAAGAAAACCACAGCAGTAGTGCTGCCAGCTCATTCCTACCATCACGTACCCAGGTGCACTTAAACATGGCCAAGATAAACAGGCCATTTCCCCTTACAGCCAGGTGTGGCTGTAATCAAGTCACCACAGGTGCAGTTGGCCACCTATTACTGGATGTGGCCAGAGCGTATCCCATGTTACGCAATGTTGCTCTACATTGGGAAGCAGAGGTGTTTAGATAACTTCTCTGTGTCATGTAATGAAATACTGTTTACTTTTTAGGCTGGTAAGGTTAACAGCATTAACAGACATTTAAGATAACTGTGGTTAACTGGCACAACTTGATCAAGTACAACATCATAGCATGTACTTAGCACTCCGAAAACACACTCTTCCCTTTAAAACGGAGTATTTCCTCAGTGAACCCATTACATTAAAGCTTAGAATTAATATTAACGTGGGACTAAAAAGTAAAAAATGTCAAAAAGTCCTAACACACTATGTCGCAACTGGGGGCAGAGAAACTGTGTGATGCTGGAAACCTGTAATTACACAGACTTTGAAAATGTCTGTATGAATGAAGGCTTATGTAAAGGTCCATGTTTGTTCATGTCCATCAACTAGGAGGGCTCTTCCTTAACTTAGCTCAAATACAATTGTGTGGCTACTAAAGAGGGCAGCTGTGTTTATACGGGGCTGTCAATGTTAAGTCTGCTTAAGTAAGTTGAATTTTATGTGATACTATTTTCATGTGACACACACAACTGCCCATGATGGCTGGGCTTGTACCTGGTGCGCCTGCGGGGGGCATAGCGCCGGCCCCGGTCCCGGTCCGCAGAGCGGGAGCGGCTCCGGCCGTACCGCCGCCGGGACCCGCCGCTGCCCCCGCCCCCTCGCCCCCGCGACCGCGAGTCGGAGCGCCGGGAGCGGGAGCGCGAGCGGGAGTAGCGCCCGTCCCTGCCCCCTCTGCGGCGGCTCCGGCGGGACCGCGAGGACGAGCGCGAGGAGGAGCGCCGCGACGAGGAGCGCGAGGAGGACGAGGAGGAGGAGGAGGAGGGGCTGGAGGAGGAACGGCGTCTGCTGGAGAGAGAGGGAGACAGGGGGGTGTTACTGGGGAGAGTCATCAGCTCACCTCAATGCTCAATCTCACACACACACACACACACACACTACAGCCAGATACACACTCACTGTTGCTTATTACATTATACACTTCACTGAATTTGCTTACACTCTGGTGCTCCTGAAAACTGACAAATTAAAATTTAAACCTGAACAAACTGTGCAGGAGACCAGAGGGGTAAAATGCTGTACATGCACTCGCTGGGCTGGGGGTGTTAACCAGGTCTGGCACTTTTGCTCATATCACTTCAGTAGAAAAACTTCCGTTCTCTTGTGTTGTAAATCACTCTAGATGAGTGCATGTGTCAAATGCATGTAATGTGCTGTAATGCAATGTAAACCTATAGTACTACCTCCTCACTAACTTGTTAGATACATATATAGCCACTCCCAACAGCATGACTGAGTTGTCCTGGGGGTGTCAGTCATCACCAGTTTGTCAATGACATCAGGATAAGATATGGACAACTCAATATATCAATCATGCTCTACCAACTTTCATACAGACATATAAACACAGACACACGACGACACAGACACAGACACATCAGACTGTTCTCTCACACTGAGCAGACATGAAATAACTGCACCCTGCCAGCATTATGACCTGGGTGGACACAGAGCCATCTGCAAGCTCAAACCTTTTTAATAATGGCAGGATCAAATGAGCTATAATTTTGCAGAGCAGGCAGAATGCTAACGATAAACATGGCGGTTACTCTTCAGATTTCCCATTCAATTCTGCCTGATCCCGCTGAAACAAAAGCACTTGTTCACCCTGGACTGAGTGTGTGCCCTTCCTCAGCTCAACCTACCAAATACAATCCACATCGCTATTGGAGGGAAAGAGTGAGTCACAGGAGGAAAATAGCCAATGAAAAGCCAAGAGGAAGCAGAAGGGGAAAGTTACCGACCGGGAGCCCCTGCTATGACCTGCGGGGTGGTGCTGGGAGTTGCTGGGGGCGTGGCTGGAGTGAGCAGTGGGCGGGGCCGGGGCAGGCGGGGCTCCCTCGTCGTCGCTGCCCCCAAAGCTGGTGATGAAGGTGATCTTGTCGTGGCCGGGGGAGCGGGAACGAGAACGGGACTCCGAGCTGGATTCCGACTGGGGGCTGCAGGGGAAGACACGGAGCATGTCCGTTTTAGTCCCATCTCAATTATCCTGGGCATGCGCTTTCCTTTAACCTTTCAAGGGTTAGTCAAACAGCATTCTCAACTCACTGCATGCTCTTGCAATGCTTTTGCTGTCATAGCAATAAAGAGTAAGTTCACACACACAACAAGGAACACAGTCTCTAGAAAGACTATGTCTATTTTAATTTCCATGGTAATAGCAAATCATGTACTAATCTGCTTTTTAAACGGTTCTATGCCATAACTGATTGGAAGCAGCAGTTAACATGTAACAGCAAAAAGCAATGCGCTATGGAGAATCAGGCAGACAGCTGCCTGCCCACTTACCGTTTGTATGGGTCGTAGGTTGGGCTGTCTCTCCTGGCATAGCTGAGAATCAAACAGAACAAATGTGGTCATAGGAACCTTAGGAATGTGGTGATAGAGTTAGCTGATGAGCTATACACACCCGGGGAAAAGATCTGTACACATATACACACATTCATTATGTAACTACGTTGAAAGGTCACTCTCTCTCACACTCACACCAGTTACCTGGGGGGGCTGATTTGCCGGCCCTTCAGCCTCTTCTCCCTGAACTCCCTCCTCTGTCTGCGAGAGCGCCGGCCCTGAGACAGCCACATGCAAAGTGAAAATCACACCACATTCATACCATTCAAACAGTGAAGACCACACACACACACACACACACACACACACACAGTAAGGAGCACACAAGCACCCAGTGAAGATCATATGCATATATACACACACACACACACACACAGTAAGGAGCACACAAGCACCCAGTGAAGATCATATGCACATACACACACACACACACACACAGTAAGGAGCACACAAGCACCCAGTGAAGATCATATGCATATATACACACACACACACCGTGAGGACCACTGGCACACACAGCCAGAGAGGACAATGCCCACAGACACACGCACATGACACACACACTCCTTCCTCCTACCGAGTACATAGCTTTCTCTGCCTCCAGGGCCTTGGCATGTTTTATAGCTTCAACTTCCTCTTTGTCCTTCCGCAGCATCCTGCCACACAAATGTCAGTTACACACAGGTCTAATGAAACAGCTTGGAGTGACACAAATTATGACTGTTTTATGTTGTGGGCCAGATAACTGTTCAAAATATCAAATATTCAAAACAGATACTTCTACTTTCAAAATCACTGTTCTATAAAACATGCTATAGTCTTTTACAATTTAATTCAACTTCACTGTTGTATTTAGGTTTTGTATAGTACATGAGAAGAAAGACTGAGACCGACTGGCTGACCTGACAAAGTCTCCTTCAGCCATTCCGTAGGGTGTTGCCATCTTGTTAAGCTCCTGCACCTGCTCCTGGTTCAGCTCATCCACATCCACCTCCACATCTGTGACAGACACGCACACAGACCAGGAGATACGAAGTAAACAAACCAAGCACAGTCACATTAACACACACTGGCCACCTCTCTCCAGATGCCCTGGTTAGGGGGACACCCACTTCCACATATCCACATGCACCAAACACCAGGGTTGTCTGTAACTGAGGAGACCTGGCAGGGGACCTCACTCACCAATGTCGGGGATACCCTCGTCCTCCTCGGACTCGCTGTTCTCCGAGTCATCGTCGTCCCCTTTGTCAGAATGTCCGTCTGGCTCCGTCACTGTGCTGTCCTCGTATGTGTACCCGATGGTGGCCTTCTTTTCAGCGAGTCTGGGGGGGTCAGGTTGGCAATCAGGTGCTGAGTTAACCTCGTGGCAAGATCAATTAAACTAAGATTTCATACAGCTAGCTTGTCATGTGCCAGACCTGCATGCTGGCATGTCAATCTACAGGAAGCTACAAGGAGGTTAGTTGAAGCCTGCTCTACAGTAAAGTGCATCACTGGGACTCACTTCTTCTTCTCCTCCTCGTTTGGCCTCTGAAGGCCACCGTAGAGCTCGTCCACATAGATCTGGTACAGACACTGCTCCTCTGAGACTACAGGGAACAAGGCAGCATTGCTAAGTAAAAGCACACAAAACTGATGCAAAATAATCTACAAAATAGGAATGAGGGTGCAAAGGGACTACTGGCAAAGTACTCACTACTGGCAAAGTCGTTCTGCACCAGTCCTCTGTAGCGTTCGTAGTTACACTTCCTCTCCTCCGACTCCTGCTCTGGCGTGCTGAAACAACACAGACCTATTCAGTGCGCCTGACACAAAATGGCCACCGTACACAATGGTTCACTGCACTAGGCCTGAACAAAAACCTCTTTTTGTTACATGTCATTCTTCAGAATTGGTCTTCAGGTACTATATCCGCGAATATTACGATATCAAAAAATAAAATCGATGACCCAGGAGTAATCACTGAGGTCAGGAAGAATCTGTCACAGGTTCAGGTGAACTTAAGCATTTCGGCAAGGTGCGGGTTCCACTCACACAGTGTTCAGGAGGGGGGGCGTGTAGGTGGGAATGTAGTCCAGGTGTGCCCTCACGTCAAACCTGTCGATCATGTTATTGGCATCCCCTTGCCACGGCATCCTGGACAAACAGACATGGAAGGTTGGATGGAAAATGCTTGTTTTTGTGGAAATGTGCTGAAATCTTGAGAGAGGACTGTGGGAATGAAGTGTATGGGGGATGGAGTGAGTGTGGGCTGGGGGACTGTGGAACAGATTGTGATGGTGTCTGTGTAATACAGAACTGCATCCCTCAAACATCACCAGATGTTTTGCCTTTTTTAGCTGGCCATGTCTGAGGCCGCCATTTGCGGTTAATCACTCAAAGGGACCACACAGGGAGCCGATAACTTTTTAGCACAGCAAAAATGCCAATTGGTATCATCACACCATGATATCCCAGCAGTGGGGATGTGTGAAGACAATGACTGGTTAACAACAAATTAGACCCGACTGTTGAGCCTGTTCAGAATGTGCATAACGCCATGAGCGATGTGGACAATTACGCTCAACTCATTTTCCATTTTCATGTCACTTACCCAGCAATGCCCAGGAGCTGACTGTCCTCCCCAAATGCCTGTACACAATTTCTCATGAAATAAATATGTGGGAGCTGGCTAAAGGACCACATTTGGATGTCTTTCAAAATCACTTCATAAAAGCCATGTTGGATAAATGTCTCCTTCTGCTTCGCTGAGGACAAGCCTCGTCTTGGTTGTTTGCATTTACGTATGAGTTTGTGAGTGCACGTCTGAATCTGTGCTTGTGTTTGCGTGTGTGCGATTGTTTAAATCTTGGTGCGTGTATGTACACGGTCACACATCATGCTAACGAGCTCACATGCGTACCCACATGTACACAATCATGTCTCTGACATGCTGACATACAACTCTGTACCAGTGAATCTTGAGTATGCTCGCATGTGTGTGTGAGTGCCACAGCCAATGTATGTATTTGTATGTGAATGTGCCGCTGGAATTACTCACATGTTGACAGGGCTCTCTGCAGCCAATGCCACAGTAGGGTCCAGGTGGATCTTGTAGGCCCGGCCATGAACCTGCAGGAACTGGGCTGGATCCTTTTTCTGTAGAGTGAAGGAGAGACAGAACCACCACGCAATGAGAACAGTGTCTCAGAGAGACAAGGTGTGGGAGGGGGGATGGGGGGTGCTGCGCAATACTGAACTGGCTGCCCGGAAATGTTGAGGTGTGGTGGACGCTCAAGTACAGAGACATAAGGCACTGAAGCTGCTTCACTCACTATTTTCTCGTAGTACTCTCGCCGGCGTTCGCCACGGCGCTTGTAGTCCACCATCATCCCGCGCAGCTTGCGCTCATGTTTGCGGGCTTCCTGCCACATGACCGCTCCGCTGGGGGTAGGGGCGCGGCGGGGCACGGCTGCTGCTGGCTACGGAGAAAAGCGGGGTGCCATTACTGTTAATACAAACACTCACATTTCTTTGTCTGTTGTTGTTGTTTCTTGATCGGGCAGAAACCGTCATTCAGGGCCCCTCTCAGAGTATTCGAAATTACAGCGCAGACCAGAAAGGTCAAACATGCAAACACAACCTAGAGCAACTTACAACTACTATTCATACGTACTACTACCATACATAATTACAACAGATCAAAAGTTTTCTGAGATCGATCAAATGTAGCACAGAACCAGTGAGATTATATAAACATATATATATATTTTGGACACACAAATTATCATCTGAATAGAAATTCTTGGGAAAGGCATAGCAACATTCAGAATGCACAATGGCTATATCTCACACTAACACCCATCTTATGGATGGAATTCTTAACACTGCATGAACCCAAACGCATAGCTCTTACATGTGAATTTCACACATGTAACCACAGCAAGGGCAAATAAGAGGAATGGGTAATAATGATTATATGGCATTTATACCACACCAAATGGGTCGCTTAAGATCTATTCAACCTTACAGTATAGAGAGAGTAGAGTATAGCAATGTAACAGCTACCATCACATTTTACCATAGACTGAGCATCCAGAGCTGTACTGGGCAAACCAACTGATAACATTTTAAGAAAGCTGCACTACCAGAAATGTACACAACTGAAGTCTGCAGGTTTCCAACCTTCTGTTCACTGGCTTAACAACAAGGAAAGGTTTTAAATGAACTGTACAACTGCTGTTACTTTTGTAATACTGAAATTCAGATTGCTTGAGATGGCAAAAAATCTCCCCAACAGCTGTATTCAGTGGATGTCCCTCATAATAACGTGTTCTATGGGTTTACTTTGGCAAAGGAAAACTGAAATGAGTAGAGACAGAGGATGCTGGCTGATTCTTGATACTATGAGACCTACACTTATATGCTAAAGCTAACTATGTGGCATTGATGGCAGCCAAAATGAGTGTTGCAGCAGTACTCAATATACATATGCAGCAGCATAACCATTTTCTTCTTCACTTCTGTGTTTTCATAGTTTTCCACACAGCTTCCATGAAGACAGGGGTAATAATACAGAGGCATAAAACACTGATACTGTATAGAAATCCACCAGAACTTCTCTGTCACAATGGGTCAATGACATGGTATGTAGGGTGCAGTTAGGGAGAGTTGACCTCTAGCCCTGCTAGAAGGGATATAGGAAAGGTAAGGAAGCAATGTACATCTCAATAAAACTGACAAATAAAATATTCTTTGGCTAAGAAATAATATTCAATTCACAGATTTGGCACATCTAGGACTAGAAATCCTCCAGTTCTTTCAGTGTACCCGTCTAAAGCAAAGAGGCATGCTTTCACTAATGCCTTCACCTTATGTAACTGCTGTTCTCAGAGGTTTTCAGCTACAAACATTTAATACATGCACTACACTATTTTGAAAGCTTGTTAACTGTACTTATGGTTATAAATTCATGTGCAGTCTATTCAGACTCTATTCTATATACTATTATGAAAAGTAATTACAACAGATTAAAAGTTTTCTGCAATCAAGCATTGAAGTATTGGTATTTATTTGGCAAGCATTCATGGCTTCATATTTCAATGAAAAATTCTTGTGGCATGCGAATGTAATGAGGCACTGCGGGGGACGTCGGTCTGTTGCTAATTAATTAAAGTTAAAAATTAAAAGCAACATCTAAGACCATTCGCTAATCCCCCCTACCTTAAGGTCCCATGTGTACAAAACATTCCATCATCTTTCATTTCAGGCGCGTCAATGTACAACACGTTTCGCCACTGTGTGTCAGGTCAAAACCCCTTGTTTGACAGAAGTTGTACTCTCTCCCCCGCCCCCTCGGTCACCAGATAATTTGATGGCCCAACATGACCTAATCTTGCACAAACGTCACCAAAGAATTGGGGGGGGGGGCGGTGAAACAGCTACAGCGAAAGGACATTACAGGCGCATTTCAATTACGAATGCCATACCGTAAACTGTTAGCTGGCCATTAGACGATTCGAAAGCCAGCGACCGCGACCCAACGGAGCGGAAGCCACGAATCAATAGCCAATTTGAGCGTCCTAATTTGAAGAACTGAAGATGAATACGACAGAATAGATACCTACGCAGCTGTATGTGTCATTGAACACAATCCTGCCGGCAGTTGTGGATGAGAAAAATATTAATGTCCTTCAGAAATATACCGCCCCCAGGCAGCTAGCTCCAAAGCTAATGAGACCAAATCAGATGCTAACGTTAGATGGCTACCTTGCAACATAACTCGAATGAAATTAGCTAACGCTAGTTGGTTAACCATCTGACATGGTTTTTTTATATGGGGATATTGTTTAGTAAAAACACACAACGTTTAAACTCACATTAGATAGTTGCTAAACAATCCACAGGCGTCATTAACGTTGCATGCGGTGTGCACACCCTGCAGCTTATCCACGACATGTAGTTAGCAAGCTGTAAAGCCACCGACGTGAATGTAGCTAATGTTAGCATGCTTATAGCCAAATACGGTCAACACGGCCAATGTTGATTTAGTGGCTAAACCTTTAAAACTAAACCGACTAACTACTTAACCACGTAACATGCCACCGACAGACTGCAACATGAACTGCGCGCAAATTCACTCGATTTACTGTCTTTACTATTCAGCTAACTGGAACTTTTCTGAAAGACGAAAACGGCGGAAAAATGTCGACCTAGCTAACGTTAGCCAACGTTGTGCTAGTCTGCCAAAACGCAAACTGTCGATTAAATCGAACGAATCTCTCATTTCACCACTAATTATGAATTTGGTGCATTTAAAACTAGCATGCATGGCTGTAGGGTTTGCTTTGTATGTACTCGAATTACCTTTTCTCCTCAAATATAAAAATACTTGGTACGTCCAGATTTGAGATTCAGCAGAACCAGAACGGCAGCCATAACAACCAAGTCCTTCACAATCCCATCAGGCCTTTCGTCACCCAGCAAAGTCAGTATACGGAAACGGATGTGCCCGCTAAATGGCGCGGTGTTGTGAAAAGCGTGCTTGTAGTTGAGAGAGGAACTGTCTAAGACTAAGTTCTTGGTCAACCAAATGACGGCGCCGTTGCTCGTAGTGAAAGGTCCCAAGTCAGGACCATGATATCTAGCTGCATAATTGACAGCAGTCCGGCACAGTGCTGATGTAGTCACCCGAAAACATCGCGACCACTACAGAACCGAGACGTCCAACACCCCCGGCCATTATGAAAACCACCCTACCGATCGATTAGAGACGCCCCTGTCAGCTCACTGTCAACCATCTTACCACCAACAATTAAAAGAGTGAATTATTTCTTAGGTTTTACATGAACCTCACTGTGCGTGTGTATAGTAGACTGTTGTTTCTTGTTTAAATGTTTCCATTCGCCTCCTTTCTGAGAATCAGGGCATAATTTTCAGCTTTTCGCAGATTGGCAGATTTCCTGCTTTAGTGATTTCCCCTGAAAAGCCATTATGCAGTGCTTTGGGACAAAGCGTAAATATACAATAGGTCTATATTGACGGTACTGTTGATGCTTGACTATCTTGCGTGGCAGACGGCAGACAGGACACTGTCCTGCCACTAGAGGGAGACTCACGACTGTGTTAAAAAAAAAAAAAAAAAACGATTTTTCACCAAAGGCTAGGTCCTCCAGTAACGTAACGAACTCGACTAATGACACCAGTGCATTAATCGTACTCCTATATATATATATATGATAATGATGTAGTGATGTATGTATATATATATATATATATATATATATATAGAGAGAGAGAGAGAGAGGGAGAGAGAGACTCTCTTGACTGTGTATTGTACAATTTTTTCATGATTTAAGTTGAATGCCTAGTTGTTTATAGAATGGGTGCACCACCATAAGAATAACTTATCACATATTCTATTTGTCTACAGATTTCTTTATTACTAATGGTAGACTGCAGTTAATAGCCTGTGGACACAGTAATCATAGAAATCTGACCATGTTTGGTTAAATGTCTGTCCCTTTCTGATGTTATAGAATGATCCTGAATACCCAGGAGAATCACAAATAAGCCACCCTCTCTTAGTGTTGGCTATTTACTGTAATTTTGCACATCATAAACAAAATATCACCTTCAGACAATAAAAAGTGTTATCATTTATGGTACATATGACCTTAAACATGCACTTGATATACTGTATACATATATACAGATATACAATTGATATACTGTATGGTTGGTTTATCATTCTGAAAAATAACTGAATGGCAAAATCTATCCAATCATGGGCAATGACTTGTCTGTTTCACTCAGTATATGGCTCCACATCCACCCCTAGGCTGCATTATAAACTCACCCCCAGGTAAATGATTTGCATGCAGTGCCAAAATAAAATACAGGAGATCTCTGTCTCCTTTATCTTACCCTCTTTTCCAGACACAGAACATCAAAGCCGCTCTCTAGTTCATGTCAATATATTGAACAATATCGTGTCTACAACTGTAATGGTGAACTAACACCTGAATTACCATTACTGCCACTAAAATTTAACAGTGCTGTGCAACACTGTGGAAATATTAATGTGAGAGATGATAGTGTAAGTTTATCATTGCTAAGAATGCATTTCTTGAATAAAACAACACATGAGAATTGACGTAAAAGAAAAATGTTTTAATTTGATGACATATTAAGAGGGTAAAGCAAGAGAAAATGCAAAAGAAAACATGGAGAAGATTACAACCCAGCAAAGGGTTTGTCCAAAAAAAGGCCAAAAAAGTGATGACAATGAAGTCTTGTAATGTGAAGAAACATCCAGTGTGAGCAATGGCTGGTTTGAACACATGATCACCAGCTGTTTCCCAGAGGTGTTGAAGACAGGTTTGCAACAATGATAACATAAAAAGAAAAAGCTCTATGAAAAGGATGGTGATTTCCAAAGAGGATCAAGATAAGGGAAGAAATATTGAATAGCAAGGTACCAGAAATAGAAGGGGAAGGCTGCCCTGACTTTTCTTGATGTTCTGCAGGCTTAAGATGTCAGGCATGTTAGCCTTTTCTGGGTAGATCCATACAGGCTTTCATGGCTTCCGTAACGGTTTACGTAGTTGAACTACACACCATACTTCACCCTGTTTGGCAATCCCATACTTTGGCTGCTTCCATCTCCTACAGCTACCTGTCTATCTCTCTATTTCTCTACAGGCTGTGTCAGCTGAGTGGGTGATTAGCCCACCCAGCTTCACTAGAGTCCTGTTAGCTGGAGGCATTTCCAGGTGAATCCAAAAGCAGGCTTTCATGGTAGCTGTAACAGCCCGGGTAGCAAAACTACCCACCATACCTCACCCTGCTTGGCAATCCTGTAATTTGCCTGTTTCTAATTCCTAGGACTACCTGGAGTATTAAACCAAACCCAGCAGCTTGACAAAAGGGGGTGAATTCATACATGTCTTCTTCAGGCCTAAAACATCATTCTCTCTTTCTCTCCTGAGAAGGGAACTGGCCCATGCAGTCAGCCAGTGCTTTTCCGGGTAGATCCAAACAGGCCCGCAACGGCCCGGGCAGCGAAACTGCCCACCATACTTCACCCTGTTTAGCGATCCCGTACTTTGCCAGTTCCCACTTCCCAGGATGCCAAGAAAGAGTTGCAGTTTGTCAAACGCCAATTATTCCACAAAAGGCTACCCCTGGCCCTCAGGCATTGATATCTATGCCACGGTTTACAGCGGGGGGGGGTTCTCCAATATTACTTTTGCATTATCTTACGTTACTATACTATACTATACTGTACTATCTTACGCAACTATCTTATGTTTATAATTCTTCCACTACTTATAATTATTATACATATGTTTATAATAATATAATCTTAATTCCTCTACTACTGTTTTTTTTTAACTTATTACTAGTTATTGTTATCTACGACTTGACATTGTCGCTAAGCAGCTATACAAAGATCCCGGGCCTAAACCCCCCAAGAGCAAGCCTACGGCAACAGTGGCAAGGAAAAACTCCCTAAAAGGAAGAAACCTTGAGCAGAACCCGACTCGGAAGGGGGAGCCCATCTGCCTCTGGCCGGCACCGGGTTGTCCAATTAGGTTTATACGTAAGTACATTTATAGTGCCACAGTGTTGATTCTATCATATGGCGCAAAATAGTCTGTTATGTTTACCAGATGAAACCCAGTCTTGCCTTGGTTGACTCGAACTGAGTGGGCCTGTACAATCTGGCGATATCTTGGGCTGTGCTGTTGACATACTTTGGCATGTCAGAGTAGCTGGCTCCAGGAACCAAATAGTTTGCTCTCACTCCCCCAGTAATGGGGCCTAGTGCGGAGGCAATGCCTCTCTCTTGCGCCTTGCGGAGTGAGTATGTATCCCTGTGAGCCTGTGCGGCTGCGTTAATCACCCCATCAGTGTAACGCTGGAACTCCTTCTCTTCCTTTGCAAACAGCTCCATCTGCTTCTTATCGTAGTCCAGTCGCTCCTCTTTTTCAAGCCGTTCCTTGAGGCGTTTTTCGGCGATCTGCTGACGAAGGGCATCGTCCATCAACATGCGGTCCGCCTTCATCTTTTCTGCAGCCAGCCTCTGGTTTTCCCAGTAGACTTTTTCGGCCTCTTTCATGGCAAGGAGCTCCTTCAGTCCTCTCTGTTTCTCCTCTCTTTCTCTCTCCTCTCGCTCAATGCGCCGGGCTTCGCGCTGAGCAGCCATAGCGTTCTGCAAGTCCTTGTTCTTCGCAGACTTGCGGATCCGCTCCTGCATCAGCTTGGCCTCTCGCTCAGCCACAGCTTTAGCCAGAGCCCTGGCATTCATTTCCTCCTCTCTGCGGGCCTTCTCCCGCTCCTCTGCGAGAAGCCTCTCGCCCAGCATCTCACTGCGCCTCTCCCGTCTCCTGTATTTTTCGGCATCCTTCTCACTGCTCATCTTTGTCCACCGCTCTTTGTCCATTTCAAAACGCCTACGACGCGTTTCTTCCACGTCTTCATTTTGAGCTCGTTTTGCTCTGGTGTTGTTCTTCTCTGCTATTTGCTGAAGGTAAATGTTTCTGACCTTCATCTTCTCCTCATGCTGTCTCTGTTTCAGCATCATCTCGTCTCTCTCATACTCCATTTGGATTTTGGTGCATTCGTCCATCTCTCCCTGTTTGTCTAGCTTTTGCTGCCTTCTCATGAGCTCCTTCTTCTGAATCTGTTGCTTCACGTACTCAGAGCAAGCCTTTCTCTCCATCTCTCGCTGAAGGTTTCTTTGGCGCTCCTTCTCAGCATCCTCCCTCTCCTTGCGCCTAATCTGTGCCAAAAGTCTCCTTTCTTCTTCTTTTCTGGCATTGGCAATTTTTTGATTTTGTTTAATTTGCTCCGCACGCTCTTTCAGGGTCTCTGTCAGCAGCAGGTCTCGATGGAACGCTTTCACGCGATCACTCTGGTAAAACTGCTGTCGGCTGGCATTTTCCATAGCCATTTCCCTGTCAGGCCCAAGAGGGCCTCTTCTCCGGCCCCTGGGCTCCATCCTCAATAGTTTGTCATCATCACGCATTGAAATATATGGAGGGCTTTTTGGCGTTAGTACTGTGAGGTCATCAGTGCAGCTGCCAATGTGAGGCGTGGCTTTCTAATCAGCCCAAACAAGTTCCACAGTGACGTCACAAATCATCTGAATCTCCTCGTCTGAGGACAGCGTGCTGTACACGACTGAAATAAGCATTCATTACTACAATGAAATAGTACCCATAAACAGAAAAAACGGATCCAGGTCTTAAGCAACATTAAATAACCATGGTAGTGTAGTTAACGAATGAAGCAAATGCTGATTGCTAGCTATACAGGCCTAGCTAAATAGCTAGCTAGCTCTATAGCTCTCTGTATGCGCAAACGACTGGATAAGTAAGTCATTTAACTGGCACTGACAAAACCTTTCATCATCAGCAAAGGACTGAACAAAACCTTTCATCCTTTTCACATCTTTGTAGTAACCGATTTATCCCACTATGCGACCAGAGCGGTAGGGCAAGATGGGGTGGTTAAATAAAAATTGGAACAATGCTCATCCGTGTCTGATAAATACCAGCGAAATGATAAAAAATAACCTCTGTAATTAATGGAGCTTCACTGCAGTGCATTTGAAGAGATAACGACTGCTGAACTTTGGGATAATAATGCTAGGTACATAACATATATACTGTTTTCTTACAGTGAAACATTAATGTTTACATTGTAACCTGTATAATCCACACAGTCAACCAAGATTTGAGTTTTTGTTTATAATTATACCCTTTATTATCGCTACAAATATACACATTCTTAAATGAAATACCAAGTCTTTTGAAAACAATAGTAACGACAGCTGTAGCGGTCTTTTACGTTTTGACTTTCATTCCCAATGTCTTCCGCTAGATTGCGTGCGTTAGCGATGGTATGCCTGTCTCATGTTAGTGGAAGCCGGATGGAAAGTCGTAACGTTATATTTCTTTCCTCCACTCAACAGTTTCATGACCCTAGATTACTACTGCTCGCACGCGGAAACCTATAGTCGTAGGCTACAACCAGAACCAAAGCAAGGTGGTAGTTATCTTCGTTAGTTATCGAATGCCACCTTGCTGACACAAAAGAAAGAATTTAACATTTACAATGTGTACAGTAAGCGCAATGACCGTAGCAATAGTAACTACTTTCGAGCGACACCCAGCAGGTCTGAAGGCATGACATGTCTCCTATCCACTGGCCGTGCATGGGTGGGGTAGCCTTTCACTTCAGTACTGCACGACGTGCTAAAAGGGAGGTAAAAAGAGGGACTTCATGTTTTATTCTATATTATATATCAAAAGCATATTCCTTGAGTATATTATTAATGTATCATGGAAATCATAATTTAAACATTTTCAATGTATTTCAAATCCATGTAGTATATGTGGTTAATTAATATTTGATGGTCATGTCAGACAGTCCAAATGATGTCTGTTTTATGTATTTTTAAGAAACAAATGAACCTGAGTCAGAAAGTTTTGCCTAACACAAACAATACAAATTAACAGATTTTTTTTAAAAAAAATTAATGATTCGTTGAGTGACAAACATGTTGTGTCAGTTCGAATTTGGTGTATGAAATTGGGGCCGCTTGACAGTAAATTCCCGGGCTGCTTTTTGTTGCCAGTCAGCCCCTGTTAATCTGATATTAAGGTCAGCCTTGATTTGAAACATCAAGAGCGAAACCCTGCCACCGTCACTGCGGTCACCGCTTGCCAGATTCCCGCCACGCGCCTACCCTATCCTGCTCGCCTTTTACACTGTCCTCGTATGCAGTGTCATTAATCCCAAAATCAGAGCGATCATGAAATCACTAATCTATAATCTGTATAATCCATATATTACCCTAATGATCGCTACATGGCAAGAGGAGAGGAGGTATGCGCTTTATCGTTCGTTTAGTTCGTTGAAGTGTTCGTGTATGTATCCGTGCAAGGGTGTAGGAGAGTTTGATATTGGGGGGGGGGGGGGGGGGGGGGGGGCCGACACAACTTGCTATTAATTTTATGTCTGTATACGTAAACCCTTAAAGGATCATATATCTTGAATAAAGAATAAAACAGTATCAGGATGGCTTGAAATAAGAAGGTATGCACGTGTAAGCACCACTTAAATGCTTTCAGGAAGAGCTGCACACCTGTTACTACTAAGCTCATCTGGACATAGGAGATGCACATCTGGGGCAGAATTTGCCAACATTAGAATGTGTCTCATTAGGCCTATATATAAGAGAGTTATTTTTCTCGTGGAGATGGAAAGTGTATGACACTAATCCACATAACCAAATGTCACACTTTGACGTAATGATGGCATGCCATCCGATCGCAGCAGAAAACGGACTAACCACAGCAGACAGGTTTTCCCTCACTGTAGCCAGAGAAAACAGGTGCAACGTTGATGAAAAGCTCTGGCCTTTAACAACAGGAAAGCATGGAAGTACAATACATACTGTGTGTACGTATTTTGTTTAACAGCTAAAACATTTATTCGTCTGCAGTTTCTGAAACTTAAAATGTCGACTGAATACTGTGGTGGAGCTTTCTTCACAAAGTTGGTCACATAATTCTCCCACCGGTATTACTAACTAGCTAGCTGATACCTCACTAACCTAATTTACCTAAAGTAAAAGTACCTAAAGTACCTAACTTTACCTCATCAATGGGCTTATGTCTCAGTGACAGTGTCTCACTTATACTCAGTGACAAAACAGCTGGCTAGGTAACGTTAGCTTGTTCATTAACGATCAGCGAAATAAATAACAAGCTAACGTTATATATGATAATTTACAACATATTCAGACAGAATATTGTTCAGTAGTAGGCTACAGAGAATTTGATACCGAAAATAGCGTGCGGCGAGTAGCCCTGAATACATCCTACATCCTTGATTTACAAAGACGGTTACCTCGTGAACGCAATGTTTTTTTTTTAGCCCAGTGCCTTTTAAACGACTGTTGTAGGCAGCTGTGTCGTCCTAGTTAATCTGCTATGTCAACGAGCGGGAGCCCTGAGTTATCTTCGAAAATAAAAACCTGTTTAATGGGTTTACTGTGCTTGCGGACGTCGTTTAACATGAATTCAACTCATCCTGAAATCAAATTTTATTTAACGTACAGTAGTTTCAACAGTACAGAAACTAGCCAGCTAATAGCCTAGGCTACAATCGCTATCCCCAAATTATTCAAAAGATGACTAACGTGAAACTGGTTGCTAAATAAATCCACACACTCCTATCACTATCATCTACCGTACTTAGTCTTTTTCCCGGGGAGCTGGTGCATGTTTAAGGCTTAGGTTCAAGATTATTGTTCTTGCGCGTTTTTTGATAATGATCCAGTCAGTAAAAGTGGCGCGCTCATAAAACGTGATCAGGGAGAACGAAATTCCGTTTCCAAATTAAACTTTTATTTTAAATTCGCCGGTTGTTGTGACACGACTACAAATAATATTTTACTCATTTAGAGAGATTAATTTATTGGGCAACTAGCTGGGGGAGACAAAAATAGGCCACACAAATATTGGCCCCTGTAGCCGTCTAGCCTATCTTCTTTTGTGTTATTTTCACTCTTGGACTTACCCCTCACAGAAATGACATTAGTTAGGCCTAGTGTTTTTAAAATAAGTAATCTGGATGAATTTGCTTTAAACGCGGTTTCACTTACAGTATATGTCAAGTCCACAACCATAAATAAATGTCTTATGTGTTGCCTGTCTTATGTTCATGCAAACAAGGTGGATCGGCGGATTGGTTTCAGTATTTAGCCTACGTTCCGCACTATCACGTGTGTCGTCTACTTAAAGTCTGATTGAGCATATAATTGTTTTCAAAATTGAACGGCAGCGCTGGCTATTTGATTGGACCAATATGCAGTTAAGTTGTGGTCCAGAGGGCAATCCAATACTTTCATTTACGTAAAGCAACGATGTCACTGCTTGCAACAGCAACGAAAATGAAAATGCCGAATGATTAAATTTTTTTTTTTTTTTTTAAATTAAAAATCAACAATTTTTTCATGGGCTCGTGACCCTTTGAACGTCCCTCCCGCCTGGCTGAGAAACACCGAGGATATGATTCAGAAATCTTCGATTTATAGAATATTTAGGGAAAGATTTTATATTTCAATAGGTGTCATTTATACGTTTATATATTGTCGTTTCATGCCGATATTAAATATTTTGTTTAAATAAAAATGCGTCTTCATTGGAATGTCTGTGTGGATACGCATATATGTGTGTGGATCGGCATGTATGTGTAGGCTATATAAATTGTTGCATGTACAATCAATAAAGTGGTACAGCAGGATAGAAGCGAAAAAAAATGATGAGAGTAATTATGTACGTTTTGCATCACTACACAAAATTATTTGATCACAATGTTATAGTCTGTCAGTTACATAGGTTATTATTTTTTTCATAATTTCCCTAGGGTTTTCAGAATCGGAATCAGAACTTTATTCGCCAAGTACAAATGTACAAAGAATTTCTCTTGGTGCAGGTGTCGACATTGAAAACATAAATACAGACAAAACTACACAATACAAAAGAATACAATACCGTTAAAGAAACTGTGCAGTGCCTTTGGTTATGTACATTTGTGCAATAACTTTACCATGTTTTGCCATGTTTTCTGCAATTTAACCGAAGAAACGTTAAAGTGATTTTGTGCCTTTAATTCGTGGAGTATTTCCTTCTCAAAATCGGACACGAATAAGCTAATAATCGTTCCCCACAATCAGCGAACCCACTTGTTCCCGCGGCTTTGGTCACACTGGTGAATTAATCGGTACTACAAAGCTGTAATACCGGGGTAGCTGTCATTTGTTGGGAAAGCAGTGCCAGCTAGCTACATCAAGTATTTATCTATTCTCTTAGTCATGTAGCGAACTGTAGAGCTAGCTAGCTAGTCAGCTAGACCTGCCTGGCAAGAAATAACAGCATGATTCATACATTTGTTCTTCTCATGAGCTGGACAACTGTAGATATTCATGCTGCCGAAGAACTAGATCCGTTTTTATATTCTGGGACACTTTCAGGTGACATTATTTCATCGTGTAAGGATGACTAGCAATGAATTGTTTAAGCATAAGAGTTTAAGCATTTTAAAATATAGGAAAATGGTCTATCTTAGCAAATGTACACCGCATGTATCTTGAACATGCTAACTTTAAAACAGAATTTGAGACAGTCGAAGACGGTTCAGTTTCAAACACAGAGCAAACAGTATTCTCCATAACTCAGGTGGATGTTCCATTGCCAGTGGGAAACTGGCGCGCTGTCCTCAGAAGGGGAGATTCCGATGCTTTGTGACGTCACTGTGGAACTTGTTTGGGCCGATTAGAAAGCCACGCCTCACATTGGCAGCTGCACTGATGACCTCACAGTACTAACGCCAAAAACCCTTCCATATATTTCAATGCATGATGATGACAAACTATTGAGGATGGAGGCCAGAGGCCGGAGAAGAGGCCCTCTTGGGCCTGACAGGGAAATGGCTATGGGAAATGCCAGCAGACAGCAGTTTTACCAGAGTGATCGCGTGAAAGCGTTCCATCGAGACCTGCTGCTGACAGAGACCCTGAAAGAGCGTGCGGAGCAAATTAAACAAAATCAAAAAATTGCCAATGCCAGAAAAGAAGAAGAAAGGAGACTTTTGGCACAGATTAGGCGCAAGGAGAGGGAGGATGCTGAGAAGGAGCGCCAAAGAAACCTTCAGCAAGAGATGGAGAGAAAGGCTTGCGCTGAGTACGTGAAGCAACAGATGTGGGAGAAGGAGCTCACGAGAAGGCAGCAAAAGCTAGACAAACAGGGAGAGATGGATGAATGCACCAAAATCCAAATGGAGTATGAGAGAGACGAGATGATGCTGAAACAGAGACAGCATGAGGAGAAGATGAAGGTCAGAAACATTTACCTTCAGCAAATAGCAGAGAAGAACAACACCAGAGCAAAACGAGCTCAAAATGAAGACGTGGAAGAAACGCGTCGCAGGCGTTTTGAAATGGACAAAGAGCGGTGGACAAAGATGAGCAGTGAGAAGGAGGCAGAAAAATACAGGAGACGGGAGAGGCGCAGTGAGATGCTGGGCGAGAGGCTTCTCGCAGAGGAGCGGGAGAAGGCCCGCAGAGAGGAGGAAATGAATGCCAGGGCTCTGGCTAAAGCTGTGGCTGAGCGAGAAGCCAAGCTGATGCAGGAGCGGATCCGCAAGTCTGCGAAGGACAAAGACTTGCAGAACGCTATGGCTGCTCAGCGCGAAGCCCGGCGCATTGAACGAGAGGAGAGAGAAAGAGAGGAGAAACAGAGAGGACTGAATGAGCTCCTTGCCATGAAAGAGGCGGAAAAAGTCTACTGGGAAAACCAGAGGCTGGCTGCAGAAAAGATGAAGGCGGATCGCATGTTGATGGACGATGCCCTTCGTCAGCAGATCGCCGAAAAACGCCTCAAGGAACGGCTTGAAAAAGAGGAGCGACTGGACTACGATAAGAAGCAGATGGAGCTGTTTGCAAAGGAAGAGAAGGAGTTCCAGCGTTACACTGATGGGGTGATTAGCGCAGCCGCACAGGCTAACAGGGATACATACTCACTCCGCAAGGCGCAAGAGAGAGGCATTGCCTCCGCACTAGGCCCCATTACTGGGGGAGTGAGAGCAAACTATTTGGTTCCTGGAGCCAGCTACTCTGACATGCCACAGTATGTCAACAGCACAGCCCAAGATATCGCCAGATTGTACAGGCCCACTCAGTTCGAGTCAACCAAGGCAAGACTGGGTTTCATCTGGTAAACATAACAGACTATTTTGCGCCATATGATAGAATCAACACTGTGGCACTATAAATGTACTTACGTATAAACCTAATTGGACAACCCGGTGCCGGCCAGAGGCAGATGGGCTCCCCCTTCGAGTCGGATTCTGCTCAAGGTTTCTTCCTTTTAGGGAGTTTTTCCTTGCCACTGTTGCCGTAGGCTTGCTCTTGGGGGGTTCAGGCCCGGGATCTTTGTATAGCTACTTAGCGACAATGTCAATTCATAGATAACAATAACTAATAATAAGTAAAAAAAAAAAAAACATAGTAGTAGAGGAATTA
Organism: Megalops cyprinoides; assembly: GCF_013368585.1. Classification (NCBI taxonomy): domain Eukaryota; kingdom Metazoa; phylum Chordata; class Actinopteri; order Elopiformes; family Megalopidae; genus Megalops; species Megalops cyprinoides. Next base: position 16,235,556 of record NC_050591.1, read on the forward strand.
AGATAGTATAATGAGTATTATATTATTATAAACATATGTATAATAATTATATGTAGTGGAGGAATTATAAACATAAGATAGTTGCATAAAATAGTACAGTATACTATAGTATAGTAACGTAAGATAATGCAAAAGTAATATTGGAGAACCCACCCACTGTAAACCATGGCATAGATATCAATGCCTGAGGGCTAGGGGTAGCCTTTTGTGGAATAATTGGCGTTTGACAAACTGCAACTCTTTCTTGGCATTCTGGGAAGTGGGAACTGGCAAAGTACGGGATCGCTAAACAGGGTGAAGTATGGTGGGCAGTTTCGCTGCCCGGGCCGTTACGGTAGCCATGAAGGTCTGTTTGGATCTACCCGGAAAAGCGCCAGCTGACTGCGTAGGCCAGTTCCCTTCTCAGGAGAGAAAGAGAGAATGATGTTTGAGACCTGAAGAAGACATGTATGAATTCACCCCCTTTTGTCAAGCTGCTGGGTTTGGTTTAATACTCCAGGTAGTCCTAGGAATTAGAAACAGGCAAAGTACAGGATTGCCAAGCAGGGTGAGGTATGGTGGGTAGTTTTACTACCCGGGCTGTTACAGCTACCATGAAAGCCTGCTTTTGGATTCACCTGGAAATGCCTCCAGCTAACAGGACTCTAGTGAAGCTGGGTGGGCTAATCACCCACTCAGCTGACACAGCCTGTAGAGAAATAGAGAGATAGACAGGTAGTTGTAGGAGATGGAAGCAGCCACAGTATGGGATTGCCAAACAGGGTGAAGTATGGTGTGTAGTTCAACTATGTAAACCGTTACGGAAGCCATGAAAGCCTGTATGGATCTACCCAGAAAAGCGCTGGCTACTGAGTCTACGATGCCTGACTTCTGAAACCTGCAGAACATCAAGAAAAGTCACTTTCATGTCTAACACATTCCTATTCAGTATTTCTTTCCTTCCCTTGATCATCTTTGAAAATTACCATCCCTTGGCTTTCATACAGCTACTTCTGTTTTTGTCTTCCATGAAAGCCGTATGTCATCAGTGTTGCAAACCATTCTTCAACTCCCCTAGGAAACATATGGTCATCATTGACTGGTACTACTTTAAGTCTTCAAACCAGCCATTGCCCACCATTAGAAGAGTCCTCATTTTCACTTCTTGCCACAATGATTTCGCCTTTTCTTGGACTTTTGATCTCATCTTCATATTCTACTGGGTTTCTATCTTCAATCCAGAGACTGATGGACTTCTTCATGTTTTTGTTGTACTTATTTTGCTTTATTCTGTTCAACGGAAATAAAAATGTTATTTCACATGAAATGTCAGGTGTTCTTTCATTCATCAAAGGCATTCTTAGCAAAATTAACTATATTATCTCTCATAACACTGTAATAGTTCAACACTGTAGCACAGTATTGATAAATTATAGTAACAGTAGCAAGAAGAATAACAGAGGTGGCTGTAAACTGTCCTCGGCAGACAATCGTACGGTACAGAGTTTTTAGGAAGTACTGTAATCAGCAAAATGTGTAAAAGTGGTTGATTATCACATCTTCCCTGAGGCTGTGACCCCGCTGAACTCCACACCACAGCGCTAAGCATTATTGCACTCATTGCTGCACTGTCTCAGTACTTTTATATTTGCACTGCTCAAAATGTCGTCATTACAATAAAAATAATTAGTTAAAATTGCATTAGTACACAAAAATCAGGTTTGTCCTTAACAGTACCTCTGAAACGCTATTATGTTAATTCCTTATTTACATTCTGAACCTTTTCATACGACGTTTCTGACGGGTCTTCTTCCGTTGGCGCCGTTAGGTAACTATGGAAACGCTGTTGCGTTCTGACAGGAGTTGGTTAGATACCTCAGTTCGCACATTAAAACATAAGAAAGTGTATATATACCACATTTTCATTACATGAACTAATTATTACTGAATATTATCATGCTAGCGATTAGACATGTAGCTCATTGCCGTAATGACACTGTGAGCAAAACACTATTGATTTGTTTTTAAAATGAGCAAATTCTCTGCAACGCTGTGTTTCCTGCAAAGGGCAATTTTAGTCGTAGACGAACACAAGTCTAACGGTCTCATATGTACAAGCTAGCTCTATTGCTAGCCCGATGTCGAATGGAACCATTTTCAATTTTAATAACATATTTTAACTCGCAATTTATTAAACCAGCTGCGGCACACTGAAATGCTGTAAATATCCTGCATTAAAAAAAAAAAAAAAACTTGACAATATTCAAATGTAATTTATTCATTGGCCACAGACCAAATGTAGGTACACACAGTTCTCGTAGATGTTAATGTCACATGATAAATGTTTTTCTATTTAATTATCATGTGTCTGGGCTATGGAAGATAAGTTTTTTTTTTTCTTCAGCTCATACCTGGCATAAATACTAGCGTTACCACTATATTTATATTGAACCATATCTATTCATACCTAGGCCTATAATCTGTTGAACAATAACCGTCACACCAAAGTCGAAATCGATGCCGAAAATAACGGTCAGCTCTGGTGGAATTTGAAGTGCGTCTGGGAAAAGAGAAGAGCTGTTAACTAACTTCATTAGAATTATTAATAAGTTACTAACAATTATTATAGTATATTATTATTAAGTTAATAAGTTAACAATAAGTTAACAATTACTGAATTCGAAATATTCATTCCTGTATTCTAATAACTTTGAGTAGAGGGAAAAAATACCAGCTTCGGGTAATGTTAACGTTAACTTAGATAGCTAACGTTACTACTAAAGTTTTTAATATATCTTCTTAAAAAATGACGCTATAAAAATGGCGACCTAGCTTCCTCAATATCTCTACATGATAGCATGCATTCTGATTAACCGTTGGATAATACAGTAATGTGAGTTAGCTAGAACTAGCCAAATGTAGGCCTACGTTAGGCTATATACTGCTGCTGTTTAATTGTAATTATGTATGTGGAAAACACACCATATACATAAGAACAATTAAATAAAGTAAATATATTTAAAATAAAACATTTTTATTTTTTTAATTTGAAAAAAGTAAATATATAAGATAGTCCAATATGCGTTAGGCTACGTTTATGTTGCTGTTTTTTTATATATATTTTTTGTATGTGGTGTTTTCAATAACACGTGAGAATTAAATATAATTGAAAACCAATGAACATGTATTCATGCTCTGTATTGAGGTCATGTTTTTGGTTAGTGACTTTATTTCTTTCATTCTTTCATTTAGACAGGTCAGATCATTTTTTATGTCTTTAATTTCCCTCTGAAGGTGCTCCTTTTTTGCCTGGCAAGTTCTCAACTTTTCCGTAATGTACAAAATCCTTTTTTCATAATTTGAAGCCATGTCTTCGAATGCCTTTTTTCTCTTTTCTGCTGTTTCACGAAAACCTCAAGCCACACCATATGAAATTAGACCTAAAAATGTGTAAAATGAGAAGAATTAGCTTTAATAACAACAATTCCTATTAACTTTAAAATGTGAATGAACATAGACACAGGGGATTGGCAACATGTCTGCTGTAATGCCCAACAGTGGGTGATCGGTGTCAGTGATTCCTCTGAAACATTTTAGTTAGTTTCCTAACTTAAAATTCTTAGACATGGACAGCATGAAGACAGACACTCTTTTCCAGACTGACTTTATTAATTAATTCACATATACAATTTATATTTTCACATATTCACAATTAATAAATCATTAATATCTGTATATTCACTAACTTCGTTTTATGTGAAGGAAAACCTAAATTTCAAATTGTCATCACACACTACTTTGAAAAGCACAAGTTAGGGATGTAACTATGGCTCCATGAATTCCGGATGACAGCCAGAGGCAGTGAAATCACTGGATGTTTATATAATCTGTCTCACATATATGCATGTCATGTTTTCTGCTTAGTACCTCCCCTGCCGTTGAAAACATCCTCTTGGCGGGTACAGAGGTAGCAACAATTCCTAAGTATTTCCTAGCGAGTTTGCTTAGGGCAGGGCATTGGCACATGTCAACAACAGTTGGGGCATTTTGCAAAGTCTCCCCGACTTTCCTTTTGCAGCCCTCAAACATATTGACCAGGTGAGTTTCAGTCAATTGTTTTTTCTGCCTGGGAGTTTAAATCTTGGATCAAGAGCTCTGACAAACTTCTGGAAACCTTCATCTTCCACTATAGACAGAGGCTGTAGGTCCCTCACAATCATCTCTCCCACGCATCACTCTCCCACATCACTACTACCTAGAGTGTGGCTAATCATCGCAATAGCAGCTCACTTGCAAGCTCGTCTTTAGCAGTCATCATTAGCAGCAATGGTGTCTCTTAGCTATGACACCCAAAGTTTTCAGCAGGGCAAAACCCATTATAAATCAGGGCATGTGGAGGAATTTGGTTGTTTTGAGGGCCATATTAGTTATTGTGTAAAACATGAGGTAATTTGCGTAAAACCTAAGGGAAATATTGTGTTCCACTTATGTGTTGAAGCAAGTACACACTTGTTATCTCTATCATGCTATATTATTAGATGCACTTTGGAAGTCACCCCTGATAAGAACATCTGCTAAATGACAAAATGTAAATGTTAATGGTCTGAAAGCTGACCTCCCACTTGTTTTGGAAGAAAACTGCACATTTTCTTTTAAATGTGTGATGTTCAATTGAATTGTCGGACTTCCAGTCAGAGGATGATTTACAGTTGCATTTATCATTTTATGCATATTTTTAATATTACTTATTAAGTAAGAAATTAAGAGAGTAAGAAATTACCTGTATTGATGTGTACACAACTTACACTATGGTTTTACATTTGGTGTACATGTTATTCCCTCTTGGCAACTGCAGTCAGAAAATGACTTCTGGTTGCACTAATTTGTACTATTAATACATAGTTTGCATATTTGCTCTTGAATTAGATACAAAGCAATATACTTTAAGTAAACCTCAAATACTACATACAGAACTTATGAGTATGATTTTGTGTTTGACATGGGCTTGCTGGTACCTATGACTTACAGTTGTACCTTTTTTGTAATGTAAGCATATTTGCGCATGCTTATTCCTGGTGATGTAAAGGAATATGCAGAATGTAAATGTGTGCTTATATCTGCTATACATGTGTGAGACACCCTCAATGCCCTCAATATCTGCTTCATCCTTGTATTCCCAATATATTTACTACATAGTTTTAAATTACATTCACAATGCAGTCCACTTGTAAGTCGCTTTGGATAAAAGCATCTGCCAACTGAATAAATGTAAATATGTCATCAACATCCCCTGCAAATATAATGATTGTATGTTCCCCAGCAAATATAAAATATAGTTTGAATGTAAGCTAAAATTAATACAGAATACACTGTTTATTTGTTTTTATATCAAACATATACATATGGCAATACTTTGAAACTATTTTCTTATAGTACCCTTCATTCATAACATATTTTTAAACTATAATCTGTATAATTTGCAAACTGAATATGTAATAGTTATAATTGACTGTTCTACAGTTTTAGAAGAAAAGAGTAAATATTTAAATCATCTATGTATTGCATGCATTTCAAATATGTTGAGAATAGATTTAAATTACAATTTCCATGCTAGGGTTGAAGTGAGGGATTCTAAGCTTGGGTAAAGTGACATATCTGCAGATATTTGAGCTCTTTAGGGTTAAGTGCTAAGACAGTAAAACTAGAGGAAATGCCCTTTGAGCATATAGGGACATCCAGGCCTATCCTCCCTGAGAACTGAAAAAAAAAATCCCTCTTAAATGGGGGAATAACAGATTGTTACAGGTGGGTGCAGAATGGGAAACGGTTTCAATTTAACATTTATACCTGATTCACACTCATATTTTCTTGTATACGGACAATTGATTTTGATGCAGATCAGGATGGTGAACCCCTCACGGAGGGTAAAAGTAGGAAGGCAGACGTCTCCCTCGAGTCCAGTCGTGTGACATGAATCCTCATCTCTGCCCTAAACAACTACCCACACAGAGTGTTAATTTGTTAATTTTAGATTCTGACCATTTCGATCTGTCGTGCCTCACACAATGGCACCACAGCAAGAACAGAGCAAAAACTTCTCGTAGAAATATTTCTGCCTGTCAACCACTTCTGGTTGTGTTTTCGAGTCCTCACGGGTGAAAGCAATCTTCCAATTACTAACATATAGCTCGTACGTTTTAAAACAGTGTTAGATGAGTGCACCTTGCAGGATGTATGCTGAAAAAAAACACGTATTCAATTAAAACGTTTCAGCATTTAAGTCTTCTTTAGATCCGTTACTGATGAAAAATCCACACGGTGCTGTAAATGTGTATGGCCGTGTATGTGTATGCGGTTTTGTGCAAAGTGTAAAATCGTACGACCACGTGTTTTGCTTCGTGTGTTAGCCTATGTCTGGTTTCCGCCGGCGAGCCGTAGTTAAGAAACCCCTGCAGGATGAAAGCCAAAAATTACAGTAGTTTACATGCGAGTTCCACTGACTGGACATCAGACAGGTGTGTCGTATCGCGAGACAATTGCAAGGCGCATGAAAAAAAGGCGCAAGTTTTGTTCTTAATCAAGAAATAATATTAAACTAATCAATCAAAGTTTAACAGCAGGCCAAGAGCGAAAATATATACATAAATATTTGTTATGTAGGCTACAGGATTATTAAGCAAAAGGGAAGTTGTTATGTCATAAAATGCAGCTCTGGGAAGCTATGTTAAATACAGATGCTATTTTTGAAAATGACTGTTTTTCGTTGTCTCAAGAATTTCAGTGTACTCACTAATAAATCGTAAACGAATTTACATTTTGCCCTTTAGACGCTAAACATTTCCATTGCGGGAGATATGTGCAAACAAGACTCGTACAGGCTAAAACTGTTCGACGCATTCAGGGCTTCCTCTAGTTCCCGAGCTGCTGGTGAATTAATCGATAACTACAAAATTGTAAAAACAATGAGAAAATTGCGTCTTATTGGAGAGTAAGGCTATTTAATTTGTCTCTCACCATCTAGTCGCTTGCTCATGCAACGAGGAACACAACTAGCAGGCTATTCGGCAATCAGAGCATAGCTCACACATTTGTTTTATTCATTAACTAGACCTGTATGAATATTCATATTTCTAGTGCTTTGGTTACGTATTTTCCCATTCCGGAATACTTGCAGGTTACGTTTATTCGTGTGTATAGTCATCATTATCATGAAATGTTTAATCATAACTTCTAAAATGAATGAAAACGATCTGTCATATTTACAAAGTCTGCACCGTTGACGTGCTGTCTTTAAAATAAATGTAATTGTGAGAAACCAATTTAGTTTTAAGCAATAAGCGGCCGCAATTCTCCAACACTCAGAAGACTGCTCCACAACGTATTGTGACGTCATTAGAGAACTTGTTTAGGTCGGTTAGAAAGCCACGCCTCATGTGTGGTCCACAAATTCTATTGGCAGCTGCACTGATGACCTCACAGTACTAACGCCAAAAACCCTTCCATATATTTCAATGCATGATGATAACAAACTATTGAGGATGGAGGCCAGAGGCCGGAGAAGAGGCCCTCTTGGGCCTGACAGGGAAATGGCTATGGAAAATGCCAGCCGACAGCAGTTTTACCAGAGTGATCGCGTGAAAGCGTTCCATCGAGACCTGCTGCTGACAGAGACCCTGAAAGAGCGTGCGGAGCAAATTAAACAAAATCAAAAAATTGCCAATGCCAGAAAAGAAGAAGAAAGGAGACTTTTGGCACAGATTAGGCGCAAGGAGAGGGAGGACGCTGAGAAGGAGCGCCAAAGAAACCTTCAGCAAGAGATGGAGAGAAAGGCTTGCGCTGAGTACGTGAAGCAACAGATGTGGGAGAAGGAGCTCACGAGAAGGCAGCAAAAGCTGGACAAACAGAGAGAGATGGACGAATGCACCAAAATCCAAATGGAGTATGAGAGAGACGAGATGATGCTGAAACAGAGACAGCATGAGGAGAAGATGAAGGTCAGAAACATTTACCTTCAGCAAATAGCAGAGAAGAACAACACCAGAGCAAACCGAGCTCAAAATGAAGACGTGGAAGAAACGCGTCGTAGGCGTTTTGAAATGGACAAAGAGCGGTGGACAAAGATGAGCAGTGAGAAGGAGGCAGAGAAATACAGGAGGCGGGAGAGGCGCAGTGAGATGCTGGGCGAGAGGCTTCTCGCAGAGGAGCGGGAGAAGGCCCGCAGAGAGGAGGAAATGAATGCCAGGGCTCTGGCTAAAGCTGTGGCCGAGCGAGAGGCCAAGCTGATGCAGGAGCGGATCCGCAAGTCTGCGAAGGACAAAGACTTGCAGAACGCTATGGCTGCTCAGCGCGAAGCCCAGCGCATTGAGCGAGAGGAGAGAGAAAGAGAGGAGAAACAGAGAGGACTGAAGGAGCTCCTTGCCATGAAAGAGGCAGAAAAAGTCTACTGGGAAAACCAGAGGCTGGCTGCAGAAAAGATGAAGGCGGATCGCATGTTGATGGACGATGCCCTTCGTCAGCAGATCGCCGAAAAACGCCTCAAGGAACGGCTTGGAAAAGAGGAGCGACTGGACTACGATAAGAAGCAGATGGAGCTGTTTGCAAAGGAAGAGAAGGAGTTCCAGCGTTACACTGATGGGGTGATTAACGCAGCCGCACAGGCTAACAGGGATACATACTCACTCCGCAAGGCGCAAGAGAGAGGCATTGCCTCCGCACTAGGCCCCATTACTGGGGGAGTGAGAGCAAACTATTTGGTTCCTGGAGCCAGCTACTCTGACATGCCACAGTATGTCAACAGCACAGCCCAAGATATCGCCAGATTGTACAGGCCCACTCAGTTCGAGTCAACCAAGGCAAGACTGGGTTTCATCTGGTAAACATAACAGACTATTTTGCGCCATATGATAGAATCAACACTGTGGCACTATAAATGTACTTACGTATAAACCTAATTGGACAACCCGGTGCCGGCCAGAGGCAGATGGGCTCCCCCTTCCGAGTCGGGTTCTGCTCAAGGTTTCTTCCTTTTAGGGAGTTTTTCCTTGCCACTGTTGCCGTAGGCTTGCTCTTGGGGGGTTTAGGCCCGGGATCTTTGTATAGCTGCTTAGCGACAATGTCAAGTCGTAGATAACAATAACTAGTAATAAGTTTAAAAAAAACAGTAGTAGAGGAATTAAGATTATATTATTATAAACATATGTATAATAATTATATGTAGTGGAGGAATTATAAACATAAGATAGTTGCATAAAATAGTACAGTATACTATAGTATAGTAACGTAAGATAATGCAAAAGTAATATTGGAGAACCCACCCGCTGTAAACCGTGGCATAGATATCAATGCCTGAGGGCCAGGGGTAGCCTTTTGTGGAATAATTGGCGTTTGACAAACTGCAGCTCTTTCTTGGCATCCTGGGAAGTGGGAACTGGCAAAGTACGGGATCGCTAAACAGGGTGAAGTATGGTGGGCAGTTTCGCTGCCCGGGCCGTTACGGTAGCCATGAAGGCCTGTTTGGATCTACTCGGAAAAGCACTGGCTGACTGCATGGGCCAGTTCCCTTCTCAGGAGAGAAAGAGAGAATGATGTTTGAGGCCTGAAGAAGACATGTATGAATTCACCCCCTTTTGCCAGCTGCTGGGTTTGGTTTAATACTCCAGGTAGTCCTAGGAATTAGAAATAGGCAAATTACAGGATTGCCAAGCAGGGTGAGGTATGGTGGGTAGTTTTACTACCCGGGCTGTTACAGCTACCATGAAAGCCTGCTTTTGGATTCACCTGGAAATGCCTCCAGCTAACAGGACTCTAGTGAAGCTGGGTGGGCTAATCACCCACTCAGCTGACACAGCCTGTAGAGAAATAGAGAGATAGACAGGTAGCTGTAGGAGATGGAAGCAGCCACAGTATGGGATTGCCAAACAGGGTGAAGTATGGTGTGTAGTTCAACTACGTAAACCGTTACGGAAGCCATGAAAGCCTGTTTGGATCTACCCAGAAAAGTGCTGGCTACTGAGTCTACAATGCCTGACTTCTGAAGCCTGCAGAACATCAAGAAAATCAGGGCGGCATTCCTCTTTCATGTCTAACACATTCCTATTCAGTATTTCTTTCCTTCCCTTGATTGTCTTTGAAAATTACCATCCCTTTCAAACAGCTTCATCTCTTTCTTCTTCTATGAAAGGCGTATGTCATCAATGTTACAAACTTGTCTTCAGCTCCCCTGGGAACCATTTGGTGGTCACTGACTGGTATTTCTTCAAGTGTTCAAACCAGCCATTGCTCATCCTGGATGTTTCCTTGTCTTAAGAAGATTTCTTATTGTCATCACTTTTTTGCCACAATAATTTGGCCTTTTCTTGGACAATGTTTTCTAAAGCACTTTCAAAATAAAAGATTTTTCTTTCATGTCAAATGTCAGGTGTTATTTAATTCATAAAATCAAGACTCCAATACAATGGTATTATTATTACATTACTATTTTGATTATGCTCATGTTTAAGGTCTGTTCTACAAGATGGAGACAGTTACTCCTCCAAACTGATACTGCATAGTCGACACATTTCTTGAAACAACAGTGACAAAGAGTATTCATATTTGTATGCAGCGCCCTCTAGTGGATTTAGCACTACAGTTGCATCTTCACAGCTGTGTACACATTCTGAGGGATTTGAAATGAAGCAGAGTGCTTATAGTTAGCAGCTTTAATATTTCTTGTTTGGATAATGGAGGTAAGAAAACAAAAGGGAACAAATTCTCCCATTTTCTTTTGCCACTGCAAGTAAATTGCTTATCTGAAGAGTGTCTAAGGGAACCCAGGGTAGGTTAGACTTGGAAGTAAATACTGAAAGAAATGCCTACCTGTGGGTGATGGACCAACTGTGTGGCAACTACTACTGTGTCAGAGCTCCCTTGACCACAAGCCATTGGGAAACACCAGCCAGCCTGACTGAACATGCAGTCTGTGAATGTCTGACATCACAACCACTGGCTGAGACCTGTCTCACCACACTCCTGCTGTACAGGCTCATTACACAGACCGGAGGGAAGCTGAACAGGGCACAACAACAATAAAATGTGTTCAAGAAAGTCAGCCATGACCATTACGAAAACAGCACTCATTGCGTATATTGTGTTTCAGAAGCAGTTAAATTGATAGGCCCGTAATGTATTAATGGATATGCTTGTGGGACAGCAAAATAGTGGATAAGCAGGTCGTCAGCTCACTGCTTAGATTCAACAGCATAGCCTATCCATTGCCCTCTGTTCTGTACCACAGGTTGTGTGTGGATTGGTTAGTAGATGCCATTATACAAACAGCAGATTTGCCCATAATTGCATAATTTTTTTCCTGAACTGCCATTCATGTAATTTTTAAGAGATGTGTCAACAGTCAGAGTGCAAAGAAAAAATGCAGCAAGTTGAACAGTTTCATGCACAGACAGTCTGTGTTTTATGTGGTGGGGGTTGTTAAAACACATGGAAAAATTGCCTAACCAGGGTGGCTGAATGGCTTTGAGGGGGAAAACCTTTTGGTTATCTAACAAATATTTGCTTGAAAGGATCCTGTTTATTATTCATGTGTATACACACACACACACACACACACACACACAGAAACTCTGAAAATAGCTTGTATAATGGAAAATTACATGAAAGACAGAGGTATGTCTTCAATGACACATTGAGTCACAAATTGTCCAGCTAGCTATCTGAGGATTTAATATTTTCTCTCTCTCTCTCTCTCTCAAAGAGAGACCAAAGGTCTTAGTAATTTTTCCCTTTCCCTTTTTTAGTAGACTGTCTCATTTCCTGATGGAACCCTGGATTTAAAATTACATGGCAAACACCTAGATATCTGAATGAGAAATGGGTATGGTGACATCTGAATGGCGAAATAAGAAGGAAACAGTCTGTGGACACTTCAGAATTTAAGGGTTTATAGTTAAAACTGACGGGACTGAACATTAAACAATGCAGAGTAAGATCCTGTACATACAGGGATCAATAATAATGGTACTGAGCCTTTTTACTTTGACAAAGATCTTCCTCTGAACAACTTCCTCTTCCTACTTCAGTACTTTTTGACCACATGAAAAACTATAGTCTACACCACATTAATGTATCTAGACAGCGTAGAGAGGAAAAAGTATTTACAAAAAAGGAAGTCTACACAAACTGATACATACAGTGTCAAACCACACTGTTTAGCGATGACAAAAGTAGACTTGATGCAGTCTCAGGCTCCAACTCTCTTTCCCCAGGCCTAGCAAAGAGAATGGCTTACATACCTTTTACCTCAAAAAATTTGATCATAAAAGCATAAAGCACTCCCTGTAAATGCATTTGTTGTGTCACTTAATATGTATAACAGGAGTATGCGCAGAGGTACATGCCTTTTCCCTGTAACCGCACCCTATATTCTGCTGTGTACATTGTCAGCTCAGTTACCTGCTTTCACTGCAAAACGCAGTATAACTCGCCCAGCTACACAAAATATGCAGAGTCAAAGTCATAATGTCCAGAGCCACATTCTGAATAAGGGATTGCACAAACCAACATGACGCAAAGCCACGTGAACTTTTCCCTTCACCTGCGACTGTTAAATAGCATGTACAATTGTGTCATGACCAGTACATGACAAGCCAGTCAGGAAATCCCTAGGACAATATGTTTTTCACATATTTTGTGAAAAACTGAATTTTGTGACAGACTGAATAGTTTGGGCCATATGAGAAGATGGTTCAATAAAATGTGGGGCTAAAATGTGATGCCAGCGCTAGGCTGCATCATCACAGGAGTAAAAAATGCTTTTTTTCCCCCCTCTTTTTTTTTCCTTCCAATCTGGAATGCCCAGTTGATGCTGCTCATCACCACAGCTCATGCTAAAAATCTGGCAGCGCACAGGCATGCATGTGATGCTCACCTCATTGTAACACCCTCTATACTTTCTGCACTAAGTCCCACAGAGCATCATATCGGTGCAAGGGCAAAATGGAAAATGTACCGATCGGTACATCTCTACCCATGTTATCCATGTGACTCATGTCATTAGTGTTTTATGAGCTGCTAGGGGGTGGCAATGAGCAGTGAGATGAGGGGACCCTGGCCAATATAATCCACCCCAGACAAGGAAGAATGAAGCCAGGTGCGTTCTGCTGCTGCCAACTCCCAATCATTACAGGCCAAAAACAGCCCAGCCCTGAACTTGCGTTGAGCTGCGGAACTGCAGAACTGAACCCAGAACAAGCCTGAACCCAGAACAAGCACCTTGACTAACTGAGGCTGAGCTCTGGAGCCTGGCTTCGATTTTGACTTGGTCTCAGTCCGGGTAGTCTCAATTACATTATTGCCATTTGCCTTTACTCTGAATTCCCCTGTTCCACCTCAATCTTTAGAGGAGGTGGGCAGAGGAAGTATTGGTAGGCAGCACAAATTTAAGCCCTGACCATCTTCCTCCTCTCCTTAGACAAGTTCTTCTTTTAGTAAAAAAAAAAACAAAACAAAAAAAAACACTGTACACCACAGTAGCACCCAATTTACAAACAGCAGAACTTAAAAAACCATAAGTTACAGTATTCTTTGCATACAGCCCAGACATGAATACATCTACAGCTTCAAAAGATTCAGAGGGTGTTTACACTGGATTGGACTCCCAAGACAATCATGTGTACAGCACAGTGTGTCAGACCTCACACAAGAGCGCAGGACCTCAGCACACAGGTAAGGACAGCTGTTGAGTGCAGTATATACATGTTAATGATGCTCTATAAGAGTGTGTTGCAGTCTGTGTGATCAAGCTGTTTTAAGGTATGTTTAAGTTTTTAAGGTCATCTGATACATGAAAGCCAAAAGGGGAGACTCTCTTAATACAATATTAAGGGTAAAGATAGGAAAATGTATGAATATGTTCAGCTTGTAATAATGACAGTTATTTTACTCCCACTGATGCTTGTGTCTTGCAGAGAAAGATGAACAAAGCTCACATCCTTACAGACTTATTGCAGTTTGTCTGGGGCTGCTCTGCACTTTCTTACTGACTGCTATTGTGGCTCTGTATGTCCACTGTAAGTATGATACACTGTGTGTGTTGATACACTGGATATAAATGCTGTATGATATACAGTCTGCTAATTGTATATATGTGTAATTATACATGCAATTAAGTATTTTACTTAAATATTTGTATTTTGTCTGCATCCACCGTTAATGTACTTTACAATCAGTATCATTCAACAAGTATCACTTTAAATAATGATCTCTACACCTATCCCATCACTTGTATCAACAGTGCATCAAAACAACCTTTTGGAAACTACTAAATTGTGATTTGGATATTGAAAATACAATAAAATATTGAAAGAAATTTCAATGAGCCCGCCAGCACTGCAAATAAGACATATCATTCCATGGAGGTAAACGGTTGAATTCAAGCCATATGCAGCAGCTTGTAGACTCTGCATGTGTCCCCACTTGCATGAGGACAACACTAGGGTAATGATATCCTCAAATAGACGGCATTCAAAACGTATCCGAGAAGAATCTTTAGACACCTGCAGAAAAAGAAAGAGAAAATTCATAGTTTTCTACTACACAATATTATGTTGTTTCCAAATTTCACAAACTTATGACCAATGATGCCGTAAGCTCAGGATGGTTTAAACTTCATGGATGTACACAATTCTATTGATTAAACTGGAAAGTGGGTCTAATATATTGCCTTATAAACAAAATGGCCAATTGTGGGGAAGTAGTTTACATATTTATACAAGACTTCACAACATTTTAATGCAATTATCCTTGTATCAGATTCTCGTGTCAGAGAGGACAAGGAGCAGCTACAGAGACACCTTGATGCAGTATTACAGAAATTACCCTTTCTGGATCAATACTGCCCCATCACTTCACAGAGTGAGTGACCCTATTATCTTTATGGGCTGTGAAAGAGAGCTCAGGGGATTTGATGTTTCTATTACTATTTATGTAATTGATCAAAAAATGTTGTTTACAGTTCATCTGTGTTTGAGATAATCTGATCCCCACTTGCTGTGTGCAGAGAGTGTGTGTGCACCCTGTCCACAGGGCTGGGAGGAATTCAACTCCAAGTGCTACTACTTCTCTACCGACGAGAAGAGCTGGGAGGGCAGTCGCAAAGAGTGCCTTAAACAGGGAGCTGACCTGGTGATTATAGAGACTAAAGAGGAACAGGTAAGATATGAGTGACTGTGAGTAAGTGAGCAAATGTGAGTGGGTGCAGGATGAACAAAAAAAAAAAAAAAAACAATATTGCTTGATAAGAACAAAACACAACTGATCTTGCTGCTGCCTTCAACATACCTCATTTAATAGGATTGTGGTAGATATGTTTGTAAAAGATCCAGAATGTGTGGACTCGTGTTTGTCAGCGTTTCATAGAGTGAGTAGTAAGAATCAATGTGTCTGTGTTCAGGAGTTCATCAATAAACATACAAAGAACTGCAAATTTTGGATTGGACTGAGTGATTCTGAGACAGAGGGGACCTGGCTCTGGGTGGACAGAACCCCTCTGCAGAAAGGGTAAGAAATTGAATGGATATATTAAAGGGATGGCAATACGCAGAGAGCAGGAACTGGGAATGAAAGAATCTGAACCTCCAGGTCATGTACAAGAGCATTACATCCCCACCCCATTTATGCACTCCTGTAGTTCTGGCACCCCTTCATCATAAGTGCGAGTGAGGGTATGGCAAAAGACATATTTGTTCAGTAAGTCTGAATAGCTATTCTGTATTCTGACTGTAGCCTAATGCTGTACTTCAATTGAACGAACACGCACGCACACACACACACCTTTTTAAAGATCTTCCAATGTTTGCATGTCAAATGTTATGTTAAAACTATTACATGTTTTCATGTAGCTTACAGGTAGGCTACCCTACAAACTCACTGTTGTGATAATATAAATATCATCTATATTTATACAAAGTATAAAGTTGCTCCAACATGCTTGGATCTCTGAAGTTCTACTGTATCCATGTAGGCAACAATACAGAAGTGAGCTTCTGTGTTTCATTCAGCCTCTCTCCTTCTATTCCAGATTCTGGAACACGGGAGAGCCTGGTGATCAGTACTGGGATAGCGATGGTGTACAGCGCTACAATGCGGACTGTGTTTTTACTGTATGTAGCATTAATGCCTGGAATGACACAAACTGCAGTTACTACCACATTCGCTGGGTTTGCGAGACAAACATTCTGAGACAGTTACCTGCTCCTAAGTAGTAACAAAGCTAGCAATTTTTTAGTCTGAACAATTGCTATTAAACAGCTGTCTAAAATAGTTAACATGTTGCTAGCTTGTGAACTAGCCATCTTATGATACTACTAGTACTGTACATTTAGAAAATAGCCTGCAAAATGCTCAGATTGAAGCTCACTATCTTATGATATATTCCACTGCACTGAAAAGGTACAACTAAATCATAAACAACTGATCTAACTACCCAGGTAATTACAGACACAAGGTCCACCTTTTTTTTTTTTAATATTAAACTACCAGACTCAGTTTTATGAAGTATTGTAGCAACCCAATGTCACGTTGCATATTGTTGTGTAACACTGTTCAAGTATATCCTACTATTACAACCATTATACTTGCAGTGTTATAATACCACACAAAATTGTTTATTTGATGAATTAATCTGTCCAAGTCATGACATTACACAACTGAAATGTATCTTTTAAAAATTGATCTGCAGTTACAATCGACGAGAATAATTAGACATCTGTTTGCTACCAAATTTAAGATGGCAATGACAACATATTCCGTAATTACAGAGAACATGGGAATTTCTCAATACAGACACTGAACAAACAACAGGCCTCACGATCACACAGAAGGAAATACAAATAAAACAGAGGAACCCAAATCCCAGTGCCGTGTTATAGCACTTTTCCAGGCACCCACAATACCGCAATCCTTATAGCAGCATGCAAGATTAAGAAAAAACACAACAAGCAGCAAAAACATACGTGCACCAAAGCTATGTTATGTGCTTTCGGCCTCTCGCCCAGTAGACAGCATCAACAGTCACCATACCAATGCACAGAAAAGCTACTATGGCAAATACCGTGGTCGACAGACCTGCAATTTACTACCAATAAACCTTAAAAACACCACAGCGGGGGCTAACGCCAGTTGGAAGAAACAGTTATATAAAAACTCGGGACCGCTAGTTACAAACAGCAAACAGCAACCAGTTACTCAGCGGCGAAGGGCAATAAACCCAGTTATCAATAGATTTTACCAGCTTCTCTCATTTCGCGGACCCCTCACAAATTTTGCCATAAGATTGGCTGAACTGTCACGCCTACTCAGACGACGCCAATCATTCGCTCCCGTTAGCGTTACCCAGGCGTTACCTGAGAGGGCGAGAGACCAACATTCACGCGAATAAAAACGCGCAATGAAGAAAAACGTGTACACCAGTTACCACCCCTAACAATTCAATATTATAAACATTAAGAAATGCTGTGTATTGAGTGGTTTAAAGGTGTACAAACATTACGTTTTTTGTGGTAGTTATTTGTGACTTTTTAAAGTATCTTTGTAAGAACCTACTGCAATGCATTTATCAGTTTATCTTTTAACTTTCAAACATTACTTAAGTCAGGGGTGTCCAAAGCTCTCCTGGAGGGCCACTTGTCCTGCATGTTTTAGATCTCTCCCTGCTCCAACACAGCTGATTCAAATGATCAGTTTGTTATTCAGTAGCTTCAGGAGTTCGTAACGAATTGATCATTTGAATCAGCTGTGTTGGAAAATTTGTTACAACACTGAGCTCCCAGTCATTATCGACTAATGAATGCTGGGATTGAACTCGGACATAGTTCCCAACCTTGTGCTTGCTAAAGCAAGAACTTTAACCGTTTGTGTCACTCAGGAACTGTTTGTCAGTTTTAATAAATAAATTAAGGTGACCCTGTCATCTGGATACAGCTCTTCCCTGACTGCTCACTTGTGAGATGAGCACTTTAATGTTTATATTTGTTTGACGAGCTGCAACAGCGAGCAAGCCCGAGGCGGCAGCACACCCATACATTTGGTATGTCGGGTCACTGTCCAAATTTTCCCCTGTCAACGGTGGTCTGCACAGTGAGGGATGGAGCTGTTGGGTGTTGTATGTGGTCCACATATTTGCAATGACAGAGCAGTGTTCTTACAGCTTGAGTAAGAGAATCTGTACATAGACCTATGTCCTGGCTGTAGTGCAGGGGGATGGATGGCAGGTCCAGTATCAGAATAGAAATGAATCTCTGCATGGACCAGTGAATGGCTGAATGCTGGTAAATAGACAACTATAAAGAACATCCGGCATTAGGGAGGGTCCAGGAGACAAAACAGGTTCAGGGCCAAGGAGAGGGGAACGTAGAACTAAGAAGAGGCTATGGTCTCTGTGGATAGGCAGAACTGTCAATACCAGTCCCACTGCAGTATTACACACACACACAGTCACACACAAATATCAAGTTCAGAATCTTCAGTGATCCTCTGTGTGAATCATTAGGTATATGGTTGGTTAAATGGTAGTATTATATGTCAAGATAACAAGACACAAGACAAGGAGAACAAAGATGTTGTCAAGAAAGGGAAGCGATTTTTGAATGAATTTTTAATTTTTGCGTTTACATTTAATGGAATTACCCCACTGAATCTATCCCATGTCATACTGAAAGAAAAACAACATTTTATTGGATAAAGGTTCAGCATAACAAACCACATATTGTGTTGTGGAGAACTTGATAATGTGAACTATCAGCTCTTACAATCACATCAGCATGGAGGATCGCATTTTCTGATTTTCCATGCCCTGCAATTACAAATTAATGCAAATTCATTTACTACCCTAACATTTATTCACTTATCAGACTATAATTGCATCTTTAATTGTAACTTGACATTAATCTAATTATTCATAATTAATACCAAGATCCTGCAAATGGGGTCATAGAAAATCTGTACAACAAAACAATTCAAGTCAATTGATGAACATTAGCCATTCCCCTAGGGGGGACTGGCCAGTTAAATGACTGACTGCAATCCCAGTTAGTCAGACATGTGAATTCGAGATCAAGTGGCTTGGGTTGACTTAAGTGCAGCTAAGAGTTCTGCAGCAAAGCCAGAAGTTAAGACCAAGGAGGGACAGAGAAGGAATAGATGTGTCCAAGCATGAGACAGTGTGCTTTAGTTGGCCGTAAGCCCTAGCTCCTGTGAGCTTCAGTTTCCATAATTGAAAAGCTCTTAGTGAGTCCCTGGTTAAACTAAATGTTGCTGGGTGGAAACTGAGCTAATCACAATACAATGTGGAGAGCACTTTGTGCTTAAAACAGGCAAAATTGGCCTCGGTTGTCCCAGCTGGCCTCACACGTTGGCTGTTCGTGGAGTGGTCATTAATTAAGCCTGCCACCTCGTCATGCATCCAAATCACCCTACCCCAACGTAAACATCATTAAACACGATGCTCAGCAAAACGTTGTGCTTCTCTTAATTGACTCATTAAGTTAATTTCATAGGTCTGATCGCTGTCAGCCTGTGCACTTTAAGGCCAAAATTCAAATGGCATCATGAAGGTGTCTGTAATAGTGAGGCATCATGCGGTGTGTGTGCTGGGCAAAACACAGTGGCAATGAAATTATCTCAATGTATCAGCTGTACAAAGTATCAATGTGTTATCACAGTGTATCAATTGTGCACAAACTGCTCAATTTACGGGTTCAAACAGTAAGTGAGGGGCTGATGACATATGACTGGGTGTACTGTTAAACGGTGGTGTTCTCAGTGTGTGTGACTGTGTCAATGCATGCATGCAATATATAACAAACAGTCTGGATCAAGGCCTGAAATATAGAAAATGAAATGCAGTAGGTGTAAGCCACCAAAGTGTCCATAATTGGCAAAATCAAAAGGCCAAACCAAAAACTGCCTAAAAACAGGAAATGAATAATCCCCCTTCAAAATGCAAAAATACAAATGGAGAAAAGTGCATTACAGAAAGAAAAAGCATAGATCTTGCTTACATAAATTCAACAGCAAGTCAATACTACAGCAGGATCTCATGAGTCTTTTCTATACACTTTAAAAATTCACAGGTATTGGTTCACCCAAATTACATATTGAGCTAAAATGGGTTTCCTCCACAAACACACACAGCCATGCCCAAAGAACAGAGCCTTGCTCCCCTCTTTCTTCCACTTGCAGGCCCTCTTTCTTCATCCTTCCTCTTTCCCACCTGCATCCCTAAAGGGGTGACAGGTAAAAGTTTCCTAGTAAGGTTTTCCATTATAACAGTCTCATCAGGTTTAACCACTAATTATCAAATGGAAAATAGCAGACACATGTAAAACAATACATCAGTGAAAGAGAGAATGACTTAACATTGCAAGGATTTGTACTGTAATAAACCAATCCAGATGTGTACATTTGTTATGATTATCATCATTTGTTTCCTCTGTAACTGAGGTGAAGCGATTACAGCCCATAAACTCTTCCCATCAATCTCCCCGTTATGAGAGAGGGTGTAATCCAACGTACTCAAGACAAATGGAAAAATCTGTCAGGCCAAACAAGAGGACATGAGTCTTGGATTAATGATGCAGGTAATGGTTTACAAAGCATCATTATGGGGGTTTACAGTATGGCAATAAAGACTAACAACTCGCGGTACACAAGACACGCAGCGAAATGACGGGCAACAGTGAAGCCTACACAATATGGAGATTGAATATGTTTGCTGAAGTAGGGGAGAAAGCAGCGTTTCCAGAATGAAACGACCATGGAGCCGCAGCTCAGGGAAGGAGGGCGGACACAGGGGGAGCTCAATCAGTACAAATCATCCTCTGTGGGGTTTCAAACTCGCCCCACTGTGCTCAGTCAAAAGAAGCACTCTGGGTGCTTTGGTCCTCTGGTTGTCTGCAGGAAGTTTGCTGCAGACCCTGTTTGACCTGATGTTCGCATTCTTTGCTGATGACATAAATCGTGGAGTAAAAGTGGAGTAATCTAACCAATCAAACGAAACGCATGTTTTGGGTTATTGAATAAGACCAGTGTTTCCCCTGAGGGATCCATTTTTCCCTGTCTAGTTGCCACCTTATTTGTTGTTGGTCATCATATTTGTGTACCACTCTATTTACATACAGTGCCCTCCATATGTATTCATCCCTGTGATTAAATAGGAACAAAAATATATATAACAGAAAAATGTATGCATTTGTTATTTTTCTACTTAGCATTGCACACGGCAAAGTCTTGTTCACAAAGAATTCCTTTTATTCAAGAAAACACAAGGGTCATATTTATTGTCACCTTTAAATACTTTTTTCCACATAAAAAAATCAGCAAAAACAAATCTATGCCAACATTCTGCTTCTTGGCAGTTCAAAGGAAGCGTCTGGAACTATAGAGAGGCCCCTGAAGACAGCAGACAAAAAAGATTAACGATAAATCTACCACTGTCCACAATGGTGTTTCTTATTAAGGAATTTAAGGTTACTGGTACAGGCACAACCCCTCCAAGAAGAGGACATAAGTGTATCGTGCCCCTGTGAATCATGAGACAAGTGGTTTGGGCAACCGTACATCCAAAGGCATGCTCACTGAAAACCTGCCTCTTTCTGCCAAGAAAATCAAGCTTGTGTGAAAATGGACATGCCATCATGACAAATTATCTAAAGCATATGGAGGGCACTGTATATGGATGGCATTTCTACTCAGTGGGTGGTGCTATTTCTGTGCCAATTATCCTCTCTGCTGATAAAATGTGTGTTACATATGTTGCCACTTCTCTCATTGCTGCCCTATGAAGGCCTGTCCTTATTTGCTCTAATACACAATGCACTGATTGCGTTTTTTTGTGTTTGAAAAGGGGTGATACACCAGTTTTGTTTTTGTGAACATACAAAAGGTGAGCTGTTGACATCTACCCTCAGATTATCGACTGGAACTTCACTGGAGTTGGTAATCTGAGGGTAAAAAATGGTTCATTTGACAGCAGGAGTTACGAAATTGAAGGGTCAAATTAGTGAACTGATGGTACAAATTAAGAAATCGTCACATAAAATTAATAAATTGGGTTTTGAATTATTACATTGAGAGTTTGAAATATTAATCTGAGGGCATAAATTAGAGGGGAATTTTTTTAATGGTCTCCTCTTAGGGGCTCTTTAGCCCCATAGCATTTTGCATGAATTTAAATGTAAATTTCCAACTCACTGATGATTACGAGATGCTATTTTTACATATTTTTTCAGAAATTATTATACTTTCACTTTGAAAATTTTTTCCCATGGAGTGTAAGAGATGTATCTGCAACTTGTGTGCCATGTATGTCATCTGATATTCCTTCAGCCCTCAGGCAGGCACAATGGTTAAGATTCATAATAGAAAGAGCACTGCCACTTGAGGATCAGCTACTACATCTGCAAAGTAGCCACCAGAGGCCGGTGTTGGATCATGATTAGTGGTTCTGCAGTTGAAATAATCCCACCCCTTGAATACACGGGTTTTGTCAGTTTTCTGTGGCAGGCATGTGCTGTTAATGTCCTAATTGGCCATTTGAAACTTTACAAATATATATTACTCTCATCATCACCATTCAGCATTTTCACATGCAAATTTGTCAAATTTGTGAAATTTATGTCCATCGGTCACATATGTTGTTCCCTGAGGTCAACTGAGTGTGTACGTTCAAAGCTAACATCAAGCTCTTGACAGCCACACTTTGTGTGGGTTTAAATGCCTTTGTCCCGATGTCATTCAGCCAGGCTCCAGCTGATAAAGCCATGCCGGGTCACATCAGTCACCTGCCACACTCAGCATTCTCGAAAATCAGGTGTGGGTTGCTGGTTACATTTCTGAGGCAGGGTGCCCTAATTAATAGGAAATAGACTGGCACACACATACACAGAAAATGACAAACAGCTTGATTCTAAAACAAGTCTTTATTGGCCAATGTACAGAAAGTGCGGTAGTGACCACTAAAAAGTAACCAAAATCCATAATAAAGAAAAGGGGAAAAAAAAGTTTTGCACATTTTACAGGGTTGATATTTTAAACAGCTTTTACTTTCTTCTTCTAGAACAAACATGTGGAAAACATGGAGTTAATACAAAAAACTAACAAACAGTCAAAACCGAGAGCAAAAGAAAAAAAGACAAAAATGACTGTCATGGAAAAGTCATTAATGAACAGGAAATAACTGGGGCGAATCTCATGATGGTGAATACACAACCACAAGTGTGAAAGTCGATGAGGAAATCCTAACCACTGCTACAGACTTTACATGTAGCTACCTATACACAGATTCAAAACAGCATTCTCCCAGCTAAATCAGGTACGAAACAGCAAGCAGGGTCCTGTCATCATCACAGACTAAAAAGCGTGCCTTTGTCATGGTCTCTGTGGGGGTGTTGGGGCAGGGAGGCGTTTGTCCTGGCAGAGGGTCTTAAATCTCTGAGAAAATGGATGCAAAATGCATTAGGCAATAGTTGCAGAGAGCTGTTCATCACTGTGGAGATCACAGTGCGCACTCTGTCTTCTTTTCTGGTCTAATTCCATTGGTTACTGAATGCCATGAAGGAGATAAAAAGGAGTTCTGGTGATGGAATGTTTAATTAGACAACGCAGAGGCAGAACTTTGAGTGTGAAGCACAAAGAGACCAGCCTCTTGGATAAGAAAGTACCTCTGACAGTGTGTCTGTTGCAAATGTGACTGACTGGTCAAAACCAAGTAACAATTAAGATGTTAACCACACTAGACACATCTAGGACAATCTGGATCACATTATTTTACATTATTCATTTAGCGGACCCCCTTATTAAGAGCAACTTACATATCATCCATTTACACAGCTCAATATTAAATGAAGCAGTTCAGGATAAATGTCTTACTCAAGAGAACAAAGGCAGAGCCCCTCAAGGGAACTGAACCAGTGCCCTTGTAGACTAAGGGCAGCTCCTTACCATGACACTACAATTCTCACTCTGCTGGATTTAAAGGATTGCTCAGAGGTTGCCTCAGACACAAAATATATATCTCTCCATTGAGACAAAGTACATGTCTTTCATACTTTCTTTCCTTCCTGTATGCAGTACAGGACAGCTGCATATATTTGTGCATAGCTTCTAAACACAGTAACTATATCAGCTTGCAGAGTGTCATACAATGTCGGTGATTTATCTTCTGAGGTGACAAGCATCATGTGCGCGCCCCTCTCAGAGAATTCAAACCCAAAGCCTTGACGCTCCCTAACGCTGACAGAGGCAGGAAGTCTCAATGTCGGGACAGACGAGAAACCGGTGAGCTGGTTACAAACACAGAAAGGCTGGGTTGTATTGAACAAGCAAGTGTGGATAACATACAAATGGGAGAAGTCATGGGGTGGACTTCAGTTGAACTAATCTAACTGCTATTTACAGAGGAGCTTATAAAAATGTACAGCTACACCCTTCCCTCATTGTGTCCAAGGAAAAATATAAACTTTCACTAAATAAATTCAAGATCTGAAATCTTACATCAACTCAAGATGTATTAACCTCTCTTAGTGCCACTGTATTAGACATATTTCTCTGAAGACTCAATAATCTTTTATATTTCCTACATTTGAAATTACTATAATCAAAATATATTCCATAGCAAAGGAAAAAAAAACAACTAAGATATTAAAACACTGTAAATCAATGTTTATATTAAAGACACAAATCTTAAAGTCCTGGGGTATTTAACACAGAGGACAGAAAGTACAATATACAGTGTATACATTGCAAGGATTTATTTTTCATTTGGAACTGTGCTGTGTATTTTCCACTTCATGTAACTTGCAACCAACGGATGCGAAATTTGCCAGAAAAGCTAATTACAACTGCCAGAGATTCTCGTGTGACTTTGGACCCATAAAACAGGTAAAATTAACAAGCAATTTTGTTTTTACTTCATTTTTTAGCATAAAAACTAAGATGTCAGGGCCAAGACTACAGATTTTGTAACAAGACTATGAAAGAGAGATTGACAATACAACTGCAAAATCACCAAGGTTTGAAATATCCGAAAGCATGGGGTTTTCATCAGAAACAGTGACCTGCCAGGTAAATTAGAGACCACTAAACAGAGTCCTTGTCACAGACACAGGCTTGGAAAGCATGTTTCTTAGAGTTTACACTAAACCAAATCATCTGAACCACTGTTAATTGACAGACAATATAAAAAGTGTGACTGACAGCAATCAGCAGGCTTTCTACATTGTCAGACAAAATAACAAAAAAAACTCCTGGCCTAACAGTCAAACTACTGTCACAAACAGGAGTGGGTTTGTGGTGCAGTACACTTGTAACACCAGCAGAGGGCAACATTTACTTAAATTTTAGTGTTAACAGATTAAATTTGGGAAAAAAGCATACTACTGAGGAGCTGACTTGCCAATGAACCAGTAACCTCAGAGTCAGGAGTAGAACTTGTGAATGTGTTTGTTGTTGTGACTAGTAGGGCAATGTGGAGCTGTCCCACTCCAGCTGGCCCCTTCTCTTGCTCTCCTGCGGCACTCTGGCCACTCTCGACTCCTCTTCGTCACTGTCCTCAGACTCCGCAGTGGTGATGTCGTCTTCGAGCTCGTCCTCCTCTTCATCTTCCTCCTCTTCCTCCTCCTCCTCCTCGCTGGCCTCCTCGTCAGCAGGCTGCGGCTCCTCAAAGTTCTGCAGAACAGGACGGGTGTGTCAGGCAGCACAGAGGACTCTAAGGGCCTTCCTGGTGAGTGGGGGAGCAGGTGTGGCTCTTTTTTGCTCTGCCTTTTTCTCTCTGTCTACCTTTGCGTCTTTTTGTTCTCTCTTTCTGCTTCTGTGCACTTCTCCCTGCCTCTGTTTCTGACAACCCCCGCCCACCCCCGCCACCAGATCTCTGTCTCTGTGTCCCCCTTTGCCTCTCTCACCTCCATGGGGTTGACCGTGATGGTGAGCGCCGAGTCGTCCCAGTCCATGTCCCCGTCCTTGGTCCTGTCCCCGCTGCTGGAGCTCTGCTGGTGGGCCACGTGGATGCGGTAGATGCCCAGGACCACAATGACTACCAGGGCAGTGATGCACATCACGATGACCACGGTGGCTGCGCTAGGGATAGCTGAAATGGGGGGGGGGGGGGGGGGGGGGTGAGTGGACACACAGCAGGGTGTGAAGAAAGGCTATTTTCCCCCCACTGCACCTGCCACTGCAAGATGGTCACGATGCCAAAGGATGTGTAAAGGTCATGTGAGTAAAGAAGGATTCCTCTGATTCTGGAGACCTCCAGCAGTACCGCAGCTGTGACGGGCTTTGTGCGCTGCCACGGGCTCACTGTGCACAGTCTCAGTCTACCCTCTCATTTACAGGGACGTGAACAGTCTCAGCAGAGGGGCTGCACTGCTGGAAAACTGCAAATGAACAATGGCAACGGGAGGCAATTCACACACAATTATATTCCTACAACTATGGGTTCACCTTCATCCTACATACACACAAACACGCATACTCTCACACAGAGGCACACACACACACACACACACACGCGTGCCCTGGAGGAGGTCAGGGAATTTGCTGGGATTACAGATGGATACGGTCAGCAGAAGAGGCATCTCTTCTCTGATGGCACATGCTGACAGAGCTGGCAGAGCACACAGCTCCATGTCACTGAGGGCTGCGCCTGAGTAATCCTGCCACCAGACACACACAGACACAGAGAGCTGCCTACCGTAAACGGTACACAGATGCCCTGCAGGGGGAGCAGGTGGCGTAGCTAGCAGTGTGCCAGGGAGTGACGTTTGGGGGAGGCTTGGGCGTCCTGGGGATCAGTGTGGGTCAGAGTTTGCCCACCATGGTTAGAGATGCATCTTATTGGGCATCTGTCCCAGTGCTGGGGCTGGACCCAAAGGCAGCAGAACCAGAACCCTGGGGTGGTCCGCTCCTCTTTCTTTATCCTGCTTCCTGGTTCCTTTTCTTCAGCCCCAGTTGCTCAGCAACCTTCAAGCGCCCAATGAATCTCCCCAAATAGAGTGGGCTTACCCTCCTCATTCCTCCCTGCAAGCCTGATCTCCATCCTCACAATACATCATTGCCCTCACAAGCTCTGTCAAGAGCTAGTACCAAACTGTGCCTTGTTTGTGTGTGTATGCTTATGCTTATGCTTGTCTGTGTGTGTGTGTGTGTGTGTGTGTGTGTGTGGAGAGCAGGTGCTTTTGATCCATCTACTCCTCTTGTTCCTCGCTCTCTTTCCCCCTCTGAACTCCTCACTACCTAGCATCCTTTGCCAACACGTGGGTGCAGACGGCCTCTCCTTGCTCTGCAGAGCCTTCACGGACAGGAGCATGAGGGGCTAAGGGTTTTTAATTGACCGTTTGATTCATTCTCATTCTCTGTGCATGTAATACGTGTTAAGAACTCAGATCTGGCTTTTGATCTTGCTGGCAAACCCCGTGTATCAGGCTCCACAAGGTGCTCCCAGAGGAAC
The DNA here is from genome assembly GCF_013368585.1 of Megalops cyprinoides. Classification (NCBI taxonomy): domain Eukaryota; kingdom Metazoa; phylum Chordata; class Actinopteri; order Elopiformes; family Megalopidae; genus Megalops; species Megalops cyprinoides. The sequence goes on from NC_050591.1 coordinate 16,263,031, forward strand.
CCTAATAGAATAGCCCACCTTGTAAAGTAATGGCCAGAGATTTTTTTTCCCCTCTGTCTCTGTTTTCCCTGCACTGCTCGCTCCTTTTTAAAGTGAACTTTAATTACTTTCACTTATCAGATGATTACAGAGGCCAGACAATGCAGGGAAGAGGAGACCTCCAGCTGGGCACAGCGCTGTGGGGCAGTGGGGCAAGGAGGGGAGGGTGGGTTTGGTGTCCCGCTGGGCCGCACCTTTTCACCCTCCCCACCGCTGTCCGGAGCGCGGCATCCCATGGTGCCCCGCTCCCCTGCGCGCTCTCCCTACTGCCAGCTCTATGACACGCCACAATTTACATGCCCAAGACAGTCAGGGCCCCTCAGTAACGCACACCACCAACGTAAATAATTAGCGGGCAGCCAGGCAATCAGGATTTTCATGTGTTATTAATTGGCCGGCTTTGTTCGGATGGCGTCGGACCGGTTCCCTTACCTGAGTGGTGGGTGGAGCTTAGGCTGTGAGCCATGACAGGATGATGGATGGCCTGCAGGTACTGGGGCTGGGCTGCCATGTGACTGGCATGATCCGCGGTCCCCGAACTGTGGAGCACGCCGACCTGTGGGGGGCAGGAGGGGGGCGGGGGGAGGGTGGGGGAGCAGACAGCGGATATGACAGCCATATACACTGGGAGAGCTCACGAACTCCTGTTCAATGTCCACAGAGAAACGGCAGAAATCCTAGCACTGATAGGACCATATTGTTCCTTCAGGCTTCCAGTTATTTTATCTGAATATTTACCACTCCAAAGAATATCCTCATAACTGGTGATACCTTGGTTTTTGGCCAGCTGCTTTACATTTTTTCTAACTGCGGAATTCCATATATATGTATTGAGATTATTAGATCATTACAACGATTCAGCCCCTGCCTCTCCCCTGACTCTTGGCACTAACCTCCAGGTTGAACTCGTTGCTGGTGTAGCGGCCGTTCAGCTCTGAACAGGTGAGGCGGAACTTCCTTTCTGACAGGTCTGCCGCGTGCCAGTTGTGGTACCTCACTTGCCTAATCACCTGCTCATAATTAGACATGGAGTCCACACCTGTGAAAGAGACAAAGCTGTTCAACAGTGCAGCGTCACAGAGGAGAAAACAACCTGTTCTTACTGCTGATCGGCGGATTTGTTCAGTCAGTTGGTGTTTACTTACTGGTCACTTTTCAAAACGAACCATTACTTTCGAATTCAGACTTTCTGATGATGTGAAAGAGCACACTGCCATTCAGTGCACAACGTCTGTAAGAATTGCTAATATGCAATACTAATAAGAACCAGCATCCCTTAGTGTTCAAAAACAGTGAGACAGAACTATTCCTGTACTGATGCTGTCTAAATATTCCGCTTGCAAGAATTAAGCAATGTGCTGATAAGAAGCATTTTCTGCTCATTTGCATGTAATATGATCCTCAGTGGAGTTCAATGCTGCATAATAATAGAAAAAAGCCATTAAGAATTTCAAACCTGCATTAGAATCTTGCATCTGGCATTGCGTATCATAACACCTATGCATGTAAAACAGTTTGAGAAGAACATTGTGGCGTTCAGCTTTGAGCTTGGATGCCAGCCGCCATGACAGAAAGAAAGAAAGAGAGACTTGTTTTTTTTTCCAGTGAAAAACGTGACCTCCTTGAATCCCCAGACGAGGATAGCATGAAGAACGACTGATACTGAGGCCTAATGGAAACTGGCAAGGCATCTATGATTGAAGCGGTGCTTGACACGCCAGACAAGTTTCTGATCAAACAGCGACTCTGCTGTGGCATTTCTGACTACACGCGCTGCAAGTTTCATGGAGATGCTAAAAATAATTAATATGAGACAAATTCATTATTTTATGTTTCAAAGAATTTGGTTATGGGCCTGATTGTATTATGGCATCGCAGCACCAGCTATTTGCACAGGGACAATAACTTCAAGGAGAGTCATTTTCATTCAAATTAATAAAGCCTTTTATAAAAACCGCATTCAAATGTGTTTTATTCCACATGAATAATTTACCTACGTTTTTAGTCAAATAAAAAATAAATAAGTCCATTTTATCCATTTCATTTGTTACTTCACTTTTAAAATCAACTGCTTGTAAGAATCATACTGTTCTGGACAAATGTGATTCTTAAAATATGTTCCCCTTAGGAGAGGTCCCCTTAGTCACTATGACTACTCTAAATGAATCACATCCTGGGTAGAATTAAGCGGTAACATTTTCTAAATTTAAGCAAACAAAGCAGACCAGTATCCACCGACCTTACAACTACTTGCTCCTGTATTACGAAAAACACAAAGAAAATGACAAATATATCACAAAATTAAAGTATCCGTCATAATAATGTTTTATTTAATAATATTGGTGTGGTCCCAGCTGTACTGTACAGCTGTACTGTAGTTTAAACACATTCAGATAAAACTATAATTGCAGCGAAAACGTCAGCAGTAACCCATTATTGAACCTGTTTTCCTGCTGCCGCTGCTTTGGCAATGCTAAACATGCCATATGTCTGCTCGTTCCAACAAATTATCTGTGTGTTTAATAGTAAATGTACAAAGCTCTGGGGGAAATATCCAGTGAAAATATATTGGGAGGACAGCAGAGACTCCCTGTGGTGTGGGGCGGGTCCTGCGGGGTACGCACCATAGATGGAGATGCCGGAGGTGGAGTTGGTGGCGTCCAGGTGCTTCCCCAGGAGGGAGCTGTGGTGGAGCGCCAGGCTCTCCCGCTCCGGGTTCAGCTCCTCCCCGATCACCAGCACGTCGCAGTAGTCCAGGTTGTGGATGATCTCCTCCAGCACTCCCAGCCTGCGGACTGGAGCGCACGGTGAAGAGTGACCGTCACGCTTACGGGGGGGGCGATTTTGGACGTGTAGCCGCCACACATGCAGCAGAGTTACGGTAGTGTGTATTACTGCTGGTAGGCATTCACACATGGAATCAGAGCGGCAGTGGAGTGTAGCGGAAAGACGCAGGGCTCATAACCAAAAAGTTGCTGGTTTGAACCCCCTCTGGAGCACTGCTATTGAACCCTTAGCCACAGAACTTAACCCACAATTGCCTCAGTAAATGTCCAGCTGTATAAATGGTGGATATGGATAAGACTGTCTGCTAAATGACAATAATGTAGAATGTACTAATGCAGAAGCTCATGGAGGCATTTCTGCCTGTTCCTAGTCTGGTCACAAACCTCAAATATCTATCAGCAAACAGCTCATGTAGAGGAAGGTCAGGCTCACTGTGCTAAATGAAACTAGGGTAAGGGACTGGAATGGCTCTCCACGCTCCTGATTTAGCTCGGTAAGGCATACTGTAAAACATCCTGAAGCCCACAGCCACAGATGTGCTCTGAATGCTGACAATGTGGGGCTTTCTGGGAAATGGGTCTGTGCACCTGCAGAAGTGTCCCCGTTAGACCTGAAAGCACCGAACAGCCTGAACTTTCCTCTCGCGCGGTCTGCGCTGTTAACACAGACACACAGAGGCAGGCTGGGTCTCCTCAGCCTTGTACGCGTGCAGGCCACAGCAGAGTGAGGATATACACGCTAAACAATGCGGCTACGCCCGGCCTCTGCCACAGTGGGAGACAGTGTACATGAGTTACGTCGAGACTCGGCGGCGCTATTGACAGACCCATTCAGGTTATTAAACGTGCTGTCCGCACTGGATGAAATATCCGTCCGGAGCAACGCGGACGCCGCGAGGTCAGAGACGGCCACGCCCCGCCCCGCCTCGCCCCGCACCGCCCCGCCCCGCGCCGCTGTCCACTTCTGAGTACGCTCCGCTGCCAGCATCCCCTCCCGCCTGCGTCAGAAAACCCCCCGCTGGGCATCCATCACCCGCGGCCGGGGGCACGGGAATGTGACGGCCGAGATATTCGCGCTAACAGGGCACCGATTCAAGATGACACGCGCGTAATCGGGCCCCCTCTGATTTTTTTACCCACGCCGCATGTACACAGGCGCACACGCTCGCGAGTGTCACCCGGTGCGAAAAGTCATTATCTCCAAGAATATTCAGCGAGTGTAAATTGAGGTTGGAAGACAGAGCACGAGACCAGGGGTGATTTCAGACAGCGCTGGAATCGTTCCCAGACGCGCTGCCGTGTGTTTCAGCTGTGCTTCCGGGCGTTTCTGTGGACGTGTGTCCCAGAGGCAGGCACCTGCCATGTTCGGTAAAGACTCCGCAGAACTGGCAGGCTGTGCTGGCACGTGCCTCGCAGCTGCCGGGAATCAGAGCAGACAGCGGGGCTGAGGGTCCTTTAAAGACTCCGCAGGAGCAATCCCGCCTGGCCGAGTCCCCGCATCGACCCCGCGCTATCCCCAGACGGTCCCTCTCTCCCACTGAGATCCCCAACCGCGCCTCTGGGAGGCCTGTTGATTTCGCGTTGTCTCTCTCTGCGGTGCGCTACTGTTTTTCACGCCGAGGAGCGAGCCGCGCTCGTCCCGATCCAGCCCGGCGACGCATTAAAGCGCGGCCCTGGATTCACCCGGAGGAAGGCTGGAAGCGTGAGGGTTTGAACTACGAGCAGACGGAGCGTCTGAACCTTGCTTTGCTTCCCCTCTGAGTCTCTTCTGATGTGTTAATCAGCCACGTAATACTATGGCTGCAGTCGCCCCTTCACTGAGATAGACTTGATGAATCCTGAAAGGTACTCCTAGTTCCTGACAAAAGGCAGTAGTATCAGCTGAGCTTTCTAATTGTCTGCCTCTCTTCTGTCCTGTACAGTGTAGGGGACTCAGGCTCAATAGATGAACTTTTACATTTTACATTTGTTACCTCTTAGCAAGATCACATGGATTCAGCTGCATATTAGACACACAGTCCAGCTTTGCAAGGGAGTTAGGATCCATCAGTTCCTCATCCTGAAACCTGGCTGCTAGTCATTCCCTCCTCCCCGCCACAAAAGTTTGCTTTGTGATGGGATTTTAAACTCTGTTAACAGAGCAAGTAAACTGTTCAGTGCAGTCTTTGCGTTACTGTGAAGGGAGAGACACACGGACACACACATTCCGAGTTTATCCCACAGATGACGGAAATGTGGAAAAAAATAATCCTGTAAAATATTCAAAGTTGCTGATCAGGCAATCCAGAACTCTTTGACCACATTAAAAGTTAAATGCCTCAAATGTGTTTTGCATGTTGGCCTGTGAGGTGGGATTTACTTTCATGAATGAAACAGGAGCTCAGCTGTTTAAAGCTGCCCTGGCCATTCGGGAAACAGCCCTCTCACTTATTCATGTGCTTATTTGCTTTCTGTCTTTCTCAGAAAAAAATAGCAATCAGTGAGTACAGCATGCTTGTGTGGCAGAACATCTGAGCTTCGCTCCAGAGGGTGATGTCACTCCCACGAGTCGCACCAAAACCTAGATTTGTGACAACAGTACGCCTTGTTCTGTTAGCTTTCGATAGAGGTCTTCAGCTCAGCGAGTTCACTGTGTCCATACCCACATTAGTTATACTCGCTAGTCAGTAGCAAAATAATCTTAAAACACCCGGAAACAATGGGGCTTGTGGGACAGATTATATTCTGATTTTTACTGGGTCATGCCACAGCACATCCTACTAAACAGAGTCAGCATGATACAAAGGAACAAATTATGCTGTGTTCTCAGTTAGTGGCCTTTGACTGGATTCCAATCATGTCCTGTGTAAGTGCTAAATCTCCTGGACCTGTGGTGTGTGCCTGTACTGATCCTGTAGCTGTGCTGTGTACCTGCGTCATGTCCTGTGCCTAAGCTATGTACAGTACCCTCCACTAAATCTTGTACCTGTGTCATTTACCTGTGCAATGTGTTTGCATTTTGAACTATGCCTGTACTATGTACTAGCATTGTCTACTGTCATTGTGCTGGGTACCTACTCTGAGTCCTGTAGCTGTACTGGGTACAGTAGCCTATAGATACCGTCTCCTGTAGCAGTGCTGTGTACCTATGCTGTCTCCTGTCACTGTGAGCTGTACCTGTGCTGTGGGCAGGAGCGTCATTCTTGGTGACGGTGCTGATGATGTGCAGGTCCTGGAACAGCGGCAGACCCGCGGGGCTGCGCAGGTCAGCGGCCGGCCGCACCAGCCGCTCTGTGCCCGTGATAGTGATGCGGGGCTCGCTGGGCTGCAGCACCATCACCACCGCCTCGATGTCAGGGATCGAGATGCAGGTGTCCTCCCCAAAACACCTGCAAATGTCACACAGCAGCACGCAAGCAAGAGGCGGAGTGAGGGAAAGAGAAAGAGAGAGAGAGAAAGATCCTAATGGGACCTGTATTGTTTACTACTAATCTGAGACTGAGATGTCGGTCTCCTGAACAACAAGGCGATGCTGGTGAGGGAAAGGAGGGGATGATGAAAGGAAACAGGAAGACAAATGATGGCACGTTCTTTGACAGGACATGTCCAATACATTGCAATTAATATGGTGGAAATCAATTAACTTGAAAGCAACAGAATGCCAGACAGAGAGAAGCAGTTCTTAAGGAAACGAGGGAGACAATAAGTATTGGGCTGGGATTCGGTGGGAAATATTTGCTTTAAGAAGTTTTCCTTAAAAAAGATGAAAAATGCATCAGTTTATGGGAAATATGTTGTGAGACTGGAAAGCCGTAATTTACGTCCACAGCTAAACAGCAAACACAAGCAGCGGCATTCACACTTCCTTCCTGCAGTTCGTGATTACAGTCATCATGCTGCCATAATTCTTGTGCTGTGGTGCTTCTGTCACCTCCTGGGGCAAAAACTGTGTTTTCTCATGTGCTCCAGGTATGTTCCCCATATCAGAGAGGGACTGTTGTGGCCAATCTCTGTGCTCCCCATACCACAGAGTTATGGATAACAGCCAGTCTCTGTGCTCCCCATATCACAGAGGTATGGATAAGGCCAATCTCTGTGCTCCCCATATCACAGAGGTATGGATAAGGCCAATCTCTGTGCTCCCCATATCACAGAGGTATGGATAAGGCCAATCTCTGTGCTCCCCATACCACAGAGGTATGGATAAGGCCAATCTCTGTGCTCCCTATATCACAGAGGTATGGATATGGCCAATCTCTGTGCTCCCTATATCACAGAGGTATGGATAAGGCCAATCTCTGTGCTCCCTATATCACAGAGGTATGGATAAGGCCAATCTCTGTGCTCCCTATATCACAGAGGTAAGGATAAGGCCAATCTCTGTGTTCATCATATCATATATAGGCATTTGTTGTGGAAAAGATGGAGGCAACCATGTGCAGAGAGCTGGCTCCTTGGGCTGCAACTGAGGACTTGGACCCTGGCCAGATTAATTAGGGAGAAAATCAAGGACAGAAAAACTTGCACACATTAATTCCAGCTTCTTTTTCCTGACGCTTGCAGTAATAATAGCTATTAAGGCTATGTCAAAAAAACACATTTAATCGTATTTTTTGTAATTAATTTACAACTCTGTTTACTTGTTTACGATGATACAGCACTAGCGGGGAGCGCTAAAGCAAAATAAACTCCAGCACAGTGCAGCAGTCGCACGAATGCCAGGCTGCGCTCTTTTATGGAGCTGTTGAAGTTGCACTTTTTGCTGCTTCCCCTGTTGTTTTCGCACTGGGACTCGCTCTGCCTAATGCAGTGTCCTTGTGAACTGCGTTGATGCATCCTCTCTGCTCCTTCCACCTATTACACTATGAATCATCGGCCATTATCCTCATTAGCAGAATCAGCAGCAATACACTAACAATGTACCATTAATTAGCTCATGTAAAAAAAGCAAACAATCAAAGTCTGCAGCATTACGCTGAACTGCATCAGCTCATACTGACATTGCTGGAGAAATCAATCCTTTCATTTATACATCCGTTTTATGCACTTCAGAGCATTAGAGCTCTTTGTGGGAAATGTACACGCAGTATCTCAACGCATTTATTGATGTGGTTTGAAGATCTTGTCTGCTGAATTGGAACGCAGCCATTAGAGCTCCGGTTCTCGGTGTCTGCATTGATCAGGGATGTCCGATTTGATTTTGCTCATCCTTTTCACCACTTAGCCCCGAGATATGTCCCTCCTGAGGAGTCTCATTTGGGCTCAATCAGGTTATCAGTGTTGAATCAATGGGCTTCATTACTCCCCTCTCCAAACCCCGCTGGAGGTCTCTCCCAGTTACACACTCAGAATGAAACAACTTAACCCTGATATGGAACAGAAAAACAAACCTGGAGGTGTGTGGAAGTTCTGGGAGGAGAAAGCAAAGGCAGGGAAGGAGATCAGGATCCTCTCTGCATCATCTGTGAACCTATAAGGACTGTCAATTGTTACACTCGTACTGAACTTCTTTGCATCTCCCAAATGAGCTTCCCCTGCGGCAATTCATTTATGACAGCTGTGACTGTCAAACTGAGCTTTCACTGCAGACTCACACAGCTCATGCCATTTTGTGGAGGAGTTAGCCAGCAGTGCGACTGAAGGGATTCTTACCTTGGTGCGATAGAAATCGGTGACAGCACAGAAATCTAGATGATCTCTCAAAGCTACGTTCTCTCTCAAATCTGGCCCATTGCTCACAAGGCTACAAGCTGCGTAATGACACGGATAGCACAGAGGACACCACTGACTGCGGATTTTAACTCCTGCGAAACAGATACCATACCAATGGTATGGAAGGAATGTCCTTTTAATGCCATCTCTCAATGAATTTAACAGAATTTTTCCAGATTCCAGTGATGTGAGGCAGTCAGACTCAATATGGAAGTCCATTACTGGGGAAATACCCATACCAACAACTGTAATACTGACTGGCAAGGAGAAAGGCAATGGGTACCATTATGGCTTCTTAAAGCATGAACCAAGCTGTCTGTTGAAAGTTTAATCCTGTGACAAGCAGGATTGTAAGTAAACAAGGCCAACCGCCAATGTCTGAGAAAGAGTAGAAGAGCCAGTGAAAAGGACAAAGCCACTGACATACAGATCTGTGTTTATCACTGGCCACATATCACAACCTGCGCAGCAACTTAGCTACTCTCCTACTGACTGCTGCCTCGCTATCCATGCAAATACGAGGATTTCGAGTAAAGGCAGGACTCCTGTGAAAAGACTTACTAAAAAAAACCTCTATTACATTAAAGAACCTGACGTTGAAATAGAATAAAGTATTTATCTATGATCTCAGCCCCTGAAGGCGTCCCCCACTGTTCTAGCTGTAGGGACTCCGCCCTCAGCCCTGCGTCGAACCCGACACTATGGCAGAGCCGGTTCCCTCAGGGCTGAGCTGCAGGGATTCATGCATATTTAAAACCGGCATGAATATTAACACGGATCCATGTGTAAAGACTATTATACAATCCAATGCCTCTCTCTTGTCCTCTGGCAAATAGAAGGAATTATTAATAAATAAAATTAAATCTAGAAAGTTGCCCCCCGGTGCCAATCAGAGCAGGAGACGAGTAGTGAAAAGGGATTATAGAACAAGGGAAAGACAATCACACTCAGCTGAAAAGAAAAGAGGAGAGGAAAAAAAACCTCCTCAGAGGGGTCTAATGTCTTAGTGAAGATGTTGCCGTGGTGCACGCAGTCGCGGCCCTCGGAAGCCAAAGAGCCGCAGATGGAGGTGGCTGGAGCGGCGGGGAAATGAGACGGGGAAAGCGCGGCTTTGAATATTACATTAACAATCAGCCCTCCACATCTGCCGCTGCGGCCCTCGTGCCGCATGCCGCCTCCCGCGCACTGACGCAGCAACTTTCCTGCCTCTCCTGCTTCATCCTTTCCTAAGTGCCATTGTCATCATTGCTGCAGCCCCGTTCCCCTCGCCAGGCTGCGGTAATTAAAGTGCGGATACGGGGTGGCGGTCCCTCCGCTCGTGCCGTTGACTCCCGATTTCCATATCAGACACATGGGCGCGGGCCGGGCCAAGTTGCCTGCCCTAAATGTAGCACCACATATCTGCGGCTCTGGTTACTCGACTGGTGTCAGAACCGTACTCACTTTCACTGTGTATTTTAGAACTTGAGATACAGAATTGTACCCCCTGTCTGTTAATTGTGATTTTTATTGCATCTGTCTTCTGCTCCAGACCACACAATCCCATAACCCCTTGTCCATCCCACTGAATGTGTGGAGTACTGGGAGTGTGCAACATTGAGTGTGTCTGTTTTTGCTCACTTTGTTTCCGGGGACAGAAGGCATACAGACTCCTTTTAAAGCTGTGTCAATACTGCAACTTGCCAACATTCTTCAGTAACCTTAGCAACCTCATGGCTTGACAAGTTTTCCAAGTCCAGCTGGAGCCCAATATTGGGCAAGTTGTGTTGAGAAGACCAGTGTATCTGTTACGATGTATGCCTCTACCTTAAACAAATCTTGCCTGTGGGATCATGCCTTGGTGCTTTAATTGCTCTGGTGCCACTCCTACACACAGGTCACAGCATATCTGCCTGCACTAACATTTTGCCTTTTATTGGGCTTTCCCACACATTCTCAAAAGAGTAATAACTGTTTTTTTCATGAGGGAAATGTTTGAAAACAGAAATAGCCGCGATAATTATTGTTGCAGTTGCAGTAGAGAAGGACCATTAGCAGGATAGAAACTTTTTTTCATGTGTCAAAATGCCAACACGGGATCTCAGCAGGTGTTGAAACTGCCCCATTAATAGATACTCTGAGACAGCATAAACAGGGCCGATATCATTACCTGCACCTCTCAGTCTTCACAGTAGGGCATGGGAGTGATGTGGTGAGAATGTGACAGGTCACCTGCTGGGTCAGCCTATCGGTTTCAATTGTGATGGACAGCAGGGGAGGAGCTTACTGCACAGAGGTGGAGATACGGAGGCGGCGGATGCCCGGCGTAGGGAACTGGCGTGAGTTGATGTAAGACACCTTCTTCAGGGCCATGTTCATGTTCTCCAGGTCGTCTCCCTCCATGACCAGGATGGACTGGGCCGGGTTGAAGTGGAACTAGGCCAGGGGAGTGAGAGCGCCACCGTCAGGACACCATCACAAGCACAGCATTAAAAAATCAAAAGATACTACTGTGTGTTAAACAGCTGTTCGTGTGATGCAAACTGATGCCACATCAGTTGTTTGTGATTGGCGTCATGGGTACACTAATCAAGGGCATAGCCATGCAGTGCTTCAGTAATGGCAGAGTAGCCACACAAAGAGATGAGTGAAAAAGCCAGTATGAAAAGGATCACTCATACAGCACAGTCTGCAGCGAGCTAGCTGTTCCGATGTGGCGGATCATAAGCTTCTTCAGCTCCTAAGACAATATGGCTCCCTGCAGAGTTGGGATGAGCTGAAGCAGCTTTTTTGGACATGTAGCATTCCTGTTTAAAGCTTGGCTACGGGAGAGGATATTCCGGGCCCTTCTCTGGCAATGCACCGCTCTCTGAATCCAGGTTTTATAAAATCCTCATCTCTGATTGCGTGGTAAAAGTTACCCTCTGATCTTAAACTGTTTCCTTAAGCTCCAGGGTTCAGGAGCCTCAGATGAGCACAGAGAATAATAATATTTAAAAAAGGGTTTTTAAAAGATAGGTAAACTGGGCCTCCAGAATATGCTCCCCCTATCCCCCCCTTTCTCTCTCTCCTCTCTATCTGTAAAGGTTGACAAGATTTCATATTTCTGTGACAACATAAAGTGCTTTTTGATAATGCAGCATCAAAAGAGCTGGCGAGTGTTTGAGCCCTGGAGTCTACAAAAAGGGCCATTTCTTCTCTCTGAGCAGGGAGATGGATTGGCCCCAGGCGAGAGGAGTAGAGCAATAATACTTTTCAAGACGTTCTTTCCTCCTGCAGGTCTGAATGTGCCCCCCCCAGGCTGTGCCATCACTTCGATCCTGCTGTTAATTCCCTACCTGGTAATTAATCACCAGCCAGTTTTGTCTCTCTAATTGCACATCAACTTCAATTACAGTGGCCCTTATCCACTGACTAATCAATGAGCATTTAATTTCATTGAGATCTACGTATAGGTTTATGTAAAAAAGTATATATATATATATATATATATATATACAGTATGTGTGTGTGTGTGTGTGTGGGGGGGGGGGTGAGAGTGTGTGTGAGAGTGTGTGCATGTGTGTGTGCTGAATCTCATGAATTGGCTGCTCTGTGTCATTTATAACCCAGTCTTTAATTACATTGAGCCTTCCAGTGTAAATTTATGCAGACAATGTGGCAGTATTACTGGAAGCACTTTAATTCAGCTGGGTTGACCCATAAGATACTGCTGCCCACGGATTATTGAAGCTCAGTGTGGCACAGACTCAAAGGGTACACTTAGATACTGAAACCCTCATCAAGGTAGAAGAAGAACATTTACATCTTTGAGTTGCCAGGGTTGATGAACAAATTTCAGTTCTTTTTGCAGAGAAGGGACATTTCCCTTTAAACTGTCTTACTTCAGTGTTCTGAGAGTGGGATCAGACTGATTCCTCCTTTAGAAAAGGAGATCAGTGACGGATTGTGATAAATGCTTAGTGCTGATTTAAGCACTGAAAACAAAAGTCTGATGGCAGTATAAGCTTTTGCAGCAGCTCAGTGGTAAATATTTTTTGCAAGCTCACCAACTCACTATATATATGGTACATATCACAGTGGAACAAGCTTGGTGGCTGGTGGTAGTAGTATCTGCCTTATCTGTCATATGACAGTACTTACTCCCTTTGTGGAAATGTTTCCCATAATGACACAAAATTTCAAAAATGGCAATGATTCTGTATCTATACACTTATTTGCCTGACACTGTAGAATGCACTTTTCGTAATTCACTTGGAATATGAGGATCTGCCAAACGATTGCATGTCAATGTCATGTAAATCCTAGCTTTTTTTGCACATCTAACATTACAGTTACAAATGTGCAAATGTCACGTTTTATACTTTTGTCACTTTGTGTGATGCCTGCTCTTATACTTGAAGTGTTTAAACACTCAGTTATTTTATGGCAGTAATGAGGGAAACTAACCTAGCTCCTCAGGTCTAGAGGCCAGTGCCCTAATCACTACTGCAAGCTGCTGTACCAACTGGAAACATACTGTTGCAAAATTTTCTACTTTCTATTTTCTACTTCCTATTTATAAGGGCTGAGGCTGAGGCTGATAAGGCTAATAAATAACTAATGAATAATGAATAAAAAGAGGAGCCTTTTTCTAAAGCACTGACTGTTGCCCAGCCAAACACTCACTACTGTTTACTCTCTGTCTGTTGTTGCCTGTATCTAGCCCAGAGGATGGTTTCTACAGCTAGCTGCCCCTGTGACTTGCTCTGTGGTATGAGGCGTTCACTGTGTTTCAGTGTTGGGTTTGATACCTTGATGCCCTTGCCCAAGCTCTCCAGGGAATTGATGTCCAGGCCCTCCTTGCAGGCCTGCAGGCAAGAGATGACCTTCTGGCTCTCGATCTTGCCTGGGCGAATGGTCAGCCCAGACAGGCTCCCACGAAAGTACTGGGTGAAGCGCGGTTTCGTCACTTCGCCACCTGGGGACGGACAAAAGCTTCCGTCAGAATGTGAGACATTATTTTATTTGTTTGCTTGGCAGGCTCCCTAATCCTGGGCGATGTACAGAGCTTATTTTAAATAATACACATTCATACCTGTGGATATTTGCAGAAGCAATTTAAGTTAGGCACCTTGCTTAAGGATATAAGAGCCAAGCTTGGAATCCAACCTACAACCGTCAAATCCCAGATTTAACCACTACGACACACTGTTGACCCAAGGATGAGGGACAGATGAGAGAAAGATACCTTCCACTTAAGTCTTAATCTTAAGAGGAATCAAACAGTCTAACCTTTGTTCTCCCAGGATGATCTGACTCTGGCCTTGAGTTGCATTGTGATTTTGATGATTAGTATTTATCATTCACTGAGCGTGCTCGGAACAGTGTTCTATCTATGTACCAAAGTTCAAGGTGGTATTTTTCTTTTGTCTCCTATCTTGTATTTTTGTGCATTTCGGTTCTCAAAGACTCCTGTCTGATAAATTGGCAGTTTCAGCGCTGCTAATAGTCCTGGGTGCCATTCATACACTGACACGCTGAAAATGCTGTCACCGCTCAGAATGGAGCTTAATTGAGTATGATTTTTCCATTATTTCCTGACAGATGTTATCAATTAACTGGTATGGCACCATGACCATTAGGGGTGCTGAAACAGAACAAGGGATGGATCTTTTTATTTTCGCATTCTGAACCATGAATAATCTCACTGAAATTCTGCTTATTACAGCAGATGAATTTTCACTGTTTTGGCTTCCTGCTCACTGGGTATCTTTCTTTCAGTTTATCAGGGGTCTGGGGTGGAGAAGAGTGAGAAAGAAAAAACGTGCGATGGTAGTGCAGCAGGGAGAGAGAGATGAAAATTAGAGAAGGAATACGGTGAGAGACAGGAAAGAGAAAGGAGAGAGAGAACAGAAGAAGAAAAACAGAGACAGGGAGATACAGAGAGAGGTTAAAACAGTAAAGGTGTCAAACTGTGATGTGGTGTTGAGGCGTGTAGACCAAAGGGAAAAGGACTGCCTTGTTTTGATGTGTGCCCGTCACACGTCCATCTCTACTGGATGAACCCATGAAGGATGCTCCAGCACCAACAGTGGCAATATTTGTTGTTGTTGTTGTGTTTAAATGTTAAGTTTTTGTTATATATGTCTGTTATCTATGTGAAACTTTTGATGCCACGGGATGCAAGACAAATTTCAGAACAATCTGACAGTAAAGTGAAATCTTAATCTTAATCATACCACAGGAAGCAGTGAGACAGGACAGAGGTGAATTCTAGAGAGGACAACTGAGTTGGTATTGCTCAGCAAACTCTGAATAACCTTTGAGGGTATGGGGTGAAAAGGAAGGAAAATTCCTTTTCCAAGGCAACAGAACAGATAGTCCTGCCAGCATTGGCATCTATTCTCGATCTATTTGGAGGCTACCCTGTCCTGGGGTGCTGGTGATGACTCACTTTTCTACCCGATGCAAAACTCTAATTGCATGGAGCCACTATAGCATAGCCACATTGCTGCCACATGCTGAGCGAGCTTGGTATGTGATGAGTGAGGGATGGACCGATGATTGTGGCACTCCAGGAGAGGTCAACTATATAATCCTGTTTTATAATTTAACAAGGAAAAAACAGTCAAGTCCCATGAGATGAAGGGACTACAAGAGGAGAGCAGGCTGTATAATTGTCCCTCAACCACTTCTCCTCCTCGTCTTATCTCCCTCCAGCAAGAGCTCTCTTCGTTCCTCTTTAATGGTCGGCAGACTAATTGTGGGAAAGAGTACTAAGTAAGGCTAATTAGCCCTCTTAAAAGATAAAGCAAGTGAACAAATCAGCTCTGAATTCTGTTGCAGAGAGGGATCTCGGCCTGCTTTCAACAAGGAGAAAATAGATGGTCCTAAAAATGTATGAATGCTGTTACACATCATAATGTTGTGGATTACGACTTGAGGAATATATGGCGTTGAAAGGCAATCCAATTCTTTAATAGTGCATAAAGTTATCAGTGCTGCTTTGGAGGAGCTTAGCCCAGCTTCAAAAGCATGTAATAGCCAGTGAACTTGTCTTCTATTCAGGCCTTCTAATCCCTACTGCAAGGCTTCCTTCCACTGCAAATTCAGGGGAAAAATGGCAATCACAGCTGATAAATAGGAATATAAATGACATTGGAGCATGAGACCCCCATGCAGTAGTAGATGAGCAGAATGTATCATTTCGCTGCAAACCATTAACCATATTTAAATCATTATATGGCTCAAGACAGCAATGTTAAGCAGTTTTCTGCACTGAAATGGGCTCGTTAACTGTATTTAAATCATCTGAAATAGACTTCTCAGATAGCCTTTCACAGCTTTTTCAGGTTTGTTCCTTTTTTTTGCAAACTCTTACAGTATTTGACATTGATGTCAATGTGTTTTTTTTTTGGGGGGGGGGGGGGGGGGGGTAAGGCACTGGGATCAGTAATGAGCGATTAAATTCAGAGCTCCTGCTAGTGTCCATTTTCACACAGTCCCCACTTGTTTTTGAGACCCAAGGCCCATCCCCTGTCTCTGGCTGACCTTGCCAGCAGGCTCCCACTGTCAGCTGGACGTCGATCTGGGAGGGGTGGATGGGCCAGTCGTCCGTCACCAGGTAAGGCTCGTAGGTAACGCCGTCCACATACAGCGTCACCACAGGAAACTCTACATTGATCACGTAGTAGTGCCACTCCTTGTCACAGATCTACAAATGGGGGAAAAAAAAAACGAGTTGCAAAATGGAAGCATTCATTTTGGCTCATTAATATTATTGCATTCGATGTGTGAGACGTCTGTGACAGAATAACTGTGGTGCAATGGGAGGGTGATAAAGAGGGAGGTCATTTGTTTCAGACCGAGCAGATGAGTGGCTGCCTCACTTGAGAGACAGAGAATTTGTTAGAAAACAGAAATTTGTCATGCCCCCATGCCCCCCTCATTTTGGGAACATTAATGTGTCTTTAATTGCCCCCCTGCTGGGAAGCTGTCTAAGGAGAGAAACTCTACCACAAGGACCAGCTAAATGGACTGCTAATGGCTGCTCCCGCTATTTCAGCAGATGGGTCCACCCAACCCACACCGGGGCGTTTGTGATGAGAGAAAGTCCCGGTTTCTTAATTTTGCTCCATCTCTCTCCCTCTCTGTTTTCCCCCTCTCTGATTCTCTCCCTCTCTGCATCTCTGCCCTGCGGTGACAGGTACCTCCAGGGAGTTTCTGCACTCCTATGGGTCTCATAACTGATCTCGTGCCAAGCCTGCGTCTACCCACAGAGCTATATATCCAGACTTTCAACCCACTCTCTGCACAACACTGTCTCACCTACGTGCAGAACCTTTCCACAAAATAATTACATGCTTGATGCATATGCGTTTGAAATACTTGCAAATTACTGCTCAAGACTACATTCAAAATGTCATCCAATCCTATGAGCTGAGAACAATGCACGTATGCATATAAGCACACATGAGCATATGCCCACACGCACATGCCCACACGCACACACCCACACGCACACAGGAATACTCCATTATCCATTAGCCTTGCTATTAGTGTTCTGCCCCTCTCACCACAGTTAACACTCACTCCACACTGTGGGCAGGTGCCACCTATTGTGTGGCTTTCAGGCTCACAGTCTCCGTAAGCAACCCCACCCCCCCGCCGCCTCGTGTCAAACATCGACACCCCATCAATGCCTCCACATCCCGTTTTAATTATTTCTCACATCAGTTGAACAAACAAGCAATTAACACTGCTTCAAACAACAGACTTTGTTTGGATTAACGAGCAGGTGCAGGGAGCTGACATTTGAAACACAAATACTTTATTTCGATGAAAATGTAAAGGTGTTTGTTCCGCATACACATGCACACACATTCACTTAATCATGCAGAGTCCTTCATGTTTATTCATACCAGTGATTAAACAGAAACAGAAAACATGATAGGTACCGCACAAATGTACGCATTGGATACTTTTTTTCTGTTTCATTTATTATTTTATACTTTAATTTTAGCAGAAATGCACAAAGCATCAGTTTGTAATCATTTTTAATTTGTAATCATACTGTTTAAAAATAAATTTATTTCAGAAAACTTGAGGATCATGTTAATTCATGCCTTGACATGTTTTTTAAGTTAAAAAAAGAAGGAAGAGTGAATGTACATTAATGCATCTTGCTCACACAGGCTGTGAGAGTTCAGGAGGCAACTTATATCCCAAAGGAAACAGTTGGAGATTTCCTAAACAAACTACTCCCTTCTGGATGCATCATGTCACAAAGTATCATTTGATGTCACCCACGTGCACAAGGCATTCATAGCTGGACTGTAAGGGACATTCATTACATATATTTACTTCTGTACCACCTAACCTCATTTAAACAAACACAATTTGGATGAAATCTCATATGACGACACAATAAACACCAAAACATGAACAGTCCTACTCGTCATCTTCTCTGTGAGTAACTTGGCATTTCTGAGCGCTGAGGATGTATTTCGTGGAAACAGCATAAAGCGTCTTGTCTGTTATTCAGGCTGATTCATGCCTCTTCTTGCATCGGCTTTGCATGCTATTCTGGGTAACAGCCATAGCAATGGTCACAAAAATGAATGGCAGAGCTCCCCTAATGAAACATGCTCGAGATATCGATCTCACCATGGCAGGGGGCAGAACCACTAAGACACATAAATAGGTATATTCTAAAGCATAATAATAGTGTGTAATGCACTTCTACTTCTCCAGTCGTTCTACTCCTAAGATCAGTTTGCTTTCAGAATTTCAAGTCTTTTGCATTTGAGTGCTTTTAATTGCATATTTGACCTTCAGAGTGAAGAAATATGTTGAAATCTGACATTTATAAGCTCCTGAAATAAAACCGTGTGCAGTCACCTCGGGACAAACACAAGGCAGCACAGATCTCGGGCTGTAAGCCGCTCTCTCTCCCTGCTGCAGTCTCCCGGTGCCTGCACTACGCAGGCGTATGCAGGCCCCTCCCTTGCAGAAGTAAATAAACCCGAGAAATGTGGGACAGGTCGGGTCTCTGGACGATTCCCGCTGGAGGCGGCGCTGCTTCAAATGCCTCTCCTCCCTATAGCCTCTCTGCTCCTTATTCATACGCGCACCTTGCTACGGGGATAAAAAGCCCTGTGATCGGAACATTCCTCTCCAGATCTCTAAGTGAGGCATGAAGTGTTCTCTCTCCTGTGCTCAGGTTCGGGTTGATTACCATATTAAGCAGCTCTGTGCTCATACACAACTGGATGTGTTCTCAGTATCGGGCTCGCTGCTCGTTTTAAGTAATCCCGTATTCGCCCCCGGAAAACAGTCATCTTGAGAGAACTAAGACTGAGACACTCACGACATCACCGAAGATTAACGGCTTAAATTCAAAATGCTGATGTTGCTTTGAATGTAAGCACCTTGGTGCATTATGTACTGTATTCGTCTATAAAACAACAATCAGGAGAACTGTCATCAAGAGAGTTGTAAAATTGCAAAACTCACTGCAGATTAAACACACAAACACACACACACACACACACACATACATTTTCTAACATAAACCAATGCCACCTTTCAGTGTCTTTAAATAAAACATTGAACAGAAAGAAATTTCAATGTATCATTTGTAATTCAGTATAATGTGAGAAATGGTCAAGGGTCTGAATAGTTTTGCAAGGCACTATACATGAAATTTAAATTTTGAAACTACTGTCACTTTTGCAATGCCCACTTCAATTCAGCTAAATGCTTAACAGATGCAGTGTTTATTTAATGTTACATCTATGAGAAGTATTCACTCATCTTCAGCCATACATCCAACCAAGAGGGGTTAAAGTAAGCCCTATATCAACAGCCACATTCGATACTTTCTCTGAGCAAGTGAGCACAAGGCCGAAGTCATCTGTTCCATCCCTCTCTCTTCTCCCTCCGTCTCACACAACCCACCTGCCTCTTTCTGTCTACCTCCATATCCCTCTTGCTGTCCGTCCCTCCCTCCTTCTGTATCTGCTTCTCTCCTTCAACCTCCTGGGCCCCGTGTTTGTTTTCACCTCAGTTCTGCATGATCACCTGTACCCCTCTGACAGTTCCTGCTATTTGATCCCACATCAGAGTCCAGCTGACAGGTCTCTCCTGCATTCCCGTAGATCCAGAGAGGGAGAGAAGCGCGAAAGAAAGAAAACAAAAGGCCAAAACATGCTGCTGTCTATCCCTTTGCCGCCTTCTTCTTCTCCCGCTCTCCCTCTTTTCCCTCCCTCACTCAACCATGCTGATTACTCACACTGGTCTGACAAAAAAAGCCATGTTTAGGGCTGATATTGACACAATTAATGCATTAAGACTCAAAAGCACCAACTCTGATATCATGGCTGCCCTATGAGCACACAGAGGTTAACAGTAAGATCTGGGCAATGTGGTGAGAGCTGAGTCCCGGCACTGGCACCCTTACGCACTGACAGAATAGGGCACAGAGAATGGGCAGAGATAGGCATATATCCACGCTCCGTGACAACATCAGGGTAACTCCCTGCTCACAACAGATCATCACGGGAAAACAAACTCTTCGTGGTGTCAAACAGAAGAGCACGATGTTACATCATTGGCATGTATCATGAACCACTTCCCCAATGAGAATGAGAGAGCCCTGGCTCCTGGCCTGCTTCATTTGCTTGGTAAAAAACGGACATACTTAGTGATTTCTCTGATATGGACAACCAATTCTCCCACTGAGACAAGGAAATAAAGCCCAACAGAGACATGTAGTTTAAAGAGCAAAGAAAAGGCGATATATACACACTGCTGCGTGCGAACACTCATCGAAAGAGAGTCAGCTCCTAGCATAATTGGAATAGGAGGCTGCCATGAGCCATCACTGGCGGTGCCACATATCATTGAATTTTTCTTTTTTTGGTAAAGCAGTTGCCCCCTCAAGCCCACCACTTTTACCTACCATGGGGGCCCCTGCATGGATGATATCAGTCCCACAATAATAGGAGACAGATCTTCATAAACATGAGTGCACAGCGACCCCTGTGATGGTAGCAGCGTTACGTTCTCCACACTTCAAACAATTAACGTGTTTTTTCCAGTGTGTTTTTTTGCTGGGTGCCACTGCTCAAA
Organism: Megalops cyprinoides; assembly: GCF_013368585.1. Lineage (NCBI taxonomy): Eukaryota > Metazoa > Chordata > Actinopteri > Elopiformes > Megalopidae > Megalops > Megalops cyprinoides. The sequence continues at coordinate 16,283,640 of NC_050591.1, forward strand.
GAGGACACGGGGCCACTGACTGACTGATGCAATGTCAGTAATGAATAAACACATTTTAGCTTTTCACTCCTACACTGCACAGTTCACTTCCTCTGTAGACTCAGAAAGTCCACAGCAATCTTCCACAGGGCCTTTCTTCCCTTTCATGTCTGTCTGTGTTCATTCAGATGTAGCCATGCTCCAGTGACCATGCTGTGGAAAAACATGAAGGTGTTCGTGCCTTATGGATGGCTTATGAAAGGCAGCCTGTCACTTAGTAACCTCGGTACTCAGCAGAAATCCTCTCTCTCTCTACACACACACACACACACATACACACACACACACACATGTGGGAGGATATGAACCTGGAGGTGGGACTCCTCTTTAAAACAATTAATTCCCACAAAGTCAGCTATAGCAATCTCACAGGTATAGTTAGTCAGCTGAAGAAATACATACAATTTAATTTTTTCAATCAAGACTCAACCACAGTCTTATTTATTTGTTTCTCCGCTGCACCGATTTGATTTTAAAGCTCAACTGGAACGTCATTTGGCTTTGAAGAGAGATTTGGACAAGGTGAGGAGGAAGGAGCGAAGGGAATGAAGAGGAAGATGGCAGCTCCAGTTCCAATCAGCCCACTTCCTTGCAGCGAGGTTCTCTAAATGGGGAAGCTCGCTGAAGCGTGAGGTTCCCGCAGCACTGTGACTGGCTGCTGGTGGGGGGGTGGGGTGGGGGGGGCAGGGGGGCAGTAGATGGAGTGCTCCGATTGGCTGCTGGGGGCCATTGGTGTGACCAGCTCCAGTGAGCGAGACAGCCAGTTGAGACAGGAGGGGAGATGACTCCGTGACAGATCCGCAGCTGGGCTACCCCCTAGCAATGGAGCGGCCTACTTCCAAAAACCTCCTCTTAGACAGGGGGGTTATACAACGCACTCTGAAATAAAATCAAAACAACAAAGTTCAGGACATGGCATTCCCTTTCACAGCAGCAGGAAATGCCGGTGGGTGGAAAATAAAACTGCACTCCTCCCCCCAATCCCCCCCCACCCCCACCCCACCCATCCAACCCCTCACAAGATGAAAGAAAAATAAATAATTAAATAAACAGATAGACAAAGAGAGAAAACACAACAGAGTTATTCTTTTGGACACAGAAATCAAGAGGGAGAGCCCTGCTGAAACATTGCACATCAAAGACACCTCATCATCTCTTGGGCATGCCACGGAAAAAAAAAAAAAAAAAATCACTTCTCCATTTCTTCCCTTTCTTTCTTTATCTCCTTGTTCTCAAAGCTATGGAAGTCCTTTGGAGTTGAAAGTCTTAAAGGGACAGATTCCAACATCCCTGTCCAAATCTCTCTTCAAAGCCAAACGAAG